>NC_090982.1:88083149-88699087 GCF_040807025.1 Struthio camelus
GGAGCGCGCCTGCAACGGGCAAAACGGCAAGAAATCACCGCTCCTCAAACAGCTGCTCGCCCGCCGCACCGGCCTCTCCCCGTCCCCCCGCCGCTTGGCCCGGCGGGCGCGCTGCCCCCTTCGCTCGGCCCCCGCCGCTCCCCGAGCGGGCGAGTCGAAACAACGCAGAACCGGAGCGCTTTGCAAAAAAACAAAAACAAAAAAACAACCCCAAAACCCCCCAAAACCCCCCAGCCCGGGTCTCGCGTGTGCGCGTCCCCGCTGCCCTCCCTTCCCAGCCTTTCCAAATTGTGTTTTCCTCCCCCTTCAGCAACAGTTCTCCTCACCTCGCCCTTCCCCCTCTCCTCCCCCCCCCCCAAAATATTTTAAAATATACTGAAATACTTTTCCTTCTCAAGACCCAGCCAGAGAGAGAGAGGGGAGGGGGGGGAAAAAAAATAAACCTCCAGATGGCAAGTATAAACCTTCTGCTGGGGTTATGCACAAAATACCAGACACGTTTTTTTTTTTTTTTCTTAAATAAAGCGTTTCTGTTAGAAAGGGGGGGAAAAAAGGGGGGGGGGATACGAGCCGCACAGCACAAATAAGTTACTACAATGTCTGCATGAATGGGGCTTTTTTTTTTTTTTTTTGTAATTTTCCAGCATCTTGTGACTACTTTCTAGTTGGCGTCCGCAGCTCGGCGGCCGTCGGGCTGGGGGGGGGCGCCGGGGACCCGGGACCCCCCGGCCCGGCCCGGCCCGACCCGCGGCGCCACCGCGCTCGCCCCCGGCTCCGGCCTCCGCGGCCGCCCCGCGCCCCCCCCCCCCCCCCGCCGCCGCTTTGGGGGTTTTCTTTTTCTTTTCTTTTTTTTTTTTGCACTATTTTGACTTAATCCCAAACTTTTACGCTCTAATATACTTCCTAACACGCGGCGGGGGAGGGAGGGAGGAAAAAAAAAAAAAAAGTGGTGTGTGGGGGGGGAATTTAAAAAGAAAAACGAATTTTTTTTAAAAAGGGGGGGGGGAAAGAAGGAAAAAGAAAATAAAAATTAAGAAGAGAAAACGAAACCCCGACTTTTAATTCCAAGCGGGCGCGACAGCTCCCGGCTGGCCGGGCGCGGGGGCTTCGGGGAGCCGAGGACGCCGCAGGAGCGCGGAATCATTTCCAAAGCATTAAAGCCCCGCGAATGATGCTCATTCCTGCGACAATAAAACTTGTCAAAATTACACCTTTAATTACAGACGGAGCTTACCGCTTTGCCATTATAGTAGTACATCAAAGAGTTGCCGCCCATGCCGGGGATTGTGTATGCGCAGTACATGGTCCCGGAGCCTTTTTTCCCCTTCAGTCCCACTCTCACAACTTTTATTTCAAACTCGCTGTCCCTTTTTTTTCACAACAATTCCTGCAGTTGCATGTTCCCATATGGCCGGGCCAGGCGCGGTGAATATGCAAAGCAGGGCGAGACCATTCGCGGCGCGGGGGCGGAGGCTGCGCGCCCCCCCCCTCCCTCCTCTCCCTCCTCCACCCACCGCGCCCCGCGCACCGCCCCGCGCCCCGCGCCGCCTTCCTCCCCCCGCCGCCCCCCCCGCGGCCGCCCGCGGGCAGCGGAGCCGGACCCGGTCCCGAGCGGAATACAAATGCGCTTAATTGCCTCCCCCTCGCCCGCGCTCCCCCGCTTCCCTTTCCCCCCCACCTCCAACCTCTCTCTCTCTCTCTTTTTTTTTTTTTGTTTTAATTTGATTAAAAAGCGAGTGGCAGGAAGGGAATCGTATGATGCACATCTAATAACTCCACCATCTGTCCCTGCTGCTGGCGCGCTCCCAGCATTGTGCGCAGCTGCCGGCGGCCCGCCCGCCCGCGCGCCGCGCAGCCCCGCGCAGCCCCGCGCAGCCCCGCGCTGACCCCGCGCAGCCCGGCCGCGCCGCGCCGCCGCCCCACGCTCCTTAACCCGCCCCCCCGATTTTTTCCCCCCCCTTTTCTTTTTTTCCTTCTTTTCTTTTTTTCCTTCTTTTCCTTATTTTCCTTTTTCATTCTTTTCCTTTTTCATTCTTTTTTCCTTCTTTTTTCCCTTCTTTCCCTTTTCCCTTCCTTCGCTTTTCCCTTCTTTCCCTTTTCCCCCGTCTTTTTCTTTTTCCCTTCTTTTTTTCCTTTTTTTTCCCCTTCTTTTTTTCCCCCTTCTTTTTCTTTTTTTTTTTTTCCTCCACCCCCCCCTCCTTTTTTTTTTTTTTTCTTTAAAAGGCTCTCCAAAGTGCGCTTCCCGGCAAATACTTCGCGGCGCTGGCGCCCTTCCCCCGCCGCCCGCCCCCGTCTCCCCGCTCTCATGCTGACAAATATTCGGCCGCGCTGAGCGGGCGCAGCTCCGCGCCAGGCAGCGCAGGGCAAAGCGGGGAGGGGGGAAAGGGGTGGGGGGGGGATAAGCGGGGGGGGGGGGTGGAGGGAGGAAGAGGGGAAAAAAAAAAAAAGAAACGTTGGGACTCACTTGAGCTTGCCAAATTCAGAGCATCACAGGAAAGGAGGGCCCCTGGGAATTGATCCCAAATGAAACTAAATCATTTGCATATGCCGAAGCAAATGCCATCCGAGCATACAGCGATTCTCTGGGCTCAACTTTAATAATTCAAAGCACCTATTTCCTTACTACTCGACGCGGTAACAAAACACATACAGTATTAATAAACGACAAAGAGATGGTGATGTCAGTCCTGAGCTGCAGTCTTGGGCGACGGCAAAGTTTTCTTTCAGACTTTCCGTACAGATCTATACGGCGAGTGCGCATATGTTAGGGGAAAAAAAAAAAAGAGGAGGAAAGAATGAGCAGAGGTTTATCTAACTCACTTGTTCTGCATTTATTCGGGAGGTCCCCAGCGGTTTGGGTAAACAGTACTTGAATTATAATCACACATTTCATTCAAATTTCATGCTTTGAGGATTTTTTCCTCATTAGAACAGTTAGTTGTCAATCTGACAAGATCACATTTGTAACCTTTAAACCACCCTCAGTGTACGATACATAAGGCCAAAAATCCCAACCACTGCAGGTCAACGTGCAACAAAATGTTACACCTAAAAGGGAAAGAAAACACTCCTCCGAACGGGAGGTTTGTCTTGGAAGGGCGGACAATTTCCTGCTGGAGTAATTCTGCTTTATACAACTGATTTCCCACCAACGTGGATATTAACGCTTCAGAAGTAAAAATAATAAAGCGTTTTGATAGCCTAACAGGAAAACATAGTTACGGTATTTTGATTTGAATTTTTGTCTAGAAATAAAGGAAATTCTATGCTTTCAACCCGCAGAATACGGTATTTTCTTACTTTCTCTCTTAATAAAAGCGGTAGCTTCGCAGCTCCACGCAAAGTTATACAACTAGCGTTACATGTCGGTACAAACGGCATTAGGCTGGATGGACTTTCAAATCACAAAACTTACTCGGTTTCCCGCCGCTGAAACAATCCCCTGGCTCGAGGGGAGTAAGCGCCTTCTGGCCGGCCCCGGGGACTTCCAGCAACGTCCCATGCGGAGGTCTGCAGACCCCGCGAAGCCAGCGGGGACTCTCCCAACCGCCGCCACGATGCCACGAAAGCGCCCGCGGAGGACACCGGCCGGGAGGAGCCGGGAGCGGCGACGCGGGAGACCTCCCCTCCCGGCCCGTCGCTGCCGGCGTGCCGCCTTTCGGGGACTGCAAGCAGGTCCCGTGCCGGTCCTGTATAAGCCAGCGTGCGCTCCTTACTGGGCCCTATTTTACATGCAGAGGCTCGAGGCTGAGGATTTAAGCTTGTCTCTTCCCGTACCCAGAAGGGAACGCCGCCAAACGGCAGGCGACTTAACGCTATATAACGCTCACAGATACATAAAGTGCTCGCGCAACTTATTATTTCAAGGCTCTGTTGCGCGTCGTGCTTTCAGCATCTTCTCGGCCGCGGGGCGATCAGGTGTAATTTATCCTTGTGCTTACTGAATAAATACACGTTCCTGGCACACAGCGGTTGTGCGACAAGGTCAGGCCGAGATGTCACTCGTGCTCTTGCACAACCTCACTTGTAAGCAGAAGGCACCACGTTATTTGACCACGCTGTCACGCTCCCGTTTATTTTAGCGCTAAGTCCATCATGTAGCTCACGGTCTTTTTTTTCCGTTCGCCATTTCTCCCGTCCTGTGATCCCAGACAAGCCGCCCGGGCATGTCAAGACACACTGGGAAGGGGTAAGGGCAAACAGGTGGAGCTGCCCCGAAATAACCGCCGTTTCGCAACTTCTGTGACACAACGTCACCGCTTCGGTATACTTGCTTCCATCCTTCCCTCGCTCCTTTTTGCTCAGATCCCAGCACCAAATTCCAGAAGAGAGTGAGGAAACATTAGAGAAATCCAAGAATAAGAAAGAAAGGAAGAAATATAAGCTTCCCCAGCTCCCACGGGAGCCCGTCTCGCCTGACGCCCGGGAGGGACGGAAGGAAGGAAGGAAAGAAGCGGTTTTTGTCCCAGCAAACTTTTGGAGATGAAGGGCTTTGCGAGGCTCTCCCGCGCGCTGCCGCGCACCTCCTCGGTGCAGCGCTGCGATGGACGGCCACGGCCACGGCTGCTCACCACCCGGCCACCGGCACACGCGACGTCCCAGAAAAGGTCTTTCGGAAACCGGTAGCAAAAGGCCGTTGGAAGAGAGAACGTTCACCTGCGAACGCGGAAGGTGGGACCGAGGTCCTCAGAAACGCAGCCAAGAAAGGGCAACTCGCAGCTAGGCGACAAGCTTGCAGCAACAAATTGAAATCGATAGTGGTAAAATATCAAGTAAGATGACTAAAACAACCAGTATTCCTCCGAGTCTGGGTCACTTGGATAATCCCATCCTTCTTAGACAAATCCTTGACTGCAGTTATTAGAACGGGCCCTGAGGGCACGGAGAAGTGGCCCCGAAGCCCCAGATGTGACACGCGAGGGAGAAAGGAATTTTACCAAAACGGCCTAACTCTCTTTTTGCCGAAGTTCAGCGATGAGGACCTCAATTCCAAGGGCAGGAGCAGGCAAGCCCCCACCTCATGCCCTGCCACTCGTTCCCACCCGGTTTCCCTCACATTTAAGGGAAACAAAATGAAGCAAAAGCTGACTCTTTTCCTCAAAGGCAGATCTATTTTATAAGAAGCCAAACCTGAGCTAAAGGTTTCTTAAAACCATCCCCTAAGTGACTGTACGTGTGACCGCACTGTAGCCAGCAGAGCTGTGAGCTGAGCGCAAGCACAGCCCGTGGCCGGGCTCTCGCAGCGCGGCAGCGTCTTCCTGCCCGCAGGACACACAAACAAAAGCACAGAAAGCTAATTTGGACGCTGAATACACAAAAGAACAAGTGGCACCATATTTACCTTATATAGACCTAAAAATGGGACGCAGTTTTCAGCAGCACACGCCATGGCCATTGTCTGGCCTGGGCTGTGGGGAATCCGCAATCAAGTTAGAGATGAACCTGCTGAACTAGATGCTGAGATTTGTAATTCGCTCTTTGTAACTCTTGGGTTACGCCTTGGTGTTTGCTGCTTTTGAACACTGGCAGGACTCTCTTCTCTCCCTAGGAAGAAGCTGATACTCAAGATATTTATGTACCATAGAATGAGTACACTATAAATGTCTAATTATACAGATGTAATATGAATGAATCAGGTCCTAAAAGCCACAACATGTAAAAAGCTACTTTAAAATAGCCAAATGTGCATACATCTGCTTTAGTGCTACCGACTATGTATTGACGGGATCCCTGATCAACCTAACAATCCCATGTCTTCCTTCCAGTCGTGTCTGCCCAGACTGAGAACCTCTCAGAGAGAGGACAAACTCCCTACCAGCCCTTGCAGCTGGCCGCACCTCCTTCAAGGCAGCAGCTATCGCTTGTATCTGCTGGGCCTCCGTGACAACACTGATACGGGAGTGCTTGGCAAGAATAACTCCTTGCCCGTGAGCCAGGTCATCACAGTAGTACCTAGACCTGGCCAGATTCTAAAATAATCGCAATAAAAACAATTTTGCGAACAGATTTCTAAATGAACACGGTCAGCTATGACATGCGGGTGTCGTTACGAGCGCTGATGCAACTCAATCCTCGCCGCGTACGGTTTTATGCATTTCAGATGCTAAAGGGTACATCCGCTCTATCCAAAGTAGTTTTGAAGCAAGTTGTCCTTTCAGCGGCCGCGCGGTTTGGGGACACAACCAGGCGCACCCGCGCTCCCCCGCGGCCAAACACCCCCGAGCCAGCCGAGCGGGTACCGCGGCCAGAGGGAGACCTCAGCCCCTTCACCGGGCAGGGCAGCTGGGCTTGGCTTGCCGGAATAAACCACAGGACGTCTTGGTAAGCACCCACCACGTTTAATCTGTAAAACGCTAAACTTTTCCTCTTTTGCCTGAAATGCTATGCAGACTGCATTTACTAGGTGGCACAGGAAGTTAGTAACATAATAAAACCCTAGATCAAAGCTAGTTATTTACAGCCAAACAGATTCAAATGTTTCCTTTACAGAGAAACCAGTTTTAACATATGCTCGGGCTGAGCACATCCCCTCAGACTCAAAGGCTGCCTGAGTACGAGCTGTCCCGAAACTGTTAGATGGAGGGGCCTCCCAAATCACTGCAGGGCCACTAACGACGGGTACTAACGAGATGTATTCTGCCAGCCTCTTCTTCCTCCTGGGAGAAAAAAAAAACACCTCTGTCCTTCGACGTTATTCTGCCGCCTTCCATATAACATCTCACCAAAAAAAAAAAAAACCCAAAAACTGTAATCTATTTTAAACAAAACTGTAGATCTAAAATATCCGTTTGCCACTAGGTCTATTTTTGACTACATTGCTTGTGAAAAGCCAAGAGAGAAACTTAAAACACATGGGGCCAGGATTTTTTGTTACACAGAGGCACTATTGCCAATTTTTACCATTTTATCTTGAGTATCACAGTATTCGGTGGGGTTTCTTTTCTGGAAAGTCAGAGCTTCTTTAGTCACTGATTACAGGATGATCTCAGATTTCATATTTTTAAAATAAGCTTCCAGCTCTGACAAATGTGGAGGAGAGCTGGGAAACAGGAACCCTGAGGCATGTAGCCCCAAAGGCTAATAAAAACAACCCAATCATCTGCATTATTTTTAAAGTCTCGTGATTTATTCTGTGGGTGGCAGGGCAGCTGACTCATGATATTCGAAGCCTTGAGGTTAGCGATACGGCTATGGCTTCCTCGCGCGGCTCCGGCAAGGCACGCCAGCCTTCGAAGGCCGGTGGAGCGGCGCGGGTCGGAAACGCGTCCCGCTGGCCGCGGCCGTTCAGGATCCGCCACGCCAACGAGCAGGAGAGCTGGTCCACGGTGACTTCTGACCTGCTCGGTGGACGTAGGCTCCTCAGGCAGGCGGGGGCACGACGGGAGGTTTGTATATGTAAAAGAATGCAATGATGTCCTCTGTCTCAGTCTGAGATTAAAGACCTGATATAGTTGTGAACCCCCTGCAGAAGCCCTTGGTGAAACATGGGAACGGAGCGAGGTTTTTCTGTCTCGCACTGCGCTGAGCAGTTCACCAACTGCACGTAGCAAGCAAACAAGCACTTTCAGATTATACAGGAAATCTTCGCCTTTGGAGCTAAAGTAGGCTCACTCTGCAGGGATCAGTGCTCTAGCTTCTGCTCGTATGCCATTGCTGAGAGCCTTCCACAGTTCCTCGGCCAGTTGTCCTCCGCGAGCAGTAGCTGCCGCTATGAAATAAACACATGCTTTTGAAGCAGAAAGCAATCAAGGAACCGGTCTTATGTCGAGTCTTTAGGAGAAAACATCATACGGTAATATAATTATTTTCATTAGTAACAATACATATTCTCCCAAGTGGGTTCAGGATTTTATAAAACGCTAAAAGGCCTGCTGGTCCTTATATACGCTACACAGCCGAGCAGCGTTTCCATGTTCAAAGCTATTAGTAGTAAAGGCAACTTCATATGTTGGACGAAGACTTTTTCAGAAACTATTTACGCTACAAAGTCACCACACAGCTCCCAAGCAGGATCGGGGAGCCACGTGCCCTGCAACACCAGCCCTTACAACAAGGTCTTTAGGAGCCAGAAGGCCACCTCCCGCCGCAGCAATTAGCAAGCGAAAACCGCCTGTCACCAGAGGTGACGCTGGAGATGGACATCTGCAGGCATCAGCCCTGCCGAAGGGCGGCCAGGCGGCCGCCTCGCCTCCTCCCACGGGCTTCGATGTCCACCGCGGGCGCCGGAGACGGAGGGCGCCGGGCTCACGCGGCCACCGCCGCCCCCGGAAGAGGGGACGCGCTTGTCCGGTTAGCGCGCGGTGCCGTTTGTAGACTGAGGCTGCCAGGCGCTAAGTCAGCGTCAATAGCATGGCAAGTCTGGTATTTCTCTAAGAAAAGTTTGAACGTGGGCCAGTTAGGAAAAAAATGGAAAAAGTAAAAAAAAAAAAAGTTATAGACAGCAAACTAGTGGATACAAGGCTAATTTTAAGAAACGAACCTGGATACGCTTGTAAACCACCCGCCGCAATTCGTCTACGCGGTACAACGGTCAGGGAGCCGGTGGCAGCGTTCAACAGCTTTTCTCGCTCCCCTGCTCTTTGCTAAACGCTCTGCAGGCCTGAGCACAGCGGTGGGACCCTGCAAACCGGCCCTCGCTGCCCTCCGCCGCCGGCACGGGACGCGCTGCTTCTGCCGCCGTCCCCGCTGCTGACTCGGGGAGGCCACGGGCACCAAGCGGGTGCTGCGATTACCAGGGTTAGAGAACAGGTTCTCCAGCCGCGGCTCCCCAAATAAATCCCTTGAGCAACTAACTTAGTCCACCTCTCCCGCAAGCGAAAAATAGTCATAAAAATGCCGGTCTGAGCATGGTCGTGGCGGTCCTCTTGGAAAACACGGTTGGGTCATGCTGCCGTCTCCCAGCAAGCTCCCATCCTTCACATAGGTTGATCCCTCAGCCTGGGAGGACCAAGGGCAAGGAGGTGAGCACAGTGAGCTTTTGGAAAAATTGGGCAACATCAGGTAACTTTCATGTGTCTGGCCCACCCGTGCGGTCCGCTCTGGACCGGGAACCGAGACGTCACCCGCAAAAAAAGGAAGGAGGTTTTCTGGGCCTGGTGCGAGGCTTTCTTGATGGATGCTGCTCAAACAAAGGAGAAAAGAGCTGGGAATAACAGGCATTTAAGGAACACAAAGCGTTGTCTGGCCAGAGATGGGCTTCACCGATGCCCGCGTGAAGCCCTGCTCGCTCTGCCTCCAGCTTGTACTTCTGATTACCCCAGAGACGCAAAGACCGAATTAAAAGGCTTTTTTTAACATCTGAAGGACTTCTGCCACCACAGCTCCGGTTGGAAAATGGTCGCTAAGCTCAGGTGCAGATGTGGGCTACGCGGCCTGAAGAGGTCGGTCATTGCTTTTGGTCTACTGCTGCAGCTCCCTATTCCGAGGCCTGACGGTAACAGCGGGACAGGTAAGTCCAAGCCGCTGATTTAAATTTATGTCTCCTCGCAGAAAAAGACAAAGACGCGACCTGATTTGTCAGCGATCACGTGACTCAATACACCAAAAAAAAAGCAAAATGCTTTTCGTCATGCCGGCAGCGGGGCTGGCGCCGCGGGTGGAGGAAGCCGTGCCAGGGGTGGCCAGCGCGGCCGGGGCCACCTGAGCCGCTGACCGCTCATGCCGCCTCGCGAGCAATAAAACCCTTCTTCGGGGCAGGAAAGTTAGACTCCATCCACTTTCTTAGTTTATGAAGAGTATAACTAATATTTCATTTTGAAATGTAATGGAAAATTTGCTTCCTCTAGTATCCCACGCGCATTCCCATCACAGAATCACAGAACGGTTGAGGTTGGAAGGGACCTCTGGAGATCATCTAGTCCAACCCCCCTGCTCAAGCAGGGTCCTCTAGAGCACATTGCCCAGGATCGCGTCCAGGCGGCTTGTGAACATCTCCAGGGAAGGAGACTCCTCCACCTCTCTGGGCAACCTGGGCCAGTGCTCTGTCACCCTCACAGGAAAGAAGTTTCTCTTCATCTTCAGACAGAGCGTCCTGTGTTTCAGTTTCTGCCCGTTGCCTCTTCTCCTGTCACTGGGCACCACGGAGAAGATATTGTATCATCAGTTTTATCTCGCATGTTAAGAAAGATTGGAGATTACTCCAAGGTCCAAAATCTGCCTCCTCTCACAGAAAGTTTTACCTGATATTCAGCGTGCTTTTTGTTGGTTTGTTGGTTTGTTGGGTTTATTTGTGTCCCATTACTCCTAGTTACCCTTCCGACGGCACTGAGCCACGTCAGGTCTCTTCCTTTTTGCTGTTCACACCGAGCGGGCCTTTAGACCTTCGGCACGTCGCAAAACGCCTGCAGTCCGGCTGCCTCTCCAACGCCGCCGGCGCTGGAGCCTGAGCGGGGACAGGGAGAGACGCGACGGCCAGCCGGGCGCCGAAGGAGCCCGCCGGCGCTCTCGCAGCTCTGCCGGAGCAGCCTTCAAGCGCCAGCACGAAAAGCGCCAGAGGATCCTTACGAAGTCTCAGGCCGGTGCCCACCAGCTGGCCTCCACGCCGGCATTTTTGTGTCTTCGAGTCCCTTTTTTTTTCTCTCTTTGCGTTCCAACTTTTCCAGGAGCCTGGAGGAAGGGAACTGCCGGGTATCTACCCTTCCTTGGAGACCTCCTAACAAAAGATGTTCTCTGCAACGTTATTGTCACTTTTCTCGTTAAACACGAAGAATTTAGCTTTCAGAACGAATTTTAACCGTGAAGACAATAAAACCTGGATTCTACAGTCACGTAAAAAGGGAGAGACAATCGTGCAGATCTGGCATCAAGGTAGCACGCATAACGACGACACCTTCCCCTTAACGCTGTCCTCTGCGAATGCAACGCTGCGCTCTGGGAGGTGCACAGCCGACAGGTGCCGTGCACGGCCGTGCCACGACGCGGACGTACAATGAAGTGGAGCAGGGATTTTGATGACTCTCTCAATAGGGGTGCAAGGGGCACTGATTAAGCAGCTCCTAAAATGGCCTGTTTCCGGTTGATGTCCACAGGATGTGCAGCAGAGAGCCTGCATCACACCTGAATTGGGTCCAGACATCTTATTTCAAGCTGCATCTGCTAACGGCAGGGTTGAGTTTACTGAGTTTGGCCTGGCCTTACAATTTTCTTGCTTTTGTAGATTTGTCCCTTAATGGTATTTGAGCGTTCTTTTGCGGTTTGATAGTGAATTGCACAGTGCAGGAGGGTAATTAGTGGTAAGTATTGAGCAGTTTATGCTCTTCTGTGATTAGAGAGTAGGTCTGTGAGGTCTTTGGGCACTAGTTCCACTACGTTTTATTTTTACTAAGTGAAATCCTTCAGGAGAAAGGGTGTTTGCACCTTTGACTTCATAGGGCTTTTCACAGTGAATACTGTGCTAACATATATCTTGCAAAGTCACTGGTTGGAATAAAGAGGTCAGGCTGCTGCATCTTCTGAAAAGAAGTCTATGATTTTGTGAGCAATTAGGGCTATACAGTGGTTTCACTGTGTTTTTCATATTATAACAAATATGCACATTATTTATTTATACGCACAACGCGTGCACACAAAACACGTGCGCGCACGCGCTGGAGAGCAAACCGCTCTTGGAAACGAGAGACAATGCACGCTTTCCCGCGAACTCTGCTGTTTCCCGCAAGCCTAGGTAACGCTCAACAGCGCTTCGGCAACTCTTAGGCATCCCAGCGCCACGTTCGAAGGCACGTTTTCATGCTCGAGCAGCTCGTAGGAGCCGCCGCCGCGTCGCGCAGAGCCCCCGGCAGCGCTGGCCTGAAGGGCTTTCCGCCGGCGCGGACGAAGACGGGGCGAACCGGGCACGGGAGCTCCGGCGCCGAGAGGTGAGGGGCCTCGCCGGAAAGCCCGGCGCCAGGCAGGCGGCCAGCTGGGGGAGCAAGGTCCGGCGGTCCCGGTTCGGTCTGCTGCCACGCCGCCGTGTTCCCACCGACCGCTCGGAAATGCCTTACCGCGCGTTAGCGCCAGCTTCCACCACGAAACACGGCGGTTTGGAAGTCCTACAAAAGCTGCTTTGGCTCGGAAAGCGGGGAACGTATAGCCAGAGGAGAAAGAAAATCAATGGCTTGCTGATAAATTCAGCGTAGCCAACCTTGGGATTTTATCAGGACTCCCCCAATATTTCTTTTTTTCCCCCCCCCGAAAGGCTCAGCTTTCACAAATCCTGCCATTACATGAGGATCTAGATTCCATTAAAAATGACGGGGTCAGGCCCTCCTGGGTGTGGACGGAAACCGGAGATGTGATCGGAGCACACCTAAAAGTTCAGGGGGGGGAAAAAAAAAAAAACAAGTGGCAAATATAAACCCGCCACGTTTAAACGTTTTCAAACGTCTTCTGAATTTTGTGAACTTGCGAGCGCGCCGGGACCCGGAGACAAGATTTTGTTTAGCATGCAGTTGGAGGGTGGCGATGCCAGGCAGGTGCTATCAAAGCCCGGTGGAGACGTGAGCTGCCAGTCCCCGTAAAACCCCTCTGCGCCCTGGGGGCTCGGCGCTGGACGGGGAGCTCGGCGCGGGGCTGGGGCTGACTTTCCCAGCCTCCCCCCTTGATTTTAGGCTGTGCTCAGGATTACTTTAGTGAGAGTTTTAGTATTTATTATTTTTGCACTTGGAACGCCCTTGCTTATTTACTGCAGCAGCCACAGCAGAGAAACCTTCAGCCATGCACTAAGTGCAGCTCGTTCCTTCAACCGCAATAATAAAACACAAAATGTACCTTGCATTGTAAAGTCTTTCTCAAAATCTCACACCCTAGGAAAATCAGAAGTGATGGCTAATGTTAGAGGCAAAACAGTTCAGGAACAGCCTCTCAAATAATACAAGTTTTACTAAAAATCCAGGCGCTACAGCCCAAAGACTGGCAATGAAGTGGTTAACAGACATATGCTGCATAATTAGGAGATGCATTAATGATTATGAATAGTAAATGACTTGGTGCAAGGAAAAAATCTAGTCAAAAGGGACATGCACCTATCTTACATGTTTATTAGAAACTGTATATAACTAGAGGTTTCTGCTATTAAGAATCCTGCATTATTGGTGTAAATACTTCCAAGGGTACATCAAATTGTAATCTTTCATACGACATCCATCAAACCAGGCTGGAGATTTTGACAAACATTAAACACAGTAAGGAGGCAATTATGTATGCATGATTTAATCTGCAACTAATTAATATGCAAATTTATTCATATGTTAGTTACTAAATTAAAAATGCAAAGAAGCCCTTATGGTGATTCTCAAAATTTTGCACAAACAGAACATTTAAAATGTAAGAAAAACGAAGTTTTTTGGAAACCTGCTGCACACTTTAAATCTTGGGAAACCTGTTGCGCGGAGATGGTTCAAAAATATTTGCTTAAACGCCGCAGGATGATTAAAGGTGTGTTAATTTCCTGTCAGAGCGCGGGAGCCGAGAGGTTAAACACGAATCCCTGAAAAGTCTTAGGAGATGCGCACTAATTACCAAACAAACTGTATTCCAGACCTAACTCCCACAGCCCGCAAAAAACCATCCAGGCTCGTCACAACACTGGTCATCCTTGCGGCATTTTGCTCCGGCTGCGGGTCTATTTTAATATCGTCTAACGCGTCAACGGTCTCACTCGGCGCTCTGGCGGTCAGTGACCCAAAAGCCCACGCTCCTTCTTCACCTGAGCAGGTTGTAGGTTGCAGAAATACTCTGCAGGCACTGAAAATAAGAGGTGCGAGGGAACTAGCTGGCCGGAGGCAGGCAGCAACCGCCTTTAATTCTTGCCCCGATGCAAGAATCAGAGAAACCCAGGCAGCAGCCAAGAAGCAGGCACGTACGACGGCTCTTAGCGAACCGCCACAGCTCCGATGGGGAGCAGTCCCCACTCTCCGAGTAGGTGAGTAAGGGACAGTCACTAAATACAGCTTATGACAGGGCCCTCTGCAATTTTTTAAGCCTCTGCTAAGGCGCTGGTTGGACAACGCGCCGGAGTTTCCTCTCGCCCGCGTTCCCAGGGAGAGCGCGGTTGCATTACAGGCTCCGCACGCGGTACCGGCAGGCAGGAAAAAAAAAGGAATGAGTTTCGGGTCGAATACACAGGAAAGCAGGCAAAGTACTTCCAGGCTGTCTCCTGGGCCAGCGAGCTCCCGCTCCTCCCTTTTCACCTCCGCGCCACGGCGAGCGGCTGTGGTCGCGCGCGCTCGCCCCAGCATTGCGCCTTGATGGGTGACGCCTGAGTTTTGTTTAGGCCGGACCCGAGCGCGAGGCTTTTTAAGAGCTTAAACGTACACATTTATGCATGCATTACACAGTGTTAAATCTAATTTGTTCTTTTTACTGTCACAGGAAGCACATGTTTAAAGCAATCTGTTTCCTCATATGAATGCTTTCCTGTCTGTTTGAAAAAAATTGCAACACACTTTACCCCAAGTAACCAAGAGGTGATCATAAATATCCCTAAATAGCATTAAACAGATATGAAAGACATTAACACTTCCAGAATGCCAAAGTAGTATTAAAAAAAAAAAAAAAAAAAAAAACCTAACAGATGCTCCTAGGTCAAAAAGTGAAATGTGTGTTTCCTGAAAAAACACTCGCATCAGAATCATAAATGAACTGTGAGCGCAGAAACGAGGTGCTGCCGAGCACACTAGAGGAGCTTCTTGGTTAAGGGCTCTGGCACGCTCCCACCGACGCGCCGCTGCAACGACAGAGCCAAAGAAGTCACCGCGGGGGGGGGGGGGGGGGGGTCCTGCTGAGGACCGCCGCCCGCGCCCACGAGGGAGGGTGCTCGCCCGGACGCCGGGTCGAATGGGGCGCGAGCCGCGAGATCTCGCCCCAAAACCCGCCAGCTACCTAAGCGCCGCTCGCTCGGGAGCTGCCGGCGGGACGGGACGGGAGGGGACGGGAGGTCGCTGCGGCCCCTCCGGCGACGCTCCCGGGGCGAGGGCGGGCGCAGCGCCTGAAACAAGTAGTCACCGGTGGCAAAGAGAGCAAATACGGACGCCTGCTTTACGCCTCTTCTTCTTCTTTTTTTTTTTGGTGTTTTTTTGGTGTTTAAAAGGCGACGGCGTCCGAGCGTGCAGGCGCGTGCACCCCCCGAAACCGCCCATCGCGGCAGGTCGCGGGGAGCGCCGGGCCGCCCCGCCGAAATGAAACGACGACGGGAAAAACAACCGGCCATTGTGGGCCTGCGGCGCGCGGTGCCAAGAAGCTGTCACGGGAGCCTCGCTCCGCGTTTAGCGACGTTCAGCCTTACCGGCGCTCTGGAGGCTTTTTCTCCCCCCCCCCCAACCCCGGCCCCATATTTTTCTCCCGCTGATGCTTTTTTGCCCGTGCACCGCTTCGGCGTAAACGCAGCAACGCTTCCGAGCAAAAACTAGGCGCTCCTCCGACGGCAAAAGGTGCAGAGACGCTGCTGAGAAAGGTGCCCGAGGCGGCAGCGTGCCCGCGTCCCCGCGAGGACCTCCAGCCCTCAGAGACCACTTCTTCGCCGCCGCATCGCTCTTCCCGCCCCGCCTCCAAGCAGCTCTAAAACGGAAGGGAAAATGCAAGGCAACGACATCGAGTAAATCCCCCGCCACGGAAACCATCCTTTCCTAAAACCACGTCTGGAAGCCCCGACACAAGATGTGACTGAGACGCTGAACCGCGCGGCATCAGGGATGGGAAGCCGCTGCGGCGCTTGTAATGAACACAGCCCACAGATAGCATTTAAAGGAAAGCCGCACAATCAAATTGCTGCCCAGGGAACGTATTTTTTAGCTTTAAATGCCTTCTACTAACGATTACCCCCAAGTTCGAATAGGAAAATTAAGTGCTGAGTTTTCATGCTTGTGAAACTTAGCTTAAATCCCAACTGGAAAAGAAAAAAGGTGCTTAGCTGCACAAAGAAAGCGGGTGACGGCTGGACATGAAATTGCCATTTATTTTTGCCTTTCTTTACTGAGCAAAACGCATTTTCTCACCGCTCCGCACAGAAAACGAAAGCAAGAAGAAGTCCCGAGAGCCAGCGCCCCCAGCAGACGCTCGCAGGGCTGCATGGAGCCCTAGCTGCAAGTTCCCTTGCAAGCGGCAACTTCCCTACGTGCACGTCCACCACCGGCAAAAACGCAAATCCACTTTTATTTCGTTCTAACGGGAATCTTACGGCGTTTGTGTTCCGCGAACGCAAAGATACGGAGCCACGCAAAGCTTAGAACAAAAATACGGATCAAGAGCGGGGGGGGGGGGGAAAGGAAAAATGAGACTTTGGGTTTGAACATGCACGTCACGTTCTCGCCCCGAAGAACGAACCCAAGCTCCCCCGGCGTAGGGCGCGCGGCCGGGCGCCCGACCGAGCTGCGGCAGGAGTCGCGGCCGCCCCGCACGCACCGCGGCGCTGAAGGAGCTGCTGCCTCCACAAGCGCTGCCGCCGCTCGCCGCCGCCTCTGCTCTTGCCCTTTTTGCAGGCAGGGCGCTTCGAAATCCTGGGCATTTGCGGGCCCGAAACCGCAGGGCCGGGGAGAAGCGCCTCGTGCACTACCTGCGTCACGCTGAAGAGGGAGTCTATGCTCAAGCTAAACCCAACAACAACAGCCAAAGCCCAGGAATCCACACCACCTCTGCTACACACTGCTAAGGGATGGCTCAAAACTATTCAGCACTGGATTTTTTGCAGTCAAAACCGGTTAAATACCTAGAACGGTAGGAACCTTGCACAAAAGTTTTGACTTCTAACATAGCGTAAGACCGAGGCATTAAAAAACACACAAATCAGACCATTCCTTTCCGACTGCTTTTTTCCTGAGACACCGGTGCAATTTATTTCAAAATGAAATCTAAGCCAGTTTTACCTGCATTTTTTCACTGCTTTTCACTCTATTTAAACCAACAGGAAGGCAGCATCTCGTCTGCAAAATGACTTCTTATTCCTCCGAGCCCAGTGGCCAACTCCAGGTACGGCTTTTAACAGAAGGCCTCTAACCGATCCCCGCGCTGGTTTACAGCCGATTTAATAACCCCCTCGGATCAACTCCTTTTTGCTATGTGCTAAAGACACATTTCCAATTTAAGAAAAAAAAAGGGGGGGGGGGGCAAAAAGCAGAGCTTTGTTTCAACTGCTAGCAGCTCGGTGGAGTTTAAATAAGGTACAAATTTTAATACGGAAAGCCGGCAGACAGGACGGAGGCACGATGCACGGGGCTGGCAGGAGGCCTCCCTTTCAGAAAACTCCCGCGCCAGCTGGATGCTTTCGAAGGCTTAGGGGAAAAATCGTGAGGTCGTGGTTTTTGACACGGGGGTAGGAAGTCTGCAAAAAATCTGCCGAAGCAGCCCGAGCAGCGCCTCCTCGCCTCGCCTCAAGGCTTCCCCTGGGGAAATCCACGCAGAGCGGCAGCAGAACTCCAGGTGGCATTCCAGGAATATTTCTCTTTTCTCGATTTTTGGACTAAAGCAGGTGTTTCCTTAGGATGTACAGCTGAGTCATAGACTTCCTTATCTGTCTGGCTAGCAAGGTCAAAACTGTAACGCTTGTAAATACGCACAACAGCAAGTGCAAATAGATGTCTTTAATCTAAGAGGGGATACCTTAAATTAAGATGAAAGAGAGATGCTCTTGCCATTAAAACTGAAGCTCGGGAGATTTTGCCTGCTGATTCTGCAACAAAATCAATCAATTTTTCAGTTCCTCTTTTCTCTTTTAACGCAACGGAGATGACATTTGACTTCCCCCGTTCTTTATTCTGGCTGTCAAATCTTCACAAGAACTCTCTCTTATCATCGCCGTTTAAAATAATTTGCCTTGGTTGGCGCCTCGTCTCTGCCCTGGCCCAGTTCCTACCCCTGGATCTGATTTCTCCCCGGCGAGCCTACGTAGACCTCTTGTACAAACGGCAAGCTAAGTACCTGCCGTAGCCAGAGGTGAAGTCTGGGCACAGCAGGGACCGCAGCCCTGATTCAGGGCTCCTGGCCATCCTTCCACGCAGGAGGTCACCTCCTTCCCTAAGTGCTCCTCTACGTCAAGTTTCCAAGGAGATGGTTCAACCTGAGGAGTCATGACCTCCCCCTTTTTCTCCATCTTTAAGCTTTTTATTGATTGTAATGCTGCTAGTTCTCATGAGACTGAATTAACCTGGAACACCAGAAAGGTGACGCAGCGACTCCTGGCCGACTCCACATGGCTGTGCGTGTCGAGCAGCGACGAGGTGCCGCTCACGCAGCCGGGGCTTTCGCAAGCCTCCCGTTTTGCTGCAGATGGTGGCGAGATCCGAAGATGGTGGTGAGATCCGAAGCACTTCCCCTCCTCAAGGAGAAGTGAAGGGGGCGACGGGGCGGTCCCCACCACGGCCACCCTCCCCTCTCGCTCTGTCTCTGGAAAACAGCCCGGCTTTTCCCTCTGCTGGACCAGAACGGGAGCTCAAATGTTTGCCAGCTGCCACCGTGCCTGGGAAGAGCTGCTTGGGTGCGCGGCAGAGGGACCGGGCACGCAGACAGGCGAACGCCGCGCCACGCGGGGGGAGTCCGGATGGGCTCTTCAGCTGCGCTAGCCCTGGCTCATGAGCCAGATAGTCTAAGTCTAAAGGCGTCACTGAGCGCCAGGGACGTGCTGGGTACCCGGGGCCTAGGTGCTACGATGTGCTGGGCAGAGGAGAAGAGGTCCCCTCCTCCGCAGGGATGCCGCCGTTCAGTCAACTCCTAGCAGAGCTGCCGGCGGCCAGGAGGCACGGCCAGAGAAATTCGGAGAAACCCGCACTTTTCAGTGCGGCTGTTACGTTATGCTCTCATTGTGAAATGAGAGTTGGGTCATCGTCTGCTCAGGGTTTAATACCGGCAGGGTGCAAGCTAGGGTAACTCCTACACCACCCTTCTGTCTCACTAGCTACTGACGGGATGCGTCATTAATATAATGCCAAAAAAAAAAAAAAAGAAAGGGCCCTAAAAGTGTCCAAAAATCAGCTCTGCGTTAGCTTTGCTGTGCACCAGTGGTGATGAAGTTACGACAGCAGAACCTGTGGTTCATGGCTATGACTTCACTGCAAAGCGTGCGGTTACATCCCTAAGCTCCTCAAAACGCTTTTTTGGCAAAGAAGGCAGGACCCGAAACCGTGGAAGCTCCTGACGCACCTCATCGCTAGCCCGTACGAAAAACGAGGAGCTCTTGCTCCCCCTGAAACGCGCTGGCTGGCGGAGAGCAGCATTTGCAGCGCTCTCTGAGGGTGGTCTACACGGAGAGAGCCTCGTTGGAGGCGATTCGCAACACGCCGAACGCTTTATTTATCCGCACGGTTTTACAATCCTGAACGCTCCTCTCCAGGGACAGAGCAGGACATGGGATTTCAGTATGGGTTACAACTCCTAAGTCTGTCATAAACAGGGATCAAGCAATTGCAACAACTCTGCGGAGCTAAGGGAGCAGGAGGCCCCAGAGCAATTGTAAAGGAAAAGAGTGCCCAGGTATGAAGAAAATTGAAAATGAATATATTGTACCATAATGACTGCATTTAATAACACTGTTTACTAGATTATAACCATACCAAAAGAAAGAGCACTGGTGATGGAGGAAATGCATGAGCGGAGCAATCTATTACGTTCATTCATGCTACAAGAAAGCTTGGCCACAGAGAAGAATAACTTAAGATGCAGAAAACCTACAGATGGACTTTGTTGGAAGCAGAAACCTACCTTAATTATGAGAAGCGAAAAGGCTGACTAGACCACGTCAGGGGTTCAATGGGAACGTTACAACTTCTGGTTCTCAGCTTCTCCTACTTCAGCCTCCACAGCCCCTCTTTCTATTACAGATGGAAATTAAAGCCCAGCATACCAGCTGCCTCCCTGGACGGACATACCTGAAAGCACGCTATCCGTTCAGTCCCAAGCAGAGCCAAAGGAGCGCTCGCACCATGCCCACAGACAACTGGCGTCACAAGCTTTCCACGAGCGCTTAATTTCTGAGTTAGCCTTCTGTCCTCAGGCTTGATGTCATCGCTTTTTATTACAGGGGCTACGCGAGGGCCTGGCCAGACCCTCGTTCCCTGCTGCAGGGCCACCCCGCTGCCACGGATTTACTTGAGGTCGGGTTCCTTGGACTCCCGTAAAGAGTCAACTCAGACATCACCGTTACAACCTAACCCCTTCCCTCTTTGCTCACGTTTCTCCCTCAGGCATTTTTCATTCCCTCTGTTTGAATGCCATTACGAGAAACCTCCATCCACATTCCTCGTTAAAGCCTACCTGCCTCACAGACATTTTCAGCAATACTTTCTCCTATCGTGCTCGCAAGGCTAAAAGATCAGCCTTTCTGCTGACACCTTCCATGCCGCAACTCTTCTGTTTGTGATCCAGTTTGGACTTTTCTTTTTTTTTTTTTTTGGCAGCAGAGACTTCTTCAAAAAGTGCAAAGGCTACGCAATGCTCTCTCAAGTACAAATGATAAAATTATTATAACGGAAAACATCCCTTTCCAACGGAGGACCGCTCCAAATGGACTCGCTCTAAGAGGCGAGTTAGAAAATGGCTTTTACTCTATGAATGAAATCAAAGCACTCAACCCGCAAGACGCGGGCCCACGGTGACGTGCCCTGGCTATCCATCTTGCTTTCACGGGCCAACAGGAGGGGTGGGAATAAGAAAACGAACCAGGGCTCTGCTTGGAGCTCCCCCCTGCCAGGGAGCCATATGGCTGACTTCATCCCCTTCAGCCACAGCTACGGAGAAGATAGTGTGGTCCAGGGCACTTGGCTCGTGACTTTTAGTGGTCAAGATAAGTAGAAAATGTCAGATCACTTCACAAACACTTAATGTAAAAAGGTCAGATGCGATTAAACTATCAGCAGCCAAAATGGATGAAAGCTTCAGGTCAAAGATTAAAACAACAGCAAAACCTTAGTATAAAATTCAAGTTAAGTAGATAATCATACAGAAGAGTCAGGAGCCATCTGGATTGCAAGATGCTAGGTAGCAACAGCAGTTGACACTTGTAAAGAATATTCCACCAAATGACTGCAAAGCCTCTCATAAAAGTAGCTGTTACAGTTATTTGATAAAGGTAGTTGCTGCCTGCGGGTCCAAACGAAGACCAAGGGCCCTCACGTTTGGTGCTAAATAAACATGCAGGCCCAACCGCGTCCGTCTGTCCCAACAGCATCATTACGGCACCTACACGAAGCTCTCCCCCGGGCGCAGGGAGGGACGCAACCAAGGATCCACAAAGCCATGCGGGTCCTCAGCCAGCAGGGACAGAGCAGCCTCCTGCTTGCCGCTGGGGCCATGCCCACCGCTCGGCTCAGCCCAACGCGCCCCGCGCCGCTCTCCGAGCCGGCTCCCGGCTGGACCGAAAGCCACGGGGTGGAAACGCTCCAGGTGGGACACCTCGGCCCGAAGAGCCTACGGCTCAGCGGGGGAAGAACCACCGGCACGTTGCCTGGTTTCAAGGACAGGAGATACCACCAGCGCGAAGCGGGACGGAGGGGGCCGGGCAAAGCCAACGCCAGGAAAGCCAGCTCGAGCTGCTGGCGCGAGGTCCAGCCGCTGGAGCTGCCCGCGCTCGGCGCGTCCCGTGGCCGGCCGGCCGGCCCCCCTCGCCCGCTTTCAGGACCTTCTCGACTCGGGATTCAGTTCCAGTCGTCCTTATTTTTTTTAAGCGCTGATTATTTCCGTAGTTTAATTTACTTTGTTTTCAAAACTCGTAGCCGTTTCTTATAATAAAGGGGAGCTGATATAACATATTTATTACCATTTATCATGGAAATTTTTATAAGACTACTTATGAATTAATCAACAATAACTGCTTTCACAAAAGCGGCTGCATTAATCTCCATATCCACTGCATAAATCATATTGAGAACCAGTTAATATACATATTTTAAGGGAAATACAGCAATATTTCCACCCTATCAGCCAAGTACATTATAATCTAGTTAGTCAGTTCATAAATGTATATACTTCATTCAGCGTAATAAATCCTGGTAGTTCAGTGTGACGCAGTCTATCACCTAAATACAATTTGACCTTTTAAAAGATTTTTCCTTCATTTGAGACACCTAGGTGCTCATTCTAAAGCAGCATGATTTTAAATAAAACGTGGGATTTGTAATATAGGGAGGCAACACGGCCCAAAGACATATATCTGTATGTACACCTAAAAAAAGGTAGTGCATCCCTCAGAACCCTACTGTTCCTACAGTCGCATTACTGGACTTGTGCTATATTAATGTACTTATTCTTGGGAGAGGGAACTGTGGGTGATTAAAAAATTCAGGGAACGTTTTTTTTTTAACTTTCTTACGAAAGGTACAGCTCGCTGGCGTTACTTAACGTGTATATTCAATTTTGACAAAGTTTGACTTACAAAATAAAAATACTTCTAAACTAGTTAAGGTGTCGAGTTGTCTAAGTATCTCCGTTCCGTACAATAACTGAATTTACAAAAAATTAAAAAGCAAGCCCCCGTTTGAGGCCAGTCTAGGAGAAACAGAAATTGCATTTTATGCTACTGAAGCCAAAAGCTGTCCGTAAAAAACTTCTGCCGCAGTTTTAAACTGCTACCAGTTGCCGCTTCCAGCACAAACGCTACCGCTCTTGCCCACCACGCGGAAAGTCTCTTGTCACGGCTACAACAAATATCCGTGCAAACGTGCTGAGGTGGCCACCTGCCTACACAGAAACGTTGCAAATCCTACCAAAGCGTGCAAAACTCATTTTCTGCCAACGACTGAGCGCAGAAGCCAGGGTATGTACAGCCGGCACACCGGGGAGGCCCCGGGGAGGCTGCCGGGGCGGTTTTGGGAGGCACCGTGCCTGCGTGGCCCTCCCAGCGCGCACCTACCTCCCTCGTCCAGAGGGCTCAAAGCCCCTTGCTGCTCCGCTTAACGGTATCCCTCGGTACCTGCAGGCTCGCTTCAAAACGCAAAGAGCTGCGGAGGGATATGTCACGCAAAGTTGTCGTAAAAACTGTTAAAAGCTAAAGTTTCACCTAAATTGATTCCACCTCTAACTTCAAGCATAACAGTACTCATAAAAACCTTTGGGGGGGATATTAGCTCTTGCTGTAAAGGAGTCCAATAAAAACCCACACCGAAAAACACACCGTGAAATAAATTTAACGTGCACGTGTGGGAACTTCTTTTTAATTAAAAATAATAGTGCTATTACTTTCCTGGAAACTTTCATTTCAGAATTTCCACGTTTCAAGATCCATTTCATTTCAAAAAGATTCACGTTTGTATGTCCTCCATACCATAAAGAGTACAGTAATCTGCTCAGTTAAATTTGGCTCTTCGTACGTGTTCCTCACGTTGAGATTATAATTTTGTTATTTATAAAATGCCTAGGAGTGAAACTACTGTTTTAGCACGTTCACTGCAACAACCGAACCTTTAAAAGCATGCTAGTTTGCAAGCTGCAAATTTACCGGGATTTATGGGAAAAACATAAAACCCATCTGAGATTAACATGTCAATTTGTTCATATATTCCGCAAGATTGATTACCGCTCAGCTCTTCCTAATAACCAGATTTATAGATGAGACGAGTAGAGTCATCAGGTATGAAAAGAAAGCTGTCCCTTCTTGAGTGTTTTGTTTTCTGCTTGTAGGTATTAACAGGGAACTACATGCAATGTATTTTTAAAGTAATAGTGGGGGAAAAATGAGAACAAAAATACCAGAATGAAATGCAACTTTACCCACAGTAACCATTACCTTATATTTACTGAAATACCATTTCTTTCTAAGACTGCTATTTTAAAATGTATTTTGAGGAAATTCAGAAAGCATCCTCTCAAAAAGGCGTAATAAACCATGACGAGGCTTTTTCAGGAAAAAAACGCAAAGCTTTTACGCAATTAATGAAAAGAGGAAAAATAACAGAATAATTATTTGCACCGCGAAACAACGGACTTCGCAGAACCAAGGACAAACAGCAACTCCCGAGCGCACGGCCTATCGATCGCGAGATAACGCTGGGGGGGGAAAAATATATATATATATATACATATATATATATATCTGGCTTATTCGCATGGCATCCGTATTCCCCCGCACAGACAATCAGAGATATCCGTTAAAATCTCCGGGAAAACCCTGGGTAATTATCAGCTCTATCTTGACTTATTAAATAACCCAGAATGCCTTTGGCAGCAGCTGGATTCCTCTGGTTGGCAGCTGGCGGCGGCGGGACGGGCGCCGTCCCGGCGAACGGAGGCGTTTGCCCCCCGGCCGGAGCGGGTGCGTGCGTCCCCCCCCGCCGCCGCCCCGAGCCAAGCCGAAAAGCAGCGCGAGCCGACGAGCGGTACTTACCGAAGACGGCAAACCTGGAGGGACCTTGCGCACTTTCTTTGTTTGTACTTCTGCAAAGAGAGAGAAACGGCGTCTTCGTTAAGGCAGGCTTTCGGAGCTGGCTAACGAGCCGGCCCGCAGCCCCCGCTCCAGGCGCGGGAGCTTCTCTCTATTTTTTCCCGTCGAACGGCACGCGCGGTCCGGCCGCTGCCAGCAGCGAGGCCGGCCTCCAAACGCGGCAACGTCGCTCAGGTCTGGCTTGCGCCTGCCAGGGGCTTTGTTTTTTCACCTTGCGCGGCGCCGCTCTGAAAAAGCCACTTTTTCTTTTTTTCTTTTTTCCAGGCTCCTTGCGCGCCCAACAAAGAGGGCGAACCAACACGGGGAATCAGCCAGCATTACAAAAATATACATATATATACATACATACATATAAATATATGTATGCATGTATGTATATCCAGCCCGTGCCCGCGCTGTCGCTCAGTGCCTTTCTTTCAAAGTATCGCTACATAGGCTGAAACGGCAATTATTTGCTGAGACGCGAAAGCCGATGGCCGCAGAGTCACTCACCCATAGAGGTGCTGTGCAGAGGCCTCCTCCGGGGGTTATTGCTAGAATACTGATAGTACTGCGAGCCGGGTTTGGTGGGGGAGAGCGCGCCCGGGTTGCCGAGATCCATGTCACCTCCAAGGAGACTTTGCTAGAAGATTAAAAAATACATACGTGTGTGTGTGTGTGCGTGCGCGCGCATGGTAAATCTGACTTTCCTCGTCATTAGCTCTTTCCCAGTCCTTAAAATAACGCAGCAAAGCAACTTTCACAAGCAGCGGAAATACCGGAGCAAGGACCTGCCAACGTTTTATAAGGAGGCATGACAAAAAAATTTCCCGCTTAGCGCCTTTTCTTTAACTAGCAAAACACAGCGCACTACGTTTCAAATATGATTGTTTGCATTTAAACTTGCCTACTTATTCAAATGCAGTCAGTGTTTTCAAAACTTTTGGAGCTATGTTAACGAATATACCGGAAGGTAACTTGGCTTCTTCACTGCAAACAAGACAGTTAAGTCCACGTATTTAACGATAATAAAACTAACAAAAAAAAAAAAAGGCTGCCGTGGACAGAGCGGTTGCTTCAGCGTGCATGAGACAGCTTCATTGTCTGTCTCCGTGGAAGGGAAAATCCGTATCTGTGAATTAAAAATACCAGGTTTTGCAATATGAAAATCTACACAGCAGGCTGTACATAACGTGCAATTCATATATGAAAATAAAATTAGATGCTATTAACATTTTTTTGCAATGTTATCAGAGAAGAAAACACCTCAGAAAACCAAAAACAATTAACGCTATTGTACAGCAGCAGCAGCAGCAGCAGCAGCAGCAAAGGACTTTCACTATATCCGTTTTATGCCTGTACCGTTAACCACCAAGCTGCGTCCTAGTAAATGCAAAATTTACTGAGCTACGAAGGACTATGGTTTCCATGAAACAGCAGAAAACGTTATCTGACCCACACTAAAAGCAAAATTAGAAATCTTTAGGAGACTATGACAGAAGAACAATTTCCTGAGTAATGTTCTATTTGCTATAAACTACATTGAAACTTACCCATAATATATAAATCCCCTGATTATACTCTGCATTGAACACATTGTTCTTTTAATTATTCTGATACGCAATAAAACAGGTGTAGATACTACCATTTATATTAAGAACAAATTTACCATTTAATAAAGAAATTTTAAAATTAAGCACCAAAAATCTAACTTTATCGTTACTTGTAATCAACTTTTACTGACTGAACTAATTACTGTACTTGATAAAGTACAGAATGTGTTTTCCCTAATCTAAATTCTAATCACCATGTCACTCACAACAGACTTAGTAATGCTTCACTAACACACTATTCACATGCAAAATACTCTAAATAGGCCAATTATGACTCTGCCCCTGTTCCCTGGTTAACCCGCTGAGAACTGAAAAATTTCACAAGGCAGTCACCAACTAAAACAAAGGCTCCTTGTTTTAAATTAAGACAGTCTTTTTGATTCCTAAATAGCTCAACAAAGTGGCATGTCTTCTGCTGAAAGCAGTTGGTCAAATATGACCCATGAGCTGGAAAATCAGAAATTCAAACATCCTTATTCCTTTACTATACTTCTAAAAACATTTAAAGATAACTTTTGATTCTAGAAAACTATATTCCTTTTTTTTTTTCCCCAGAGAAGCAAAACGAAAATCACCGACGAGGTATCGACAAATAGTCCCTGACCGCTTCAGGGTGAAACCTTTTCCTGATGGGCAGGGTAGCATTCGGCTTTGCACAAATCTCAGCGATGCAAAAGCATAAAAGTGTTAGTCGGAGCGCACTTTTTGCTAATATCTTTACGTTTAGCTAGTGTCTAATATACACCTGCAATGACTACGCTCCTTTTAATAAACAACACCTGCACCGACAAAAATGGTTGCAAGTCTGTTGCATAATGGCAAAGAAATATATGCAAAAACTCTCTGGAAAAAAAACGGTTATCATTCGTTGTGAACATCCTCTGAAAATAAACGTAATTTTATTGAACGTCTTCAAGCGTTTCAGAATGAAACAGCGCTAACCACGAAAACTCTAGCCAGTCATATATTTTTATCACGTATACATCTTAACATAAAGACAGACCTGCTAAATCTGTGCATGGTTTATCCATATGTCGGGTAGTCTGAAAGACGTACAGCCATCAGCTGTATCAACCCCTATAACCATCCTACTAGATTTAATTTGATTTAAAAAAAAAAAAACTGTATATAAGACAGCGTTTGCAAACTATTTTAGATTAAACAAGATTCACTTTAGGAGCATAAAACATACACATACCCTATGTTGTTTTTGTTTTTTCATCCAAACATTTTTCTCTATAAAAAGATGCAGAGGTTTCTACAGGGAAAAAACAAAAATCCCAAACTTGTATTATTATATTAGAAATAAACATAGGTACCAGTCTTAAAGGCTGCGCAGCTTTCGCTTGTTTAGCAGCTGATCCCTTCCCTTTGCCACTAGTTGCATTTTATAACGACTGTTCGCTCCTCTTGACCTAACAGGTAGATGACGAGATTCGGCTTTCGCTGGGAATCACGCACCTGAGCCCTCAGCCACGCGCCAGCGGGTCCCTACAAACGCGTGACCCGGACTGCCCGAGCCAGAAAAGCCCTCGGTCGCGGCGGTACCCTTGCGCTCGTTTGCAAAGATTTTCGTTCGAGGGGCAGATAGCTGTGCCGTTGGTACCGGCCACACGGTATCTTTGTGGGTAACAAGTGCAGCCAGAGCTAGTGCTAAATATTTTGCTGTCAACAAATTCCACTGCAGTGCTGGGTACAACAGCTCTCTTTTCTGCAACAAGCACCAGTTTATGCAAACATATCTCAAAAACTTTCATCAGAACTGTCACGGACTAATTTCTTTATTCCTTCTATTAAAAAGAAAAAAAAAAAAACAGGAAAAAACCCTCCTTTGTCTTGTGCAGGACAGAGAGACGGTGTTTCAAGGTACCGAAACGAGGTGCTTTTGTGCATTTTAGGGGACCTCACTGAGCACTCCAGGGAGGAAAAGGAAGATAAAAAATATATATGTACTTATTCTGAGATGCTCCTAAAAAGAACAATGGGCATTTATTACTGTTCAGCCTACATGTCACACTGCTAATGGCCTGCAACAAAGAGAAAGATAAAACGTTTACAAACCACAGTGCCATAGATTACATAGCACTTGGCACTTGCATTTTCTCCAAATTGGGTCTTAAAAACTGAATGAATTATTAGGCATCAAAGTTCATATTTACCATTAAGAAACGATGAGCTTAAAAGCTAAGCATTACATTCGTCAAACTCCTTTCCAGTCTTTAGACAGGGGTTTAACGCAGACGTATTTTCTATACAGTGGAAGCAAATGGTCTGGGGTTATCTTTGGGTGCAACCATTACACCAGGCAGGAAACAAGATGCTGCAGCTCTTTGAGCTCATCTGTGTAAATCCTGGAGGCATACGCTCGCAACGCAGCACGCGCTGCACAAACCGCCCCGTCCTCGCAGCTCCGTACAGGTTGCAGTCTGCTTGTTTTACAAGAAACAAAGCACGCAAAGCATTGGATTTGCCAGTTGAGTTTTGAAGTGTGAGCTTAAAAAAAAAAAAAAAAACAAACGCAGAAGAAAATAAATGCAACATAGCAAAATCCATTTTCAAATTGAGACATGCAGCTGTGTTTTTTATCAGCTGCGATGCATTTGCTTTTCTCGTTGTTGCATACAATCCTGCCAGGATTTGTAGTCATCTGTAAAATAAGCCGCTAACTATTGAGTTCTGCCTCCGTAACTTGGATAACTCAACAAAGAATTAAAACTAGGTGCAGGGGAAAAAAAAAAGCGTTTACTGAAACAAAACACCATCCATGTGGATATTACATTACCCCTCCCGGAAAAAACAAATGTTGTTTCCATTGTGAACTGGAAGTTTTCCTTTTCAAATGAAAATCACGTGAATGCAAATAACTTTTTCACTTAAATGTTTGTTTTGGAGGTAAAAGGTAGCAAATAGGTTTAAAAATATTATTGCTTTTATCCTTTATTACCAAACCATGTGAGATTAGAGGGTGACAGAATGCTGCCTTTTTTAATACAATGTTAATTCAGATTAAAGGTAAATGACCTTGGAGCCTGTAATCTGAAAGCCTCTGAAAACACAGATGAGGGAAAAACTATCTCAGAAAAGGCCTTTTTTTTTGCTGACATCCTGCCTATTCTTTTTTTCTTTTTTCCTTTTTTTCTTCTTGACATCCTCGCACTATGCCGTGTACCCAGCATCAAGCACCACGTCGCGGGGACGTTGCAGAAAGGAGAACGTCGGGCTTCGACGAGGGCAGACCAAGCCCTCCCTTTCCGACCCGCCGCCGGCGGCGGTGCGGGAGCCGAGCCCGCGGCCGAGACGCCGGAGCTCCGGCCGGCGCTGCCGGGGCCGCGCACGCCGCTCCCGCCCCTCGGCACCGCATCCCCGCAGGCCCTGGGCACCCGCCGGGGAAGCAAGCGTGGTGGTGGAGGGCGCCGGGGGCTGCGGTGAGGCCGGGCTGGGGCGTGGGACCGGGACCGCGCCGGCCACCCCGGCCCGGCCTCCTGCAGGCGGCTGCTGCCGGGCTTTGCAAGGGGATGCTGCCCCGAAAAGCGCTGAGCCCTCGGCCTTCGCCTGGCGCAGGTAGGGGCCGTGCCACCCTCTGTCGTAAAGTGGCTTCGTACAGATAAACGTGCCTGAAGGCCAAGTATTACTCCACAATGAAATGCTACTGAGCTCTCCGTAGGCGTATTTAGGCATCTGTGCATGGGTGCATCCATCTACTCTTGTATGTGTGTGTTCATCTGCTCATGCATCTCATTCATCTACTCCTGTACGTGTGCATCCATCTACTCTTGTATGTGTGTGTTCATCTGCTCATGCATCTCATTCATCTACTCCTGTACGTGTGCATCCATCTACTCTTGTATGTGTGTGTTCATCTGCTCATGTATGTCGTTCATCTACTCCTGTACGTGTGCATCCATCTACTCTTGTATGTGTGTGTTCATCTGCTCATGTATCTCGTTCATCTACTCCTGTACGTGTGCATCCATCTACTCTTGTATGTGTGTGTTCATCTGCTCATGCATCTCATTCATCTACTCCTGTACGTGTGCATCCATCTACTCTTGTATGTGTGTGTTCATCTGCTCATGCATCTCATTCATTTGCTTGTGTTGGTGTGCATCCATCTACTCACGTATGTGTGCATTCTTTTGCTCATGCATGTGTGCATCCACCTACTCACGCGCGTCACTCATCTACTCATGTATGTGTGCACTCATACGCTCATGTGTACGTGTGTGTTCATATACTCATGCATGTCTGCGTCTCTCTGCTCGTGCATGTGGCTCATCTACTCATGCCTGTGCACGTTCACATACTCAGATACACTACAGACCTTTAAACTGATAGGAACACCTGCATGTGTACATACGTTATATATCTTTATGAACTCTCTTGCCAAAATTTATCCTTTCAAAAGTAAGTCTGTTTTGTAATAAATTTCCCATGCAATAGGAGAGTCCATACACTTCACCTAAAGATAAGTCCTTGTTTCTTTCGCAATGTTGAAACATTTTTTAAATTAAAATTTATTACTGTTCTAAAAATGAAAGCTTGCTTGCTTGCTTGATTCAGGTTTAGGCCATCCTCACTTTCCTCCCGAGCGCCAGTTCTCCCCGCGTCGCTCCCGGCATCGCCCAACGTCCTTGGCGCGCGCGGGAACCGCGGCCGGGGAAGCCCACGGTCCCGCTGCCCTCTCGCAGGCGCCCGCGCCCGGGGAACGCGGGCTGAGCCCCTCCAGCGCTTCCCAGCGCGGCGCCTGCCGGCTCTCGTCATCCCGCAGGTTACTTACACTTCGCGGGGCTTTTGTGTAATCTGCTGATGGTTTTCTTCAGGATAAAAGAGCCACAAAGGGTGTGCTGCGATCGTCGTCAACACTAAAAACTTCCACCTGCATATATCATCCAATATAATAGCTCGCGATTCTCTAAATAAAATATTAGGCCACCGTAACCGGGCTCCTCCGTGCTAGCTAGCGCCTGTCGTTCCCTTGCCAGCTACCTGGTTTTCTACTGCTGCTCTTAAGCCATCTCCATTTGACTTTTCAATATCTGTTCTACCGCAAATCTGCAAACAAAGCAACTTGAATTTTGTTGAAATCACTTCTAAGTCATGCTGAAATGGATGAATAGGAGGTAACTTTTTCTGGTTTTTTTTTGGAAATGTATAACAAATTTCTAAATGCAACTTTAGTTTCTAAATGCATCCTTTAGTAAAATCACAGAATGCAATATTACATCTCAGCATCTAGATTTCAGCTCCTTTTACATGCTCTGTCCTCAGTTTATGAATTTACACTTAAGTCAAGTTAACGAAGTAATGCCACATACACATCTGAATCATTTCTTGGTTATTTCCTTCTGTGATTTCAATCCTCTGTTTTTAATCAAATTATGAAACTAAATTTCCACTTATCATGTGACTATCAGGGCATCTGTTCATAATCTGTCCAATTCCTACAAATACTCCCTTCTTTGGCTATTGGAAATTTGGCATGTCTCTGTGAAATCTTCTGTGTGTCATTTACGTCCAGTATTTCTCTCTATTGCCAAGTGTAAATTGCAAACCATTGATGGCAAACACAGAGAAACAATTTCCTCGGGTTTCACCGAGTATGTTTTCAATCTAAGGTACTGTTTTCTTTTTTTACCCAACCAACCCTAATTTGCAAAGTATTTGCAGAAGAATTTAGACTTTCAGAGAGCACAGGAATTTTTCTCACAGAGATTTAATTTTTCATGAACACTCACATTAGTGACGTGAAAGAAATGTTAATAGGTTTATTTTATTTTCCCTGTCTGACGGCAAATAACCTTTTGTTTCATTCTACCTTTTAGGGCCACATCTTCAGGTAGCTGTGCACAGAGTTCAGCAGTTTTCTTTTCAGACTTTGACCTTTTCCATTAAAAAATGTTGCAGGTATTACCAAATAATTTGTCATCAGCCCTTGTGCATTAATGTCATCAGTATTAGTTCTCTAGTTCTTAATTTTTTTCACTGTTTCTTCCCCTGCATGATTTTAAATTGCTCTTTAAGTGTAAACCTTCCTGAAGCAATTTCTCCCAGTTGTGCTTTTTGAGCACTGACTATAATGTCAGCACAAAACCAGGAACTTTAAAAGTTCCTTTATTGGTTTAAGCAGCATTTCATGGACGTGAAGATGAACAGAGCGCTGCCAGATATGGCTGCGGCTCACCAGCCTCCGGACAGCGAGGATTTCAAATCTGGCTGTAGGAGCTACTTGCCGGTGATGAAGCTGCCCGATGGAGACGCAGAAGGCTACCTGCAGAGCCATCAGCCTCACTCTTCTACCTCTTCTACACTAATGCAACGTTTCATTTAATGAAACAAGCTGATTTTCCTGACCCGTTCCAGGTGAGCAGGAGAAAAAATCATTTGTAACTTCTTACCCAACTTATACCACATTTACTCTTGGCGCATATTTGCTTCTTCCTATCCCTTCAGTCACCATCAGGCACGGTGACGGAAATTATTATATTGCTGCTTGCTTATAGCTAAAGGTTAGTTACTTGCTGGCAATATTGATCCCCGTCTTTCACCTTTACAGTGAACGGTTTCACCATCAATTGCACAACACTTGGCGTTCTTCTAAAGCTTTAGGTCTTAGTATCATGAGAATGTTTTAATTGCTAATATTTGAGAAAAGGTGGATAAGAAGTGACTCAACTGACCCAGTATAAGGCATAAAAATTTCAATGGAGAGAAGGAACTTCCTCCTCCACTCATGTGCACGTTTTCCACAATGCAGGCTTTGCTCAATTCATGAGCTTGTGCTTGAATGCTTGGAGCTGGAAATACCTCCTTTCCTATGGCTCAAATGAAAATACTACTGGTTTCACTACTGCAAAGATTGGCAAAAAATGGCATTAAATATATGCTTCTATTTCATGTGCAAACTATGTACAGGGGTATATACACACACACACATACCTCTCTATATGCATATGTGAACCTGGGTGCCCCCAGACCTTCCTGACTTTCCCGGAGGCTACGGAGCTCGCCGCGGCAGCGCTGGCAGCCCTTGCGCCCGCGCAGAGGCGAGCGCGGCGGCGTGCTCCCTCCGCTTTGCTGCTCATCTTGCAGAACGCGGTTTTCATTTACAGACTGAAACTCCGCCACGCGATGACCGTATTCACAAACCCGCTCTTTAATACAGGTAACGCTCCTACAACTGCCTCCCCGGGACCAGCAGATATTGAAAAAAAAAAAAGGGGGGGGGGGGGAAGTACGTCTGGTGCCTGGGGAATGGGAGGGGGACGGGGTGGGGAAAGTACAATCGCATTAACCCTGGGAGCCCCTCCAAAAAAACTCCAGCAATCCTGACAAAGCTAGTGTTTTCCTTGCTGCCGGAAGGGCTGGTGTTTTGCGAGGGCGGCAGGGAAACGGCGCTGCACCGTCCAGCGGAGAAGCTGGGCGAAGCCCGTCGGCGGCAACGTTTCGCTGCTGCAAAGTTCTCGCGCTGCGACCCGCCCTCAAGGAAAGGGCTGAGCTTTTTTTTTTTTTTTTCTTTTTTAAATCGTTTTTGTGACTTCCTGATATTGTGGATGACCAAGGTGCAATTCACTACCATCTCCAATGGTTTGCAACCGCTGCAGCAGATCCACGTGACTGCCGGCTGTTATGACAGCGAGGATTAGTGGAGCGTCCGGGGGCTGCGGACTGCAGTTGTGCCCTCGCCGTTTCCCATGGCTTTGGAAATGGCTCCTATCCCAGAAACCAGAGCAGTTTTGATTAAACACCAGCTTTATCACCCAGAGTCCCTCTCTCCAGGAGGAGAAATTACTTAAGATCGCTGTAGGAGCCCCAATTTATAACATCAGTGCGTCAGAAGGGAAGTGCACGTGGCTGGGACCGCGAACCTTGGGGCCCTGCCTAAAAGCCCGCGACTGAGAAAATTCAGCCCCGAATGATCTGCATTCAGGGAAACTCACGGAAAGCCATTGACAATAGTCCCTTTCCACACCAAAACACCGTGCCATAGTATTTACAAGATTTTCAGTGAAGAACATGGAGCAAGCTTGGAACAACTGTAGTTGTTCAGGTCCTACAAAACCTGCAGCCAGTTGGGCTCTTCTGCCAATAATCTGCCAATACGCTCATCGGAGGCGCATCGGTGGAGTCGTTCTGCAGGACAAGAGATTTGGTGCAGAAGCAAGCAGCCCTCGCTTTGGCCCAGGGTAAATCCCCTGAAGCCATCGGGGGCCTAGCGGGCACCGAGGAGGGGAGGACTTGGCCCCTGCTCCGCGCTGGATTTTCGGAGGATTGCGGTTCAGCTGCACAGAGCTAAGCCTTGACTGCTGCATTTTTACAGAGCAACACAGCGATGCTAGAAAAGGGAATTTCGATGTCATCACATAGTTCAACTGCTCAACACCATCCTTCATGTTTATAAAAAAATCCATTCATAGCTATTCTACCCGGAAATGTGAACTAAATGCATGCAGTAGGGGAAATACGCCTGCCTATTGCTGCCGCTGCCGTCTTCCACCAAACAGCACTGCAAAGCACACCCAAGTTCAGATACATTAGATGTTTCAAGATTAAAAAAACGCACAATACCAGAATATTAACATATGGTATAAAAGGTACCATAACAGCTATCACTGGATATAAGGTTGAACAATAACTAGACAAACCTCGTACTTGTTGGCATGCCTGCTGGAACTGCTCGCCGCGAAGAGACTCACGCACCTCCTTGTGTCACCGGTTTTCACCATACTTCACCGCACCCAGATATCTACATTTCTATGCAACACTAAAGTTCAGAGCATCTGTAAGCGCCCACTTTTCCAAACATCGCAAATCCTATACCATCTGGTAAGCATCAGCACTGCGGTCACTTCTTTGGGGGGGAGACAGATAAGAGGCAGAGAGGATTAACGACATGCAGAAGTGAATGCTGGGCAGAGAAAGACAGTTTTGCACTATTTTTCCCTGAGAAAAAACACTGAAGACTTGCTGGCAAGAATTTCTTAGTTGGTCTCTGCGTTTTTTCAGTTCGAGTAAGCACTTCAACATGATTCAGGAAGGATGCCCTGCCACTACTCACCTTAAAATGTTTCTTTCTGGCAAATTACTGCAAACCCTAAAAAAAGGCCTGTTAACCTAACAAGTCAATTATCGTTCCTGTCCCCGTGTAAGCACTTCACTACAAACAGCTTACAACAAAAATCCTGGCTGAAGTTGTCTCAGACAGGGTAAAATATCCTGACACGTCTCAGTCTGGAAAAGGTGTTTTGCGGCTGAATTCCCTTTTTTAACGATATAATTATTGCTTTCCCTTTGGATACGAGAACACAGAAAAGGCTTACAGAAGCTCAAATGCACGGGAAACAGTGTTCTTCTGAAATTATGTTAGCAATATTTTTAACCAAAGAAAAGCTACCATACAAACATCTAAGACCAAATAAACTCCCTGTCCAAAAAAAAAAAAAACCCCAACAAAACCCGTGCTAAATACTTCTAAGCGCCTCCGAGGACGTTTTTCTTAACTCACTCCTATTCACCAGTCCGAAGGATAAGCAGCGAGCGCCCTCCTCTTTTTCATGCAGAAGCAAGACGGTGCAGAAAAAAGTGCTACCCACTGACCAAAGGCAATTTAAATATCCTTAAATAATCGAGCATACCAGGTACGAGGCCTATGACTAGTGTGGGTCTGCCTCACACAGCTCGTGCAAGGATCCTCCAGGGAATAGCCGTACGTTGACACGAAAGAGCGTGCGTACGGGCTGGGGGTAAGGAGCGGAGGAGTGGAACTGAAATCGTACTTTAAAAAGGATGTCGAGCAGTGGAATCTGAACCTAACGGGGATGCAAGAAGTTGGAAATAAACTGCGTTTGGGTGTTTCCCCGCCAGCCCGTGGAGGTGGCCCCGGCGAGCGGGCAGGTCATCGCGACGGAGACGCCAACGAGGATGGCTGGAGCGCGGGACGCGCTGCCCTCGGACGGAGACGCCCGGAGGAGCCGGTTGCTCGCAGGGCATCGCCAGCGAGTTTGTGAATACGCGCGCGGCAGGGGCGCAGCGACGTCGCCCCGCGCTCCCGCTACGTTCTTGGGCGAGAACTACGAAACCCTTAAGCGGTGTAGAGTATCACGCGGTGTTTCACCTGGCAGGAGGCTTCTGTTCGCGGTGTGACCAGGTCACGTTCCTCTTCCCCAAAACTAGGTAGTTCAAGCACGTATGAAACACACTCGTGACACTAAGACAGGGTTTGAAAGGTAGGATCTTTCCTTTTTCCTCTATCTCAATTTTCCTCTGCTATTTGCAACGTTTTCGTCGTACAGGCGAAACACGCGCTTTGCAGCGGGGACTGAGGCTGTAGGCGCTGTGTACCTGAGGCCGAATAAAATGCAAAGCCACGTTCATTTCCAAGTAAAATCTGTAACGTTCAAGTCACCTTGGGCTTAAGACAGGGCAAAAAATTCGAGGCACCCTACAACAACGGCAAAACTGGCAAACTCAGCTGCTACGAGAAATCTGAAAGGAGGGGGGAAAAAAAAGCACCTTTTTTTCTGCTGACACAGGTGAAACTCGGACGCGCTGGTATTTGTGTGAGCCAGAGCCCCGGCCGGCAGCGCGAGCTGGCCGTAGCGCGAACAGCCCCGCAGCCGGGTCAGCGCTGCAGCCAAAGCTTGCAAGCAAGAGCGAAGCCCGCGCCCCCGAGCCTCCTCGCCATCCCTCTCGCCAGGGGCTGCTTCGCCCCAGGCCGGGCGCTTCCCGGGCTTCGTGCCGCCACGTTCCCCATCTGCCCTTTCTCTCCCGCAGGTGCCCCGGCACGCTCCGGGCGTCCACGCGCCCAGCGGCGGGAGCGCCGGCGTTGCTGCGGCGTTCCCTGCCTTCACCGGCAGCCAACGCAGCGTTTCTTCGCGTGGGCACGTTTGTCGCGGAAGTGAGGTCCCAACTACGCTCGTGCACGGAGAAAGCGTCAGCAAGACTTTGCCCGGATGGTTCGATCCTCACCTGTTCATATTACCTATCTTACACAAATGAAAGCGGCTGTAACTAGGAAGCTGCCCAAATTCCAGCAGGGACGACGTGTCCGTAAGGACAGGCACGCTAACCTCATTCAAAAGACGTGAAGCCTAAGGTGGTCCAAGAGACTCGGCAGACACTTGCTTTGGTTAGCCTTGTCTACCAGAGCCCTGGAAAACCAGCCGCGCCGCTGCTGGCTATTTTGGCCATCCGAGGAAGAGAAGACCCTCTATGCATCCAGCTTGCTGCTGGGGTTGTGCTTTTCCTCCTGCTTTTTTGCATGGCAAAGGTGCCAAGGACCTTTGCCGACCTGGAGGCAACGTTTCATTTTGCCTAGACCGCAGAGCGAAGCCTCGCTCCTGCTTTGCTACACCACAGGCTTAAGAGAAACCAGCAAAACCACCAGGTCAAAGCTCGTGCCCACAGGGGTTGGTACTGATGCAAATAGGCCAGCACAGGACTACATGCAGACATGGTCTGACTCCGGCTTGTACCCAAGCCATTAATACAAAATGTAATAACACTTCCACAGTCAAAAGATGTAGAAAAGAGCCGATGTGGAAGCAGGGCTCTGAAGGAAATTATTGCTTCAGATTAGTATTAGGAACAGAAGTTTTTATAAAATGTGGGATCTGTTTGTCCGAAAGAAAGAAATAGTTAAAAAAATCAAAGCCACTATGCTAAATTACTCAGCAGAAAAGAAACACCAGGCCAAACAGAAGCAGTGAGGAGTGCTACGTTTCACAGATATTGTGCTGTTTTTAATCGTATTCAACTTCCTATGGAAGCACATCTCACGTACCTGGGAGCAACTGGACTGATAAAGGAGGGAAATGGAAAAGAAAGTAAAAAGACAGCAGAAAATGTATGAAAATTGTAAAGCCTGATACCTTCAAAATGAGATTGTAGTAACTGGAAAAGATGGCACAGTGTCATTATTCTGCTTTCCAGAATCAGTGGCAAGAGCACAGGAGGAAGCAACCTCACCTGTCTCTGCTATGCTGCTTAAAAATAGCTAAAACAGGTGATTTCCCATGGCACCTTTGCAGCTCCAAAATGGGCTGGGATGCTCTCCACAGCGTACGGTCACATGAAGTCTATCCTTTGGTATCAAGAGCGTGTGCAATGTACCCACAAAATAGCATGAGCGGTAAGCAGTAGAAACTGCCATATATGACTCCAATATCACACTGCAGTCATGCCCTGGGATAAAGACGGATATATATGCTAAAAAATTCTTCCGACGCTGCCAAAAGTAGAGTGCTGATTTGCACTAACACCAAAGGTACTTTTCCACAAGTATTCCAAAGCCGGGCTACAAATCCATCATTTTACAAAGTTCATCCAAGAACGGTCTTCATGGATAAAAATGACCATTCTATGCTTGAGTTGACCTGGAGATATATATATATGAAAAGGAAATAGTAAGGACTCATGGAAAATTATCACCCTATCACTTTTTCACGCCCAAGGCTTATAGAAAGGGGAGCAATGAACCAGGATGCAACTACTGAGGAGTGTTTTGGGCAACAGTCACTGAAGCAACATGAGAAAAAAGGCAGCAATTCTCTGTTCCCAGCAAGATGCAGCTGCAGGATAACAGACAGGAGACTCTTCTTGCTGACTCCGGGTGGCCTCATGAAACCTTAGTCTGAGGTCCTTAAAATCTTAATGTTCAGGAGCAAGAAAGCAAGCAGGACTGTCAAACTGTGGAAATAACTTATTTTGTATCTTGTGCACAAGAGATATACTAAAGATTACGTTGGTAATCTAAAGTAGACCATCACTCTTCTCACATCATGGGGAAGATAAGGCAGTAAGATGACATAAAGCAGTGGGCAGTTTCTTGCTTCTTTTCTCTGTAGATGGCTATAATATGCTGCATAGTTAATTGCTATTTTTTGCAGTATATTAAGTAAAAAAAATCCTTTCCTCCAAAAACGTTATTTTTGGACACAGCATCTTGTTATCCCACACGTGCATTGTAAAGGTAGCCTGTATATTTTAGTGGTACGTAAGAAAAGAGACAGAGAAATACCCAAGTATATTACATATCAGTGATATGGGCCGTTTTTATTAGTCTTTATATGCATTTTTCCCCAGACAATTTTGAAAGACGAGGATGTGGAAAACAGCCATAATTCCACCTGAACTATAGTATAGCCTACCTTGTCCTTACTACCAATAAAAGATGTTGACAGTGAAGCGAGATCCGCTTTCAAAGAAAGAAAACAGTTAAAAAAAATGGAAAGACCTATAAACATGAAGACAGATGGCTATATTCTGTCATTAACTTCAAAACGAAATAAAAATATTAACTTCTCCATTGTTGCTCAACACACTGCAGCGAGACTTGAATGCCTGGCAGACACACACCTCATCTGCATACAGAAATACCTGGCTCCTGTGTTATTATTATTTATTAGCTGTTAAGCACCAGCAATGTGTTTGGCACTTTTCAAAGGCAAGAGGGAAAAAAAAAAATCTTTAAAAACCCCACTCCTAAGCTAAGGAGGCAAGATACGCCGGGACGCCGGCAAGAGGGACCCACAGGCTGCAACACGCCTGTCACAGGGTCGCGCAGGGCTGGCACGAGGGGGAGAATCCGGAAAACATCCTGAGTGCAAAGCTGGCAGAGCTCAGCGCTGCCGCGCCGGAGGAGGGGGCCACCGGGGCTTCCTGAAGTTTTCTTGTGCTTTCACCTCTCAGCAGCGGCGGTCAAAAACGTTTCCGCTCGGCGCTCTGGCTGCGTAGAGTTTGCTCTTTGCTAGGTGCTTTTCGGTCCTCAACGGTTTTGGCCCACGAACACCAGCGTGAGGGTTGGCACTAAGCAGCTAACGCTGGTAACTTCAGCAGAGGAGCCAAAAATGCAAGGAATCGTAAAACACAGCGCAAAGTGCTGCCTACCGAGGGTCCAGGCTCCCCACCAGGGCCCACCTGCTTTCACAGACCTTAGGGTGGGAATTCTGCACTGCGGCTGCTCACGCTCAACTCCTTTATGAATAAAAAATGTGAGTTTCTTTGTTCTTTGCTTTCGCTTTTACTACGCCCAAATAATACAAACGCCTCAAAATATGTATTAAAAGAGAGAAGACAAACCTCACACACTGGAAAGAAGAGTCTGATCACCTGCACAATGCACCAAATAACGAAATGCACGTTTTAGAGGTACGAAATTGTTCAAGTGCTGCTTCTCCCCCTTGGGGGGGATCCAGACAACCCCTCCCGCAACGGGCTCGGACTCCAGCCAGGGGCATCCTAACAGCAGCCGCAGGCAACGGCACAACACGAGTCAGTTATGGGGGAAAAAAGCTACAAAAGGGGAACAATGAAAATCAAGCAAAACAGGAAAGGGGAAGCAAGAAAGACACACCACAGGACATTTCTGGTTCGCTGGCTGACAGGACCCAGCCTACAGAGGCAGACGCCTCGCTTGGGCGTTGCTGCACCGAAAACCAGCTACGGATGCACAGAAGGGCCGCCAGAGAACGAGGGGTGCACCTAACACCCCGCGGGTACATGCAACATGGGTGGGATTTAGGAACCTAAATCCTCATTTAAACGGAATGCAGGGCACTTTGTTGCCCTACAAAAATATTTTTATATTGAATTAAAACAAGCTGAAAAATCATCTGCAGTTGTGAGAAGAGGAAGAATGAGAAAAAGAAGTAGGGACTGCTCCATGACAACTAGAGAGCCATCTGATACTGCTTGTGTGTTTGAGGTGTCTGAGGGTTTTCTTTTTTTAGGAAGGATGATAGCAGAACTTAGTCATTGTTTTTAATTATTCCATACATAAATAGATGGTAAGATTCATATTCTCATGCATTCCCTGAAATCTCTACTTGTCAAAAGTAATTGCTCCTTTCCCAAGCCAAAAGCAAAGGAATAAATTGCACAACGCTAGAAGCAGGGCTGGAGCGTCTCTTGGAAACAAAAACTCCCCCCAAGGTCAATGCTGATGCCAGCCTGGACTGATGCTCACGGTTGGCACCTCTGCACTACCAGAAGACAGTCTTTCAAATGGAAAGCAAACATATTTCTTTTTTTTTCTCCAGCTATTAACAAGAAGGAAGTTAAAGAGCTTTCTGCGAAAATAAGGTGGTGAAGGTTTACTGGAGTATGACAACTCTTAAAAATATACACATCATGGACTTATGTTTATTTGGACCTTCCCAAAGAGTATGCAGTAATACAGGCAAAAAAATTCTACTGGTTGTACAGGACTTGCAATTATTTGCTGTCTAAATGTATGGCATTTGTTTGTGAAAACCCTGATTTTGCAGTGCATTCATGTACTGAACTATTTAATTATGTATTTGAATGACTGAAAAAATAATTATTAGCCCATGCAAAGTGAAAGCTAAGGAGAAGTGCTAGATTTTGAAACTTGGAGAGACTTGGACAACTTTCAGATTGTTTAAACCGCAACAACAAATACTGTAAAGAAGATTGCAAAGCAAGAGAGAAATTTTGCGAATTGCAGAAGAGAATTAACAGCTGTCTTAGAAAGTATAGATCCCGACTAAATTTTACCTGCAGTGTGCACACTGAGAATAGTGATTATTTTAATAACTACTGTTCTGTATCTATCTGTGCTTGTAAAAGATCTTATTTCTCCTTCTTGAGCTACACCGCATGTGAAGTTCCTGTCTCTAGTTGCATGGTAATTAAGTGTGATTTAAGATGCAATTCGTTCCCCCGCGAAGCAGCAGGTAACCACGGGTCAGAACCGGGCAGTGGAGGAACAGTGCGACTTCTGGGCAGGAAAAAGGCTATTGGGAACGGCCTGTTGGAAAAGAGCGATGCGGCGGCATATGGGAAATGCCACAAAAATGGCCATGTGGATTTGTGGCAACTGTAGGAGATTGACACATTCAGAAAATATGAGGGTGACCTGAAGAAAAGAACGTTTTTTAACGCTCTACTTCTATGTGCGCAGGGTGAGGCACAGGCCCCCAGGCAGGACCTAGACGCCACTGAGACAAGAGCTACCCAAAACACAGAGAAAAACACCCCGCCACCAACCGAACCCAACACGGACAAACAAAACAGCTGATGTCTGAGAAAAGTGAGACCTGCAGAGAGGACTCAGAAGAAGCTATGGGGAAGGGCAGGTGCCTCCACGGGAAAGGATAACTCTGGAGCTGAAATGATGGAAAAACAGAGAGCAACAGAGCAGGCAAGTCCTCCCAGAAGCTACAAGGCTGTTTTCTCTGAGAGGAGTCAGAAAACAGGTCAACACTAGCGCAACACGTGATCATTATGTTGCATATGCGTGTTTGTACATGGGGGGGGCACACTGAATACACACAAGTGCCTTCTCTTCTCCCAATGTTTCCATAAAATTGCCAGTGAAGTTAGAGTTTTATTTAACATGTTGGGACTCAAGAATCCAAAACACTCGATTAACTGAGCCGTTCTGGAGGCAACGGCCACAAACTCAAAACACAGGAAATTCCATCTGAACACAAGAAAACACTTTTTCACTGTGCGGGTGGTTGGACACTGAGACAGGTTGCCCAGATAGGTTGTGGAGTCTCCCTCCTCGGAGATATTCAAACCCGATGGACAAGGTCCTGGGCAGCGTGCTCGAGGTGACCCTGCTGGAGCAGGACTTGGACCAGGGGATCTCCAGGGCTCCCTGCCAACCCCAACCGCTCTGTGATTCAAGCTCTGAAGTTACTGCATCTTCAGTGAGACTATGTACTTGCCCTCACAACCACCACAGCGACATGAATTTTTGTTAATGCAAAGAGCGATATTTTCCTTCAGCACTTGGTTGGACTGTCATTACACTGCAACGGATTGAGCTGCAGAGCTGATGCGTCTAGCATGCTGGTTATTGGATTTATTCAGGGAGATCACGGCTTATCAATGGAGACAGGGAAAGAAATAGGTAGTTCACTACTAAGAAGCTCCAGGAGGTGCAGAAGACTGTTGGCTTCGCAGGAAGCAACAAATGGTTGGTGAGAGCCCCTGTTTGCACCAAGACAAGCATGCAATGAAAATGGTTTCAGCCATTACTCCTACAGCCCATTTCTTTACTTTTTTGAGTTTATATACTTATTATAAGATGCCTATAAGCAGCTACGGCATAGCCAGCACACCATACCGTATATGCCAAGGACAGCATCGCCAGCGATCCCCCTGGACACTGAGGCACTCACAGTCCTTTCTGAGTCCTGACAATTGCCAGAATTCATTCTCAGAGCAGCCTCCCCTTTTGCTGGAGGTCTTCCATCAAATACCGACCGGATTCGAACCGGTAACGTGCAGCACAGCGCGGTGGCAATCTGCTGCGGTGCAGCAGCAGGCAACCATCGTTCCCCTTTTTGCAGAACGCTCACATCCGCGATAGCACGGAAAGTCAGAGTGCAGCGACTGCAAAGGCAAAGCGAGCTCCTATTAGCACTCAACCACAACATAAACCTATTATCGCACATTACAAATAGCAGTGTTATTTTGTTGCCAGGTTATAAGCTCTCGAAGGGTGCCCTTGGAATGCTCACTTCCAACAAAATAGCCCTCAGTTTAACATCTCATCCAAAGGGCTAGGAGCAAAGCACTGCCTTTTACCACTAAATTGCAGTGTTGGGTTTTAGCATTTCTTCAATTATGATATGGACAATGAAACCGTGTCTTTCTGGATGCATGAGGAATTCTGCTAAATGAGCCATTCAGACATCTGAACTTAAGTCTGTTCTTTTAATACATTTGATTAACATGGAAATTTTATCTCTTATGTCATTATTTTAGTGCTGTAACATCAAAAACATTAGTCCACAATGTACCCATGATCACGGGAGGATAGTTTATGGGCGCTAGAACTAATTTCTGGAGCAGAAGCAATGATTCCACCTCCCAAAGTGAGATGCTCGCGCAGAAGCTGGGACAGGGCTGAATCTTCACAAACTGTCAATGGCCCCAGAAGCCACCAGGAGAAGCTGCTTCCTGGCCCCACGGACGCGAACGGGACTTTGCCACTGACCTCACAGCGGCCAGAATTGTGGTTTTTAATATCGCTCGTTCACCCTTGAGGCAGGAACGCGGCCTGACACAGCCAGAGAAACCGGATTGAGACTTCACTGCACCTCCTTGCCCCAAATGCATGACTATACCTACACGAGCGGTTAGTACGGCGGTAACAGCTGGGGGCAACTCCAGGGGCAAGGACCTATTTCTTCCTCTCTTTGAATTCAGTTTAGCCAAAGACTACACTTACAATACAGCGTAATTTTATTTTTGTACCGTACTTCTCAGGGAGCATATCACATGCACACACAGCTGTGCCTGGTAAGTACATATTGCCCAGTCAAGAAGTCAGCATGTTCAAATATTTAAAAACAAATAAACGAAGCTCTGCAGCTTTTGTTAAGGGCATTGACACTTCATATCTAATCACAAAAAAATGGATTAGCAATAGATTTTGTACCAAATTCCTTGGTACATTAGGAATCTTTTATCATCTTAGTACAGTTTCTGTGTGTTTTTATAGGCAGAGAGAATGAAGAAGAAACTATTACAGGTAAAGGAATCTTGCCATCAAAATGTGAGGAAATCTAGTTATTTCACTAAGCAAAAAAATACAAAAAGTGATTTGTAATAGAAGAATAAAACGACCTCACTGTGTCTCAAGAGGTCTGCAATATGATCTTCAGAAAAGGTAGCTTGCCAATTTAATTGAGGTAGGAGTTATTTAATTTTTTTTTATATACAGGTATAGTTTTCAATAAAACTACATATGCCTATAATACTGCAATGGCAGATGTGTCTCGATTATTAGAGGTGGGCTCTAGGGAATACATACAATGGATCTTGAAATCCGTAAGCAGCTGTTTGGAAGGGAGGGGTGGAACACTGCAACACACACACATGTTCCTTAAGTGCAGTAATGTTTTGTTATTTTACTGCAGGTGTATTACAGAGATGAAATTTAATAACTTATTGTATACAATACCAATAAAACTGAAAGATTCTTTGCCCTGACGTTCACGAACAAAGTATAAATTAGCAGCAGTTCTGAGCGCGGCAGCTCTGAACTCAGGCACGCACGGCACCTTTGTGGACACCTTCCCCGTCTGAAATCAGAAAGCTATCGCTTCTGTTATTTACTGTGAAAATGTGGTCAGGCCATTAAAAAAAAAAAAAAAAGGAAAACAAAACCCCAAAGGGCTTTGCAAGATATTGAAGAAAGTGTTGCTGCTCAAGGTAAAGGAAACCCAAAGCATCTGAATGCATGGGACAACATTTGTGCAGTCATTTGTGAGGTCTTTGCCACGTGGGAAGCCCCAGTGCGATGCTACCAGAGGTATCTTTGTAATAGTTATCATAGTTATTCTTCAGTGGCTTAAAACAGAAGCCTGTTTTAGAATATGCATTAGTCTCAATCTCCTGCTGAATGAAGCACTGAAGAAGGACCTTTTACAAGTACATATCAGATAAAAAGATAATCCCTCCTGCTTTTTTTTCCCCTTCTGTCTTTGCTGGACTCCTCTTCATGTAATTAGAGATGTTGCAACAACTCAATAATTCACAGCAGAAAAAGGAAGTCCCAGTACTTGTAGAAGAAGAAAAAAAAAAGGGCAACAGCTATTTCTGTCCATTCCCTTCTCAGCATGCGGACAGTGTTATGCAAGGATTTACACACTTATTGGCCACACAGACACGGAGACATAGGCAGCCAGGCTAAATTAATTTATATGCACTTGCCACAGAAAGTGCATATCCTCTCATTTCTGTTATACTCATTTTAAAGTTTTCCAGCAATATTTCTATTATTTCTACACAAAAGGTGTACCATATACTCCCTCCACTATGCCCAACGAGCCACAGACATTCAAAAATTAAAACCCAAGGGTTTCCTTCTGCTCCTTGATGGGAAACGTTCAAAGAATCCTGTTGCAACTTAGGGGACGGCAAAGAGATGGCAAAGGGGGCATTTCCGAGTGAAGTGGAAAGCGTGTCTACCATGCTGCCACCTGCTCGGAGGGAGCAAAGCCAAAGACTCGCTCCCTCTGTGTCAGCTGTAACACAGAGAGCATAAAAGGTCGCGTGTATCTAATAAGAAAACCTTCTGAGGAAGCCCCATGGTGTGCCCACGGCTCCTCTCAGCCTCCCCAGGCTCCTCCACGCGCCCCCCGTGTGTCCTGCCCGTGTCGCCCCGCCGCAGAGGAAAAGGGGAGCACGGAAAGGTGGGATGCAGAAGAGCAGAGCGGAGCCAAGATCCCGCAGGGGAAGGCACGTCACGAAAGAGCCAAGGAGGACCATCATGTCCAACAAATACCTGGAGCCAGATCCGACTGAAAAGCATACAGAAGAACATTATCGGCTTCAAGAAGGTTTAACTCAGGTTGGGTCTATGCGAGCTTTGAAGTGAGTTTCTAGAGACCAAAGCCAGAATTGGCACGTTCGCTCGACCTCACTCGGAAACCGCCTGGCTCCCGGTCCAGGGGAACGGGGTCAGAGACTCCGGGGTGACAGCAGAGAGCGCAGGGAAGCAGAGAGCGAGGGAAGAGAAGACGGGTGGAAAGGGAGCCAGAAGAACGTACGGCAGAAAGTATTAGGCTCAAAACGAAGACAGAGGAGAAGCGGTCAGTGAAGTTATACGCCTGCCGTTACAGCACACACAGGCTCTCTGTAGAAGCGCCGTCTTTACAGGTGCCCCCGCGTCGCAGCCCCGCCGCCGCTGCCTGCCGCCGAGCCCCCCGGCCGCGGGCTCGCCAGCCACGAGCCACGCCGGCGAACGCTGGGAGCGAAGCTTACGGACGGGGCACGTGTCAGCGTGGTTCGGGTAGGGCGGAGAGAAAAGAGGGCCAAGCACCTTACGAGACCGCTCATTCATTCCTGCCGAAGCGGTCAGCGAGACTTGGAGGGGGAACATATACAAAAGCTGCAGCCCTCCGTCTGCCTTTTCCAGCTCTCTGAGCCTCCTGGTCCGGATACCTTTGCCAAATAAGCTGCCCCTGCTACCATCGATCACCTCAGGAAACGCTGGGATGCCACAGAGCTGCCCAAAGTTTAGGTGGCTTGTGCTGGGACATCTCCTGCAGCGGGGATGCTTCAAGAAGCCATTTTGCTGAGCAGCCTCCAAGGATGCTTGGCTGGAGCTGAAGGTGAAACACGGACAGAGCACGTAGGAACATCATTCCTACCTCGTGCTGTCGATCAGCCTCTCCCTTACCGCAGCATCTTGCGTCAAGCTTAAGGCTAGCAGGTATGTTCTCATTCCGGATGCAATTTACTACGTTATGGAAGCAGAGCTTTTTTTTTCTTCCTAAGCTGGCTGAGCAGGTATAACTGCACCAGCTTTCACCTCAACACTTCATTCCAGCTTCAGCGTTTAAAAGTGGGATGGGTCCAGCTGGCTCCAGAGAGCGCTTCTGGAGCATCGAGTACATCAGTACGTCCGAAGACAACATTTAGACTCCCTTTCCAAAAGCGTTGGTAGCAAAAACAAGTCACCTTAGGATTTTTGGATTTTGTTTTAAGCTAAAACACCTTGAAAACTAAATATCAGTTACTGCGCATTTGCCAGAAAGGCGTAGTCCAAATTTTAAAAGAACTGTCTAATTTTGTGTTGCCTTGGAAATCTAGGGAGTATGATTTCTGGCCATCAAGCTCACTTTGCATTTCTCTTTATTCATTGCTGTCTTAATTTAAGTATCGCTCAGAAAAGCGCAATAGCTCTGGATTATTCAAAGTTGGTCCTATCGACTATTAGCTGATTAGTAGATCCATGGTACTCTAAGCAGCACACGCTACTATTAGTCTAATAATAGTACTTTGTATATCCAGATCCTCTTGCACCAAGGAATATCAATGTTTTATACACACTGTAGAATTAACACAACCCCTCATTTTTATCTGTCATTTGGGAAACCAAAGCATTGTGATTTACACAAGTCTATCCTCCAGCCCGAACAATGTGCTTCCATCTTCTCGGGAGCCGTTTCGCTGTTGCCCCTGCGAAGCTCACGCGCACCCTTGCACAGATCCTTGCTTCCCGATCGCTGATGCAGCAAAGCTCTTCTTTCTTATAACTCTTTTTGGCTTTACCAGTTTACACTGTATTACAAAGTGCTGATTTACATTAAGCTCTTTGAATAAAGAAACAGATGTATTGCCCTTCACTATGAAGTGCAGGCTCTTATTTACAGTCTAGAGTGCCAAACTAATAATACAGAATAATACAGGAAACCAGAAAAACGGTTGGAGAAATAAAATAGGCAAATTTTTTTTTTTAATCCTACTGCCTTGCTAATCTCCCCAAAATCAGCACAATTTAAAAAAATATATATTTGGGGAAATGGTAAGTAGCACAGAACTAAGACAACACGCAAACTCCTGACTCTACTGAATGAAATGAGATTTTTGTCATTAACTTCAATGAAGCCAGTGTTTCAAAAGTGTCTTGACAACAACTTCAGTACATGCTTCTTAGATGACTTCTCTCCAATGGTCTTAAATGGTCCCAGGATGTGCTTTCTTCCACTCCCATTGTAATCAGTGTTGTATTTGCTATGGTTCTCAGTGAGAGCAGAATTGGGCCCTAGGCTCTGAAATAAAAATCATCTTGAAGTAAATGGGTTGCTGTGTATCTGACCTCTTCTCTCATTGGTGTGAATAAAGTACAGGAATGGAAACCTCAGATCATTCCTGCTGTTTGTGCAAAGAGAGGTTGTTGGGTTTTTTCCTGCCAGAAGATTAATAGGTAGCAAGTTCAATATCGTTAGGTATTTAGTTTTCCTTAATTGTTCCAGGAACTCATCTACAGAGAGCGATGCATCACATCTGGAGGTAGCAATTTACCTTTCAGAAATCAACAAAATCTGCACACTCCTCTTGGGTTTAGGAAAAAGGTGCACGCACAACTATTCCTGCTACTCAAGTTCCTGTGACAACTGAACGCTTTAGGGGGTTCTGAACTATCTGTAATATCACTTCCAATGTTTTCTTTGGCATTCACTAAGTTTTCTTCAATATCTTCTGTCTAGATAAGCTAATCTTTCTTAATACATATGAAAACACGCCCCAGAAATCTTGCAATAGACTTGTAGCTTTTCATTTTATTTTAAGCCTGAAGGTTCATACTTGTTAATAATTTGGTGGATCCTGATAGTTCTGCAGCCTGGAGAACAGACAACAGATGGCCCAACCTCAGCATTAAGCATTATTCCTTCTGTACCTTGCAGGAATTCAAGAGATTCTTATTTTAGAAATATTTTTTCTCCTTCCTGCCTGAGCACTGGTCATCTATTTTATCTACTTTTCCATCACATTGCACGAACCTGCATGCAGTACGGCAGGAAGAAAGACCCTATTCCATGGATCAGACTCTTCATTATTTGTACTTTTTGTTAATGTTTTCCTAATATTCCTCACATTTTCATGAATGAAACCACAGAAAAGAAGAGTGAGCAGATGAAGAGTGAGTAGGCAGCGTAATAAGTTTTCTCCGTCAGATCCTCATTGGCTTTACACAAGCACGGAGCATGGTCACGGAGGTACAATGAAACGACCTATACGGAGAGCAAATCAATGTCCATACCAACTGAATTCTGCGGGATTCGTCCTTCGAAGCGTACAACAGCATCCTTCGGAAAAGGATCATTCAGAAAAAGAAATGCACTAACTCTTGCACTGTAACCTCAGCTATCGGGTCGTTTTACTGGAATAAAGGATGTATCCGCTGCAGGATCCCGACAACATCTATTCCACTGGTACCAAGAGCCTGGGAAGAGGATGAAGGGTGGCCAGCAGCTCCCTGTTCTGGGCTGCCCCTTGAGGCTTGCGCTCTCCTTCACAGCACGTGCAACTGCTTGCCAAAAGGCTGAAGCTTATTGGCGTTTTAAGGTTTCAAACCTCTTCTGGGTTCTGGACCGAAGAAATCCAGTGCCCAGTAACAGCCGTGGACATCGGCTGTGTGCAGTTGGTCCTTTTTCGAACGGAAAAGAGGAAGCTGGGCTGCCGGTTTCTCCAGGCAACTGTCCTGCGTGCGGCAATGAGCTGGCAGTTCCCCTTTCGCAGTTTCACCCCGCCGCGATCGCTCACCCGCTCCCCAGCCCCGGGCGGACGTGCACGGGCGGGGGGCTGCATCCAAGGGCTGCATCCAGCCACCGCTGAGCGCCGCGGCGGAGCGCTCAGCTCGGCGCGGCACCGGCTGTCGGGAGCAGCCCGCCGCCCTCCAGCGCCTCGCACACCCCCCGTAGCACTCGTGTCGTGCATACCGTGATGCTGCAACCCTATCAGCGCCTCGTGATTTTTTCTATTGTTTGATTTCGGGTATATTTGGATTCAGGATACTTCTTTGATACTGGTTTTAGGTCACTTGCTACTACTGTAGAGAATCTATGCAAAACGCAGGCTCACTTTTGGGTCCTAAAGCAGATGATGCTAAAAAAATGGTCTGTTTCTGGTAAATTGTCTCCTCGAGCTTACAGTTGCACCCTCTGCCTTTAGTTTCGAGGTTTATCTTTTTACCCCCAAATCAAAGAAAATTCACATCTGTGGCAAGCAGACATCCATAAATACCCTATGCGTACACGAACCCGTACAGACTGCAATGCGAGTCGTCTTACTATATACTATATACTAAGACCCCATGCAAAATGGTTAGATCGTTCAACCTATTCAGGTGCAACACCATTTTGAACTCTGAAACAATTTCTAACTTCCTTCCAATAATACCAGACCATTCAAGTACAGTAAGACTGAAAGAAAAACTAAAAGCAAAATGCAACAAAGAAAAGGATGAGACCCAGCACAGAAGCAGACTGGGAACTCCAGGTGCCCCAGATGCACAGAAGGGTCTCACCTGTGGGCTGGTGAGACCACGTGTAAGGGACAAACTCCCAAAGGCTATGCAAGGACTGGGGAAAGGAGTCATCCTGCTAGCTCTTAACAACAGGAAGCAAAAGCATGCAAGGATTTTAAAGCAAAAAAGACTACTTAGAACTGGTTCCTAACATTAATTAAGAGCTACTGCAGCTGTTTTGAATCAGGTAAAGACAGAGTTACATGTGTGATCTTCCGTATTCGCCTGCTCTGGTTATTGCAATTAGTCGAAATCTGTAAGTTTTTTTATTGTCTCAATAAATAGTTATGTATGCGGAGGTGAAACGCATCAGTAAGTTTACTTCCAGGGCTTGGTTTGCAAACTTGCACCTCGGCGGTGGCGGCGACGGCCACGCAGCGCCCGCTCTCGGACAGGCGTGAGTGATGCGCCTGTGCGCGCTTGGAAGGCAAACTTGTATTTAATTTTTCAAATCGCTTCATTTTTCAGTGCTAAATGAAACAAGTTGTGTTTAAGACACACCAGAGTAAGCTGTTTCTCCATATTATCCAAGAACGTGGACATAGGAAAATGATGAAGGGATCAAGTATTCCCCTTTCCTACAGGGAAATAATGTGCATTTTGGGGTTTGGGGCTTTTTTTTTCCTAGCAGATTTACACAGTATAAAGCCTTGAATATTAAGAAGGCTATTAAATTCTTTCAATAGTTTTCGAAAGTAAGAAGCGATGGCACTTTTAAAAAGGAAAGGAAGCCTAACACTCTTCAAAAAACAAGATGAATTTAAACATAACGATTAATATTGCCACTGGAATTAAAAAGAAAGTGTCTTTTAAGGAAATCAATTGTCTTGAAACAAAGCACAGACTTTTGGCTATTGATAGTATCTTTAGACTCAGACTTTCTCTGGAGACTTAAGAGTATGCAAATGCAAAGTGCACAGAGGCACACACACAGGCATGCTATACCTTTGTATTACATTGGCATTTTATTATTTAATTAAACTACTCTTATTTTTCTAGCTCACGCATGCTTCCCTTGAGACGGCTTTGCTGTTAGCCTGCTGGCCTTGACTTCCAGCCAAAAACAATTCGGAAACAAAAAGGGACAACAAATCATATTTCCACAGACATTTTTATCCCTCAATACAACCTTGTTTTCACACAACATCATACAGATTCTATGAAAACTATAATTTACTGCAGTAGCCATCCCAAACTAGGGGCCGGCGCACGCTCTGCGGTGCGCTCCCACCGCCGCCGCGGTCTCTCAGGTTGTGCAGCCAGGAGCTGCGCCGCAGCAGCGCCGCCACCACCGCACAAGCAGCCATAGTCTACAGCCGCTTTCACCAGGGCCGCACGAGGCTACCCCGACTGCTAACAGCCTCCGGCAACCACATCGTGCCTCGAACGTCTCAGGCAAGAAGTTTTAAGACAAACGTTTGCAAACACCGGCTATTTTTAAGGAACGCACGTTCGCTAAACGCTGCTGCGCCTGATGGAGCCTAACTCGAGGATGAACAAGTTGAGGAAACAAACCTCACGCATCAGGCTACTTATCGCAGGCTCTCTGCAAAGCAGATTTCCACTTACCTGGTGGCAACCCTGTAAATTCGAGTCTCTTCCATACGACGAGTATGAACCCCTTTCTGTTTTACCTGGTAATAAAAAATAAATAAAGAATAAAAATTATAACGGACATCAAAAGAGGCGTATGTTATCTCCTCCGCCGCCTCCCGCCCCGCGCCCAACCACCGCGTCCGCCCCGGTCCGGGAGCCAATGCCCTCGCGCGCGCAGGAGACACCCGGCCGGAAATTTGCCCTGCGCTACCAAAGTTGTGCCCGCGCCAGCGGCGCTGGGACGTGGACGGGGGCCCAGCGCCTGCCGAGACGCCGTGCCAGCCCCAAGCGCCTCTGCTTTTATTTTTATAACACGGATCCAACAGCCTGACTGGTTACAGTTATGCCATGCGCCAAAAGGAGAAGAAAGGTCCTTCCACGGCGGGAAGACTGGGCTAGAACAAAACCGAGGAGGAAAGAGGTGGCTGCCGCCACGCACGAAGTCGCAGCTGAGAGCGTCGCACCGCGTGCCGGAGAGACAAAGCCCCGGCAAAAGGGGGCTCCTACAAAACACCCGGGCACCCAAAGCCCACCCTTACGGCGAGGGTAACCACGGCCGGGAGGGTGCTACCTAGCAAAACACCCAAGAAGACCGTAAAAATGATCCATAAAACTCCAGTTGTTACTATAGGCTGGAGCGCAGGAGAGGCTAGTCGCCGAGGACCCTACGCGGGGCACCTCTGCGCCTACAGCTGAGCTCGCGCCCGAGAAACGCGGCAGCACCCCCAGGGGAAGCCGGTGCCTCTACCACAGCCGCTGAACAGTTGCACTCCAAAAGACCCACGGTACTGCCTTTGGAGGTGGCGGGTCACCAGAAAACAGCGGCCCACCGAACCGGCGCGCCCGAGGGGCCGGGCCGCCGCAGCAGAGCGAGGTGGTCCAAAGGTGATCCCAATCTTATAGCGCGCCCGCGGTTGGGCCGGCTCGTCCGACAAAGGATGACAGAGCCAATTTAAGTCATTCCCCCCGTGGCGTAGACGCGTTTTAACCGACTCTACGAGCCTTTCCTTTAATATATGGCTGCTACGTTTGACCTCGGGTTAGAGGTACTGCTGACAAAGGTTGACCGCTGCGAGCGGTTTGGAGTAAAACATTATCTTTCCTCTTCAACGTAATTTAAGAAGCTTGTTTTCGTTGCGCAGTTGTTTCTTGTGGCTGCTGTCTCCCCACACAAGCTCACGACCGACGCGCAGGAGCCTCCAAAATTTCTCCGCGATTCGTAGGGCGCTTGGTCCACGCGTGATGATAACTTCTGACAGCACCTCGGCGCGCTTACGCGCAGCTGACGGCTCGCTCGCTCCGCAGCCGGATGCAGAGCGCGCCGGGGGCCTCGGCGCCAATAATTCAAGATCGAAAAGTGCACTTTTGCACGTTTAACGGCGAATCCCTGAGTCCAGGGCCGAGACCTGAAAAACGAAACGTCTCGACGGCCCGCCCGGAGTTACCTGAGCTACTGCGCATCACCCCAGGGGGGCCGAAGCCCACGGGCGTTGCAGGGGCTGAGGGCTTGGGGGGGGGAAATCCCAAACGAAAACGAGAGGGTTGAGGGGAACCGAGCGGAGGCGGCAGCGCGAGGTGCTCGGAAAGCGCCTCTCGTCGCTGCCCGGGTGTCAGCGGCCGCCCTTTCCTACCGCGTCAGGCGCGGGCAGCCTCGTCTTAATTTCAGTTGTTAAAAAATATTTATCCCGATACAAAAATAAACCCGCTGCAAATTACAAGTTGTCAGGGTTAAAATCTACTTGTGTTTGTGTGGGGGAGGATAAGAGAACAGCGCAGACATGAATCATTCTCAGTAATTTGAGTGTTTCCATGACATCAATGGGCACCCGTCCAGCACTCTGTCGAAGCCTGCGAGGTACCAAAGCGGCGCAGCAGCCAGCGGGAGACGGACCTTTTTTTTTTTTTTTCTCTCTCTCTTTTTTTTTTTTTTTTTTAAGGATTATACTCCTTGTAAAGATTTCATCTGCAGCATCCGCTTTCGCCACCAAGCAGGCAGGTAGCTCTGGCGATCACGAGCGCACGCGTTTCGTTCTGAGAGCGTAAGCCTTGAACTTTCCCGCGCCTGCGGCGTGCTGCCGCCGCCGCTGCGGCTGCTGTTCCCACGCGCAGCTCCAAATCTGCCTTCTCTATTAAGGAGGGGTAACAAAAAAGATGGCGAAAAAGTCAAGAAAGCGTTAAAAAGGCACACGCCCGTAGGTTTGTCGCTATCGACCGCCATTATGAAACTATCCTACTTTTTTGTAATGACACTTCGTCTTGTAGGGGGGCAAAAAAAACAAAAAAAAAACAAAAAAAACCCCAAAACCACCCTCTCTCGTATACACCGTCCATTTCGAATTAGCTACCGTCTCGATGCCGATTTTCTGCTTAAAATTCACGGGCGCGCCTTCGCACAGGTCGCCAGGGCGCGGAGGACACGCCGGAGCGGGCTCTTTAAGTCCCGCTTACGCGCTCGCGAAACACAAAAGCTGCTCCGCTCCGCTCCGCTCGCGCCTGCCGGCCGTGCCGGGGACGCTGCGCCCCGCGGCAGGCTGCGCCCCGCGGCTCCGGGGCTGGCGGGGGCCGGAGCGGGGCTCCTCTTTCCCCCCCGCGCCCGGGCGCAGCGGCGGCGGCGCGCTCGCTGCAGAAATTTCGAGACCCAACCCCTCTAGTACCAGAATGCGGCAGCCGCTGCGGATCTTTTTTGGCACAGAGACAACGGGTGGCAGCGCCAAGCCCCGTGGCTAAAACTACTCAAAAGAGGCATGAGGGGTAGCATTCATCGTGCAGGTCCTTTACGGCCACGCAGCGCCGCGGTCCGGGTTTTAAAACCCGAAAGCGCCCCGTTAAGTAACGTTTGTCGGAAGCCGGGGGAGGAAAAAGGAAAAAAAGGAGGAAAGAAAAAAAAAAAGAAAGAAAGACAAAAAAAAAAAAAGGAAGCTTGAAATACAGACGGATAACAAATCTTGTCAGACGTCTGATTAATTTTTCTACCTAGAGGACCAAATGTTAAAACGTGCCATTTGTTTCTAGCGCTCGGCACACGCAACAAAATATATATCGGTGCGTGGCTTCACGAGCTGACAACTGAAGCAAAGCTTCGTAGAAGAAGTTGACCTACAAAGGCTGCTTAATAACTTTGGAGCATACTCTTTTTCTTAAGGTAACGCAGAAAAAGCACCTTCATTATTATCTGGAGTAATAACTTACCGTGTGTGTAAATATATATATATATGTGTACTCAATTAATCGACACAATGCATGCCAATCAAAGGAGAGACAAAGAAACAACTACATGCAGCTCCTGTTTTCTGACAAACACGCTGAGTCTAAAGACTATGCTCTCTAAACACCTCAGGAAAAAAAAAATACTGATTATCTTCACGACACTAAAACGACTGCTTCATAAATATTTTGCTTGCATTTTTGTTTGACTGCAAAAAATAAAGCAGCACAGGATTGCCAATCAATCAGTAAAGAAGCCACTTGCCTCTCCATGGTGTACTTTGAAAAATTAATCAAATTAAGTAGAAAATTTAAGCAACTTCCAGAGCACAAATGCAAGTCATCTGATTCCCCCCTCTCTTTTCCCCTGCCCCGGGAGATAGGGCACCTCGTCTCTATTCTGGCAGGCAGAATGAGAAGGCGTGAGGCAACCCTTTCCATCTGCAGAGAAAAAGGAAGTGAAGCAATTTCTATAAACGATTTGAATTCAATGTTTGCATTGATTTCATGTTTGGCGTATTTTTTTTTTAGAGATGAGTTCAACCAGAATATTCTAATTCAGCTTCCCAACGCCCTACGTTTGGGGTTTAGCTCTTGGTTAGACTGAAAGACGGGAAAGATGCTTAAAAAAAGAAAAAAAACAGTAATTGCATTAGGGACTGGAATTTGAGTGGCTCAGAATTTGGATCTGTTGAGGTCTGCAATTTGGCTTAAACTTATTTCTTATTTTATTATTGCATTTCTAACATTTTTCAAAATTCTTATTTATCATTCCTTCCGATGTCCTGTGTCTCAAGTGCATACTGACGGGCGACTGATTAATTCCTCTAAAAGAGAATGACAAATTAAGGGAGAATTCACTTTTGAAGTACGACCAGGCATGAGAATCACGAAGCCGAGAGCTAATTTTGGAAAAAGTTCTGAGCAACTGCAGAATGGGCTGAACTTTACAGTTCCACATTCGTCTCTATATAATGGACACATTATTTATGTATTATCAGCTGCAGCAGGGTTTGTTTGCACTATTATGAGGATCATGAAGCAGTTTAATAATCTACAGTTCTTGCCTTTAAATTTTGCTAACGCTTGTTGAAGTTTGGTTGCACGAGAAACGAAGGACTGGGCACTACAGAGAGAGGAGGGCAGGAATCACGTCAGCGGTGCCCAGCGTGGTGAAGACCTTCTCGGGTCTTTGGCTCCAGGCTCTGTTTGACAGGTTGACCAGCTCTGCACAGTACCTTTTGACAGCGGACATCCAGGCTGTCAGGCCTAGGGGGTTTCTTGCCTCAGAGATTGGAAAACCCAACTAATTTTAGCATAGATACCGTGCTAAAATCCGTATAGAATTACACACTAGCCTAGGAAAAACCCTGATGAAATAAATGAGCTACTGCACACGATACAGCCTATGCCTATAAGCAGATCACTCTCTGAGATCTCCTATACATCCCCTATACCCTCCCCGTGCTGGACCCGCCGGGCAGCGCCGCCGGGGCCTGGATCCGTCCCCGCCGATCGAGCGGCAGCACAACGCCCAGGGGAGCCCCGGGCTCCGCAGGACCCGCTGCCACCAGGCACAAGGCTAGCAGCCCTCTTCTTGCAACCTACCTCAGCTCGTTTGGCTGCCCGGGCTGGACATACGCTCTCTATATGTACTTCTCTAACAGCAACGCGCTTACCACTATAGGACGCACAGTACAAACTATCCCACTTCTTTCCATGAGGTTTTGAGCACTGTATTTTACATTACAATGAATCTTATCCGATGGTGATGGAAGTACCACGTTAATGAGCTATTTCATGCTTTGTGCTGTGCCTGAAGTACAGACAACAAGGCAAAAGCCGACACATTTTGAGCAAAGTTTGTGCAATAACATTCACCAAATAGTAAAAATGACACAGCAGCTGATCTAAGGTAGCGTCCACGAACCAGATATAGAGCTAAAGGCATAGCATTAATCCCAGTAATTTTCATGCCATCACACCCCAAAATGAGGCACAGTGCTAGGGGAAGGAGATCTTTTTGACATGAAAGGATTTTGCCACTTACACTGATGCGCAGTAAACAGTAATGGTTCTTAAAGAGACGTTATGATGCCACAGCAAGTGCTATTACAGAGGGAGATTTTTTTTCTTAAAACAGTACCATCAAAATGCAAAGGAAATTAAATCTTAAAACCTATTCTAAAATAATGCTACAGATCTGACTTCAGTAAACCCAAAGCAAGGAAACTCAGAGCTAAAGTGGTGCTTCACCGCTGACTCACTTCATTGGTCCAGCGCTTATGCCTAATGGGCAAGGTCAACTCCTGGCTATCCCTAAGGCCAAACTGCTTCCTTACATGCACACGCACTACATATATGTGTGCGCGTAAATACATATATATTTTTTTTTTATACTTTTTTTTAATATGAATTGCCATTGTGCATGCTGAGCTGTGCCCCGCGCTGCCAGCGCGTTGCCCGTGCTGCCCGCCCAAGCCTCCGCGACGCGGTCCTGAGCGCAGCTCTCGCTCCGGACGCGCTCCTATCCATAACTATATCTAGTCACTACATGAAAATGCAAGACTAATTTTTTGCCACTGATCTTGGTTCATGAAAACGGGACCCAAAGCAAAAGACCGAGGCAAATTGCTCCATCTATTTCTGTAATCTACCAAATAATAGCATCTATTAGAGGGCAAGATGCGATTTCCCTGCTTGCGTGCCCTTAAAACGAAATAGCTGGGACAAAACTATATTTGACACTGTAAAAATAAGAACGCGAAGACAGTACATCGAAGACCGTATTCTACCAGACCTAAATTAAATGGTCCCTTAGTCTCTGCCTAGTCCCACTGAAATCAATTAGATGGTACAGATTATGATACCGCCCTATAAAAGAAAGGTGCGACTTTGCTTAGGGCTCTAAGCACAGACGAATTTATAAGCAGCACTACTACTACTTGGTTATACAGCTGCGTTGCAGGACAGAGAGTGGTCTAACACGGCGAGGAGCAGGCGTGCTCGACCCTCTGCGCCAGGCGCTCAGCACCTTCTGCACCTAGTCAGAGGGCAGGAAGGCATTGCCGTTCCTTAGGCATGGCTGCAAGCGTGCAACCAGTAAATAATACCGCGTGCTGGGGACAAGGAACGTCAAGGCGCTTCACAACACGAACGCGCACCGATTGAGACCAGAATACAAGACTAACAAACTTTCACAACTGAATTAGGTGTTTAAACAAAACAGTTATTTCAATGCCCTTTGAAGGAATTACATTTAATGAGGTAAAGAAATTTGAAAGAAACTCCACCATCATGGACCTCTACATTTGTCTCGCAGAGACTAATCTCAAATTAACGACCATGTTCACTAACGAGCAACTGCGCACCAAACCTCCAAAGCTGTGGGTTGGAAGAACATTTATCTGAGACCATCCTGTATTTAGAGTGAAGATGCATCTGACTTCATCAGCATCTTTAGTCTCCTTTCCTTTTCTTATGCGCACGGAATTTAAGTCTAAAGGAAATAATTATCATCATCTAAGTCTGAACACCTGTATAACTCCGCATATAGACAAATTTATTTCAAAAAGAAATGAAAACTCTCCAAAAACCCACTCACCACGTCTTACCATTCTCATTCTTGGGACATAAAATAGTCAAAAGATGGGCAGGGGATGAAGACAGGCATTAGAAAACAAAAACATTCAAAAGCACTATAAAATACTAGAGAATCAGAATAATAGAAATGGGCAACATTTTCATAAACCTATGAGACAAATAAAAGCATGTTGCAATAATACGTCAGGCCTGAAAGCAACATATAAGAACTGAACGTAAAATACTGGCTATTGTTTTATCCTAAGTAAGCCTCATAAGGCTATTTTAAATTGAAATATATGGCAGGGTGATGCCTCATCATTTGTTCTGGGACCACAGTGCAGATCTTTATCAGGTATCTGGAAACCTGGGGTTTCACTCGGGCATGCAAACAGAATCACTTACAAACAAGGTCGATAAGGATCTCAGGCCATGAAAGACAAAGAATTGAAAGAGGACAATAAACCTGGATACAGCCAAAGTCTGGGCTTTAAATCTTTGGTCTGTAAACCACCCCCTATCTAGTAGCATTTATTAAAAGGCTACTAACACAAACCATGTTGGACACGGGAAGGGATAAGGAGATCAAAAGCCTTATCTTTCCGATTGTGGCTCCAATCTACATCTAATCATGATAAACAGAATTCAGTCTTATCGGGGGGGGGGGGCTGCATTTCATCCAAAAGTGACAGAAAACTTGCAGTCTTAGTACTTTGCTTACGCTTTGCATTAAACCAAGACCACCACACCAATCCGAAGACTCCTGGCGCAGCAAAAGCCCCCCAGACAGGGAGAGCGCGTGGCACGGGGGGGCTTCGCTCGCTAACACCCGCGCTGCGCCCAGAACAAAAATTAAGCTCGCAGCACGCCCGATAAGCTACAAGAAGGCAAGAAAGAAACGATGACCACAGGCATACACAGACGCGTTTTAAAAGTCTGACTGCAAGGACAGTTTGCAACTCGTTTTTTGTCAAAAGCATCAATATCTCTGTAGCTGCTTGTCTCCTGTTTCCTCCCCTGTCTTCACCCGCTCTCTGCACACGCAGATAGCACCACCTGAGGACCTCATAGTGCAGCATATTTTGAGATTAAATAATTAATTGTACATTTCAATAGAAATGCTATTTATTTGCAATATTGCTCAGTATAGAAAATCAAGAAAAATTTCTGGTGTTTATTGTTGGCGTAATTTTGACCTTTTGAAAACAATTTGGATTGGATAATTTGGATTAGCTAAACAGACAAAACAAACTACGAGCTTCCAAGAGTATGGCAAAGCAGCAGGAACGTTCTGGTACATATAGTGTAACATATTATGAAATACCCAGTAGTCTCAAATCTGTAATATCCAGCAGAGGGCATGCATACCCTAATAAGATTTTTACACTTGAGAACTGACATTTCCCAAACATTTCAGAAAAATGAATTTGGGCTGAGAATACTGGCAAACTCATAGCACCAGTACCCACACTGCCCCGCGCTGTCAGGTCAAAAAGGAGAAAAACTCTGTCCCGAAAACAAATCTGGGAATGCTGATTCCTACGCAGAAGAAAAACGTCTTTGCGAGAGGGTTTTTTCACCTCTGCTAGACTACAGTTTTGCTTAGAACCTTTCACTCCTAAATGCAAACGCAGTGACCCTTAATGCAAAAAAAAAAAAAAAAAATCATTCCTCAATGCAAACTTTCTATGTGAAAGGAATGCTAAATTGAACCGGATTTGTAAATCCAGATTGATTTACAAACATGTATGTTATTCTCTACAGGTGAAACACTGGCTGCGCTAATATTAGCAATAAAACTGAGTATCTTTAGCGCGACCAGATTTTTATCCTAAATTGTTGAATTATTTCCCAAAACTGGGCAGCATTACCTATCATTTTTAGTCAACATTTCATTATTTTCTATTTTATTTAAGTCAGAGGAAATATAAAAGAATTGATCCAGTGAGGGATTTGTCACTTGTTTGTCATGTTCGTTTCAAAGATTACTTGGGGACGTTTGTATAACGGAAAGCTTTGCCACGTCTATTCAGGCTTCAGAGTCCACCAGGGGAAGCAGGTTAGTCACAGCTGCTCAACCAGGTCCCCTCTTCCATATATGCCAGAATCCCTACGTTCATACAGGTACAAATGTATAAATGAAAAATGTTCATTTGCTCTGTTGTAAGACACAAAATATCTACAAGAATTAACTGTTACTGGCCCACCCACAGAGGTGGTCACTTCCAACCTTAACCTCTGCTTTCCAAAACGGAGAATAACGGGCATTCGGGTTCCTTATCAGATAATGTTTTTTTAAAGTTTCAGTAGCCTTGGGAGATGAACTTAATTTACAAGGTCTACAAGCCAGGCAGCTTAGGTTACATGTAGGTCACAATAAATAATACTCATCCCTTGGCCATGGCGAGCTGCACTGTTAGTGCATAAGTTGAAATGACAAGCCTTTATTATTCCTAAGCACTTGATTCTGAAACATTTGCACAATCTGTTAAGTCCAGACAAATTTAAACGGTTCTGACATGCAGCCTGCTAGGGTCAGTGACAGGGATAATGCCTCTTTACGTGGGTAAAATTTTGTGGCATATAGGTCACTCTCTTAAGGGGAATCAACTGTGTGTCTCTTCTTTGCATTTCCACCACAATCCTTCATCCTGCAGCCTGGAGCTGAGAGTGAAATGCAAGAAAGGAGCCGAACGCTCAAAGCAAAAATCTGCTTCCAGGACAATCCATTATATCTGACAAGTTAAATGTTCCATGGTAGACCATATGGCATCAGAGCAGGGCCGACGATGGAAGAGGGAAACTCGGCAAATGCATCACAATTAAGGAGTTTGACTATAGACTTTACTTTGATTTACTCTATTTTTTATTAAATTTTAAATATTGTAGTCTTTCAATTTTCATGTAGCCCTTCTAAAGTCACTATCTGATCTATCAAACCAGCTATATATGAAGAGGTGGTTCACCAGAATTGTTTTCTGTGAAGTCTTATGGTCTTAGCTCTCTTAAATAGTGGTCCCCATTTTTATACTGGGTGACTTTGCGAAGCACAGAACATTTCTACTATTAACAAGAATAAATACTATTAGTAGTCTCTTAAAGATCAAAGAAGAAATAATCAGGAAAAAAAGAAGAAAATAGCATAACCCCCCCTCAAAGTCTTGGTGATGGGTTCTTGATAGAAAAGTTACCCCAAAGAAGAGCTAGGACACTTGAGACTGTACTGAATATTAGCAGAAGGAGGAATAATCCTGGAAATCACCCTTCTGAACCCCCCTCAAAATCCTCTGCCTATGTATTTGGTACAGGATCAGCCGCTTACTGCCAGGAGCATTTCTGCATAGGCAAGATAACAGAGCAGATGATCTAAAAGATCCTTTCCATCTTCAAGGTCTATGACTTTATGGTAGAAATGGCAAAATGGTAGAAATATATGAAACCCCCTGGGCTTTCCCACAGTTTAACATTACGAATATGTTGGTTTCACACACACATACATAACTAGATCCAGTCCTGAATAATTATCAGGTATGAGTCCACATCTGCCATGGTCCTTTTTTATTCTGTTTTAATTACTAAATCATATTAATGAATTAACCAAAGATGTGAATAGCAATGAAATAACCCTTTCTGCAAGATGCCCACCATCCACTGTTACTTTCTTTTGAAAAGCAGAATTCTTGAGAGCTTAAGAAGGAATCTATGTAACCAACTGACATGGCAGTGGATCAGGAAACAGTATAAAACGGGGAAATACTTGCTTTGTTACTGCTATGCAGACCAGTCTTGAGTGACCTAAATAACAAATGGAACAACTAGAAGAAAAACCATGCACATCAACTGCACATAAATGAAATTCCTAAATAATTTGAAAATACAATGCTGAAAACAATAACTAGTATTTCCAGAATTCCTTGCAAAGAATTGCTTTGGTAAAAGACAACAGAAAGACTTGTATAAAATTGTCATTATTCTGGTCTGATATCAAGCAGGTCTGCGATCATTCACTAATAAAATATGCAGAAATAACTGCATAGCCGTTTTTGGGCAATTCCCTGGGATCAAGATGCAAAAATAAAGTAGGTGACCTAAACTAACTCCTTATTTAGGCATTTAAAAAAAAAAAATCCTGTAGTTAGGAGAACTGTAAATCCAAGCCAGTGACACTGATTTCAGTGAAAGTTGCTGGTGGTCAACTAACCAAAACAAACCACTTACTTATTAAAACAAATTGCTTATTGGGGCTCTGGAATTGAGAACCTATTTTAAGTACTTATTTTTGGAATTCCCCTTTTTTTTTTTTCTCTGATTTTGACCTTGTAAATGCTGAACCAACGCTGCTATCAGTAAAGACCTGTTCTGCCCAGTGCTGGTGTCCATAGACCCTTGCCGGAGATTTTCAGAGGCATTGGGTAAGGCTTTCCAGGAAACCAAAGGGAGAGCAACTCACAGCATTCAGGGCTCAACGGTGCCTTCCTAGGCATGAAGTGGTATGTGGTCACTGTTTAAATATTCAGTAGGCTTGTAAACATATGATACTAATTATTTTCTAATATTAAATGTGTTCTTCTTATTCCAAATGAATATTACTCGTCATTTTTAAGGCTTAACAATATTAATTTTCCAAATGACTTTCATTATATCTCTTATTAAGGCTTTGCATGACGGCGTTAGGATCTCCATTTCCCTGCCAGAAATACACCACCCTAGGCTCGCGCTTGCCTTTGCCCGGTCGCACAGCACCCATACCTTTGGGTCACTCCACGGGAAGGAACGATTAAACTCAAAGTGAGATTCTGGAGTCTCCTGATAGGAGCAGTGGGGAAAAACCTGAGCTAGTTTTATGATGGATCTTGGTAGCTTTGTGAATGGGGTTATGCACCGTTAGCAAGGGACCCGGCACCCGGGAAGGCCCTCTGAAAAGCCTATCTTCTGCGTTCACATGCACCGCTAGTTCCATCAGGTTTTCCAAAGCCTGCCTCCCCCGCAACGGGAACACGGCACTCCTGCCAGCCTCTGCTGCAGCTCCTGATGTGGCCTGGGTGACGTCCAAAAAATTTGGGTTGAAATTTGGGTTTCTGAACATTCCAAAATCAAGAGTAGCCAGTGGTTTCATTTCATCCCCAAATATATACAGTAATGGCAAATTTCAGACTTGCGACGTCCAGGGGAGCCAGCTCAGCCTCGGAAGCTCCAGCTGAGGGCATCTCAGCTGGAATCTGGCGTTCTCGCCAGCGCAAGGGCTAGCATATCATTTCCTTCAGATCAAATACAGAGTTATTTACAAACAAACTTGCTTACTAAATTAAAGTTCCAATGCATACCGGTTTTAAGATTTCAAGGAACTGAGATTAAAAAATCATTGGCAGAAATACCAGGGGCCACCTTATTGAAGCAGCCATTAACAAACTTTTAAAGCACTGCTTTCAGAGGGGAAAATATTTAACCTCTTACTCCCTTCAAAAAGACATTTATTTGTGTTTTATTATTCTTTTTAAGAAAATGTTTTCCGATGACTTTAAGCATTTCCTATTATTGTTATGTCTATATGTTTGTCAAATCACTATTGTTTTTGTTACCATGAACAAACACTAAAGCAGAGAGAAACGATAAAGGCTTAAAAATTATTAGAACAGTTCTTCATAAATCAAGAAGTTACCATTTTAAACTTGATACCTCAGGACGAAGGCAGCCAGAAACGGAGCCTGCATGGAAGGCAGCGCTCTGGCATGCCGGCAGAACAAAGACCGCTTGCAACTAATGCTGAAAAAGAATCAGCTCCATTACTCCAGTAGCGCTGCAGTTCTTAACACAGATCTTAAATTTATTGATTTAGCATTTAGTACCGCAGGCACTGAAACAAAGACCCCTATGATTATGAATGCGTGTTTTTGTGGCACGTGCTTTAATTTTAAAAAGGGTACTTTCTGAAGATCCTACATATTAAAAGGACATCATCTTCTTAAAAGTCACACATCTTTCAAAATGTGTTTTTACAATCTAAGGTGACTGTCAGAAATGACAAGAGTACGATTTCTTGGTTTGTTTGTTAGGGGGCTGTCACAAAGTATATTACAATATTTCCTAGGAGCTGCCACCAGTCATGGGTTTCGTTTTGGAAAGAACCATACGAGCACAGAAACAGGCAGTCATTCCTATCGCCCGTTTACCTTCCGCGTGGTCACGATGGGGAAAAGGAAGGAATTACGGTCATCCTCAATTCTTCTACGAGGGACCCCCATCAGAAGGCGTGCTCAAACTTTACCTATCTGCGGGATAAACTAGTTGCTTCATGATATTATTATAATCAATGGGACTTTAGGTGTTTAGTTATCAATAGCAATGTACACATACATACAAACAAAACAAAGAAAGGCGATGGAAAGAGAAATATAGAAAAAATTCACACCAGTAAAACCCAGTAAAATGAGGCAGATAGTTGTGCTTTGTAGATTCTACTACTAAATCCAGATCAACATTTTTATTCCTAATTAAAATGTCCACACTGTAAAACAACACCTGATCCAGGGGGCTTTTAGGTACAGTAATTGTCAGTGCTGAACTCCCATGTTTTGTTAGCAAATTTGAAATTTTGACCTGGATTTATTTCTATATGCACTATTTTATGAACCATAAATGAAACAGGATAAAAACCTTAGCAAAGTATTCCATTTCCCTAAATCATGGCCTTTAGGAACAATAAATAAAAAAGTAAAAAAAAAAATTCCTACTGGAACTACTCTTTGCTTTCTTAATGAAAAGTTTAATATACCTGTTACAACATTTAGCTTGGCTAAAAATTAGCCCAAGTACAAGCCTAACGTTGTTAATCTACCAAAGCCACCTAACTTCATTAAGACAGTATTAGAGACCCAACACAGAGACCGCCACGGAGAGGAAACGCCCGGCAGGGTCCTGCGGCCGGACCCCAGGGCTTTGTGCATGGCAGGAGGCGGAAGGGACACCCAGCGCCAGGAGGACCACGCCAAGGAGCCACCCGTTACTGGTCTGACTGGGCTGCCAGCAGGCAGCTGGGGTGATGGGCGCGCTGAGGAGGTCCATACGGGCCATCCGCCGCAGGCAAGGCCGGGATGGCACAGCAGCCACCTCGCTTGGACGAGCATCCTCGCATCCTCAAGTTTTAAGAAGTTCAGAACACGAAGCAAGAAAGATGAGCTGGGCCTCATACTCATGGCATGTGAGTGCAAAGCATCTCACTTTGGCCCCACAACGCCGGATGCGGAAACAGCATAATTCACTGAGGTCCCTGGCTGGGTTTCCTGAGAGTGGTTGCAGCCAGGAAAACCTCAGGATCTGTTGCTCACAAAAAAGGAGTCTACTTGCTGTGCTACTTCGCCTGCACGAAGTGCGTGTGCCCAGGATTGCACAGGGCAGATGTCAGGATCCTGTGCTTTGGAAGCAGCAAGTTCCCAACTGGACGTTACAGCCAGAGGAGCCAGTTATAATCCACCATGAGTGATTTCTATGCCTGAGAAACCACAACTTACTAATTGTACTTTGTTAAGCACCCTGACAAACAAATTTATTATGAGTATGTTTTAATTTTCAAAATCTTTGAACTCTCACAGCTCCTATTGTGGATGATCAGTGATTCCAAGTTATGAATGAGTTCTAATGAATAAATATGGTTTTCAAATATTTTCTCAGAAAAGTGCTAGTAGATTAGCACAGAAAACACTGGGTATCTTTTTCACCTGGAAAATATCTAGACCGAAGAAAGTTCCAAAAATCTTAACTTGCAACTATCTTCAAAACCCTTAAAATATAGCGCTGTATTTCTTGTTACTAGAAACCAATTCCTGGTAAGAAGAGAGTTGATTCATACTAGACTTTCCACTTTCTGCCTTAGCAACCACAGCAAATATTTCTACTTCTGACAATAAATTATCAGTTGCTTTGCTTTCCATTCCCAGGTGAATTGTTACTGGAATGATAACATTCTGGAAATGTAAAATTCTGAACAAGGGCAGAACTTGGAATAAGCTTTGCAAGCGGTAAGAGCTCTTACAAAGACATTCCAAAGGCAATTTTTTAAAGGTAAACTAGAAGTTCAAATTAGAACTTTTCTTTTGGATTGGAAAAAGGAGGTCATCTTTCAGAGAAAATTTTATTATGTCCCAGAAAATGGAAGAAATATTATATAAGTTTCTGGAATTAAAGTATGAAACATTCTCATTAATTATAAAATTCTTTGTTTTTTTTTTTTTTAACCAAACTGGACCAGAAAAAAATCCCAAATTAGAGGGGTAAGAAGATAATCCAATTTTTTTCAGTTTTGATCCTTTACTGCAATTTAAAAAAGCCTGGCATAATTTCTTCTTCTCCCTTGCAAAAGCACTGTGAAACCATTAATGCTTTGTTCTAGCTAATGCTCCCACAGCCTGAAAGGAGGGATATGGGATTGGGCTTCTCAGTATGAAATATTGCAATGATGAAAAGATTACCCAATTTTTTTAAACATGGTTGAGTTGTTTATTTCTTCTAATCCAGTAAATTCCTTTTTCCCCTTGGAAGCAGTCACTAATTTCAGATGCATCACTTTAAGGCCTGATTGTCAGAAGAATGAAGTATTCATAACTTAAAATAAACTTTATGAGAGCACTCTGGTTTTCTGAAAGATCCAGAGCGTCACACAGTGTACACACAAGTCAGCTTTGAATATTTTACCCCAAGTGCCCTGGGATTTTATATGATCAAAAAACACATATAAAATATATGGCATGCTTACATACACAGGCTTCTCTCCTTCATTCCAAGAACAAAAACATCTTCTCTCTCAATCCATTCAACATCCCATTGCTTTTCATTTGCCATAAATTAAAAAAAAATAATCTTTTATTCAACTCTTCCCTAAGGAAAAACATACAAACAAGGCCTTACCGAATCCTGCATGCGTTTTTTTTTTTTTTAAAGGAAGGAACTTGTATGGTAGAAATGTATTTAAGCTTGATAATATATTCACAGTTTCTCTGTAGCTTTCTAAATACAAATACTTCTCACCTTATTCCTGCCAGCAGCTCCACTGAAGTCAAGGGGACTGGTTGCATAATAAGACAAGCAGTATCTGGCCTTTACTAATGCAACCTCTAATTCCTTACTAGTAGAAAATTAACTGATTTGAAGCTTATCTTTAACACCACCAGCTCAGATTATTAAGACTTGCATTATGCTGGTAAACTGAGGTCCCTCTGAGGATCGAGGACCCATTGTAAGAAGCGCTGTACAAAGACAAAGTAAAAACGGTCCCTCGTTTTAAGGAACTGATTGTGACAAAACCATACAGGTGAAACCTTTCGTATCTCTCTGAAGTCAATGGGTAGCTGTACAACGTAAATCTGTCTCTGAATAGACCTCCAAAACAAGGATAAACTGAAACCTACAGAAAACGTGTTGGTGGTCTCACTCCGTTTCTTAGTAGAAGTGTATCCACTTCACCAAAGAAAAACTCCATTTGCATTAATTATCACATTTGTCGCGGTTCCAGGGTCCAAGCACTGAACAGACCTGGATATCGATCTGCCTATCAGCTGCAGAACTGGTCCCCTCATCCCCCAGCGAAGGCGAACTGCCTGGGCAGCACGGGCAGGACTCGCAGGGCTTAGTGAACGCTGCCGCTGCCAGACCTTTCTCGTGGATCAATGGGGAACGGCAGCGTCCAGGGCTGCCAATCTGGCACCTTCAAAAAGAACAGCGCTTACAAAAACTGGTAGGAATTAAAAGATGCTCTTTTTAAAACCAGGCTTTTTTTTTTTTTTTAAAGCAAATATCGACCTTACTTACAAAACCAAAACGGTATGTCTCTAAACAACAAAACGTGTTTTTACCTTGCTCTATCACATCTTCAATTACACTTTTTTAAAAATGGCCAAGGATTTCATATGATGTTGTTTCAACAATATCAAGAAAGTTTCTTAAGTCGCAGATTTTCAACTGAGCCCAAAAATACTGGGTTTTTTTTTTTTTTGGGGGGGGGGGAAGAACCAATCACAGCAGGAGTCTCTTTAAAAGGAAACAAAAAAGAAACACCATCTTGAACAGTCTCTCAGCAATACTCACACCGTATATAAAGGAAATAAAAGGCTCTCTAAAATGTAAGAATGAACCTATCTATTCAGATTGCTTACAGGTGACATTACACCATCTGCTTGGGCAGTTTGCCCATACAAAAGGAAACTACACGAAAAAGTAAAACCTGATGCATTTTAAACAAATAGTTATGCAGAAAATATACAATTGTATACAGCAATACAATCGCATCTATATGTTACGCAGTATCATGCTACGAAAAAGCTCTTAAAAACTGAACAATCAATGCAAAATTGATTCTCTAATAACTTAACGGGAAAAGAAAAAGAGAGCGCTATTTTCCATTTCCTGGGATATTTAGTATTGCTCAAAATGCCTTAGTACACACAGATCTCTAGAGAGAAATGGGAGCGTAAGGAACACCACAATTTCTGCCTCCTCTTGAGAGGGCTGACCTTTTAAGCTCTTCCCAGTCCTGCCTGGGTAGTGGATTTGGGGATTAAATAAATAAATAAACAAACACCAACACAAAACAGGGAACTGCGTTTCGCGAAATGCCGAAGTGCTTCGCATCAGTCACCGGCCGTTGAGCAGGCAGAGATCGTTTCCCCCGTTCTGCTGGATTCTGCAAGAACAGGCCTGAAGTTCGCCTTTTTTTTTTTTTTTGCAAAAAAAAAAAAAAAAAAAAGTCCTTGAAATTGTTCCTTGACGAGCTCAGCTGAAACAATTTGCCACGCTCCGCGTTAAGAGCATCTCCCATCTTCTCACCACCAAGGCTCAGATGCCTCACGCATCTCTCCCTTGCTAACGCTGTCGTCAAAACGAGACCTTCTATCACCCTTGGAGCCGGCTGGGGCCCGACGCGCTGCTGCCCAGGCCCGCCGGCCTCCCTCGCCCCAGCCCGTTTCGGAGGGCAACGTCCAGGCAGCCGTCGGAGCCGAGCCAAGCGTAAACGCTATGGGTACGATTCCTCCACCAAAACAACACCAGATTGCCAAAACGCCTACAACAGGCGGCCGGGCGGCGTTTCTCGGAGGCCCGAGGAGAAACTCAGCGGCAAGAGTAACCAAGGCAAACGCCCGTCCTCCGAGGACCGGGAAGCAGTTGGGGCCCTACCCGCCCCGTCCAGGCGAACGTCCAGCTGATGCCGACGCGTCTGCTTCAGCGTGAGGCAGCCTCGGACGGATAAACGACTGCAGAGTTAATCGGATACGGCCCGGGGAGAACGGACCACGGAAGATGCCTCATTTTCTCAGACCTAAAGGCCTAGATTTTATTAGTAGGCAGGTGCAATAAAAAGGAAAAATAAAGAGTGCAAAAAAACAAACCCCCCCCCCCCAAAAAAAAAAGTTTTTCAGAAATTTCCATATTCCGAGAAGAAACCAGGAGTTATTTCTGCAAGGCCGCTAAACTTGTATATCAAACTATTTCTGCACCATGTTTGCCGGTTTTCTTTTTCTTTTAGCACTTTGTGCTTTCGGGGGTGTGGAGGGGGGGGCTCGGGGGATTGGACTTTAAAGAGTTAAAGGCTCCCTACCATTAATTTGCATCTGGTGCTTTTAGTGTGTGTGTGTGTTTTTTTCTTCCCTGAAAAGTTGGCAGAGCCGCCGATTTTCCATAATGCAAGCATTTGGGAATTGTGAGCGGAATGAAACCGATCCAATCTCCTGACTGCGACATGAATTTTCATTAATTACAACCTTGTCAGCAAAAGCATTATCAAAGCTGAATATGAAAATGCTAATGAGTTCTCATTTGCATATTTTTCTTTGTTGGAATGTCATTAATTATTACATTTTATGATGATGAATGCAGCTGTCGAAGCTCTCCGATGCATAATTAGCCATCAGAATGCCAGGAGCCGATCAGCATTTTTGGGTAAAAAAAAAAAAAAACACACAACAAATTTCACTTCACCTTCTCCCATTCCCCTCTCCCCCTGAAAACCCCCCAAAGTTGGTGCTGATGACACCACTTCTGCCATCACCTCACTTTGAGGAAGCCAGAGCCCAAGAACCGATTTCTCCTCCTTTAATAAAAAATTATTTTGTTTTTGCCGATCATGCGCTTATACAATTGGAGCAGCTCTTAATAAAAAAAAATCGTTATTCCAGCTTAATTAATGCCACGCTTAATTATAACACCATGATGTCAGCGGTTTTAATTAAGTATTGGCTCGGTTACAAAAAAACTCCTCGCTGCAGTAAGAGTCACTATCCACGGATTTGTGCAAATCACTTCACTCCCCAATTTGGGGTCTCTCTCGGTTCGTGAACTAGTCAAATATCCGCCGGGATTAAATTCCGCGTCGGAGGGAGAAAACGGCAAAGACAAAAAGTAGGAGAACGCCTCACTCGGAGGGACCTCAGAGCTTCCCTCCTTGACCACTTTTCTGAGCTAAAGTGTAAGTGAAGATGACAAAACATAGCTCATCCTCTCCCAGCCGCTGGGAACGGTGTTTATAAGTAAAAAAAGAAAAACAACACGGAGCAGATGGGACCATTACACATGACCAAACCAATCAATCACAGATGAAGGGCCCAGGTGCAGCGCAGCCGCGCAACAACGCACCATTTCACAGTCTGTCAGACACATACACATGGTCGTACATGAATGACCCTCCGCGGCTCCCCCAGGACCTCATCTGGAGCGCTGCTCCCCTCTCGCCCGCCTCAGCTCCCACTGACGTCTTCATCATCGCCCTGTCTCGCCGGCGGCCGGCTCCGGCGCCCGGGGAGGGCAGCCCGCAGCGACTCCGGGGGCCGCCGGACCTGGGCGGCGGCGGTGCTCCCCGCCCCGCGCCGTCGCCCGCCGCCCGCCCCGCGCCCGGGGCCGAGCGCAACGGCCGCCCGCGCCGTGACGGGCCCTGTGAAGGGGCTGCCTGCGACGGGGGTCGTCCTGACCCACGGAGCCGCCCGTGAGGGGGCTCATCCTGGCCCACGGAGCCGCCCGTGAGGGGGCTCGTCCCGGCCCCATGGAGCCACCCGTGAGGGGGCTCGTCCCAGCCCTACACAGCCGCCCATGAGGGGGCTCGTCCCGGCCCCATGGAGCCACCCGTGAGGGGGCTCGTCCCAGCCCTACACAGCCGTCCATGAGGGGGCTCGTCCCGGCCCCATGGAGCCACCCGTAAGGGGGCTCATCCCAGCCCTACACAGCCGTCCATGTGGGGGCTCGTCCTGGCCCCATGGAGCCATCCATGAGGGGGCTCGTCCCAGCCCTACAGAGTTGCCCATGAAGGGGCTCGTCTTGGCCCCATGGAGCCACCCGTGTGGGGGGCTCGTCCCAGCCCTACACAGCCGTCCATGAGGGGGCTTGTCCCGGCCCCACAGAGTTGCCCATGACGGGGGCTCGTCCCGGCCCCATGGAGCCGCCCATGAGGGGGCTCATCTCGGCCCCATGGAGCCACCCGTGAGGGGGCTCGTCCCAGCCCTACACAGCCGTCCATGTGGGGGCTCGTCCCGGCCCCATGGAGCCACCCATGTGGGAGCTCGTCCCAGCCCTACACAGCCGCCCATGAGGGGGCTCATCCCGGCCCCATGGAGCCACCCGTGAGGGGGCTCGTCCCAGCCCTACACAGCCGTCCATGAAGGGGCTCGTCTCGGCCCCATGGAGCCACCCGTGAGGGGGCTCGTCCCAGCCCTACACAGCCGTCCATGAAGGGGCTCGTCTCGGCCCCATGGAGCCATCCATGAGGGGGCTCGTCCCAGCCCTACACAGCCGTCCATGAGGGGGCTTGTCCCGGCCCCACAGAGTTGCCCATGAGGGGGGCTGGTCCCGGCCCCATGGAGCCACCCATGAGGGGGTTCATCCCGGCCCCATGGAGCCACCCGTGAGGGGGCTCGTCCCAGCCCTACACAGCCGTCCATGAGGGGGCTTGTCCTGGCCCCACAGAGCCACCTATGTGGGGGCTCATCCCGGCCCCACGGAGCCACTCATGAGGGGGCTCGTCCCAGCCCCATGGAGCCTCCCATGAGGGGGCTCGTCCCAGCCCCATGGAGCCACCCGTGAGGGGGCTTGTCCTGGCCCCACAGAGCCACCTATGTGGGGGCTCATCCCGGCCCTACAGAGTCGCGCCGCGCCGCGCCGGTGCAGAGCACAACGGCCGCCCGTGCCGTGACGGACCCTGTGAAGGAGCCGCCCGTGAGGGGGCTCGCTCCAAGCAGCAGGCAAAAAGAGACGTTTCAGCCTACAAGGACCGATTTTGCAAGCTCACGCACCGTCCCGGTGTCGCTTATTTTCAATATGCCAACGCAGCACCAAGAAGAGCACCAAGACTTCGAGCCAGCCCTGGCCAAATCACGTAGGCCACCCCGAAGGGGAAGAAAAACAACTTGTGTCTGCAAGCTCGACTGGGAGAAAGCCCTTTGCAAAAGCGGAGAAGGGAAAAAAAAAAAAAAAAACGAAGCATCAAAAACCTCGCAACAGCGAAATCGCATCTATAACTTACCGGTTTCTCAGTTCACCAAGGCGTTTGAACGCGCTAAAAAAGGTCCAGCTCTTGCCACCCCAAAGCCAACAAAGGCTTGGCCGGTGGCTTCAACGGCTCAGAGCCGGAATACCTGCTTCCCCAGCTCCCGAGCGCCGTCCGCGCGGACACCTGGCCGCGCACAGCTAGAGCTACGCCGCTCCAAACAGAAACCTTGTTTTCCTGCTGTGGGGCGCGTTTGGCTGGCCCTTTGCAACCAGCCTGCATCACGGCAGCCGGGGCTGCGCTACGTTACGTTAATACTAGGAAGGACAAACGCTAAACCGACACGAGGAAGAGAGAAAGCCAGCTAAGATAAAAATGTCCCGCTCTTGAAAGCAAGCAACAGCCAGTCAGCTTATGCGACTATAAAGATGTACTTGTTTTCAGAGATACTCACCTGAGTGAGCAACCTGGAAAGGTCTGGCCCAGACAAATGCCTAGCCAATTTCATTTAAAATCTGAAAATATACTTCAGTCACAAGACATGAAAAAGGCCTAATTTAAAAATAAACAAACAAAACCTCTGAGGTTTACTGTAGCTCTCTGCTGTCACGCACAATCGACAGGTTTTCTTTACATATGCTCCAAGATATACATTTTTATTTAAACAGTATTAGTTGAGAAACTGACCAAGCTCTTGTTTAGCAAGTTTTGACAGGGAATAGGAAAAAAAGGTTCATAGGGGAAATTCTGATGGAACATCTACTAGAGCCAAAGTATATCTCCTACATGCTTTTCAGTCTGGTATGTCTTTTTTTAATTTAGATTTTTATGCAAAGCCCTGAAAAACACAAGCCACACCTTCTAAGTAATGTTTTGAAAGTATCTACCTTGAAGTTTGGATCACGTTCAATTTAACAGGCACAACCAATTTTACAGCACACCGGGCATCAGCAGAGCAATTGAAATAAACCCTCTGTTTCCTCGAGGGCAGCACAGGCTCCTTCCATCTCAATCCGTGCAAGTTCACAAAACACTTTTATGACACACTCACTTTGTTGTTGTTTCTTAAACTGGTTACTAAGAGGAATTTTTTCCCCTATTCTTCTCGTTAGTACCTTGGAAATGTTCACATGTTACATTTCCCAGAAATTTTTATGCTCCCAAAAGTGTCCTACCACTTTATGCTGTCTGCTTGCTTGCACAAAACTTTGCCTATAAACTCCATGATGGCTGTTAACCCACCATACCTATTAAGATTTTCTAGTGCTATAAAGGAAAAGAGTCAACGTATGTTTTGAATGGGCTTCCTTCTCTTCTAACGCACAGAATCTACACATTTGCATTAATAAATTTCTATTTTCGGGCTCAAAAGAAATTGCAGTACAAAAAGCAGATGTGTACGTTGGATTCTTTCAAATTAAATTTCCAAAAGCTGAGCCTATTCTAGCTCAAGATCAAAGGCACTAAAACACGATCTCCTCCCCCTTCCAGTATAATTACAGAGATTTCATTTCTTTTGTTACAATGAGCACAACAGGTAAATCTTAAAACCTGAAAAATAATGATCAGTTGCTACTGCACAGCTAGTCTGTGCTGTTGCATACCTCCGTTCGGTGCCCCTGCTGTTCAAACTACCGCTCAACAGGGATGGGAAATATCTGCTGGAGATATTCCTCTACACTTTATTCCTGAAGATTTCTTTTCCTCATGAGCTTCGTGCCAAAGACGTTGAGAAGAGCATACTAGCTTACATATTGTACTCTGGCAGGGCTGCAGGAGGTTGGGGGCAGGGGAGGAGCAAGCCTTTTAACGCAGATAAAATGAAAATTGGCAAGGGAGGGCAAGGGAGTCTTGCAAGTTCAGATATTGTCAAAAAGTTATGAAAATGTAGCAGTTTTCCACATGCCTCTTGAAGAGAGAAGTGCACGGTCACAAAAGCACACCAAAGATATCCAAAAATAATATTTTTTAAAGAAAAATACATTACCTCTCTCTGATGTTGTCCACAGTACTTGCTCAAAGAATGCATGGAATGTCACACTGAACTTAAGGCCAAAAAACATAAAACAGAGGAAATTTCAGGACATATGCAAAGTTATCTAGGTTGGTTTGTGTTTCTGACCAACCCACTAACCAGGATATTTTATTCCACAAACAGATATGTTTCTATTTTTAACTTTTGACAGTACCTGGTTCTAATGCTGGCCAGTAGCGTGTTCCTATATTATTTTCTCTGTACGAGAACTTCTGCATGTAATTCCTTTCACATCTGGCCTCTGCTTAGCTCAAGGCTCATGGCTGATTTCATATTTGTCACTAGATCAAATAGCCTTGTAACGTCTCCCCGCTCTACCCTTCAGAACGTGATCCTCTGTAACCTTACCCTCCCTACAGAAGACAAACATAGTTTTTCCCTTTTTTAAATAACCGAGTCCTCAAAGTCGTGGTTCGTTTTAGCTGGTCTCCGTAGTATCTTCTATATTTCTGTATTATTTCTATACTACGTCTACATTTGTATGGATTTATCGATGAATCATCACTGGAGAAGGCCACCAAGTAATGTAATAAACTGGATCCACCCACTGAATGCAACTATACAATGTAGATAATTATCTCTAATAGAACCAATACAGATCTGGCTTCTTTGTATACCCGCACTTGCAATCAGTGCCTCAAGTTCTGCTCTTTGGTGCAATCCTCCCCTTGTCATGCTCCCTGGCTGGCTAAGGGAGTCCCACAAGCTCATGCATGCAGCACCTGGGGATGAGGACATGCCAGCAGGCTGCTCGCCCCAGGCGTAAGGCAGGCGGCAGCCAAGAGCAGCAAAAGCTGAGTCACGCAGCATGCACGTTTCAAATCAGAGTGGTTAAAGGACGGTGGGTAATCAATACAGAGCACTTCACCGTGGGGATGTGATCTTAGCTGGATAATGACAGCCAGCAAGAAAGAGGAGGAGAAGCAGGCTCACGTACTGTACATAAAACCTATTAGAGGGTGGGAAGGCGTAAACGTCTTCCACTAAAATTCTGGTCTCCCAATAACATAAAATCATGGAGTTAAGTTGAAGACCACCATTACTTACAACTGGAATCAGGGCTTCTTGCCCTTCTTTCATTTTGCCTTTGATCTGCTAGGTGACCTTGGGGAAGTCAAAGTACAGATCATTCCACCGTTAGTCTACAGCACAAAACCTCTTAAGTCAACTCTTCTTTCCCACCAGGCATAAGTGAGAACCCATCACCTTCTCCGTGATACTCCTGTTCTCTTTCCCTTCCCTTCATCCCATATCCACAGCAGACATCGAGAATGCCAAAGACGGGAAGCTGGAACGTGGGAGGTGGACAAATCTCAGTTTCACCCAGACGGTACAAACATTCCCAGAGAAAATAAAAAAACTCTGGACTATATTATGTATTCAGAAGACCCCCTACAGCACAAGATATTGCTGTAGTACTGGTACTGCAATGAGCACGTACCGATAGCACAATGAGCAGTGCTTTCGTGGAGTCGGGGTGCGGGGTGAGGACAAGCATTTGGCTAGTGCGTGATCCAGTTCCACGGAGACACTGCTCAGGTGACTCCGGTATGGGGAGATCTGGCGAATCAGTCCGGTTCAGAGCCACATCCCATGGCCTACCCATGGGGAAAGTAAACCATACACCCTTACCCTGACAATGCAACGTGACCTTCAGAAAGAAAGTCTTGTGGGGCTTTCAGCTCTCAGGAAGTATAGCTCTCCCTACTCCATCTTACCTACCTATGGGATGAGATAATACGGGCAAGTAACATCTGTCTGCCTCACTAGCACGTTTGTGAGGTTTAATTCATGAATGTGAAAACAACACTTTTCAATCCTTAGAATTTTAATCTTGCTCATATGCAAGTACCTCAAAGTGCCTGCACACCGGGGCAGGACAGGCAGACCGGGAAAATGTTCACAGCAAGCACATGCACTAAGGAACTCTGAGGCACAGGGGAAGAACTGAAGATGGGAGAATAAAAGTTGATGAGAGAGAGGTTAAGGGAGCATTTTTCAAATTAAAAAAAAAATATATGAGAGCACAAGCAGAGCAGAACACAGTGGCTGGTTTTATTTAATTCTTCTAAATTCAAAGACAGCAACAATGAAGCATGAAAGGAAAAAGAGAGGGTATGTGAAGGAAGGGCTGTGGGGAAGGGAGAAAACAAGGAGTGGGATCCATAATCCTTTGTCCTTTTTTTCTTCTCTTTTTCTAGTTCCTTCCTTTCTTAGTTTTCTGTTTTCCTGACTCCTCTGTCCTTCATTATCTTCTTTCCTGTTATTTTGCTTAAAACTGGCAAAAATTACACACTGCACAGGCGTTAAAACTGGCCTGAATTCCAAATATAAGCCCAAATCTAGGCCAGAGGTATATTTGGCAAATACAAATCCTTGCCAGATTTACGCAGCTCTAATAATAAGGTGACAAGAACCGTGCACAGGATTACGGATGTGGCCTCACTCATCCCTTATAAAGTGCCAAAATAGTTTCCTTTGACTTTTATTCAACCTTTGTTCATGAATCTCAGACCATTAGCTTTAAAAAAAAAAAAAGGAAAAGGAAAAAAATCCCTATTTTGTATTTGGGTGAAGGTTTAAATGTACTGTTTTCAGGACATCAATCCTCAGATCTGTGCCTCTCCATTAAACAACAACGTGAGGCTACATAGACCATGGAGGAGCTTCACCTTGCAATCCCTTCCAGCCTGAATGAGACACCAGAATCAGACTCTGCTCTCAGTTATAACGATACATTTCGAGAACAACTCCATGCTGGAGTCGTGAAAGCAGAACCTGGCTTCCTATTCACTTTGGGGCTTGGCCTGGCTTGGCTTCTGCTTAATCCATCAGAGAAGAAGCAGATTCACACTACCCTGTTTCCCTCCCTATTCATCTCAGTAGCTGAATCAGAAAAGTCCTTCTCACATTTTTAAAACCTCTTACATTCACATCAACCTTCTTCCTATCTCTGGTCTGCTGCTGGCTGCCCTCCATCTCCACTCAGTAGACGAGGGACTTCCCCTTGCCACTTCTTGACATCTGGAATAATCTTATCGTATCTCTACGAACCACCAGCTTTTTTCAGACACTTCCACCAACATACCTTTCCTTTCTTTCCCTCCCCTTTTAGTTTTACTCTCTATCTGCATTTAAGTAATCATTTTATTCAGCATTTTAAAATCTTTAAGGCATAAAAAAAAAACTCTTATAGCAGTAAAAACTAGCAAGCATATTTTTATTCCTTTACAGAGCCTTGTTCAAGTCAATACGGCTCTGCAGTGTTGCAGGACTCCTCCTGCATGGATCCAAACGGAAGGATTGTGGCCAAAGCTGTATTTTATATTGCCTTCCTTTTAAGCGCAGCTAGCTCCCCTCAGTTTTGTATCATCAGCAAATCTCATTACATGATGGAAGAAATATGTGGACTCTTATGAGAGAACAAGTCTAGCTTCAAAGCCAAGTCCGTTCCCAACACGTTACAGGTGTGCACCACATGAGCAGGCACAGAAATTGCAACTGTTCAGGGTGTGATGACAGCTCTATATAATGTGATCAAAAACATTTCACATGTAAAAAAAATCAAAGTTAGACAAAAAATAGTTCTGCCATACAAAGAGGTGAAATCTAGTCAAACAAAATACACTGAAAAGGTCTGGCTATGTAAATGATCAAGTTAAACAAGACGCAGTTCAATCTCCTATGCTTCACTAGCTTTTATAAGCCTGCGAAACATATCTTTACTATTCGCTAACCTGCCACTCCACCTGGCTTATCACCAGAAAGGGAATTTGTAGGGTGGGTAGAAGGAAGGGAACTCCCCACGCTGACCAAAAACCCAAAAGTAGTCTGACAGTGGAAGCCAAGAGACTCTGGAGCCAATCTGAGCCTCTCGTTCTGCTCTGTCCCTCAGAAAAGTAGAAACGTTTCAGTAGTGAATTCCAGGTAAATTTTCAAAATGCAGTAGGAGAGACACAAAAGCTAGGTCCCTAGTGACTTGAATACAACAAGAAAAAGGCACAAAATATATTTGAAGATGGCTCGAATTCCGGGTGTGTTATACATATGGAAAATGCTGTTTGGGAATGACTTTGCTATTAACAACAGAAGGCCAAAGAGCCTCTGTAATGAAAGCCATCCTCAAGAGAACACCTCAGAAGTCTCTGACACCAACAGAAACTAGAAATGTGCTGGAGAACAGGGGAAAACTTTTCCATATGACTTCTTTCCGTAGCCACTCATGCTTTGAAAGCTTTTGGTTTTCTGTAGTACCTGAAGTGTTGCACTGATGGAAAACTAGGATCATATTCAGTGGACCCGAGGATATCGATTAAAGCGACTAATAAGGGAAGCTATTTGGTCAGGAACAGGAGGGGCACAAGGAGCTATATGAATTGAAATGTGGACTAGTGTTGCACTATGCTGGGGCTACAGGCAACAGGCTCTGACTCTGGCTCACCTATGATATGTTCACTCTACTACAATTTTTCTATCCATGAAATAGGGATTATGAGAGCATTCATCTTCTGTTGAAAGAATCTTCTGCAACCCCTTGCATCCCAGAAGAGGCTACTTCAGAGGCTAGTAGCATAATATAAGACTACTGAAGCCAAAGCGTGTTCCCATTGTGATTAACAGGCATACAAAATGCCATCCAATTTAGAGTATATCTCTAATATATTTTACTTTTTTAGAAGAAGTTGGGAGAAGGAAGGTCTAGATGAATTTAGGTGGAAGTTTCAAGAGATTCATCAGACTCCAAACAGACTTCCATTCTTCAGATGTTAACCTTCGGCAGTATCTCAGTTGCCACCAAAGAGGATGGGTGGAGGTAGCGGAAGGCGTGTCTCCTCAGGATGACCAGCAAAAACAAAAAAATTTTGAAGTCTGGAGGTCAAAGGGGGGGGTGGGGGGTGGATCAGTTTAAGACAGAATTGCCTATCTGGAACCTTTGCCCTGCAGCTGGTGGGACGAGAAGCCAACACTGAAAATCTGCTGGCAGCTGCATTTTGGAAGAGGGTAAGACTCCACCCAGGGGACAGTACAAGGGGTTTGGTCTTCCGCAAAAGTTATTCAAAGGATTTCAAAGAAACTTCTGCCCGCGGGACATGAAATTTTGTTTGATCTGGGTTCTATTTCTAAAGTATTGCAAGGTTTTAAAAATAAAGCCTTTTGCTGAATCAGCTTGGTATCCAAATGTTACAGATCTCTTCTGCCAGACAGACAACCTAAGTTCAGCTTCCATTTGCACTGCTTTTTTTCCCACAATCCAACAGAAATTGGTCAACTTTAACTGATGTTCTTCTAATGTATATGCTGAGGAAGACCACAAGGCTTAAGTCCACAGCCCTGCAACAACTTAGCTCTGTGTTAAATATTCTAACCCATTAACTCCATCAGTTTTCACACATTTGCCTGCTCAATGGAAATCAAGCATCTCATTTTGCCTCTAGCTTCAGTAACAGATATTGCCTGCCAGTCACTTAGACATCACTCCTGTGGAGACAGCCAAACCTAATGAATACAAGAAGCTAATGAATCTGGACCAGGCAGAGGAATGAGAACTTCCAATGTCAAATCTGTGAAAGCAAAAATGCATCTGAAGAAACAGGAGGCTCAAGAATAAGGTTGGCAAGAGGACTAAGATGAAACGCCATTGCTACATTTGAACAGAGTTGCGTTTAAGCTGGATCACTCATAAAAAGTGTGAAGCTCACTCAAGTTCATACAATGAAGACTGTGCCAGAAATAAAATGATTTTCCTAGATCATTAGGAGAATCAGGAAGAAGAGCGTAAAAACTTTAGAAATTAGTGCTTGATAGACCCAGGCCCAGACTGGCTGAGTGTCAGCTCTGACCCTGGGGATAAATGCAACAGAGAAAGAGAGGCATATAGGCTTCTGCTCTTACATACTCCTACAGAATCCTATGATGAAAATATTGCAGATGCATGACCTGAAGTATCTCATTTTAAAATGAGAATATCAGACAGTGCAATATCAACCCTCCCATCAGATCAAAAATATGCTTAATCCAGCAGGACTAAAAGACAATAATTGTCTTCTTTCAGCAGGCAGAGTCCACTATATAGTAGAAACCATGTGGAACCTCTTCATTTTAGATTTGTTGAACTGTGATGGTGCCCTCAAAGAAAAGTTGCTCCTGAGCTAACCTCGCTATTGCTTCTGGATGGCCCCGAGTTCAGAATTTCTGCTCCATACAGGACTGTACATTTCATAGCGATCAGAATCCTGATTGGAAAATACACTTTAAGTATTTAAAATTATTTTAAAATAAACAGAAAACAAACTCATGCACAATATCTGTCAACGCATATCCTTAGGGGACAAAAACATTGTGGCATTCAAGTGAAACATAGAGCTCGTCTCATGGTTATCTCTGTGGAAGGCAGAGAAGACAAAGGAATGGAAGGGAGATTTTTTTTCATCAACTTGAAATACCCCTTTATCTTTTGTTATTTAAGACTTCTGTGATGGCTTCTCTATGGAGTTTAATCCACCAACTGATGTTCTACCCACCCTGTGATCACCCATTCTGGAATAATCCCTATTTCCTTCAATATTTCTAGCCTCTCTCCTGGGAAATTTATATCTGATTCTGGCATCTGTTCCCTGTCCTCTTTTGTGAACACTGAGGTGAAAAATCCATTTATTTTTTAGCAGTGTCTACATCATCTGTCAATAAATTACCCTTTCCATCTCTAAAAGGTCCTAAAGTCTACTTTACTGACCTCCTCTTCTTTATGCATTGCAATAATCTTTCATGATTATTTATCTTAACCTCATGCACAGTCTTTTTTTTCTTTCTCTCTCTTTGCTTTCAGATTATTATTTTTTAACATTCAACCTCATTCCAGACATTCTCTGAACAGCACTTGATGTTTCACATCCTATATACTCTCCTTCCTTTCCTAGGATTACTTTTTGTCCATGCTTGTTCATCTATATTAGGCTGATAGTTTATTTTACAACACAGTATATTTGTTCTTAGCATAACTGTGTAGAATAATTCTGCTACATTTATATTTCAGTAGGTACTGATTCCCCTTTATGTTATGTCTTTACATGGCATCATCTTTCCTTTCTTTAAAACAGGTTCTAGTATCCAAAGCCAAACACGAGCTACTGCTAAGAATATAACAGCTGCTCTGTTTGCACACCTCACTTACTATAACTATCAGCACGTAACTCAGTGCTTTAAAGATTATTACTATTAGTCTTGTCCCGGTTTTTAAAGACACTTCAGGGCTCTGACAACAACAGTTATTCCAAAAGTTTCACTAATTTCCTCGTGTTTCTTCTTTCCTCTTTTTTTTTGGTTTTGCGAGTAGAAATAAAGAATGACAAAGTAGATTATAGCCAAATTTTACGGACACCTGCAAACTTCTTTATGTAATGGTTCCTAAAATATGCTCTCTCTTCAGACTTTCCATTATCTTCTGGGTGTTGCTCCACATACCTTGGGAGATTTGCGTTCTCAGCCAACTGCAAAATCCAGGCCAAAATTGTCTTTGGAATCCATAAGATGGCTATGCGATTTACATGAAATGTAAAATTTAGGAAGGGAAAAAAAATATATTCCTGGAAGGCATATTTGGAAAAATAAAATTTGTTGGCTACCTGAACCAGAATCAGGCATCTTTCAATTCTACTGAAATATGAAAGTGAAAATATAAATCATAGGAAGGGTTTGAACATTTTGATATAGATATCATAATTAAAAGGTATTTAATCAACATAATTTAAAAATACCATTGACTAAATTCTTGCTGAACTATTTAGGTAGCTTCCTTATCCAATAATTAATCAAAATATTGCTTTCACCAGATAATTCACATATATATATAATACCACTCTTCTTAATATTTGTTAGTTAGCCTAATTTCTTCTTACATATTCTTCTTATCTTCTTAATATTTAGTCAGCATGTTTTCTCCCTAAAGCATCTTTCCATATCAGCTTTCAGTCTGTATTCTTTTTAGAACCGTAGAATATGGTTAGGACCACAATCACATAATAAAACTTTGCAGAATAAAGAAATGTATTGGAGTACTCTGATTTTAGTTAAAAATAAATATAATCTAATTAAAGCACTCATGGTTCTTGTTAAATGCGTGCGCCATATCTTTTTATTTCACATGGTACAAGGATCAAAGCACGGACCCAGTATACCATCAGCCTTGTATAGAGTGAGAATTGGTGCTGTCCTTAATCTAGACCATATGGTAAGATGCATCTATTGGCATGATGCTACAGAGAATTACTGTACCCTCCTGTCCTATCCTTTTTATTATTTTCATTGAAACTGTTTTATATTCAGTTTTGCATTTTCTGTGCATCTGACCAAATGTGCAAAATCCGAAGCAGAACTGGAGACTGAAGATTAGGGACAAGAATGGAGAAGTCATTACAGAAGTTGTCAGAAGTAGCGTCGACAAAGACAATTAAAAATATAACAAGAGTAAAAATGATTTTTTGCTACAAGACAATCACGTCTTCCTACAGACGCCAATGCTAAATTTCTTTCCTGGACACGTGCTTTGTTATAAAGAAAAACGCTAGGAGAAATCTGTTATTGCAATACAAATGGCACTTAGCTTGGCCCAAAAATATGTTGTCCAAGCTTTGCCTTTGGGTACCACTCCAGCGTAGTCCAATGTTAAGGTTCAGTCACCTTCGAGCCCTGATAGTTGCAGCTTTATCTATTTTTTGTAGGAGAACACGCCAAGACCTAACAAAAGAAGTGGATCTTATTTAGCTAATGTATTATTTTGACTCAACATCTTTTTACACCGTGAAGTTCAGACTCAAGGTAAGTACAGGCTCAAAATGGTTATTAATTATACAGCTAACTCTGCATTGTTTTACACATTCTGTGCCTTAACTAGAGAGCATAACAAAACCATTGTTTTTGCCTGTTTAACGGACCATGACTAGAGCAGCTATGTAAATGACCTAGTAATTCAACAAATTTGTTTTGTTTCACAGATTTTCCCACATGTATGCTTTCCAGCTGTAATGCAAATCTATTCCACATCCAGTCCAGCCGTCCCCTCTAGAAGCATGCCTCTACCTTGAAGTGTATAGTCACTAACTGTGTGAATACAGACACTTCTGGAAAATACGAAGATTGTAGCTAATTCATAAACTAAAAACGCTTTTAAAAATGTGCCTATCAATGGTTTTCCTGGTTAGGTAAGAGTTTCTAGGAATTTAATTTTTTCTCCTCTATGAATATTTTAAGGAAGCCACTTACACGTTCCTTTTAATGCTTAAAAAGGTGTGAGCTCATATTCCCTCTTTCACTAATATCAGCTCCACTGGAGAACAGCAGCAAATACCTATTTGAAAGCCAAACTAAGTTAATCTATATAAAAGGCAGAAGCTTTTTTTTATAACCACTAAAATGCCTTATGCTATTTTAAAAGCCTTAAATTAAAAGCTTTAATGTTATCTTAGAAGCCATTTCTCTATTAAGGTGTTTGCACTGCAGAAAAATGCAATCCCGAGAGTAGCTAAAAATAGAGCCTTAGAGCAAGCTGTGCACAACGGAGCCCATGTTGGTTGTGCCAATCCTGACGGGGACGTGACCGAATCCTGTATGCTGGCTGCCCAGGACAGAAACCACCTCATCCCGCACCTCCTTCATAGCTTTGAACTCAGTAACTCCATGCTGCACACGCTGATTCCCCCTCTCCAGGGCCACCCTCCTACCTACTCCGGCCCCACCAGCAGGCTCTGAAGCGTCTCCAGGTCTGCAGAAGGCCATTGCCGGAAGAGAGGGTTTGATTATTAGCACGAGGAACTTTCCTCCCTGTTTACTGAGAGAATAATTTCCACCAATATTTTGCAAACTTACAATCCATTGTAATTCACGCTCCAAATACAGATCAAATACATCTGCAGTTCAATGTGAAATTTTCACACAGCTTTAGTCTATGCCATGCTACACAGAATACAACTGTCGCACAAAATAACTTATTAAAAATGCTTGGACTTGTTTAAGAACAAAATACAATGGAATGTAAACTTCACTGAAAACTATGTAGCACAAAATAATATTTCAATTCTTTGCTCAGTATGCAGACATTAATTGCCACAGTCCACAGTTTCTATTTATACATCTGCTGCTTGTTCCCCAAATAAATGGAAATGTCCTTGTAATTTCTTCTCTTCAAGACTGTATGAGAGGCTTGGGTTGAATGCCGAAGTTCAGAATCCCGACTGGCAATGTGGGTGAGACTGACTTGCTGCAAAATACATTAACTCTTGACAGGAAAATGTGACATATTTATATATACATCTACAAAATGCTTTTCTGTGCAGATTTTTTTCTGTTAATTTTGTACGTTTGCTACTGGGACAGGAAAGAGGCATCGGGCATATTACGTGACAGGAACAGCTATGGGAGCCAGTGTCTTCTACAAAGCATTTTTGAGGCGTCTTTCAAGGCCCCTCTCGACAGTAAACTGTGTGAATTTCATTGTGGCTATCTTAGAAAGTTAAAACACACCATCCAACCTCCCAGGTCTCAGCCCTGACGCACCACGTGATTAAACTAAAACTGTTGCTCTGGGTCATCCAGAAGCACTTCTACTTTGTTGTGAAAAAAACACAAAGACTAATCCAGAAGAAAAAGGCTGGAAGAAATCTTTTACAGCTGTTCCTATGTCAGATGTAACATGAATCAAAGAACCACAGAATGGATGAGGTTGGAAGGGACCTCTGGAGATCATCTATAGTCCAACCCCCCTGCTCAAGCCTTAATTTACATGTAAATTACGTATACGTCCATTCAGGAACAGAAAAGATCAAGTCTGAAATTAGTCGCTGTTTTCTAATTTGGTTATTGGAGATTTGTTTATGTGGCCTGCTCCCAGAGTTTTCAAGGGTGCACTTTTATTCCTAGATTAGTTCCATTTTTTAATTTTAGGGCCATTCATAAATGAGAGATTTTGGTTGGTAAAACAATTCTAGATTTGGCAAAAAAATTCAACAGCTTTATCTTATTGGATTTCGGTGACATTTGAAAACCCTGTCTCAGATCTTCCAGTAATCTCAGCAGAGGTCTTCTGTACTCAGAAGGGGACTAGAGGAACAAATTTAGGCTGGCGGACAGGTATCTACATACAGCATTCAAACACAATGGTTGGGATGAGTTAAGTGGGTTAGGGTCTCCTGGGATGGGCCGTGCAGGGCCAGAGGGGAAGGAAGGTGTGCACCAATGGGGAGGGATGTCCACAGATGGTCTCGGGATGAGCACTTGATGCCCCAGTTTGGGGTTTTCCCTTTATACGCCAAATAGCTCGAATTTGGCAGCTGAATCCAGGTTTTCAGACGTTCCCCTTAACATCCCAGGACCTCCTGCTCCCACCTCTCGCAGCAAGCCACAGAGAGCTGCAGTCACTAGGAAGCACTCATGGTGGTGGGACCTGTCTTCTCCAGGTCATAGCTGAGCTGTCTAAAAACAGCAGTGCTACCTGTAGGATTGCATGCTCTCAGCATGTTTTCCACCCATGAACACATGAGAAGTCAAAGGTCTTCTTGTAGCCTAGCCACGCCACACTGAAGTTTCTTTTTTGCATTTGGCAGTCGTCTTAACCCATGAGGAACTGTGGTACTTGGTCCACCTCCCCTCCCCAGCAGTATTTCACCTGAACCCATACTGCATCCATACGAAACAGCCTTCCCTGCATGGAAATGCACATCCAAATCACTCTAAACATCTGTGTAGCTGGGCAATTTCTGAGCGTTCAGCAGCTGGGAGACTACTTGACAACCTAACACTTTTCTCTTTTTGGAAGCTCTCTTCTCTCATGCATCATCCATTCACTGCTTTCTCCTAAAAATGCAGGTGCTGGGTTGTGTCATGTGCACTAACATAAAACATTTGAAATAAAACTGGAGTTTGGGATTTCCAGTTCTCTGGTTTAAGCCCTTTCTTGATCTTTTTAGTTGTTATATTCAGACTTTCTGTTGTTACAACTCATCTTAGTTAATGTTATGGATAGCCAGACAGTCACAGATTTTTATGGAAAACATAGTTCTGCCTGTCATTCTGGAAATTTCACCTTTGACTGATATTTTTAAAATTGTCATATTTCTTTTTATATGTCACATGTTACTTTCTTTTGCAAATGCAATAAAGTCTTGTCTTAATTCTTTCCACTCTAAGTTGCCAGACTCCTTCAAAAAATACCCTCTTATTAATATTAATAAATTATATTGCTCTGAAAAGGCTTTAGGAAATTATAAGAAAAGAGCAGACGATGCTAAGATAAAGAGGTGGCTACCGCACGTGCGTTCTCCTAACGTGGGTGCCCAATACGAAACACCACCAGCGTGATTTCCCCAAGCGGTGGCATTTCTGGTGTCACTGAACACGGCGAGAACTGAGACGCAGGCATGTAAAAATGGCCTGTGCAGGTCTAAGACGCAATCACCGCCTTTTGTCTCTCTCGTTTACAACTGAAAATTACGGGCCAGTTTTTGATATTTCCCTCATTGTTCTTCAAGTACCTTCAAGTTAACTTCTGCAGCTGCGAATGGGAACCGAAGCCACCTGACATAACAGCGGTGGTGTGAAAAAGGATTAATGGCTGGGACATGCCAGGCACTAACTGACAAAATCAAAAATCTGCCAGGATGAAATGTAATCTCATTTTAGGAAATGTTGAAATCATTTCTGTAGAAGGTTAAAAAAATAATAATCAGGCTGAGTCAGATACACAGCATGGAAAATTTCATCCCAAATGTTTATAGTTTAGCAATTGAAAGCAGGGCCTTATAATGCAGCGCTGGGTAAACTGAACTATCTGCAAAAATTCCAGTTCCACTTATAATAACAGTAACAGAATCAAAGCTGTGCACATTAAAAACAAATACCACAGCAGTGTTCATAGAGAGACAAGCGGTATCACGGCATTAAAAATAATATTAAAAATTGGCAGGTATATGGAGTATCCTAGGAACGCAGGATGTTTTCCAGACAGTTATTTATCACGTCTCACGATACCCGTGTGAAATACACAGCGTCCTTTTGTTCAGGCAGGGAGAGGGAAAGGCGGCCGCGCGCGCGCGGGTGTCGAGCGCCGGCGGGTCCGGAGCAGGGCGCGCGGCCGGCCAGCGGCCAGCCCCGCTCGCCCTGCCCCGCGCCCCCCAGCTCCGAGGCCGCGAGGAGATGCCACCTTCTCACCAACGGCGCTGCTCCAAGCAAAACCGCCAGCTCGGGATTTTAAAAGGGAAAAGGAAGAAACCGTAGGAAAAATATGCAATTCGTGAGGCAGCTGGCCTGCCTCTGGCGAATTTAGAGGGCCAGCCCTCCCGCAAGCGCGCCGAGCAAGCGCTCTTCTGAAAGCCCAAGCCAGCCCAGCGCAGCAGCGACTCGGAGTAGAGCAGTACGAGGGGAAGCACTTCGGAGGAAGAAGTTATTCCTCTGTTATGCTAACGCTAAATTGCATCTGTCCTGCCTTTTGCATTCAGCAACAGAAAACGAAAATAAACGCAAGCCGAGATTTTGTCTTTGCATACTACGTCCTCACGTCGACCGACTCCTGTAAAAACTGGGAGACGCGCGTGCAGCGAGTGCAAGTCCTTTTAGAGAGTCCCAAAGCACTCTCAAAACCAGAAGTTTTCTAGCCTGCCTTTCAGTCAGTCAGTAGATTAGGGACTCTTTCAGTAAGGTCTACAAAACCAATACTGTGAACACCAGAAATACTACAGGAGAAGGGGAGAAACACACCAAGCGTCCATGCAGGAAAACAAAAAATGCCTCTGATATTTTCTATTCTCATTTTAACTCCGTTCAGCACACTTTAGTGAATCAGTTGTGTAAATCCCAGGAGAAGTTCCCTCCCGCCCCGAGTTCTTCCCTGCGCGCTCCGCCGTGACGGTCTGTCGGGCGGACGGTGCTTCTCCCCTTGGCGCGGGCGGCCGCTGGCATTCACAGCGCTTCACCTTCTACAGCGCGCTGCGGTAAATTCAGGATGGTTAGAGCCCTCTAAGCAACACAAACCTAAATATTCCTGGTAGGCAAACGGAGGAGAGGAACTGAATTATAATGAACCAGCAGCTGTCACAATATGACCACAGTAACCAAATCAAAATATCAGCCACCAAGCCAGATGAGATTCAAAGGTCACCACATAAGCCAGCAGCTTTCTTCAACAGCGCCCGAAACCTCCATCTAATCCTTGCCGTGAGACGTTCCATTAAGCTACAGGGGGGTTCGGGACAAGTTACTATATATTAGCAAATGATTTAATGTACTAGCAAGATAGCCTAAGTGGTAGGATAAAAAACGTTCACCAAGAAGGAACCTGGAAACGGAGGAGACCGTGAGAAACGGCTGCAACGCCCGCCATGCCCTGAACTGTCACCATCCACCTAGCTTTAACTCCGGGTCAAATAAGTACTCTTCACTTACCCTTAGGAAAACAAAATATACCTAGAAGAGCACCCGGACTCCGGAAAACCGTGTTTCGCTATACAGAAGCGGTACTTTGAGGAGGCAGAAACTCAGAGCTACGTGCACAGCGTTGCTGGTCTCTCAGCTAACCGCCGAACGGCTTCGTGGAAAGACCAGCTCGGAGGCTCCCTACTAGACTCTGGCCGCTTAAAAATGTATTTTTAAAATAAATGTTTGAAAAATAAAACGTGCAGTATAAACCCGCGTTCAAGCACAGCGTGTCTACAACCGTTTGTGGTTCACAGGTACAGCGTCACTAGTAACTATCCCCAGTTATTGCAAAACTGTTCTTGCCCGGAAAGCTGCTGTCTGCAAAGTTAACCTTACACGCTAGCTTACCCTGCGAACGCTTTAGATTAGGCCAAAGTAAGGAAAGTGCAGACACATGCACATGTTTCTACAGGGCAAGACAGACATGGAACTACCCAAACCTAAGGCTGCATGGACCAAAGGACGGGACCCTGCCCCGCCGTGCCGGGGGGAGAGGGCACCTGGCTGCTCTTCGGCTCCCTGACTGCCCTCCAGAGAAGCAAGCAAAGCACCCGAAAACGAAGACCCCGAGATGAAATACCGAGCTGACGGGGGTTTCGTTAACTGTACACAACTTCGTTCAAACCAGCACGGAAAAGAAAAGCGCACAAAATCAAATAAGCTGTCATTGGTAATTCTTTTCCGCAAACGGGGTAATATTCATCACATAACTATCCAGCCTGGTCCTGATTTAAGCATTAATAATAATAATGGGAAGACAGATAAGAAATATTTAATCAACATAAAAATTATGCTGTTTAAAAGCTATAAATTCAGAGGCAACGCGCTAAGGTCCTTACTCTGCTGTCAGACGGCCTTAAATCAGGACGAACTTCATTTAAGTCACCAGCGCTACCCCAGTACCAACCCGGTTCCGGTCGGAGGGCAGTCCGGCTCCGTGTCCGTCTCAGGCTCTGCATCAGATGCCGACGGACGGGAGAGCAGGAAAAGCAAATTACCGTGGTGCCTCTGCCGGTGCAAAGCGCGCAACGGCGGGGCTGGCCGCGGGGCCAAGGGCAGACCGACGAACCGCGTGCGGGAGCCCCGGCGCCCACAGCCCGAGCCCGGTTCCCAGCGGAAATTTCCAAAACATAGAAACAACACAAAAACGCTCCAGCCCGCAGCTCAGCGGGGTCTCGGGGAAACTCGCGGAGGGGGTCACAAGCTGCCCAGAGTACCTGCTCAAATCCTTCAACAGCAGGCCTTCGCCGCTATGTTAACGTAACAGCTATTTTTTTTTTTTTAAATCCAAGTGAAACCACTGTTTTCCCTAAGTTTGGCAAAAACAGTCACAGACAGGAACGAGACTGTTCGTAACCCAAAGGCACGGAGGAGAGAGAGACTTTTAAGGCCCAAATCCAGGGTTAAACCTGGGGGCAGCGGGCAGGGCAGCGGGTTTCGCAGAAGGCTGAGCGTCTCCGCACGCTGCCTAAGCCCCACGGCGTGAGTTACGGAGGGAGTGTTGAAATTGCCGTGCTTTTTTTGGCTTATATAAGACCCTTTAAAACTGCTGTAACCATGTTTTGTACGTGAATACATAAAAATGACTACAAGCTCCAACATTGTCCCATATGTTAAACAACTCACAAATATTCCCCGATATTCAAAAACAAGGCATATTTTAGGGGCATATATTAGAGCTGAAGAATGATATATCACAGTTACAGCTCCACGTTGTTTTTGGCTTACGTACAATCCTTTAAAGCAAAGCATTTGGTTAGTTCATTGACAACTGCAGAAGAAGGGTGTGATCTTGGCCAAGCATAAGCATTACTAATATTTTTACATCATATATTTACTTTAACTAAACTCATTTATCAACCATAATTAAAGAAAGTAGCTATCAGTCACTTACGAATAATTATAGCCTCTCTTCATGCGGTTACGGTATTTGCGGCTAAACTAAATGATTAGTCCGGGGCGTTAAAACTTTCTGCCGTGGGCTGTGGGGTGGAAGGCACCCGCCTGCCCCGCGCCCCGGGCAACGCCGCCCTTGTCTCGAGCGGGACGGACCGCACGGGCCCCCAACCCGCTATTTTATCCGTTCCCCCTTGTGAACGTATGTTTGTACTTTCAGCCATCCTTTTCTGCTTGAAAAGCCCTGCTCAGAGCATGCTCTGCTTTCCTCTGCCAACCGGTCACACCTCCGAAAAGAAAAGGCTGAGCTTTACGAAAAGTGCCTCTACCTCTTCCGGCAGATAGCGCGGTTGCGTCGCGTGCCGCTCACAAGAAGACCGTTTGGTTTGCTCGGCAAACCCGCTCGGGACGCGCTTCCCGGCCTGCAGGGTAGCGCAGAAGGACAACCACCACCAAAACCCCACCTTCGCCCCCATCGGCTGGCGCCCACCAACCCCCGCAGCGAGGGCGAGGGAGTGAAACCCTCCGGGTTTTACGGCCGGTTCGCTCATTTTTACTCTGCTTGCAAAAACACAATCAAGTTAGGAAATGCAGTTTCTTACTTTGTATTCTGGAATTGACAAAAGGAGGAGAGAGATTGTCATGTGAGCCAAGGTCTCTGCTCGCCATGTGATCATAGTGAGTCCCATCGCCATAGTTCTGTTAACAAATTGGGAAAAACACATTTGTACAAGTTTAACAAGCATTTTTTCGAAACCTACAGGCCCATAGCTCCCTTCTGAGTTTTAAACCAGCTATAAGAATTATTATTCCTCTTATTGTTTTCCTCTATTGATTCTGCTGGAAGTGATGCGTTCCAGGACATTTTTAAAGCTGTTTCAAATTTTTATTTCATTAGTAATCGACTGTGCTTTGTTCTGAGGATGATCCAGAACCGGTGATTGATCTGAGGTTCTTGGAAATTTGTGCTGCGCACTTCAACGAAAAAACTTCCCTTAACACAAAAGCTAATAACATCTGTTAAAAACAGAAAGGAAATATTTCTTCAGGTGGTTTGCTTTTTAAATCGAGTTTTTATGTATAAATTTACTGTCTTAATCACCTTGTTGATGTATATACATGGACTCACCTACAAATAAAATTTCAAAATTTGTTTCACGCTGTTTGGGTGTGGAAAGTTACTTTTCACCGAAAACCGATCCTCCGTGGCGTTAGTATTTATGCATGCAATTTGGTAAGTCACTACTGGGTATGAGCTGCCCCTCTTGTCCCTGGGTGCGGCATTGCATTCCCTCTCCCGGCAGTACTGTGCTGGGCATCAACAGCGTCGGGTGCTACCCATACGGTGAAGAAAATACATGGACAAGCCTTGGCAGGATCGGGTCCCTAATTTTCGAAACAGCCTTCTGCGTCCGGTCACGAGATTAGCCAAATCTTAAAACTGAACTGCAACTAGGAGCCGTGCGCAGCAGTTACGTAACGTTTGCTTTCCTCTGTATTCACAAGAAACTAATGCTTCCAAGGTGGGAATACCATCGTCGTTTCACAAAGCAGGAGATACGGGGGGGTCAAGCTCTCTGCCGAATAACGCCACGAGTTAGGGCACAGCCTTGCCGGAACTTCAGAATTCTTCCCAGGCTCGTGCTCTTTTCTTTGTGTCGCAAAACTTAACTGTGCGCTCACATTCAAGCTTTTGCATGCATAAATAATTGTGTGTGCAAATTTAGAATTTACTTTTCAAAACGTTTTTCCCTAGGAAGCAATACGAGTGTCAAGTTAAAAAAAAAAAAAAGGGGGGGGGGATAAAAATAAAACTGGCAGATGTGTGAAGTAATGACGTCGTGGATGCTAAACGGGATGGGGAATAAGAAAAGGGGACAGCGCGGTGGGGCCGGGCGCCACCCTGCCGCGCTCAGCGTCGGCCAAAGGGCCGAATCTGCCCAGCGGAGAAGGGGACGGAGCGAGCACGACCAACCAAACCTCGTTTCACCTCCCCAGCCACATGCTCCAGGGCACTGACCTCCAGGCAAGCTCTGACCCTTCGCGTTCCCCGAGGGAACGCCAAGCCGCGGCCCCGCGGCGGGACGGCCGGGCACGGGCTGCGCGCGCCCCGGCCATAGCTGCTCTGCGGCGAGCAGCGCTTCGCTTCTGCCCTGCTCAAGCGAGACGCAGTCGGCCGCCTGAGACTCCAGAAGGTTGTGGAGGACCTTCTGCAGCCGCAGCGACTGAATCCCACCGTACCGCAGGCAGGAGGATAAAAACGAGAGCGAAGGCGGCGAGCTCCAGGAAATCCCAGGCGCGCCGAGCCGGGCAGCCGACGCGTTTCCGGAGGGCAGCCAGCGCCGGCTATCCCCAAAAAAACCCGCCCGGGGACAACGGGACGGCGAGCAGCAGCAGGGGCGGCGCGCGCTCAGCTCGGGGCAGCGGGTGCGCGGCCCTGGCGTCCGCAAAAGGGGTTTAATCGGCGTTCCCGCTACCCGTTCGCCGTGCTGGAGCGGGGGCCAAATTCAACCACAGGATCAGGTTTGAATGTTTTTTAAAAAAAAAAAGGCAATTTTAAAGAGAAGGCAGGCTAGAGCCCACTCTGCATGCCCGTTTTTCTATGCAATCAGGTGTAAAACTCATATTTAAGACTGTAAATTTACATATGCAGGAAGTCTGGTTTGGGGAAAAAGATTAGATATACTTACCCTGGATGGACTAGGATGTCCTGTATTCCCCCAGGACCCTGAGCTAGTTCTGTCTTCTACATCTAGGGACAAAAAAGTTCTTTAGGCTTTATTGCAATAATTCTTTCCTTTTGTATAGGCACTTTTAAATTAATGTTTCAAATTAATCTCCTGTTGCCTTTAATTAAGAATCAGGCACAGGGCTACTACGATGGTAGTGGCTTCTGACCCACTGCTTAAATTAACTCATTTAAATTCACAGCAGAAATGAACTGGACCCTCAGGAACCTGAGGTTTAAACATAAAAATTACTTCAGCGGCTCAGCGTTTCTCGAGAGTTTAAAAAGTGACTGCACTGCACCAGTTAAAGTTGTACCAAAGTCTCCAGCACAAAACCAGGTATTGTCAAACATTAAAGAATAAAACATAAGAGAGCGGACCAAACTGAGACGGCAAAGCAAGGCATGCTTAGGGTAAACGTAACCCACGTTGCTGTATCTAGGCTCCCATTCCAGAAAAGCAGTTAAGCACGTTATCCGCACCTCAGTGAGGTCAAGACGAGAAAAGCACGTTCGTAAAGCTAACCGCACAGGGGATGCTTCTCCTTTTCCTTTACGGCCCGACAGCGAATTCACTGCAATCGCTGGCAGAGCGCCCAGTGGTTCTGGATGGTTTCATTTCGGGGCGTTTTCACCATTTCCCCCCTCCTTTTGGAAGAGGATCCTCAGGAGCGACGCGTCGCGGTGCTGTGGCCTGGGTGAAAGGTGCTAGCTACAGACTGCCGTGGCAAATTCTCTTCAACAAAAGTCAGCCGTGAACACGCTGCACAGCAACGCTCTCCACGTCCCCCAGTGCTTTCCCGATAGTCCTTCTCGGATGCTAACGTTTCTATTCCGCTCTCCCCCAGCCTTTCCGAGCACGAAATGAGCTCTTTGCAATTAAGCAATTTTATTACTGTTAAAACTTCCTAGTGACGCTTCATGCTGTTTTAAACATGGTGCCTAAAAAAAGCCCCAGACTAACTTCTTGAAAAGGTGCCCCGGCTGCAAGCCGACGTGCCAAAGGCAGGGCGCCGCGAGCCGCCGGCCAGGTCCGGCTCGCTCCCACGCCGCGCCGAGCCCCTGGAGAAGTCGCTCAAGTCCGTAAACTCAGCTCTTCAGGCTGCTATTTAAGGCTGCAGGCGTCATACTCGCTGCAGCGTGGCGAAGCGTCCTGGGACACGCTTGCACAGCCGCTGCCATCCTGCAGCCTTTACTGAAACGAGTCGGGAGTCCCCTGCGATTTTCCGCCTGGCTAAAAACTTTAACGGATAAACACGACACCAGCCCCGCGAGGCAGGTGAGCACGGGTCTAACGGCGGCGCGTGAATAACGCCACGGACATCTTCTTCACTCTGGCGCTAGTTCAAGTAAATGAGGTCATTCATGCTTAAAGTCGAGCACATCCTTTAGTCTGTTGACGGGCTGGACCCTACTGGTTGCATCCCTTACACGTCTTACGTATGGCATCATGAAATGTGATTGACTTTGGCCTATCACCGCATTATTGCATATTAAAGTGTTAAACTCACTCCTCTAGCAACTTAACGCAATGATACTATTGCTTGCCTTTCGCCACGCACGAACAGCAGCTTTAATCTAATTGGGGGAAAAAAAAAAAAACCCCACGTGTTTGGTCTGGATGGCTGGAGGGACCTTCTGAGCCCGCGGCCGAAGAGCGCGGGCAGCAGCGTCTCCCGTGGGAAGGGCAGCTCCACTTCTCTGAGGAAGAGCTGCGGTCACCAGCGCCCTAACGGAGGCGTAGTGCCACCACTCACGTCTGACTTCCAGCGTAAAAACATTTGGAGAGATTAATACTTTCCCTCAATTACTGCTCCTAGTATCTCACTAACAGATGAATGTGTTAATAGCACAAGACACTCTTAGGTAAATATTTAATTAAGCTCCAGAAAAAGAAAGAAAATGTGTATCATTTACCTGACAGATCAGATCAACCATTCTATTAGGTTAATTAGGCATATTTTAAAAAATCATTTGTGTTATGTAACAGGCAATTAACTCTTTAGAGCCTGGTCCACAGCCTGTTAAAAAACAATAGCTCTTATCCCACTGACTCTGATGGGAACCGCAGCATCCTTGAAGGTAGCTTCCAAAATCCCTACTGAAACCTTCAGAAAAATTAGCAGGGGACAAAGAGACGCGCACACGTTAATCGGAGGCACAACTCCAAATATTCCCTACACCTTTGCTCCATATTTGTATTTTTTTGCCCTTCACGTTTCCAAAGGTCACAAACCAAGCACCGGCCAGGGGTGCGCGCATCATCACGAGGCCCGTGCTTAGATGCTAAAAATTGGGGCGCAAAGGTCTCGACCGGCCGGTGTCCCAGCACGCGCGCCGCAGCCCGCCGACGGCCAGCTGCGGGCGCCCGCGTTATCCGAACAGCTCCCCATTTGAAACGTTATTTATCGACACACTCATTTTATGAAAAATTAGCTTATCTGAAACTACCCGTGTTGCCGAGGCCCCTCACGCTGAGTCACGGTTAATGCGAGGGGCAAGATTTACAGGGCAATAAAGCTTTTCAGACTGCTACACTGTGCATTTTTATTTATTCTTTAGGAACATAGATGCTGTGGTCACGAGGACTTTTATGAGTCACTTAAAAAAAACAGGCTGCGGAGCTGCGTTTGGAGCGGGAACTCTTTTCTGGCGCTCGCTGCCCGTGGGCAGGAGCAGCGGGAGGGAGGGCAGGCTGGTGCCGTGCCCTACAGCGCCAAGCACTTCCCAACAGCACGTGGAAACACTCGCCTCATGGCCAACCGCTGGGCGGTCACGTCAAGTGAGGGGAACTCCTTGCACGCTTACAGCTAAGAGTATGATTTCATGGCTAGCTGAATTGCTGCCCAGTCGTCCTTTTCGGTGCTCTCTGGAATATATCAGAAGAAGAAAGACATGGAGAAAGGCACGGAGACGTCATTCTACTCACCCGAGCGTACTACACCGGGCAGAGATTAGGAGACTAAGCTCATGGAATAACTGTAAGATTTGCCTAGACTGCAAAATTTTTAGCAGCCTCGAATTTGTCTGAAAACTCCTTGCCCTCTACCTTACGTTAACCTGAGCCCATATAATGCCAAAGTTCTTCCACCAAAGCCAGAAGTTCGGGGCTCTGATCAGAAAATGAAAAGCAACGACTCTTGTACCTTATCTTCAGGGGTCGTGTCTTAGCTTTCGACCAATTTTCTTTGTATTTAGACTTAAATGTGCAAACTACACTATATTACTCTGCAAAACATCAATGAGAAGGCTTAATTAAGTAACACTGACAGATAAATCCATTTCTTTCGCAGTAATCAAATCAAAGCAGGTTGACATAACACAGGAACTTAATACAGTTATTCCCTTGTAATTGGAAAAAGGCCCTTTACTTCTCATTAAAGCAATCTTCTGGGTATTGGCATAATAAGAAGGCTCAGGGCTTTAATACTGCCCTATAAAAGCCCCAAGATACAGACCCCTTAAGCAAACATGCCAGATTATCTAATTCCTTGATCACAGTGGAACATGTAGTTATTGTTTTAAACTACTAATTCTTTATCTCAGCTACAGTCAAAAAGGAAGAACTCGGTCTAAAACTCACATCATGGAGCTCTATAAAAATGCAAGCTCTAGCTGGGAAAAAAGATGTGTTCTTTAAACAAACCCAGATCTTCAGCTGGGAAATTGAGAGCTTACTAAGATGGAAATTATTCTTAGGCATAAACAGGTATAAAGAGCAAGAAAATATGATTTGATTGCCTTGGTGGATTTGTTGAAAAATAATTTTTCCTGTATTTTTAAATGGAAAAGAAACCGGTCGAAGTCTTCCCACTGTTGCTGTGTTCGTATCATGGCTGTCTCCCACTGCTCCGATATTACACAGAAGGCTACGACTGCTGACAAACCCTTAGCAAGGTCCAACTTTCCTTTCAGCTTGCGATGGAGATTTAGGGTGTCCCGGGAGCAGGGTCAGCGCTTGTGGGACGGGTTATTCTCTGCAGGAAGCCCTCAAGCGCTGCCTTGCCTGTGGCCACGAAGGGGTTATATGTTGGGGTGCAGCACTGAAGTGCTCCGTGAACAGATGGGAGCCTGCACCTTGCATGCATGTTCCTTGTCTCTTTTTATCTCATTTATAAGTATTCTTTTACTGTGATCCAGTAGTCCAAAGACAGCTAACTTATGTCCCCCTCTAAACAGCACTCAAATCAACAGCACATTTTTCCCTCTGCAGAAAAGAAGAAAAAAAACCAAAGTAATTACTACCTGCTTCATCTAGCTTAGTTTACTAATAATTTTGCATGGCATATATTGCAAGAAGGCTTGGAAGCGCCTAAGCCTAATTCTGCCAGTTTATTTTGTACTCTGTATTGCCCCTTCGGTAATCAGGGTAGTGAAACCCTGATGCCACTGAAGTCCATGCAGAACTCTCCCGTGACTTAGTCTCAGAGCCTGGATCCACCCCAGGCTGCAGAACGTGCACAGGTATGCAGGCTACTCCAGAATCTCGCTCCCATAAACTAACCTCACTTCATCACAAGCATTAGGCAATACGACGTTACAAAAAGCAAATCACGGCAGACAAATTTCGCCAGTTTTTCAGACCATGATTTGTAAATGACTAATATAATACGGCTGAAATAAGGTAACCAAGCTCCATTCAGCGTCTCAGAAATCCTATTTAAAAATAGCAAAACTAGGGTTCAAATCGGGTCAAATTTCTCTGAGCGTTTTAAGCAAAGGACCTGGAAAAAGAGCACTGTACTGAATCTAGAAAAGCTGTTCAGTGCTGTGGACTGAGATTGGCTAGATTCAATCCACGTTGTCTCTGTTAATGATCTGGAAAAGCAGAGTTGCGATCTGCATTGACTGCATTTCTCTCTTGGCCGGTACTGCAGTTTTAGTGAGGATGCTAATGCTGGAGGATACAGGGAGACAACCAGAGCACTCGTTTTGGTGCCTAAAGCTGCCCTTCTGCAGAATGCAGCAGCCCAAGCCCAAGGAGGAGCTCCAGACAGCCCCCACCCCAGCCACTGCCAAACCCCACAGGTATTTCCATGCGTTTTGAGCAACCCATGGACTTCTGGATTTGGGAGCACAGCTCCCTTGGCAGCTAAACCCACCGCCGAGAAACGAGGCAGAAGGACACTCATATTGCGTCCAAGCCTCCTGGAGGTGCCCCACCTGCTGAGGGTGCTCTGAACGCGCCTCGCAAATACGGACAAGTGCAGCAGACACCACCACGGAGAGCCAAACCCATCGAGGTGGCACTTGTAGGCTGTCGTGTAGCTGCTGCTGTCACACCTCCGCCTCCGCCAGTGCTGGAGACGTGCGAGCCCTGCTCACTCAGGTGTCTCCAAACAGCCTCCGCGCCCCGCATTTCAAATGAACAACGCTGCTTCATCTGCAGTCCTCAGACACCTCCCAGCTCCAGGAAAGAAGAGAAGTTCAAGCTCAAGTTATCTAAAGGGCAACTTACTGCTCACTCAGTACGTGTGATTTCAAACTGTTTGCACTGTAGGCCCCCAGCTCCTAAGCAAGCTTTCATGGCCTTGGTTGTGCCACGGCCAGTGCCTTGAACTTTCTTTGGTAAAAGTTGCATGGAATCCCTTGAGGTGTTCCCAAGGAGACTTTAAGACTAGAAAATAGACATCCTTCCGGAAAAACACACACCTGGAAAAAACCACGGGCTCCTCTTTGCAAGAACAATCCACAATAAATATCTAGAAAATCACCCAAAACTGTAGCAATAACATGAGACAACAAACTAGATGACTCTGAAGTACAATTTTGTTTGAACCTCCAGCCACCACCAATAGCAAACGTGGGCACATACATGACATCCTAAAATCATAGGCTGGGAAGTTACATTCTTATGCTTTGCCCTGGTAAACGGCATCACGGATACTACAGGCACTTCAACCTCAGACAGAGATTTGAAAAAAAAGAGAAAAGGAAACAGAAGAAAACTCAAGGAGTAGCAAAAGTAATTAAGAACTGCGTATCAAAATTACAAATGAACTGCTTCATAAAAGAGGTGTCACATGAAAGATGATAAATATGAGAACAAGCGATGTAAAAAGAAATACGTTCTTCATGTTAAGGCAGATAAAGTAATGGCAATCTAGCAACTGCATGAGCTGACAGAAGAAACAAGGGCGCAGTGGCTGGTTGGTTATTTGCTCGAGCCCACCGATCCCTGCCCCATTGCCTCCACGCCAAACCGGAGCACGTTCCCCATCCCTTCCCCTGAGCTCACCCCGGTCTTCCCGCCCGTCGGGAACGAAACAACCCACCACGCCGGTCACGGCAGCACCTAGAAAAGAGCCACACATCTATATACACATACTTTTAAATGCTCCAGGAGCAAAGTGAGCAGGACGAGTAAAGTCAGTTTGTTTTCATTGGCCAAACCTCCTTGCCATGCAAAGGCAGAGAGCAAAAGTCCACTTCTCTGGGAGCTCTGTAATTGAGTTCAGCTACGACTAAAATGTCACCTTTATTAATTGTGTTCACTTAATCCAGAATAAAGCCTATTGCATGTTTAAAACAGCGATATTCAGAGGAGCAGCGCAATCAAAATCACGGCAGCTAATGGCTGTAGCAATACCGGTGCTGAGGAAGCAGGCTGGGCTCAGAAGCGGCCTTGCGAGAAATCCTGCCTTTCTCTATCAACTTCAGAACAAGAAAAACGCTGAATGATGTTTATTTAACTTTTCTCTGACTCAGTGCTAGACGATATTCTTTTAAAGGCTCTGAATAAACTGCAAGTCAAGCCAAAGATAATCTTGACAAATTGCAATTTCATGTATGCAAGTGCAAAATAATATTTATTGTTATTTGTGTTTGCTCAGCTCAGAAATAGAACTGCACTATTGCAATTACAAAATACTGTAACACATTTGGAAAATGTTTTAACACGTAAGAGCATAAAAGTGCTTACATTGATGACTTTTTCTCTTTTGTGAATAACTAGAATATATGTTTCAGACCAGCTACCTTTCTGATGATTTTAGCGTAGAGGATCAAAGACCCAGTCTTACATGCTAAAAAATATGAAGCATAAAAAATGTAAAAATAGAGAAAATACTCCAAAATATTGAAAGTGCATGGGAAACTGTGGTCTGTTTGCAAACCAAGTCTTCCACTTCTGAAGTCACCTGTCCAGTGTATCTTCACCTGCACCAGTAATCCCTTCTGCATGCTGACCCAACGTATTTCCTGAGAAGAGACTGACAGCTACGTGGTGCTAACATGACCTAAAATACATAGAATAGGAAATGGAAAGAGACAAACATCTTCTTCCTATTTAAATTTTATCTTCAAGGGAAAAAAATGTATATTTACCAATGTAAGTAATTTTATAGTCAAATATATCTTCAGATTAAAAGGAAAAGGACCAAAGTCTCTACATAAATAGACATTTTTGTACACAGGATATACTAACCTTTTCTTATCATTTCTCATTGCATCAATTACAGTTGTTCTAGACTCTAATTATGATTTTCATACTTGGACAACTATGATTAACAGATATTTGGGGACTGCTATTACCTCTTTGTGCTCTGAGGCACCTTACTCAAATAGTAAATCAGATCCTGCTGATGCAAATTAAGTAAAACACACCCATTTTGTGGACTGAGACCTTCTCTGTTAATAACGTCATGTTTTTCAGAATAATTTTTTTTTTTTCTGAGAGTACTGCGTCTTTTAAGAACTAAATCAAAAATGAGCTCAGCAGAAGATGACAAAATACCGAAGGAAGACTACAGAGGAAGGCTAGAAGTTCAGTATCAGAAGATACAGAGGATTTGGGCAGGCTGCAGGCCCAGGGTGGTGGGATGCCACAGGGCATTCAGGCAACAGGAGAGTTGGGGCTCGGACAAGGAGAGAGGAATAGGCAAGTCGGGAAGCCCTTCAACAGCCCCATGCACAAAGCTGCATGCAATTATCCTTTCCGGGACAGCAATGTAAAGACAGCACAGATTCGAAATGGGAGAATTCTCCTACTTATTTGATAAACAATTTACCACTGGTTTGCTCAAGGGATTAGATACAAAGCTTTAGTTTTTTTCAAAGAAGTAGGACCAGCTGCCAGATATATACAATACACTTCAATAGCTTCTGTTAAAGCCACAAATAATTGGAAAATTCATTTGAATCAGATGGTCACTTTATTTTATGCTTGAATTTTAAAAGTCTGTACAAATACCCGTGGACTGTTTGAGGCACCACTTGACAGCATTTGCTATAAAACTTCAATAGTGTAAACAAACTAAACTGTTCTCAATCTTAATTCTCATAACAAAGAATTACATTGTCCTGCCTTGGGATGAGATCATAAAACCTCACATTGTGCTTAGTTGAGTTACATAAGCTATTTTCTAATACACATATGACATAGACTTTGTGCTTGCAAGGACAGATGACTTTCACATAGTCATTCCAATTTTATTTGCATAATTCCAGCACTTAATCAGTTTTTAGCAGATCTGCTGAAACTATAAACAGATAGTAAGAAAAAGTTTAAGGTTCTGTTCTATCCAATGTTGTATTAACTGTCCAGCTTAGCAGGTCACTCAAGGTTTGATTTTGTTTCAGCCTTGGACTGGCTGAGGAGCCACTGTGGGGGAAGAGGGCCCTGAGAAAAACATGCCTCTTCTTGATTAATTTAACCTGAGAGGTGATAGAGATTAGCAGGAAAGTGACAGCTTCTCTTTTTTCTCTTTTTCATTCATAAACTGAATGTGATTTATAAAGTCGGGGTGTCTTAATTCATTTACTAAATATTCATAATTCTATACTGATGTTAAAATGCTTCATTTTTACTTGAACCCAATAAGCTAGACCACTCCAAAGTTACGATCGTTTATGGTCACCTGCTCACCTGGACACTGGGTAAGCTGAACAACTGGCAAGGTTAAATGATGAAGGTCTCCATAAGAAGCGGATGGACATTCCTGTTCCAAACTAGCAACCGGACAAAGCCAGAAGGAGAAGGTGGAGGCTTTGAGAGACCCTCCTAAGGCCCAGCCACCTGTGAAGGTGCTGATTAGGAGACCACCATGGACTTGCAGGAGGGCTCCTGTGTAACGTTGTTGTTCTCCATGACCAACCTTGAGGATGCTTTTTTCCTCCATCTGTCTGCACACACCTCCTGTGGTGGCATCACGAAATCCCTTTGCGTCATGCAAGCCCTACAGCGCTCTCCTAATCGCAACCCCTCGTCACTATTTGCCCAGCATCTTAAGGTTATTTTGAGTGTCTCGATTTTAAAATGCTTTTAGAGGCTCTCAAGCCGGTGCGGGAGGTGGCACCTGCCCGGCTGCGGCTCCTCCGCACCCGCCGCGCGTCGCCCGCGTTTGCTGTGCTCCTTTCTGGGACAATTCTGTGCTGAGCTTCTAAATAAAGAAATAGTTCTTTCTTCTCTCTTTTTCTTTCTTTTTTTTGCTTGTGTTTGTGTAGTCTATAAAAATATGAGCTTTCTGAGGAAAATCTGAGTGCAGTTGGAACACCCTGACTTTCTGTGAGACGCAACCGTGTGACAAGACACGCTGCAAACAAAACACAGGCACAGGCTGAGCAGAAAATCACTTCTGAAATGCAAGTTAGGTGCCCAAAGCTGGTTGAGTAATTTCATAGTTAGCCACCTAAAATGATCTTTTTTTTTTTTTTTAAAGAAACAAAGTCTCTGCAAGTGTCATTAGTTAGATATATGGATGGAATTAAGTTCTCCAGTCCTCCAGTAACACTCCAGAAATCATGCTGTATGAATGAATAAAGTTATGCTTAAGATATGATAACATTCAGAGAAAATAATGGCATAGAAGAGAGGTTCTCGAACACTGCAGGTGGCCAGGCAGGCATAGGTAGCCATGGACAGCCCACCCTGAACTCACCAAAGAAGCTGCAGCTTCCAAGCCCCACCACCGCCAAAGCCAGACCCAGCACCGGCATAAGATTAGGATCTGGTCACAAGAGCCTTTTCCAGAATCGAAGTTCCCCGAACCAGAAGCGGTGGCAGGGAAGGGAGGCCAAGCCACCGGCCGGGGCCCGGGACACACGCAGCGGTGGAGCTGACCCTCGCCTTCACTTGAGCATGCCAGTTTTTTGCCAACACAGCAGTAATACCGTGACATGTGGTTTAGTGGGCCGTGAAATATTAGGAAAACCTGTGCTTTAGTAATTAAAAGCTAGATAATTAATTCCTACGGTTTATATCCTTAACATTAACTACCTGCACAAGGACCCAAAAGTTTCTGACAGTGGAAAGACATACACAGAGAACATAAAAGCGGTGAGAGCTACAATTTTATAGAAAACTCCATGTACTGCATTTGGAATAAGATACGGGAAGGACCAGTGAATTTATTGAGTCTTTCCTCTGCACAATAGTGGAGGATTTTTTCCGGCAGCTTATTATGAAGTACCAGCTCCAGTTTTGTTTTTGGTGACTCAGTGCTTAAAATGTTGGATTCAATTTAACTCTTGATTCACAAAAATAACATATGAAGAGTCTGATTTACAACGAGCCCCCTCTCACAAATTGCTAAAATAAGCTGAATAATCGTACCGAATAGCATTTAATAATTTGCTGCACAGTTACGCTGCATTAGTAATCTTATTAACCGCTGGCAGCGACGCTGCAATATATCACGGCAATCTGGGGAGGGCCCCCGGGCCCCCGCTCGGCCAGGGGAAGACGAGCCAGGTTAGCGCTCTGCTCACGTGTGTTATGGAGATTATTCCCTGGAATAAGGCAGTCCGATAACTCACAGCCTCGTGCAGGCGCCGGCACGTTTAGCACGCTGTAGCTGCTCTCATGAAAAACCAGGTGCCCTGGTTTGAAAGGGGAAAAAGTGCCCAAAAGTATGTTCTTGAGCCTGATGGGGGCAATTAACTGCGCACCTTCACAGGGGAGCGCGCAGAGGCACGGCCTCCAGCAGAACCCGCCGAAGGAGCTGGAAGAGGAGCGTTTTCAGATTCGGGTAATACGCGTTGGTGCTGAAATATGCCAGTAAAAACTTAACCCAGGGCACGCTCAGCTTAATCCGGGAACTCCTGAAAACGCCAGGGTGCTGGCATCTAGGAAGGGTCGGGAGAAAGTCTGGCAGAGGAGGTCTCAGCCTGGGGCACCCCTGCGGAAACGCTCACTGAACTGCAGACCCCACGCGGCAAGCAGACCGTGGGGAAGGACGCACCGTAACAGCACGAGCAAAACCGGGCTCTTCCTACCTGCTTTTGAGAGGCGAATAAAAAAAGCAAGACAAAGACGTTAACATCTGTTTTCACCCCTATCCAGTTTTGCCTTGCTCTAAACCGTTCCCGAACTGCTAAAGCTGACTCGTGGCTTCAAGGTCGCAGAAGCGAAGAAAACGAAGCTGGTGGCTCACGGGCAGCGCGGGGGCTGGCTACGCCCGGGGGGACCTTCGCCTTGGGACCCCGGGCCGAGCGCTGGCTCGTTCTCCTGTTATAAACCAAACTCAACCCCCCCCCCAAAAAAAAAACCCCGAATCAAACATGGGAAAAACAACGCAAGCTCTGTGCGCTTAGAGGTGGGGAATCAACTCAGCGACCAACTGGCTGGCGCTGAACGGGCCGCTCGGGACCGCGAGCGCATCGGCACCGACCGTTCCTGCGTACGCTTCAGCATGATGCAGATTTTTACAGACCACACTAGCAGCTGGGTTTTGTACCTCTCTGGCCAGTACATGACTGGTTAATTCCCAATATTTATGTTTCTTGGAAACAGAAAGATTAGCGAGGAATGTGTAACTGGAAAAAGTCGAGGTAAAAAGAAAAAAAAAAAACACACACACACACGAAAAACCCACAACCAAAAAACAGCCCCCACCAGTACAGAGCATTCTCCAACCGGCTGCTGCAAAAGTCACGAATTATACCGACTGCAGTGAGCAAAAGATACTGTCTTGATTGCAACCCATGCAAATCTGATGAAAAGGAAATCAAACCTAAACAGAAGAAAAATGCCCGATGAAACTCAACGGACATTTTCTGCTAAACTTGTAGTTTTTTGAGAACAGCGCTTTAATTTCAGCCTACTTTAGAATGACTTCATCTCTACTAACATTTCATTAAAACTACCCTAGATGTATTTGCATTTAAAGTGTGTTACGACAGCCCTTAGCAAACTCCTCCTCTGTCCTGGCCACGCGCTCGAGAGACAACCCGTACGTTTCAGGGCAAAGATGAACCGACGAGGGGAAAAAAATCTACCCGAAATCAGCTCTACGGGAATTTCAGGAGAGCTACCGCACTGCAGCAAGGCGAGCGAGTTTCTTATATTTTCAAGGCCGTGCTGTGACGTCACCTGACGAGTCCCCCTCGTTTAAGGCAGCCTCCGCGGGGGGACGCAAACCGTGGCGCAGCTGGTCAAAGGCCAGTAACGGCAGGTGGGATAAAACGGGGGTGGGTTACAGATTTGGGCTCGTAACAACTGCAGGCACCTACAAGGCTTTTTAAAATACGTTTGAGACCGATTAGTTCACGCTGTAAATGTGAACAGGATGAATCTGATGGCCAGGAAGAGGCTACAGAAATGTAGCTGTCCCAACACACGGTATAACCGGGGGTACATTTTCGTTGCCATTTTCACTCAGACTTGAACCTACAAGGAGAGGGACAGCGGGAATTTGGCACCTCAGTCCCGCGCGGGCCCTCTTTGGGATGGTCATTTCAGACTGCATTTGAATTCTCCACGACTCACAAAGCTGAAACGTGCAAACTCCCCAAAATCCATTATTTGGGGTATTTCAGCGTCCAGGAGAAAAGAGCTCTTCACTATAGTGGATGCAGCGATACCTCGTATGCACTAAAAAAGAACGTCTTGCTGTTACGCTTAAAAATACCGATTCAATAGAGCTCCCTGCTGAACGGAGCCAGATGTCCTCCTCTCCTCGGGACGCCGGCCAGGAGGAAGCGTCCTTTGGCTCCCCATGGATGGGACCCAGCCCCTCGGCTCTGTCCTCCCCCTTTCCGTGCTCACATACGCACCCGCGGGACACTGGGCTCTGCAACTTCACCGCTCATTAAATACGGAGCAAGTGAGGAACCAACACGGGACCTCCGTGTACCACGGTGGGCTTTTAGACGCGCATAAGTAAATTCAGATTCCTGAAACTCAACTGAGCCAGCTCTGTTAAAAGCTATCAAATAAAGCATTTAAATGCAAGTATTGCATCAATGTTGTAAGCGTGCCAAAATGCAATGTGTTCATTCTCAACACTTCTCTGAGGTTTGGCTTTATTTGTAATGTTACAATGCTACTAAAATGTAAATCTCTGTTTTTCTCCCCAAAATGAGCTTTTCCAAAGCTGTCTTAGACTTCCCTTGATCTTGGAGGGAATAACTCCTACCCAACTCATGCGCCTATTCTGAAGCTGCTTACACATCCGTTATGTAAAGTCAGAGAGATCCAATAAAAACATTACTGTATTAACCCAGTGGGTTTCAAGCACCTGACACCAAAAAGACTGAACAAACCATCCCATCCTCGTCCAAGCATGCTCTCTCCCGTGCTTAATACTATGCTCTGAGCCAGTGGGCTACATTTTTCTTGAGCTGAAAAACCGTCCTTTCTGAAAATACACACTCCACTTCAACCAGAAGCTGGTGCAGAAATTAGGTCATTATCACACTGAACCCAAACTGCTTCACTCCTGATGGGTTAAATGAAATTCGCTTTCTTCTCTGCTTCCTTTCTGTTTTGGGGGGGGCGGGGGGGTTTATAGGGCATTAAGCTTAGCTCATGTTTTCTTGCTTTTCACTGCAAGCAAAACTTAGAAATTTCCTTTTGTTTGAGAAGAAAAAAACAAGTGCCGAGATAAACATGTCGCTTTTCCCCAGCCAAATAAAACATCAAACACTGAGTCTGGTGGTAAAATGTCAAGTTGGCTACATTGCATCAGAGGATCATAATGCTCTCTGTTGACTTTATACAACTATTATTCTCTTTCCTCTGTTTGTACCTTTTTAGGTCTAGATCACACTAATAATTAGGCACTTTATGAACAAGAAATTCCATGCAACCATCCACGTCCATGAGGCGTCTCACTGTAGAACATCTGTAGCAAGAATTACATCTTTTGCCTAAGATCTTAACATACACAGTACATGGCAAGAACTAACTATGAAAACACCCACAGTTAAAAAATATCTGTTTAAAGGCTTTAAAAACCACTCCCTTGATGTGAAAGGCCTATTTAAATACATTTCCTGCAACACCACAACGTGTCAGGCAGATCAGTTTTAAACCAGCTGAAACTGTTGCGACTCACCAGCACGTCTCCCAGTTAAACTATTTATTTTATCAATGGAAAAGAAAATGCATTTGTAAAAGATATGTTTATGTAATTACCATACTGAATATGCAATCACATGCCCTCTTTAAAAGAACAGAAAAATAATGTTATATATTTATCAGCTAGGCACCTTTGGGGAGAATAAAGGAGAAAAGGACTGTACTTTTCATGGCATTTTCACTATTTAACATTTACGGAAGGAGAAGTCTATCTGTCTTCAAAGATGCCACAAATTACTTACAATGCATTTTGATCTGGGCATTACACTGCAGAATGTAATCCCAAGCTATGCAGATTCGATCCCATATTGCACCCTTGGAGTTTGTTCAGGTACTTAAAAACAGGCGAGCAGAAGAGGAATGGCAACTTTCAAACACCTTCTGCACCATCACTGCAACTCAGACTTGCCCGCTGCCATGCAGCAAACCTTTCTCCAGAAAATGAATACAATATGCTTGCAACATCCAGACGAGGGAACAGCATAAACAGGTCATGATGACAACTGAATTGGATGTGTAACGCTTTAAGTGTCTATTAACTAATTCTGCATTGTAATAGAAAAGCTAAAAAAAAAAAAAAAAGGCATGACATCCACATGAATGCCAAATTAATTCATTATGATCAGTGCTACCACAATGAACACCAAATTAATTCATCACTGTAGCATACACAAAGCACTACCCACTTGTTATACCTACTGACAAAAAATAAAAGGATGACTATCCTCAATAAACACAACGTACCTGGTCACAGGTACTGCTGATCACAGGTACCGCCGCCTTGCTCGCCCACCAGGAATCTTTCACTTGTATGCAACCTTCATCCATCCGCGCCTGCTACACGGCGCTGTTGCTAAATATACATTATGAGCACTGGTCAACCTCAGCCAACGGGGAAACCGGGCTACCTTCACCGTACCTTGCTTATTAGTCTCCCTGGTATATAAACAACCATTAATGGAGCCTTCTTTCTCCAAAGCAGATGATTTCATGAACTTTCCCAAAGCTTTCTGTTCTCTTTACAGGATAACAATGAATACCAAATATATCTGCTAAAATTCCTCAGCCTTCAATATCTGTCCTACCACCTTCAATACTTGTCCTGCATGCCTTCTTGTATCAGATGTGTTCAGGTCGCACTTTTCACTCCACTCTTTTGAGGCAATGTAAGTCAACTGTACTAGATACAATGGAAGTTTGAGAAATTATTTACCACTTTAGGAAAACTTCCACTCCTCCGTGAACAGCTGAGGCACGACTGCAACCCTTGAAGCTTCTGCCAGGGATAACTTACCTAATGGCAGCATTTGATTTTGAACTGAAAGATCACTGAAGGAGGGTCTCTTGATGCCTTCTTCATCTCCTACCTTCTGAGGCTCTGCCCTGTGCTCAGGTAGCAGCTGCTATTTTGCAGTCTGACCATATGCTCATAGGAAACAGAGAGGCCTTCGAGTCTCCGGCTGTTCCTGAGAAGGCCTCGATTCCTTTGCGGTGGCACTCATTAAAAATAAAAAAAAAATAAAAAAAAAAAAAGCAAGCAAGCCACCTGTAAGCAGGAAGCCGTTTCAGGTCCGTCCTTCTGGACCTGGGGCCCAGGTGCCCTAAGGAAGTGGAGCGGCTCCTAGGAACGTTAGGGACCGCAAAGGTGCTGGCCGGAAAAGACGGGAAAAGGGAAATTTTCCAAGCAGCACTGAAAATCCTCTGTGTCTTTAGACCATCATTTAAGTCATCTTTCTAAATGATGACTTTGGACAACGCTGCTGAGAATTAAAGCCGTGAAAGAGCCCGCGGCTTTCTGACGGGAGTTTTTAGCAACTTCCGTACTCTCCCGTCGGATGGGTCACTAAGAAAGAAACCCTCTTTTAACGGACCGAAAACCGGAGCGCTATGTCTTGCGCGGGGCCCGGAGATTATTTTCGGAAGCGCTGATCCCGGGCAGGCGCTGGCGGGCAGACCGCAGCGGCGGGGCCGCCCGCGAGGGCATTTCAAGCACATCCTGTTTACAGCCCGCGCTGCTTTCTGAAGCCCTTCCACCCTGACAATTGTTGCCCTTCTCAATATGTTAATTGAGATATTTTTATGCAGCTCCAGAACGTTTCCCCAGACCGCAGCGCACTTCCAACAGCAGCGAGGCTCGCCAGCAGAACTGGGCCGCCGCGGACAGAGGCGCGATATATTTTAATAATACGTGTTTGCCCTGGGAGAGGGTAAACAGAGAGAGAGCAGTTTAATGAAAAGAGGCTAACGACCGGGAAGCAGCTGCGAGAGGTGGTTTGGTTTCTTTTTTTTTTGTTGTTGTTTTGTTTGGGACCAAAATCACTATTTCTTCCATTATTTAAAGTTACTAGCGTCCCCAAATAAAGCATTTTTCACTCGTGACACATAAATCTAAGCCCACTTTTCGTACACTAAGCAAAGGTAAAAATACAAGAGTCTGAGTATTCAATACTGCCTACAACTCTAAAGTGTCACGAAGTCAGTATATTTTCTCACTAAATTTATTCAAGGTTTCCCTTAAAAAAAAAAAAACACTATAAATTTTCAGCTCTAGTGGCAAAAGGTTTATTGGTCTTTGTACTTCATTAAAGGTTTTTTATAAAGTTATGTTTGTTCTTTTGAGTAGCAAATAAAACTGCTGAAAAGGGCAGGTTGGCTTTTTAAAAGAGACAGATATGACCTAAAGGGAACACATTTCGCTGTAGTGAAATAAACTGAGGAAACAGTTTGCAGATTAAAAACCCCTTAAAAGGAAGCATCATCTTTGGGAGAAAAAAAAAAAGGTCTTTGCTGAGGAAAACAGCTGGAAACAGGAAGCTTTCGTGCTTTCATCCTGCCTGCTTTGATACCACCGCATCCCCATATCATAAAAAGGCAACGAGACTGGTGTCAGCTGCATCTTATTTCAACGGCGCGGGGCGCGCTGGGGGAGCCTAAGCAAGGCCATCCGCAGCCAAATGTATAAACTCACCTACCCACCCATATGGATTCACATATACACACACATATGTATGGATGCATGTTTACAGTCTTTGAAAAATTGATTGATTACTACCTAAATAAGAGGGAAAACGAATGCAACTCGTTAGCCCTTCTAAAGTAGAGAGCAGAGCACCTTGCAAGCTTGTGCTCCGCAACCTCAACGTTGGCATGACGTTTTTGGAGAGAGACGAGTTGTTTGCTGTTGCTTCTCCCAAGTAGCCACATCTTAGCACCTCACAAGTCAGACTAAATGCCACTGCGTGTTTTTCCAAAACCATCTTTATCTTTACTCAAAATGGTAACCTGTGCTTTTGCTGAGCGATGCTACTGGCTCGGTTTTAGAGTCCCTTCATTACTGTGTTTGAAGCCATATTCTTGCCAGCAGCCATGGAGAGGCTGTTTTTACACTGTTTTTACAGCGTTCTCATGTATGCCTTATTCCCCGTCCAGCTTTGCAAGCTGTTATTCATACAGGGCAAGTAAAACATGGCAGGAAAACATGACATGAAGCCTTCCAAATCTACTCTAATCTTGGGCAAGCCAGCAGCATTTTCCTACTCTTTCCAAGCAACTAACCAAGCACACCCTTCTCTCTCAATTTTTTTAATGCTTTACCTTATGATAGTGTTTCAATACCCTGCATGATGTTTCCTAAGAAAACAAGAGGTATATACACAAGGACTGACAACCTTCAATTTGAAAGTTTCCATTAATGGAATTAATCATGTTTACACAACTTCCTGCTGTTAAACTTATTTCATATCCTCCTATCTTTCATCCAAGCTATTTCCCCTACCAAGAAAAGAACAAAAACTTCCCCAAGGGCATGGGATCCAGTCAATTGTTAGCAGTAAATGCTCTCTCCTGCTGTCTCTTTGTTCGTCAGCTTATTTCGACTCTTCGAGCTGCAACGAGCAAAGGTTTCTGCTACGTTACTGACTACCTCATCTTCTCATTGAGACTATTTTTGATGCAGAGTCAGACCATGCTTCGATTGCTGGTCAGAGGTGGCTTTCCTCCCCGCAAGCGACAGCACAGCGAACTGACATGTACACACTGAGATAAGCTGTACATCCTATCCGTGTCGCAGCCACCCACACGGTTCAGATGAGCAACGTTCCCGTGGCTGGAGCCTTGACCAAGTTCGCTCTGGGACTTTTTGGGAAGGCTACGAGCACCCAAAGAAGAAATGCAGTCACTTCCCTATGGGCTCAGGAAGACCGTACAGCACTAAACCACACTGGGAACATTGTCTTCTCTACTTGTGTATAAGGAAATTTCGCCATTCCTGGATTGCTACGGTTTCTACAACAGCCCATGTCATCATGATGCCAGAAATGGGCAGGTCAGTAGTGTTCGCACATGAATATAATTTCCTACATGGTGACATACCAACTTCTTGAAGCGCCAAAGGACTAGTATCGTGAGTTCTGGTACCGGTCCATCACCTGTGTGCCATATATACGCTTAAATAATCAAAGGACATACAAATGCAAAGCATACAAAAATGCACACACAGAGAGATTAAAATAAATCCCAAGGATAAAACAATATAATTTTACATACGTTGCATAACAAGTCTGCTTTATGAGCGCTGCGTTTTCAGTCTTCTCCCCTAAGAACAAGCAATTATGAAGGTGAAGAAAGGTAATGGATTTAAAACAACATGCTAATTCCAATATTAGTGCCTTGGAAAAGAAAAACTGCCAGGAATTTGGAGTAATGCCCAGTTATCTGTCTTACCTTCAGTAATAAAACTGTACTATAAACATGAACAGGAGAGTTAGCATACACTTTAACTCTGTTTGATTTTTTTTTTCCACTCTTTGTAACGCAAGCGATAATCTACTGGCTTTACAAAATCTATAGATATTCATCAAATGCCAGCACGAAGCTTTCTTGTTAGTATATGCACATTAGAAGTCTACTTTATTTCGCTCCTGTGAATGACTGCTCAATTCTTGAATTACTTGAGCTACTGAAATGAAGAAACGCTGGAAGCGAAGCGCGGTGGGGAACGGCAGCGGCTGACTCATGGCTCTGGGACGGGGTGACTTGCGGCTGAGTCACGCGTGCCGGGACCTGCACGGCCAGCCGGGCCGCGCGGCTCTCCCCGAGCACGAGTGCGAGCACGAGGCTGGAAACAACCCGCGCTCTGTCCTAGAGGGCTCATAGGCTGCCATAGCCCAAAGAGCTGTCCTGAACCTATGTCACACCAAAGAGCAAAACAGCCATAAGGCATAAGAGGCGGGGAGGAAGAGGGAGAGAGACAATAAAAAACAGTAGAAATCAAGATTAAAATGCTAAGCAAGGAAATACTTAAAAAAATAAACACAGCTAAAGGGAAAGTTTTAGGCTGAGAGCTGTTCTGCGCAGTATTTCTCCTCTCTCCCCGTGCTCTACGCTTGCTATTGCTAACTTCAGCGTCCGGCCGGCCTGCGTTGGTTGCTGTCACCTCCGTGACACTGGCTGCCACCACTGGGACACACTGGTGTCACCCTCACTGTAACTGCCCTGCAAGCAGCTGGTGCTGCATTTAAATTTTTAATAAAATTTTACACGTCTTCCTTCCAAAGGGTGAATCCCCTGGCACCCCAGCATGCTCCAGAAAGGAGCTGGGAAGGGGAGCTGGAGTCGGAGATGCTTCTGCTGGTCGGAGGAAACCTCGGGAGCGGAGAGACATCCTCGCCGGGATGTGATCAGAAGATGCCTGTTGCTTCTGAATACAGGAAGGGTTTCGGCAAAGACCGACAGATAGCCAGGACAAACCAATCACAGGTCGGGTGTGCATTACGGCGCTTGAATATTCGGGGAAATACGCTCCCGAATTCAGGGTAGGTGTCTGGAGAGCACGCGCTCTGCGCGCTGGACACCTAACCCTCCGGATTCTACTGCTTCCGTTGGAGAGACATTTGTATCATGGCAAGCTAAGGAAAAAAAGGACTTCAGACAATTTCTCACGCTAACACTGCCTGTTTCTGAAGTCATGGGAAGGGGGTATTTTCTGACAACTGTAAAAAAGAATCTCTGTAAGAGAACAATGCATCTTCTAGAAAACCTTTAACTTCTTCAGAAACCAGTTCAACTCTGGGACAGAGCTGTCAGGACTTAAAGTTTTTCCATTGAGTGAATGCCATCGGCCTTCACTAAAAAACATCTGAGATGTTCTGCGAGTGGCTGGCTCCTTGGGAGCAGAACTGGCACCCCGCGGAAGAGCAGTAGCAGAAAGCGGGGTCCGCGCTGGGCTCCTTCCCTCACCCTCCACCGCACCCAGTCCGAAGACTCGTCCCAGACAGCAGCAACAGACGCTTTCCCTCATCCAACGGATTTAAACCTTCAGCCCTGTCGATTTTGTGTCAGCGCAAAGTCTGGTGTAAGTTACTCCCCATGGAGCTCCCTGGGCAGGGCGCTCGGAGCCCTCCGGACACACGTCGGACGCGGTACCTGCACCCACCACCCTGGGAGGTACCGGAGCTGACACATGGCAACGTTAAAAAAAAAAATAAAAAATAATGACTAGCTTTAGATGTTTGTTTTGTACGTATGTGACTAATCTATCATTCAATAGCTGCAAATAAAATTAGAGCAGCAGTTTGTTTACAAGCAACATCACAACTGGAACAATAATAGACTAGTAACAAAAACAACAAAAATAAAATATGACTCAACTTGTTCTTTGCCAGACTGAGGTCTCAAGATGGGCTTGTTCGGCCCCTTGGGACGCCCAGTGCTATAAGCACAATAACAGCAGGACATGCCTCATTTCCTTCAACTGCTCGACATGGCTCTCTCCGAGATGTTTGTAAACTTCCTTCCTCTACGCATCAGGCTGTCAAACTGTCGTCAGTTCTCGGGACTAATAATATCCTGTTGATGTCTGCACAGATCAACTTCTTAAAAAATGTATGTGCTTTTGTGTACACACAACACCAGTTAAAAAGAACAGTCTAGCAACAAACCCCCGTAATCTGCCTCAGTCCACTGATGGGCTCCGGGGAGCAAGCCCAAAGAGAGGAAAAGAGCTGCAAATAATGGCGGCATCATGATTTCGTGATGGAGAATATATAAATTTCCTAAATAAATCAGTTCAGTCCCAAAACTAACTTGGTCTGGAAGAGGAGAGACTATTGACCAGCTGTATCTCACAGTCTCACACCCTGAAACAAACTCCGACCTCTTCTGCCAGAGACCGGCCGATCCTCAAAGTCATCGGTGCCAGGGTAATTCCCCCGGGGTGGGAAAACAGGCTTCAGCTTCCCTAAAGCATCGGCAATGTCACGTTTTACAACTTCACATGAATTTAGGCTTGGAGTATTAGCTTGAAAGGAAGTTCACACACACCATAACTTGAAGTCAAACAAAAGCCATTGTGTAGAGAGAAGCATTAACTAGAATTATTATGTTTTAGATTAATTGTTAAAACACGCTGAGATAGAACTTGAAGGATTTGGATGTGAGAAAAAATAACCCATTTACTGGAAAAACAGAATTGATAGGATCAGATTACCCCACAATTTGGGGAAATTATGACTTCTTCACCCCAACCTGCATACCAAACAAAACATAAAATATTTTCATTCTCTTCTCTTTGGGGAGGTGGGTCTGATCCTGATTTAATTTATAGAAGAGTGAATCAAGAGCGACTTCACAAAGAACAATGGGAGCCTGCTTGCACAATCGCTCTAAAAACAACATGTTTTAGTGTTTAAATGTGGAATGAGGCTTCCACACGGATGTCAACATCTTCGTGCTAAACGACTTGTCTACGACCACATAACGAGGAGATGGAAGTGCTGGGGTCAGACCCACGGCTTTCCAGGGCTCCTAGGCCTAGTTCCTGCAGGGTATTTCAGATCCTGAATTGAAAGAGCCCTCACATCTCGTTTTCTTCAGTGGGGACGGACTGAAGATTAGGGTCTAGGCTGCCGGCTGCTCCAGCTGACCCAGAGCATGGCTCACGCAAGGCCAGGTGCTCCCAGGGTCCCTCCCACCCGGGGGACCTGCAGGTGCTCGTGGGACCTGCAGGTGCTCCTCAACGGCGCTGGCTTCACACCTCCCATGGGAGGCATGGCCCCAGAGCCGAGGTGTCCTCTGGAGCAGGACCCTGAGAGCCGGCTCCTCCGGCGGAGGGAGGTGGGAACGCCAGCCCTCCCCACGTTCACGGCTGAACAGCACCTCCAATGCAACGTTGCTCTCCCTCCTCCAACTTTCGCATCCAGGTGCCACGTATGCACTCACTTACAAACGCACACAAAAGCCTTGAGAACGAATCGAGCTATTCGCCTACTAATCCTGCAGGCTTGAAAGAAAAAACAGCCAAATTCTGCTGCTTTTAGAATACATCCAAACCTGATAGGGAGAGGGGAGAAACAACCAGGCATGTAGATAGTTTCCAGAGAGCAACAGCTGTGAAGTCCCCCATGTTCACGTGCACATGAAAGCGGGTTGGGAAGGGGACTCGGTACGGGCACGAGGCGCTCGAAGGCAGAGCCTGCCTCTCTTGCATGGTTATTGCCCAAAATCTGGCCCTGCATGCAAAACCGCTAGCAAAGCTGCTGCTAGGGTAGGTCCTCCCAACTTACCCACCCAATTTAAACCTGTGTCAGCTGTAAAAACACACAGACCTTTCAACTTCTATCCAAGTTATCCTTATAAAACCAGAGGGTTTGTATTAAAAAGAGAGTAAGAAAAGAGAAATGGAGGTGGTATGAACTCAGAATCTAAACAAAGATACACAAGGGTTTGAGGTTTTTTGCATTTAAAAGGTTCAATAACACTTTTTTTTTCCTCGAATATTAATTTTACATTAATATGAGCCTTTTGTATTGTAAGAAATTTTGCAATTCCTGCAAGGTAAATCAGGGATTCAGAAAAAAATTAAGCCCAATATAATCTAACATGGGCAAGTTTTGCAGCAGAGAGCAGAATATACAGCCATTAGTTTGCTGTGGCAACATTTATTTATTTTTTATAGGAAATCTGTATAATGGAAAACACACACCACCTCTTGGAATTTTCCTATAAATATCTAAGTACTCCCAAATCACTGAGCAGAATGCAAATACACTCTTCTTTCACTTCTTTCAGGAAATTCTCAATGACTTCCTGTCATAAAGTCCAATAATCACTGTCTCTTCGGGAACGTCTTATAATTGTCTGGCTGCTAATGTGTGTCTCAACTTTCTTTCCAGGATTAAGTAAAAAGTCTTTTCTTCCCTTCCATAACTAGTCTACGCCTTTTAGCATAAACATTTCTTTGGCAGCAAGCGTTGCATTTGGTATTCTCCCAGGGGATTACATGTTATTTTATTTTACCATCATTAAGGTATACTTGAGTTTAGTCTCATCTAAGGAGATTTATACAGGTATCATACTTTCCATTATTCATGAAAGCAAATCCATAGACGCGCGTGAAAGAACACCGCCTCCTCTCACTCCTCCCGGCTTGCTCCTCTGAGCGCAGAAACGCGAGACGGTTGCGCGTGCAGGACACGGCGCACCTTCACACGAACGCTCCCCTTTCGTCCACGGTGGGAACTGCAAACACCCAAAGGTCTTCCCAGAAAAACAGGTTCTTCCCCTTCTCTAGCCCTGGACCATGTGCAATACTCTCTCGTATCTGTAGGGGTTTATCACTGGATTTTTGTAGGCTATTTTGGAAGATACCAGAGATGTCCCTAAATGGACGTGGGGCTACTGTTCAGTTATGCTTTGTGTCCTCACAGGGCAGACAGCACAAGGATGGGCCAAGCATCGTTTTTATTATTCCAAATGAAGCAATCAAGCACCACTCCCTCATCATTCCTTTCCTAGTTTTCAGTACTGGGCCTCAAAGTTGGACCTCGTCCTTTCTCTATCCCCACTGCACTTCGCAAAATAAAGTTTGCTTCCATTGCCATAAATAGGCCATTCACTCTCAGAAATTTTTAGAGGGTTTCATGCGGAAAGTGAATTCCAAAGGTCAGTTTTGCTGACCTGTAATACTGTAATAAATATATACCTATAAATAAAAGTAATCTGTTTGCTCCCCCTTTCCTACAGTTGCCATTTTCTGCCACTCACAAACTCTAGAAATCATGGAGAAGGGGATAAGGGGTTGGGAATACACCCCTTTTATGATATACCTTTTAACAAGGAAGCTTCCTACAGAATCCTTTTTCTCACAGCTGTCTTTTTTAGGCTCATTTTAATGTTAAGTAATAGTAAATTAGTTGACAAAAGTCAATAAATACAAACAGCTCCGTATTAAAATCTAGGTGATGAACTAAAATCAATGTCCTCTATAACTTCTTCAGGCAAAGTCTAGTGAGGAAAGGTGAGTATTACGCTTTCCGACAAAGTCAGCAGTTCTGGCGTCCTCAGACCGGGGCTCCTGAGGGACCTCGTGGGACGCGCTAACCTGACAAAAGCAGGTGGGTGACAAAGTAGCAGTGACCAAATGAGTGATGAAAACACAGTGAAACACAGTAGTCCTTGTCTTGGAGGTCACCAGGGAATCCACAATATTCCCAAAGCCAGATGTGCTCCAAGGATTCAAGGTAAACCCTCTACTCCAAAGAGTGATCCCTTCATAGCCTCCAAACCCCGAGCACAACTACTGAGCAGATTTCCACGACATCTGCAAGCCAAATCCAACCTTGCACAAGCGCCGGGAACTGGTGCGCTTCACTCCCGGTAGGGCTGATCAAAAGAAAAATGGACTGTTGGCCTCCTTATGCTTATTATAGTCCAGACCAACCTACCCCTTAATTTCCCTTGCCAGCTCAATTTACAGATGTTCAGTTGACCAGCAGAGAAGGTGATGGATGTTGCACGCTTACAAAGAACTTTACCACGATCTCTAAAGGTTCTGGTTCCCGCTCGTTGCATACTTCTTGCCCAAGCGATCTGCTTTGTGTGCTCGGAGCTTGGGGCAGAAGAAACACTATTTATACCCCTGGGTCAGGCTTACTGGGATGCGTGCAAATTCCTACACGTTGAAAACATTTATATTTATTAAGTGTGCAATGTGGAGTTTGCGGTGACCTCAATTCTTCACTCGTTTGCCTTTAAGAGTGCAGGTTTTGCAACTGCGGCTCATCAGTACGCGGCTGTCACTAGACACTGGGATTGGAAATTCGCTGAATAAGAGAAGATCTAATCGATGCACTTTAACAGACTTCCTGTAAATATTAATATATTTATATATTTTCCAGACACATTTGCACAGACATGTGAAAGGCAATGCCAAATTAAGTCCCAAACTCCACTGTTCTTCCAGACATTTAAAGTCACATTAAAAATAACAGCAGCCACTACTGTGCTATATGCTAGTTACATTTTATGTACAAAATATTACCCATAGGGTTTGCTATGTGAGTATTTAAGAAAGTATATAAATTATATACTCCTATATACATAGACATAAAGAAATCAAATGCTAGCATGCAACAGTACTGCACATCTGACTAGAGAGCCAAGTGTTCATCTATAATATAGACAAACTGCTTACAGGGAGCTCCTCTTAGCTGTTAATTGCCCACGTGAAATAATTGGGTAACAAGTCTGGGCACACAACTTACATTGGCAGATCATTACAGATTTCTCCAGATAATCTAATAAAGTACTTTTCAAATGGAGACCATTTTTGCAAATTGATCAGAGTACAGCTATCGTTCCTCTTGTCCTTCTTGTTGTTCCATATATTTCCTTACCGTTAACTAATTAGAGAGCCTACCTGTTCTATAGAGGAAACTGCTTCCCAGCCACCCTCTGATCCTGCACCAAAAACATATTTGAAATAACAACTGCTTTAATTCAGAATTAACTGAATTACTGTTTGAATTACCGGAACTACATCAGAGGAGCTTCCTTGGAAGGGGAGATGATGTCATCCCCCAGACTGTGACTTCAGCCCAGGAAATGATTAAAACAGAACCGGGGCTGGGAAAGAAATGTTATTTAAAAAAAAAAAAATCTGCACTAAAGTTAAAGAAAATGTACATATTTAATTTCGCCCCAAAAAAAGGAAATAAAGAAACTGCATGCCTAGAAACCTAGCTGCATGGATGCTAACCATGCGTTAGCATGCTCACCTTGAAAGAGAGCTCTGCTGCGAATACACCGCTAAGGCCGTGCCTGGGCACCGCCGACCCACCACACCTCGCACCACGGCAGCGCTACGCGGCGCGCGCGCAACCCGGCCACGCGTGGCAGCTCACACTCCCGATGCTGCCAGCGGCCTGCAACGGGCTGGCTGAACCTATAAAAGCTGTATAAACTAAAAAAATATACATTTAAGACCTCAAAAGAGGAAAAAGAAAATAAATTTATAATGAGTTACTTTTAGCAACGTAAGGAGTGATTGTCAACACCCTGAGATGCTAAGGAATGTGAGCTGCAGACTTCCTGCGTCCTCCGCCAGAATGAGCTACATCCTAATTGCCATATGTTGAAAGAGCCATTGCATTTCATTCAAAATACAGCATTCATTCCAAAATTGTTCTTTTGAGCTGAAACGTCTTGTGCAGAGAGTTTCAGCACAAACACGACTCTTGGACAAGCTTTACAATTACTGGCTGAGCCGTATGATTTATGAGTTCCTATAAAAATTATGATACATTTCTATGCTATGATAACACGAATGTTCAATAGCTAACATTAATTTCAGAAAGCAAATTCAATGCAGTGAAAGGTAATGCACCTGATCATGGACCAGCTGGCCACTATTTTATTTTTAAGATTAAATTTTCCTATTTTCAATAGTAGTTCTCTCCTGCGGCTGCTCAGTTAAAGCAGGGAGCCCAGGAAAGCCAAAGGTACAGTGAAAATGAATACAGAAAACAACGTCGAATAAACAGAATAAACAAATTCGAGATTTACAATTTATTTTCCTCTGACCTTTGTCATTTCTGAAAATGTTATATGCTACCAATAACGAGAGCTGGCAGAAATTTCTTGACACAGACTCAGTCCTCAAGCTCGCGGTGGTCCTTCAAGTTTATACGCTGCCTTCTGCTCCAAGGGGCATGCGTGACATTAACGCTGTTAAATACGCTGACTCACAAATAAAAGCGTAAGTCACTGCAGAATGAGGCTGGCCACGCTCAGCGCTTCCCTTTCGTGGCTGTTTTAGGGTAAGCAGTCCACGCTAATCGCGAGTCTAGCTCGCATCTGAGTGCATCGCTCCCACAGCCGAGCCCAGAGCAAGGCACCTGGCCGAGAGGCAGCGCCCGAAGGAGACATTTCGGAGATGCGATTTCCAGAGCGCAATTAGCTGAAGGCTCCGAATCGCGTGCTTTAACCGTACTGAATTTGGTCACAACTGTTTCGTTTTGTTTCGGGTTTTTTCCATTTGAAATATATTGCTGCGCGCTATGCAGGAAGCAGTGTACAGCCTCAGTGAATTTGGTGCGTGATTTTTTTTTTATTTAATCTTTCAACATTTAATATCTTAAAGGATTTTTCACTGCCATTGCCTCCCACCACTTCCTTGGCTGCACTACAAAACTGAAAAATAAGGACTCTAGGGGAAAACTAATGCCAGGGTAGGGAAAATAATTACTTTTATCAGTCAAAAATCAAACTTCAAACATTCAAATTAAATATAATTTTCTTTTCAAAATAATTCAATGTAAATTTTAAACCTCTCACTTCTGTTAAGGCCTAAATTTGCAGTAGATAAAATAAAACAGGTGAAATAAAAGTTAATATTCAAGCATCGCAGATTTGGTGTTTGTGGTTCAAAGAATTATACATCACTAGTCTAGTGGAAATAAGCAGCCAAACTCCTAGCACTATGGCGTGCAGAAAAACTAGCTTCTTCTCCAGACGCATGTGGAATATTTCCTGCACTTTCAGTCGTTCTGCCAGTACAGCTCAATGGCTAATACGTTCAAGGCTGGAGTCAAAAAACGTATGATCGCTTATCTTTTCCTTACAGTCTATCGATAAAAATAAAAACAGAAAGCATGAGATTTACCGGTTCTAAAACACTCAAGGACACTGTGACCAAAAACAATCAGTTCAATGCACTAGCTAATACAGATAGCTAATAGTTCATATTTTTTGTGCCTCTGTTCATTTTAATGCAGAACAATTTGGTAAGCTTAGTCATCACTTTAATAAAAACTGATTTAAATTGCTAGGTTTTTCCTGTTATAACTGAATTCTAAATTTCATCCAAATACAGAACTTGCTGGAAAAATAGAAATATAATATAAAATCACGACCGAATAGTTAATGTTTCTTTCACTCTTAGGTGCTCTGAAGGGACAAGGCTTCTAGGAAAGACCATCAGATAAAAGCAATACCCGAGTGGTGTCAGACTGAAAGCAGGATTGATGATCTCGAGGTCTAGGAGGACAAAAGGTAGAGGGAAAAGAGCAGGTGACCACAAGTATCTGGTGAACAGTGCAGAAAAGGGTTGCTTTGGGTAAGCCTTTGCAACCCCACAAAGGATGGTTAAATCTGTGTTTTCAAGGAGAACCAACATAAAAGGGCATCACTGAGCAACCCAGAATCAGAAGTACAGAGGTTAAGTTCAAATAATTACCGAAAAATTTCAGATGTTTATCAAAACTGCTTCGATGGCTGGGGCCTGGAAAAGTGAGTGGGAAATCTCATGCGAACAGTCTGTCTCATGATATTTCAGCACTTCCACTTCTGGTCCTGGCCAAAACCAGGAAGTGCAGAGGCGTGCTCAAGAGCAAAATACTGGGAAAAGCGCTATCAGAACATTTTTCCACCAACTTGAAAAAAAACATTTGGTTCCATGTGAATTTTGGGCACAGATTTGGACTAACTCTGTGCCGAGGATCATTTATTCACCCCTATGGAAAATGTCACGAGTTCACAGCTCTTCAGAAGCCTCCTGAGAAGGGGAGATGTTTGGTTGTGGTTTGGGTGTTTCTCAGAGCAGAGCGCTGCTGGGGAAGGGAGGGGGACCAAGTAAAACTAGAGGCTATAAATAAGCGACAAATAGCCGTGACTAGAGAAGTGCTCAGTTTCTCAAATAAATTAGGGTCTTTTGGAGAACAGAGAGAAATAAAGAGATCCACAGGATTTGGATACAGTAAATAAGAGCCGTGAGAAGGTGCGTACACCGCGCGAGAGGCTACAGCGGTGTTGGGCAGCGATGGCCAAGGAGAGCAGAGGAAGATGTCCCACCCCACGCAAGTGCCCGCGCTGGGACAAGTAACGTTGGGCAGTGATAAACATGTGCCAGGGAGCCCAAAAGAGGAGGAGGGAGGCTGTAAGAGAAGGAAATCAAGAGAAATTAGAAACGAGAACTTAGGAAGTTGCTTGGAGGAAGCTGATGATTTAACTTGTGGACGCACAATCTTAGGTGAGGAGACTCCCTAACAATGTTTTGCAAAAAAACCCAGGATTAACAATAATCCTAGAAGTTGAAGACTATTTAAAAGTGAATAATTTAGGATAAATCATGAAAAAAAAGTCAAAAAGTTCAAAACGGTTGATCGTCTGAGAGACAACATTGGTAATTCATTGACAGAATATAACCCTTGCCGCGGCAGGTGAGAGCGCCCGAGGACCCACGGACGGCAGAGTGATGAAAAGGCATGAACCTAAGCAAATCTGACCTCCTGTAGATCAAATGCAGCTACTTAAAAGTTCCGAATAACAAGGAACAAGTATTTTGGAAACTGTCTTAAAAGAGATCTTTTTAATTTCTTTGGATAATTGTTAATTAGGAAAATAAGGTACTCTGGAATTAAGGAAACAGAATAAAGTGTAACACGCTTGCAGTTGCAGAGTACTTTTTAGGAAGGTCTTTACATCCGATACTAATCTCAGAAAAGGCAACCGACAACATGACTTCAGGAGGGGGATTAACAGAACTTACAGACCAGGAAAAGCAACCTGACAGGCAAAAACACTGCTTAACTAGTGGTAATCAAGCAACTAAAGGCAGAGACCCTAACAACCAACCAGTCAGAAGGAATAATTCTTTGTATTTGCACAGAATACATATTTAGCTCTATTATACAGAGAATGACAGTTTAAGAGTGCTTTTAGTTACCTGCCTCTCTGTTTTTACGAACAGTTGCATCTGTAAAGCTAGACGGCTTGTTTTTACTGAGCCATCTCATGCGAGTCCTGAAACCAGGTTTTTAAGTTTCACGTTTCTAAGGTTTCAAATATCTCCTAGGTAAAGAGACAAAAAAAATTGTTTCTTAAAAGCATTTTAAATAAATTGAGCAGATGATCAACCAGGCCTTTAAATTAAATAAATAATCAATAGTAATCACATTAACTGTGACTGGTGACTAGCGTCTAGATTGTCCTCGCAACTCAGAAGCTGTGAAAGGAGCTGTCAGGACACAGTCGCTGTCTGCAAGAAACGCACAGCTTCTAGGTCTTTGCAGAAAAAAAAAAGAATCCGTGCCTGGGACCTCCGCGTTAATGATGAAGTTAGTGAACGGAGATTTTCTGTTTGGCAAAAGTTGAAGTGTTTTGGTCAAACCCCAAGCTTCAGCCAGCCGTTTGGTATCGCCCATAGCACTGCCGACTCCTGGGCTGCCCTGCCAGCAGCTCCCACGGGCTCCTGCAGTGCCAGCGACGTCTGAAGGTCACAACGCAGCGACATCCATGCAAACGGCTACCCCAAGCGTGAAAGAGCTAAGAGTCGGGCTCGATAAGCTGATAAAACGTTCAACGTCGTCATACTACAATTTGACTCAGAGACGGTCGGTTTTCAGACTTCTCGGCTGTTTTCCTCGCGCGCCGTCGCTGGCAGAGGCAGGTGCTCCCGCTCACCGCAGGAAGGAGGGCACTGTCCCCGGGCGGCCACGGAGATGGAGCTCTTGGAGGCATTCCTCTGCTGGGAGCGCTCTCCTCGGAGCACCCGGCGTTATGCTAGCCTTCGCTAACGCTTGGGCACCTCTGACTAGTCACCTTTCCATGCTTACTCTTTTCAGTTTTCAAATATGACACAAGCCGGAGATTAAGGCAATTTTTTGTTACACTGAAAACGTCAACACAGGTAAAACTCCTCCCCAGCTCCGGTAACGGGGAAATAGCGTTGCACAGGAAGGCCAAACCTAAGGCAAATTAGCTTCCTGGTCTTTCCATTGATTGTAAAGGGGAGAATGCTATTTGAGCATCTGAGAAGACAGGCAATAAAATGTATTTCTCTTGCAGGCAAATCTTATAACGGATAGAAAAACAATCTTAGTCTCTTGCTAAAGGCACACTCACTAATTGAAACAGAAATAAAATGAGGAATAGGAAAGAGATAAAGCTACAAAGTTACGTCTTGGTCCAATTAGTAGGTAGGGAGTTAAACAAATTATCAGTTAAAGACATTCTACAAGTTTCAACGCTGGAAATTGGAACAGAAAAAACATGCTGTAAAAATGCTGCCACCTGGTCTTGATAGCACAATCCAGAACGTTTTCTGGTAAAACAATATTTTAGCTCTAGACACAGTCCAGCGACAAACGCAATTAAACACAGACGAAGATGCAGCAAGGCCTAGCAGGTCATCTAGTCTGGCTACTTGCCAGGACAGCCTTGTTCCAAACAAGCTATGAGCACTGAAACTTTCTGGTGGGGCCCCGTTCTTCTTTCCTATAACAAACAGACTTTCCCCAGCCTACGTCTGGCATCAGTCTGCCCAGAACATATCTGCATAACGTGCAACCACCTTCTGCCTGCCCTGGCAGCGCCCCACGGCCCACAGCTCCCTGGTGCCTGCTGCAGATCCATGCTCATGCCAGTGAGGGCCACGTGGAGCGGGTCCCTCCTCGGGATTTCCTCCGCTGTCCCTCACCAAATTGCCTTGCTTTCTCTCTGCTCCAGCGCTTCAAAGAAGGTGACATGGGCACGTGGCTGGACTGTGCCCGAAGAGCACCTGAAGACATGAGGACATCAACTCTGCCCAGTGGCAGCTATAGCAAGCAGTTAGCACCCTCAAAGAGAAGACAGGGCAGCCAGAGCGAGTGAAGGCGACCAGCCCAGGGAAGAGACCCAGGGAGCAGGGAAAACCAGGACGTTTACCGTGCCCCCTGCTTCTTCCAGGCAAAACCCAGGGGTGGCTGGGGACCCTCCAGGTCTGAGGGAGTAGCTCCCACAGTGAGAACTGCAAAGTCGAGTCACGGCATCTCCATCAGGGGCCAAGACACAGCTAATCTCACTGGGGAAAGGGTGCTAAAAAAAAAAAGCGGAAAGGCACTCTTCCTGCTCCTGGAGCGCAGAGCCGGTTCAGCCCTAGGGTTCGGTCTCCAGCTTCTCCTACAGTACTCACGACGGAGACCTACAGAGCAAAGAACGGCACATTGCCAAGCCGTCATCCCCCTCCCATGGCCCACGCGAGCAGGGCTTCACGCAGGGTGAGGGTTCTTCTGCTACAGCCCAGAGCTTCCCTGTCCTGCAGAGCCCCAGGTGTGCAACCAAGGCCAGGGGCTGGCCAACAACTTGGCCCAGTATTACACTTTATACCCCTCTAATACCTCTCTAGAGACAGCTCTCCCACTACCATATTCCCACATTTAATCCATTTCTCCTCCAGTTATCCTCCACAACCACTCACCAGCCTTCGTGTTTGTGCTTCCATTTCCGCGAGGACAGCCGCAGCCCCTCTTTTCCCAATCCGATCAGTCACGTTATAAATACTAGCTTTCTCAGCTATTAATTCCAACTTGCGGATCAGCCCCTTTGCCCCTCAGGACCCTCCAGCTGCTCGGAGGTGCCTACGGGGTATTTATGGGTAGGCTGCAAGGCGCAGCCCATCACCGCGAGCGGACCGGCAGGGACCGCCTTCCTCCCCGCGCGACCCTGCAGCCTCTGGTGGCATCTCCTTGGCCCTCCTGGGTGGCAACCATCACATCACGGTGCCGTCTCAGCTCTAGCGCTGCCTCTTCTTCAGCTGCTTAAAAATTAGTATCGAAAACCACACTCTCATTTTCAATTCATTATTTCTCCTGCTATTGTTCAATTTTTTTTTTTTAATTTAAACACAGTACAACAAGCCAATCAAAATTGCTAGGCAGATATTTTAGGGAATCGGGTTCTGATGCTCTCCAAACCATGGGGCCTATGTGTACTTACCACTTAGAAGTGAAATAATAACAATTAATTCACAGAGTAGGCTGCGCTTTGTACACTGCTAAGCACTTAAATATTAATTTTCAAAGCCTCACAATTAGCCTGTGAGGTAAGTAGATACTATCACTTCCTTGCAAGGTCTAACCCAGAAATTGAGTTTCTCCAGCTCCGTGGATAAGGACAGACCTAGCTTTTCCTTCAAGTAGTCATAAAAGTTCGCAATCAGGATCACAGCTCCATTGTGCAAGGCAAATAAAAATAGCACAAAGCCCCGTTCCTCTCCTCAGTCCTTGCAGCCAAAGCAGGGACAATATGGCAGGTGGGCTCGGAGGGGGACGAGCTGCCGCGCGACAACAGGCGGAGGAACAACCCAGCCGCCTGTACTGCCTCGGCCCCCAGGCAGCAAGCCCAGGCTTGCTCGCGAGCACGAAGGTTTCTCACAGGTCTTTGGTAACTTTGCCCATGCGGTTTCGAATGGAGCCAGAAAAAGAAATCTTCTAGAGCTGCAACATCCTCTTTCTGCTTTCGGGTGTGTCTGGGACAAGCTCTCCAGCAATGACAAAATCAATAGCATGACTTTCTTTGGGGAGACAAAAAAAGCACGCTGTGCCATTGTGTTACGGACACACAATTAACCAGCCTGGTCGGCACGAAAGGTCACCCAAGCAATGTCACCCAATATTCATAATAGCAGGGTATGCTGCTCGCTTCCTACTGTCAAGCAAAAATTATTTTTGCATTGTCACAGGCGTCGGGTGACAGAGGCTCTGCTGTGAACACAGCACACACTGAACCCGAACGGCTTCATTAGCAAAGCTCTGCTCCTGCCAGCCAAGAGCCGCCAAGTGTCTCGATCAACAGGAGATCAGCGCTTGGTGCAGCACGAACCACAGAGCACGCCACGACAACGCAGAACTGCGCTATTTTCAAGTGGAAACTCCTCCAGAACGTCCACGGTCAGAGCGTGGACGGAGAGCAGCCGTCCGGCAGCGACGCGCGAGCCGGCAAGGCGAGCCGCCTCGCCCGGAGAGCGGCGCTGGGGGTCTGCGAGCCCTGGTGGCATCTCGGCAGCAACCTCCGAGCCATCTCAGTGGTGACACACCTACCAACACCCTGAGACGAAGCTAAGGCTGGGAAGACCACGCAGCGCTGCAGGCTCTGACTTGCTGGGTTGCGGGTTACGTCACCCGGACTCCGCAGACTCTTATCCCACCCTAGAGATTAACAGCACTTAATGACGGGCTGAAGACGGAAAGATTGCCTGGAAATCTGGTCACCCGCGTGGTCGTACACACAAGGTGCTTGCACTGACAAAACGTGACACTTCTCTGCCAGCCTCGCTTATCCACCTTGCAGCTTCTGTCAGCCTTAAGACAAAAGACTTAACGCTTTATGCCTGCGGAAAGACTTGCCCTTTCCCATAACAGGGACTCCCGTCGTCGGCCGTGGCGAGTGCCAAAGCGACGCTCAGCAATCCCACTAGGCACGTTCAGCCCAGGTGCGACTGCTCCAGAAAGCGGCCCTGAACTGCGGCATGACACAGACCAGAAATGAACTGCTTTTATTTTCATGCTGAATAGCTAGCTGCACGAAAGCAAAAGGAAACACATTCTCTTAGTACAGCAGAAATATGCAAGTGTGTGAGTCAGTAGTTCCAAAAATACATTTCATAAGCTGCAAAACAGATACGTATGTTGCCATGGCACTTAAGCAAAATTAACAAATCTCAAACTTGTTTCATATATGAATAAAAATCAAAGTGATCTTAGTTTCCCGTATCCTCAGCTGCTTTATTGCTTGCATGCTAAGGTCAGTTTTGCCACTGATTTCATTTGGGTTTTTTTCCGTATTTGGTTTTCAAGGCAAGACTTCTAAGGGGCATTTAAAGATTCAGATAGGTTCCTAGCAGGATTTTCAGAAGTGCCTGGATACCTGATTCTCAATGGGAGCTGGATGCCTATGTGCTTCTGAAAATCCTATTAGATACCTATCTGCAACTCTAGCCACCTAATGCCTTTACAAATCCGGCTGCTAGAGCATGATCCTGCACGCTTACAATTAATGAGAGCTTTTCCAGTGACTTGAACAGGAGCAGGATGGAACCAGCCCTAAATGAATGCTTTGATTAAATTATCTCTTGCACACAAAGAGCAAGGTGCACTTAGGTGGGCGTTAACAAAAAAAAAAAAAAAAAAACAGCGTTACTAATCTGGGATCTTATTCACATCTGTGGAAGCCTGGAGCAGCTCCAAGAAAGCTTACACACCGGTAAGCTTATGCCGGTAGGAGTAACAGCAGAATTTGGGCAAAAAGGGTGCAACACGCGTGGCGGCAGCCGGGTGGACAGCAGAGAGGCTACGAAGATCACCCTGATGCCTACCTCCTCCCGTCGGCAACTCCCGCTTACTCCGCTCTCCGGTGGCTGTTCGGCCCCATCTGAAGGCATGCCTTATCAAGGCAAATATACGTGCACTGCATATAGAATTACTAACTCTATGTGCATACTACTAGTATATGCTGGCACAGCCAGGCACCTGCTTGTCCTCAGCCACGTGCTGCTGTACCAGGGCAGGCCCCACATCCACTTGTTGAAAACTGGTCCAAAAAAGTCTCCCTGAGATGCTCACATATATTTTCTGGTGCACTGGCCGGCGGCTGAGCACGTACACCAGCAGGAGAAATGGGTCTTCACGACTTATTAGCATCATCCCTTTAAAAGAAAGTCAGTCCCCGGCTGCTGGAAGGATCCAATGCTTCGAACTCTTGCTTACCAGGGCGTCTGCCTGGGAGCAATCCCATCGACAGGGAATCAAAAAAACCACATGAATAAGGATTACGGGACCCAGCCCCAAGTTTCTTCAGAGCTGGCAGAATCAATCTTGCTATATTGAATCAATTTTCTCAGAATAAAATACGATGAGATGCTGTGCTTAGCGCCCTTTTAAATGTATGCTTGCAACGGTTAATTTTTAGTTAAATCTTTCTCTATATAAAGTGCTAGAGCTTTCAAAACGCAGCATGCAGTAATATGAACCCAAATATGCTTCCCATGGGAATAAAATTAACAGCCATATCGGGTAAAGAATCCTTACTATGCATAAGATAAAACCACCTTGTACTTGTACAGGGAAGCTATGAAAATTGAACTCCCTAGGATCTTCTTTTAGCTCAGAAGGTCTCAAACGAAAGCAGAGAACAAGAGGGGTGGTTTTTTGGCAAATGTTAAATATAAAGTCTCATCAAAAATTTTAGCAATATGCAAATAATTTCTCGGCAATTCACTTGTTTCGGAAGATCTGTGTCACTATAATCATGCACCACAAATCAAAATTAGGTGAGAAAAATAATAAATTAGCAATTTGCAAGCATTTAATAATCCTGCCTTTATAATTCACTCCGGCATATCAGCACCATTTTTACATTAACAGCCTTACTTTCAAAAATAGACATAACACTATCATAACATTTCAGGCTTTCAGTTTTTTTTTTAAAGAATGTCAAGAAACAACTCCCAGTGAGTGCTTCCGTCAATCAACGCTGGGGCAGGGGGAGAAAAGGAAGAAGAAGAAGAGCCAAGCACATACCCGGCCGCGGCGGCGGGACGGTCAGGGAGGGGAAACCTGCCCCCAGCACGTTCACACCACCACGACAGCACCCAGCACTGTTCGCTTTTCAATTGACCAATTTCTCCTGGAATCGCATTTAACAGTCACCTACGTTTGCCAAAGAAGGCGGCAAAAGACTTGAGGCTACGAATGGCTCTAAAGACCCCACTGAATACTTTTTTAAGAGCAGTTAAGCTGCCAATTGCTTTTACATTTACCTCCGAACTGGCGCGTGTTGAAACTTTATTTTTACTGATTTTCATTACATTTTTCGTTACAGTTCATTACAACGGGTAAAGGTGGCTCAAATGGTTATTTCACTCTACACGCTCTCTTTAATTTTAGCCCAGAAAACTCTTGAATAAAGAAAGTTTCAGGAGGTGTGGGGAAGGGGAAGGTTGTACAAATTATGATACTACAGTTCACAGAGGTGAGAAAACTCGGCTGGGCTGCAGTTTTAGAAATTTTGCCCGTCGTCTTAGCCTGGTCCTCCTCACTGAGTCCTCCTCGCCCAGTCCACGCAGCAGGACACAGCGAGCGCAAGGGCACTGGCTTGTCGATGGTTGCTGATGTTCAAGTATTGCTGATGATAATGTATTGTGTTGCCTTGGATCATTTCTCTTCGTTTTCCTCTGTTTAGCGATATCAGGCTTAGTGAGTGTGTGAATTTCTTTCTAGAAGGCAACAAAAACCTAAAAATCAGCTAAACGGCAAAGGGGCACAGAGGAAGGGAAGTTACCTATGGCCAAGGATGCTATTGCTTTTGCCTAAAATATACTTCACAGTAGGATTTCAACTATATTCAAAACTCAGCTTCTACATGATAGCACTCTTAATAATAAACCTATTTTTTCCCAGCAACACTTCTGCAACTCCCCCTGTGTTATCACATCACTACTCTCCAACCCCCATGGCTTGATTTCTTTACTCAATGTGACATCTGTCCACACTAGATTGCAATATCCTTGGGCGACCGAACATGTCTCCTTATGCATCTGTACCGTTCCTAACACAAATATGGCTCTCTGCAAATAAACAAACAGATACTAATAAATATCTATTAAGCCACTAAAGACCTCCAAAGCTTGTATCTCCATTTTGCCAGCTGAGACACAGGGGGCACACCTCCACTTCCCTGGCGAAGACGGGTCCCTTTCGGCAGGATTTGCAGCAAACGATGCAGTCACGTGAGCCCCCTTTCAATACATAAAGACTTCCTTGTTGAATTAAGTTTGTTCATGCTACAATCCGAACACCACATCTGGTGCTCACAGTGACCAAAACATTCCTTGTTAGCTTCCCAGTAAATAAATTATTTTCTACAGAAACACTCCAGTGACTAAGATGAAAATAGTGTGGAAAAGGAAATGTGCCGGACCATTTATACTGTTTTTATACGTAGTTTAATGGGCAGAGTGCTGCTGAATACCAGGCTGCAGCTCAATTGAAGTGTTCCACTGTCATCACCAGCAGCTGCAGAACCCCCGAGCCTGAGACACAGCCCTCCCATTCAAGCTCATTTCATCCATTGTTACTTATAATATGATCTAAAGGAACATTTGCAGGATTTCATAGAAAGTTTAAATGTTGTTTGATGAGAGCCATTAGATATTTAAATCTGAAATGAATGACATACAGTAGCAAGAGAAGCAATCACGGCACACCTAAAGTAGAGCGGTAAACTTCATGGCTGTTATCTTCACTTGTCTGTGGCTAATATTTGTAAAGGTGCATATGGCACCATAATGGCAAGAAGATTCCTGCAGAATACAACTCAGATTGACATCAGGCCTTGTTTCAGGTATCCTTTTTCCAGGGAACCATTTTTATACAAGCTGAGCATAAACAAAAGAAGAAAATACCAAGCGGAGAGGCATTTCTCACTCTTTTTTCAGTCATCCCATTGAAACCCACTGGATGATCTATGTTCAGAAATGAGGTAGTTTACCACTGCAGTTTTGCTACCTGAATGACCAGCAGCCTAACCTTGCAGTGCTGCTTTTCCCATTGTCCCTGGCATTAATGTCCCTGATAAAAGGTACTAGCCCAGGTGTCCTGCACGGTGCTTCCAGCAACATGGCTATTTCAGAAGAGGGTGGCCTTCTAAAAAGATCTCAGTCACTCATAACCCATCCATATCTCATTCCTCGCAGTCCTCACAAAGACATGAATCTTTCCCAGAGCAACCCTCCTTCATGGAGGTCTGTCCTTCTCCGTCACTTTGCAGATCAAGAAAATATGTTGAATTTTTCCTCTTTCGGTTTTGTCCTTTCCAACTTTATTCCCCCCTTCCTACTCTTCCTAATTTGACTGGTGTTTCATAAGCAACAGGGGAAAATGAAGAGTATTTATCATTTTGGGGTCCTACCTCTACAACCCTTCAGCTGACTTTTCCTTTTCTTATTTTTCTTCTGTTCTTCTTTAAATTCTCTACTCTCTCCTTTGGTGACTTGGGTTTTTTTCTCAGCGATCCACTCCATAACGCCAGACTGCCACCTCTGACTCCATTTGACCTGTGATACCTCTTCACTCCTGTGCACCAAAGAGTTACTCATCTGGCTTGATCCTCATCAAGCTCCCTATTTGATCCCTTCCCCACCTATAATCATGCTATCATCTTTCCTTTCTCAGTCTCCAAACCAGTCAGACCATAACTTCAGGGTAGGCTTATTATCTCTTCTGCCGCCCATCTCTCTGCCCGTTGCCTGGTGTCCTTCCATGCACTTTTCCATGGTTTTCAGCCCAAGAGCAGATGACTGACCTGTTCTCAGTCCGCTTCTTTCTTTTCATTCTTTCCTTTGTTCTGTAGATACGGTTGATGGTTCTCACCATAAATAACTCTTCTCCACCTTTCAGTCTTCTATCCCTCTCCCGTGCCACAAGGAAGTTCCTGCTAAATCTCAGTCCTGACACAGCCAGCTCCTCTCCTCCTCTTGCAAAGAGGAACGTCTGAGTGGAAATCCCGTGACCAGGCAGACTTCCTCCACTACAGGCTCCTTCCTTGCTCCTTAAATTCTCTGCCCTTCCCACTAAACAGCTCTGCTACTCCAACTTAATTGAATCGCACACCCACAATCCCAGCTGCCTCTTCTCTGCCTTTTACTCGCTCTCTTCCCCATTCACTCTCCCGACTCTAATTCTCTCTCTGCACAGCACGTTGCCAATTCCTTCCAAAGAGTAACTTTTACAATGAAAGATGACTTTCGCCCCGTTCTTCCCCCCTATAGCCTTCTCCATCCTCTCTCGAGGGCAGAAGGCCCTCCTCAGCTGGTGCCTCTAAGCCCTTCATTTTTCCCCCAGGGATCTGGATCCACATCATCTCCTCATATCCTATCTCACCACCTTCTCTGCTCCTACCCTAAACTGCTGTTTCCTCTTCTTCCCCTGTTGCCTAGTTTTCCCCTCCCACAACTCAAAACACATCGGGAACACCCCTGACGGTGCCCCCCACCGCGTCCTGCTGCTGGTGCCCACTCCCTACCACGTCCGCCTCGCGGTATGCACCAGCGTTGGGTCTGGTCGGGCTGCTGGTATGGGCAGACCACAGTGATTTATGCCAAACAATCCCGTCTCTTTGTTTTCCTCTGCTCCCCAATCTGTCTATCCATCTGGTGTCTCTTGTTTCATACTCAAATTTTAAGCTCCTGGGGAAGGTTCCATCTTTTTGTTTTGGGCTTGTTCAGCAACAATAAGGTTGTGGGCCATGACTAGGCCACCCCAGTGTTTAGATTTTTCAAATAAATAACTAAAATCTAGATTTTACTTAGATTCAATTTGTTAAAATCTTAAATTTGAATTTTGACAAAAATAATTCTTTTCAGTCAAAGCAGTGATTTTCTCAGTAAAATATATTTTCTTCTGTAACAGACTCTAAAAACCAAACCAGCTTTGGTTCATGGGAAATTCACTCTAAAAATGGGGCCAGAAGGGAAGCAAACAATTACACACCACGGTGAACAACAAGATTTTCCTTGGCCAAAGGCAAAAAAAAAAAAAAAACCCACGATACTCTCCTTCCCAGTTTTCATTTTTTCCTCCAAAAATTTTGGAGGAAATGTGACAAAGAGGAAATGATGTTTGTCAACATTATTGCCGAGGAAAAAAGGGATTTCCTCTTTGCTCTGCCACCTGCCTCCCTTCGAACGAGAAAGGTGAGCCACCGAGCCCCGCGCCGGGGGACAGGAGCCGCACGACCAGCACTGGCCAAAGTGCTCGGACGTCAGCGGCTGCTCTCCACCACGTGCTCCTTGGAGAAGGCCTGAGAAGTGTCACTACATTAATTCAGATTATCTGATAAAAGGGATAGAATCAGCGCATGCTAAACACGCAGTGCTTCAGGGAAGGGGACAGGCTGGCCCTCAAGGTAAAAGGACTTAAAAATAAATTGTTTTCTTGGTTACCGTTCAGGATTACTGCTTGGAAAAAAAATATATAACAGTTCTGAAAAGCATCTTTAATGTTCCTTTAACATATTACTAGCCATGAGAAATAACATGCTATAGAGGAGAGAGAACTTACTCATTACACACTGGATATTCACAATCAAACAGACCATCGTTAGTACTGCAGCTGGGAATTTTGGGGTCAGGAGGTTGGGAAACAGGTGCGCTTTAAGTCCTGAACTCTACATTTAGGAGTAGAAAACCTCATTTCAAAAATGAGCACCCAAGTGCCCCCCGGGCATTAACGGGAACACGAGGTACTCAGGGTCCGGGACGTTCCCACCACTAACTCAGACTCCAAAATAGGGTCTTACAACTCCCGGCTCCGAGCACCTTTGGGTTTGGATGTAATTTTCAAAACCTGTAAATGCCGTGCTGAAAACACTAGCCAGGGACCCCACGGCAGGGGAGCTGGGGATCGTAACCCAGGACTGACGCCCTGGGTTTTTCCCCGAGCCGTAACTGAAAATTGCTCAACAATATCAAAGAGTTACATGGACAAAGAGTGAAAATCCTTAAAAAACAAAACAAACAAAACGCCCTCTATATAGAAGAGCAGCTTTTTCAGAGCTGTGTTAGTTGTGGAGGGTTTGTTCATTTTACACGTAGACAGCACAGTTTACTTGCTGTCTTTTTCTAATTAACCAGTTTTTAGCTCCCACAAAGGCCATATGACATTCTGAAAACCATCAAAGTCTAAAAAGAAGAGCTAATTTGTGGGGAAGAATTAACCATACTAATTAATTATTTTTCAAAATGTGTCTCGTGTATTCTTTTGTCTAAAAATAAATAAATAAACAAATACAGTTTTAAGTTGAAATGGAAAGGGTGATCTCCGGGATCTTCCTGCACGCAGCCCGGCGGGGACGCAACCCCCAAAGGTCCTGCTCGCGCTCCGTGCTCCAGGGACACGCAAGGTGACCCTGCGCATTGACCAGGACACACCAAAGGCTACATGCTGTTACAGAAGGCAGAGGACCGACCAACACGCAGGGCTTTCTCCTTGCTATCCAAACTAAAAACACTTATATCTCTCTGCTACATGCGGCTTTCTTTCCTGGAAACATACTTATCCTAATGTTTTGTTTAAAGAATGCAAGGAAGAAGCAAACTGAAGAGGCCTACTCACACACCGCTTTATCTCACCAGGGTCTTGGTCTCTTCCAAAATCTGTGACTGATTAAATCTACTGAAATCAATTCCTTCTCCTCTCACAAAGAGTGCATTGAGCCAAGGTTTCTGTTTCAAAAACTGCCCCAAAATTAAACTAGCCACAGGATCATCATCATTTAAAAAAAAAAAAAAAAGTATATTTTTATGGAAATATCTGTTTTCATTAAATAGGGATTTTTCCATCATTTATAAGCAATGTTGCTTGCACATGCCAGAATGCAAGATATATTCAAAGGTATCTAATCAAGGCACTTCCCAGTGGTTCAAACCGGTGCTTTAGTTCACAGAGCAAAAGACTGACAACTCAGTTGAGTTTCTTATTACAGGTATCCCCAAAGCCACTAAAAATGTACTCTCCATTCAGTCTGTCACTCTGTACTTACTCCTGCTATTAGCCAAAGAAGGCAGGGTCAAAGAATCAACGTCCTCATCACAACCGCACCCAACGCCACAATTCTGAAAAAAAAAGGTAAAACCTTCTTTTCCTAAACCATCTTTTTGTGATTTGTAATTAATTTTTCCTTGTGAATCATTCTTCAGCAATTCTGTTAGTACTTTTGTTTCATAAGATTCAGAACAAGAAAATAACACAAATGATTTCATCCTGACTCATTATCTAAGTTACGTGAATTACCCAAAAAAAGCGGTACAATATTCTAGAGAATTTTTTAACTTTTAATATAATATTGTAGCAGATGATAAGAACATTTTCCTTTGTTTTAAATAAGGCTTCTATTTGATATGATCACATTAAATTTCATTAAAGAAGAAAAATATCCCAGTTACAGGATAACATCCACTTACAATTACGTCCCTTCCAGGCTTTGGACAAAAGACAGTATCCAAGAATATATTGATAATCATCTTTTTTTTTTCCCTGACATAAAAGAAAGTCCTGCAAGCTCTCTGACCACTGAGCTCACAGGGTATGAACTTGCATGCTGTTGTGAAACAAGCCGAAGCAGCTTTAGAAATCACCACCTTTACTCTGCCCATGACACTCCCTCACCTGCAGATTACGGCTGCCCAGAAAGAAAGACAGAAAAAAAGAAAATGACAGATCACATGGAGATGACTTAAATTGCAAGGGTGATTTCTAGGCTGAAAGCAGATCGGCAAGTTCAACCAACCGCAACCCAACAGTCTTGTTGCACCAGCACGACTGCCAGGCGGACAGCCCGCGGCACCCTCGCATCGGCTCCATGGGTCTAGACCTGGTGGACGTCAACGAAACCTTAACAAAACACCACTGGCAGGATCAGTGCTGGTGTCCCGCAGAGTAATTTGGAGGGGCCAGAGAACATGGTCTGCGAGAGGAGCTCTGTCTGGAGAGCTACGCGCACGCACCTTCGTGGATGGACATTTCAGAAGCTGAAAAATATTTGTATTTCAATCAAAATGAAACTTGGTGACCATGACGTGCCTGCAGCCCAGACGGCGGTCTGTACGCTCGGGCTGGTGCTGGAGGCAGGTTCTTGCGCATTCGTCCAGACTTGGCACAACCGCCCACCAGCACTAAGCCCCGTCCCAGCACTCGGGCCACATCCTGCCCGCTTGCTTACAGCCCCGCAAACTTAGAGACGTTAGGAGGTTCCACAGTGTTAAATGAAAATGGAATTTAATCTTGTATATTTATATGAAAAAGGGCAAGTGAAAAAAAATCCTGGTGCTTTTAGTCCCTTTTCAATAAGTTATATCAAATAATGTCTTTTGCTAACTGCATTAGAGAGCAATTATGACTTAATGGCTGTCTAAATCCATTATCAGTGTACATTTAACCTTTCAATATTTAAAGATAATATTTAATTTGAGCAAATTAATGGACTGCCTGTGAGACCAAATATATCTATTTAGTCTCTCTGGTTTTCCATCAGTGATATTTCCCTTTAGATATCAACTTCTGTAACAAGCAAACCAGTAAAGTTGTTCTTTGTATTCATCCTTCAAATAAACTATTAATAATATAGTGCTATAATGACCTAAGTAAAAAGTAAAATCTTGAATAACTAACAGATTTATCTATCAGTGTTAACATTATTATTTTCATTTCACTCCATATTCATCTTTGATCACGCACAGAAGAGATGTTTATACAGTTGCCTACCTTTTTCCCACTATTTTTCAAAACTAATTACTGTGTATTAAAAATGCTACTATGAATCCTTCTTTTATTCTTTGAATTACAAATATTTTGAGAACGCATTTTCAGTAAAATGCACAACATTTCATATTTTCGTGAAAGAGTGCAATGGTGTTTATGACATTTCGAGACTACTTTAATTCAAAATAATTTACCTACTGAAGACAGACCACTGCAGAAAAGCTTGCAGTCCAACTGCAAACAAATTTTCCCAAAAAAACAAATAAGCAAGTGTAAACAAACCCTGATTACCTAAAGACCAAAGGTTTCTTTAAAATACTATTCCTTTCATATTACCGTTGCCATGGAGTCTACCTGAAATTTCAAATTAAAATAAACCCTGCTCAATACAAATTTTTCTGCTTCCAGTGACCAAAATAACTTGTTGTTTAAAACGGAGATTTAAAGCTAGATTTCCACACCTTTATTTTGGATACCTAAAATCAATGGCCGGATTTTCAAAACTGAGAGTCGGCTTCCATCTCAGATAACAGAAGCGAAATTCAGATCACTTGGGTAGATGACTAATTATATAGCAAGGAAAGCTATAACTGTTTTCGAAAATGATAGACATGGAGATAGAAATTTCACAGTTTAAGGAAAAAATGTTGGTCTCTATTCCAAGGACATTGCAATTCAATTTCATATCTGATTCAAAAGGGAGAGAAGACGACGGAGGGGACACATTAAAATATAGATACCTCTTCAAAATCTGCCTATGCATGATGCTCCCATGATGTCATCTTTATAGTCTCTTCTCTTAAATAAAAAGGTGATAACGTTCAAAGTTTACACTATTTAAATAAACGTAGACACTTCACCAATGCAAGCATATAAGTGACTGCAAAAGCATTATCATGTCAAAACCTGGTGGAGCTACAGAACTAGGTTGACATCTTATTCACATATTGAAAGGTTAGAGGTGTTCCTCTGCGAATAAGGCACTTTAAATATAGTTTGACTTTGCACATTATGCGCACTTTTGATTCCATGGTACTACTTATCAGGCTCTGTGACAAAACGCAGAAAAAGTTTTTGAGTTGCACAAGCATGAGTCTGGCACAAAGCCACTCAACTCATGAAGCCACGGCCAATTCATGCCATCGTACACGAGCAGAATTTAGCCCAATCCCCTGAACAGTACAGCAGGTTAAACTGTAAAAGAGCCGCTTATGTTATCATTTACGCATAATTTCAGATATAAAAACTACACTACACTCAACTTGCAAGAGCGCAGTCAAAGTGGATGGAAGTCAAAATGGCACGAGACAGCACCGAAAGGAAAAGGACCGTGCCCATCTGCGGAACTAGGAGAGCACGGAAAATCCTAACAAATGCTGAGAGGATGGAAACATGCTTCAGGCAGGTGTCCCATCACTCCTATATCCGCACCAATTTCCTAATCACTTTAGCTCTTCATGGGGCCAATGTCATCATGAGCCCAGGGCTGGTGACCCAAGGGGAGGACCTACCTCCCAGGCTTACAGATGGACAAGGGAAGATTTTCCAAGGAAAACCTGGGTGAAACACCGACTGCCCAGGGAAAAGCTCAATGAGTCCGAGCCGGGAAGGACAAGTTATCCTGGAGTCTCTTTCCAAGCACTCCCAGTAGAGATGTCCTGCTTGGAGAAGGAGGAGAGGTCCAACCTCCCTGGAAGGTACCTGCCACAGCTGCCTGCTGGGGACATGGGGACGGCACCTCTGCTCCCTCCTCAGGAACAAATCCCAAGCTAATCCCATGGGGGCAAGTGCACACGTGCATCCAAGAAAGAAGTGTCTAGTTGTCTTTTCCCATCAAAAAAGGCATGTTCGGTGGAGGCACGCTACACGTGGTGGGGAGGGGGACAGATGGAGAAGGGAAACATGCTATTTAAGTGCTGGAACAAGAGCAAGTGAGTGTAAACTGGCCTTATTTAAATTTTGTCAAAACATTACAATAAGACTTCTGGCCATCAGGGCTGAGATGCTGCAACATTATTACAAGACGATTTTTGGATCAAAAACTTTAACAATTTGAAGACAAAGCATGACAGTTTAAGCAACAGCAGGCAACTAGACCAGCTAACCCAAAATGTCCCTTCGAGTCCTAACTTCCTCTTTCAAACATTCTAATAAAGGGGCTCGATATAAAGCCCTATGTCTATAAACACAAAGAAATACTTTGCAATACAAATCATATCATTACGAAGCCCAGTGACTGGCAACTGAAGACACAGGGGAGTGATAAACTGCAAGTGGTCAGCCAGTTATCTATGGGAAGAACTGGCCAGGAATGTGGGATTACCTGTTTGTTTTTAGATTAGAGACTGTCCATTAGATAAGAGACTGTGTTTCTTTTCTGCTGTTACTTCTAAGACACAACCCGTATGCCAGCTGCTAACAGGCGGTGATGCTACAGTATCTCATATTATTCACGCGGGAATTCAAAGGGACCTGCCAGCCAAGGCAGAACTCACCAGCATGGCATCAGACAGAAAGAAGAACCTAATTCCTGTTCAGTCTTTCTACCTGAGCTCAGTTTGAACCAAGCACCACCTGAACAGCTTTAACATGGCCAATGATGACCATTTTTGACAACAGATGTATTATTTCAAAAGGGTTACTTTGATCCAATAAAGACATTGTTAACATTTTGCTTAAATAGATACAACTGTAGTCCCAACAGCAGCAGAAAGGAAACAGTGGAAAACTAAGGACCTCATAGACATGAACAGTTTTCAGCTTATTTTTTTGCAAAGCGTTGGTTATGAGTTAAGAAACCATTCTGGTCTGAAAACCGCGCGTCTCACAAGAAAATAATGACTTTCTCCTTATATGCCCAAAGTAGGACAACCAGCAGTGCTTGAGACAGGTCTCTGTCCCTGCATAGAGACTCACAGATTTCAAGGCCAGGAGAGATCGCTGAGATGCTCCTGTCTGAGCTCACCCCGTGAGCCTTCGCAGAGCCCTCCTTGTCCTATCAGGTCGACCATCACTGACCTTCAAGGGGCGCTGGATGTTTGAACCGTTTCCTTGGGCTTCTTCTGAATTCTTCTGTGTGTAACTAAAATAACACTTGCTAACAGCCATGGACAGACAGGTTTGGGGTTTTTTTGGGGGAATGCATTTGGACAGTGACAAAGACAATGCTTATAGTTAGCTTTAAATGCTAGGAACCAGCATAAGGCCTTTACTTGCTCGGCAGCGTATACCACAGACATGACACCCTGGAGGACGTTTGTCTACCGCTCAACTCTTTCCTGGGAAAACGCCATCCAGGCTTCCTCAGGAGGGAGTAATCTTGAGACAATTAGATTCAACTCTACCCAGCAGAAGACAGTGTCTCCAAAGCTGTAGGACACCAGTGAAAGTGAGTTTTGACGATCAGCCCTGCTAAGGGAAGGGAATGAACGGATGTTTACATGGGCTAGGTACCCCGCAAAGGCTGAACGTTTGGAAGATCAGGTTTACGTAGGGGCCCTCTGGCAAATACCAGAATCGGAGAGAGAAAAACAAACAAACATTGTTATGCCTCAGCAAACCTTATTAATTTCAGAAATTACAACCTCTGAAACCAATGCCAACAATTAGGAACTCAGAGATTGTCCTTTGGTTGTCATCTTAAAAGCCCAAAGAGGACTGTATCTACAGACCTGAAAAAAGATAATTGTTGGTTAGACTTCTGTTTGTGACCATCAGAAATGTTACCTTAATTTGGCCTTAATGACCTATAATCTCTTTTAGCATATGGCTTTTAGAATGGTTATTATTCAGCTTGATCTATGGCTATAATGGAGCAGAACAGAACTGTGGGTATAATTAAAATAAGTTCCTGTAAAAGTGGAATATGTAGTACATCGCTAATGTGTAAATGACTAAATAACTTAATTAGGTGAAATGAAGTGCACTTATAACCACAGATGCTTAAGCCGAATCATGATAATGTTGTGTATGCGAATATATTTTTTTAAATATGTTTATAACCCAAACAGTAGGACAAGGAAATACAAAGCATACGCTAGTTATGAGGATGGCAGTTAATTTTTTTTTAAGAGAACTTTCATTACAAATCGATGTGAAGCTAGTTGGGAAAAATAATTTTTAAATCACTTTAAAATGCTGAAAGGAAACAACTTTTCAGTAGGCTGCTCCAATCCCTGAAAACACCTTCTTCCAACAAAATCTCAAGCAGAGCATACAAGAAAGCTACTCTTCTGGGCCAGCCTAAAAGACTAAATAAACAAACAGAGCCCTCATTTTCCAAGCCCACCTATTTCTGTCATGCCTTTTCCACTGCTGTACCTACCCCGGTCATCAGCAGGAGCATGTAGGGCAATGAAACGTAGAGAAATCTGCAGCCTATAGACACACAAAGAGACCCACTCCTTCCCACAGGGAAGTCACTAGGAAAACTCCCATTGCTTTCGCTATCGAATGACTGGCTTCCAGCTCCGGGGGAAAAGCGCATAGAGTGCACTTGACGATTCAAAACATAGGACTGATCTTGACAGTCTTCCATCTGAGAGTGTCAAACTGAATACGAGGAGCTCAAAAATCACTTACAGCACTTGTATTCATTGATTCATCCATATTCATTCTTCCTCTCTTTATCACTGAATCCTTACGGTAGGTGAATGTATCATAACCATGAGCATGATGAGGAGATGAATAAGACAAATTATTGAATGTGTACTTGAAGGAGGCTTCAGCCAAATAAGCAACCAGGAAATGTGTACTTTAATTTTACAATGGAAGATAAAAAGGACGGGTACAAGGCGATATCTTCAGAAGTAGCTAAAGAGCTGTAGCATGTCTTCCTTCCAGAAAGCAATGATTCTCCTCACTGCCCTCACTAAAATAAAAGCTATTTTAGACTTTATCCCATTAGTTTCCTAGCAGAGCACTAGATCCTCCGATAGCATAAAATGGCACAACTCTGTGGGTGTTTGTAGAGCTATGCTGATTTATTCCAGTTGTGGATCTGATAGATTATATAAATCCACCACCACTTCCTTCTGCATGTTATCTGTTATTTTTTATTACTCAAAAGAGAGTCAAGGTTACCAAGTCATATTGCCCAGATAACATTTTCCCATCGGTTTGTTTAACTTTTTCATATTTATTAATTCACTGTCTCCAAAGAGAAAGAGAAGTGCCATATTTGCAGTACTGCTGAATGAGCTACAAACACAAAGCATGAATATCTCCCAGAAAAACTGTTCTTACTACATTTTCAACACCGTTTATAAACCCAGGATTAGAGAGCAAGCATCTAGAATTTGTGATGCTTCTCTATAAGGAACTTTTCCAGGTTTAACCATCAATAAATGAGATGTCCTTCCTTGCTAAGTAAGTTCTTTCAGGAAGCTCTGATTAGATTGGGGGGGGGGGGGGGATCAAAAACCTTTCAAGTTGAAAATAATTCAAAAATGCAACAATAAATGCAGGGGAGCAGAACAGCTCTTGTATGTAAGCAAACCCATTTTAAGGCAAAATGTAGACTGAGTCAAAAGTCTCAGAATAACCATTTGGACTCAGGTGCTATTAGTCATTGAGTTGGATTAAAATCAAAAGATGCTAATAAGGGAAATGTGCATTCACGGCTGGGTAGATACCCTACCACTCGGGAGAAGGCATCTTACAGGACTCACCATTAAGAATGGTATGAAATGACAATTTAGAGAAAATTTGGTCCCTTTAGGTGCAAAGAAGAAATTCCACCTCCCAAGGAGGGAGGAGGTAGGTCTCCTTCTCCAGTGAGCGTCACCCATGGAGGAGGTCCATTTTTTAATCTCGTCTTTGGGAGCCACCCAAAATCAATTAACTCTCTAACTGGAAACAATTAACCCTCTAAAGCATACAACGCCAAACAGAGCGGCAGTCTTTAACAAGTGTAATAGATACAGAAATAAAAATATAAAACACTGCAGTAAGAGAATAGTTTTCAAGTTCATGTGATGTGGGCCCTCGATTCTTCAGAGATATAAGAATGAAGGATTTTGTGTTCTTAAAGACTCAAGTAGACCCCGGGGACCATTGAGGTGGGATTCATCTCATTTAACTTTAACCATCTAAAAAGCGGGCCTCTAGTCACCAAGCTCTCTCTATAGTCAGCAGGAAGAGATGGGTGAAAGAGCCATTTTAAGCCACTATCTTAAAAAGGGATAAGCTTTCCGAACTCTTTACAGGCACCTATCTCCCTGCACCGACGTCGCAGGCACCTAAATGGTTACGCTGGCTTGAGATGCCAGCTGCTGCCGAAGCTCACGGTAGGCAGGGTGAGGGTGATGCCATCTGCAAACGCGCTAGCACTCCCAAAGGTCCCTCTTCCCGCAATACCCGGCTCACAGGCGTTGGAGAATCCTGCACTCCAGCGCAAGCCTGAGAGACCTAGAAGACTGCTATTTCCCAGAGATATTTTTCCATGTTATGACCTCTGCTTTTTAAATTCACTTCTATTCTTATTCATGACTTATTTTTCAAATTCACTTTTTCTTCTTCCAAATTTGCCTTATTATATTTGTCACTGTTCTGCAGATTACCCTTTTCTGCTCTTAATTTCCAGTTCAACTAGGCCTTTTAGACAACCATGGATAAGGAAGAGGCCTAAACAGAAAAATGTGATTGCAAAAACGTTACCCAAACAGGCAAGGGGACTCCAGAGTATATGCAGTGCTGATAACCCAGTGCAAAGGTACAGCATTGCAAGGTGATGGTCAGTGCAAAGAGTTTCATCCTACCCCAGCAGAGGCCACTAATTTATTTTTTCCAGAACTGGGGATATGACTGGGCTGAATAAGAGGAAATGGCTTTATATTAAGAATAAAGCTGCTTCTTTTATAATCCTGCACTTTCTATTTAAGCTCCTTCTATTTTGGATTAAGAAAATAACAACTCTCCATTAGGCATAGCATTAGACATTGTCCTGTTTTCAAACGCATCACAGTTTTGCCTGATGGTGAAGAGGCAGAAGATTTCTTACAGACAAAAATAAATCAAACAACAGTTAAAGTACGTTTTTAGAATTTGAAATCATCATACTTTGAGTACAATAAATCTCAACTTCTCCTCGCGCTCAGATACTATGGGTGCGATGGCCACATAAAAGGCTTTGGCAATAACAGGCAACAGGTCTTCTAAAAGCGTGAAAATGCAAATAATCATCTCCTTATCTGCTGTCTGGTTAAGTTTTGGTTTCCAGTGCTTTTGGTTCCTTCCTCTATTTCTGTGCCTTTGCTTCTGAATTTTAAACAGATGATCTTTTCTCCACCCTAAGCAAGAAGCATTGGTAGAAAACGGGAAGAATTTTGGAACTAAGGCCCAAGCTAAGGCTCCAGCTAAGCGGTGCCGTGGCTGTTCTTCCAGGACGTAGGGAATCCCGTTGCTGAAAAGAAATCCTTGGGAGCGCGTTTCGCCCCTGCCCTTGGGCTGTTATACATATTTTTGAAGGTGGTAGTATTCTTATGCTTCAGCTAAACTGGGTTTGGGGTTATAATGAGAACGATAATTTAATTTTTACTGTTGAGGATTTCTGCCTTAAATAAGAAACCAACTTTCTTATAGAGAGAGGGCATCTCCTGAAGAACGCACACCACGAGCCTGTGCGGGGACCAAAGCTGCCCTGAACCGTGCATTCGCTTCCTGCTAATTGGCAGTATTGCCATCTTAATTCCCTAATTGGATATCAACACATTTTCAGCATCTTGCACGTTTCAGTCACAGACGGGGATACGTGAAGGAGCATCACTATTTCACACTGACCACACCACTCAGTCGAATCTCGACACAAGCATGAACCTGAAAGCTCTCTCTCCACTATGTTGCCGCTAGTGCCAATTAACTGCTTCAGTTTCAAGAGAGAGAGATTTAAAAAAAAAAAAAAAAAAAAGGAATATAAATGAGAAAATTAGGAGAGGGAAAAAGACAATGTCCATTACTTAATAAGCTAGTTTATAAATTAAAAGCTCTAATTTGTGGTGTTTACAAAATATCTAATTTTAGGAACAGGAATTTTCCTCTGTTTATATAACAAGACACAGTATTTCCTAAGTAAGTAAATCTTTCCAAAGAGTATGAAAATCAACAAAGTCATTAGAGACAGAAAACAAAAGTTAAGCAACGGTTTGCTAACAACTCTGATCCTGCAGAATAAAGCATTATCTAGTCTCTAATCAGGACTTAACACATAATTTTTCCCAAAGGACTATAACAGACAAAATGCTATTAAATAAAGTTGGAGAGCCCAGATTAGCACAAAGAACACAAGCGGACCCGAACAATTCGAGTTTAAGACAAACCAAAACCGCCTGGCTGGCAAAACACCACAGCTAGTAGGTGATGCTAGTTTGTCAAAGCACTGGAAAATCAATTTGTAAGGCCTGACTCCACAAACTGCATCGGTAACACTCGAGCAAAACCTGCACTCGAGCATGCCCGACAGGGAACAAGCGCACCAGAAATCACAGAACGTTTCATTTCTTCTCATTTAAAAGACCAGGAAAAAGTATTTTCCAAGTCTTTGTCTCCATTTCTCCTTCAGATCTCCATCACAAGCATCCAGATACTACTGAAAAAGTATCCTAGGTCTGGAAAACAAAACGACACGTTTCATCCAAAGCCAGGGGAAGTCGCACAACAGGATTTCCCATGGAGGGACCATTTCAGACTCTGTCTCGACTATACAGCGCGGTCAAGGAACAGATTTTGGAAGGGCTGTCTAAATTTCAGGGAGACGTGAGCTATGCTAGCACGACGATGTGTGAAGGGGATTTTGCAGTATTATTACTGTCTTTGGAGTCCAAATCACCTCCCCTCTGCCCAGTCCCAGCTGAACGGGTGATGCTGGGTTGAGGGCAGGACTTACTACCATGGTCTCACAATTTCAAAACCTGACCAAGCTATTAGGCCATTTTCTTTCTTTTTGGGAGGTTTGATGGCAAACCTACCTTATCAACTCAGCAGCCTCATCACTGTCCTTCTCTTAAAGCATCCCCAGCATTAAAACTGTTACAGGGCCTAATGGACAACGTTCACCTAAGGACAAGAAGCACTTTCTCCTAATGCAGCGCACCTTGGCCAGCACGGTGCAGAGTATTTACTGCACCTTTAGGGGTCAATCTCTTAGGGGCAGTCCCAATAGTTAAGAATGCAGACCTCTAAGTATCTAAAACCTATTTAATATGGTTGTTAGCACCGTATTATACCGGTGCACACAAGCTTCACTGCTATGTCCTTTCTCCAACATCTCCCTTTAATGAGAAACCCCGCGCAGACGAAGACGCCGGTAGGGTGACTCGTGGGCACGGACAGATCCGCCCGAGTAATACGAACGTATTTTTAAGTAGCGTCATTAGGCACTGCTACGGCAGTCCTCCCTCGGCCGTTTCCAAGAGGGACTCTGCCCAGGTACGAAAGGCAGCATCGCCTCTTCCCGAGAGGGGAGGCGAGAAGAAAGCCCCGGCGGAGGAGGGCGGCGCGCAGCCCGCGCGCCCGGAGAACCCGCTGCCTTTCGCCGCGCTTGCGGCACTGCTGGCTCCCAGGCTGGGAGTTCCCGCGCCGGCGCTCCAACGCGGCCCAAACTCACCGGGAGGGTTCGCGATGGAGACGCTGACAGACCCTTCAGTCTAGCGGCACTGGCAGGTGCTCCCACAACACACGAACATAATTCAATCAGGCTTTTGGCTGACGTCACGAAGTACAAAACAACTCAAACGCTCTATGAACAGTACCAGAACCCCTGAGATTCAATTACAGCCTCGATATTCGATCAGGAGTCATACTTAGCTGTTTTTAATATAGCAAAACCTTTGTACCGGTTATTTATCAAAGAGGTTGATCGTATTTAAATGTACAGTCAGAGGAAAAAGGGCGTCGTGCCGCGTTAATCTGACAACCCCAAACCTTCGGGAACAAGGCAGGCTTTTATTCAAGAAAAGCCAGCACCAGAATTCATTCGGCAGAGAGTCGAATTCACACAGCAGCGAACAGAAGGACCCGAGCCCTCTTTCCTCGTGGGTTATACACATGCCTAGGACGCAACTGATCCCAAACGCAATGATTTCACATCTCCTTCATTTGTGCTCCCCTAAAATTATGATTGCTGCATATAATACGCAATAGCTTTGGGTTTTTTGTTTTTTTTTTTTTTTTAAATAAGCTTTACCAAAATCCTTAGGAATAGCCCCTGGTCCCTGAGGACGTGACATAATAGGAGAGAACTGGTGGGTAAAACCTGCTGCCTGAAGTCTCCCTAGCTACGCATTCGCACCCCTTCAGCATCTGACCCGAAAGACTTATCCGTGCAGCACCGCCGTGCGTGCCGGGAGTAAACGGGGCGCCGGGAAGGCTCCGGACGCGGGGCCAGCTCCCACCCGGAGCGCCCCGGCCCGTCCGGCGCCGCCGAGGCTCCCCCGGCAAAGACACCTCCACCACCACCTTCTGCGGCACGGACTTCCCTGCCGACAGCAACTGCAAGGAAAACGTTGAAAGAAAAAAAGAAAAAAACCCCAAAGTCCAGCTCCTGACGGGCTCTCAGCCGCCACCGAATACGCGAGCCCAGTGACCAGCATTTCTCCCTCCCTTTTTGTAAGCTATTGAGATATCAAAGCGGAAAGCACCATAAAGGCGGCAGATACCTTATCTTAACCTCAGACGCCTTTTCACCAGGTGAAAAGAAAATCATTACATTACACAAATCAATTCTTCGGGGATTAGACAAATTCTGCAAGAGTACTCTGCAAATACAGGCGGCGCATGTGAAGCGTTGTTTCCAAAACAGATCAATACCCAGCGCAGACAACAATAGAGCGCAGCTACGCGCTGTCATTGCTACCAAGAGTCGTCTTGAAAGACACCATTAAGTGGGGACTGTCACAATAGCACTCACCAGAACAATGGTGTCACTGCACCTTTAAAGAAAATACTTTCTCGCAGCTCTGAATTCCACCAAGACAAACCGATTTCCAGACACACCTGGCTGGTTGATATGCACATCAACCGCACTAGTATTTACCTTGCCAACCTTTCTCAGCACTCCTGCTATTTCAGTAAGTTTGCTGAGGAAAAGGATTACATAACAGTCTTTGAAAACAGAGAAATCAGCTAATGATTTGGTCACCACTATCCCTCTGCTCCGTCACTAAACACTAGGTAGAAGCTTTCCCTGAGAACGGCTCAAAGGAGAAAATTTAGCAGGCTAGCGTTACAAGACCACGGCTGAAACCCCAAAGTTAGGGGCTTGATGACCCTGGAGCACGGCAAGCGGCGACAGGCAGATGCCAGCGCCGAGGCCGGACCCGAGGAGGTCCACAACACACCTAAGGACCTCCAAAGGTCGGAGCACGTCACTGCCTCGGAGCGACGGGCACCATCAGGTGCGTACACGCAGAGGAGCAAGTTTGGAAGCGACTTTGACTTAGCAGCCAGCAGCGCGGAGCCACTAGCGCCAAATTAAATAATTCAGGGGATCCACGTTAAGGGTTGTTATCCCTTCTGTCTTTGGGGACGCGAGAGGAACGCTGCCGCCTACCCACAGCGGGCACAGGGGCGTCCTTCTTCAGGCACCCACCTCCGGCGGGACGCCCAACGCTCCCAAGCCGCGCCGGCTCCGCTCCCCGAGGAGCTCGCGCCAGCGGGGAGCTTGTCTGAGCGAGAGCAACGCGCTCAGGCCGGCGGGGGGCTCGCCTGCCCTGGCGTCAGACCCACGGCCAACGAAGCCCAAGCCAACCGCGGGGCTCCTCCGGGGCTAAGGGGCATCTCCAGGAACGATTCAGAGCCCCGCTGCGAGACGCCTTGGGGGGACCTCCCTCCCGGAGGTCTCTCTTCGCCGGAGATGTGGGAGATGCAGGCACCTGACCATCATGAGGCTGCGCTGTATCAGCCCCAAAACAATGGGAAGCCTAAAATAGCTATGAAATAAAACATAATTTGCACTTCTTGAAACATAATCTCTATCCCTTTTTAGTTCCGCTTTGATTACCTCCACCTCCCCGGTATCATTTAGCTGGGAAAATTTTGGTAAAAGATCTTCAAACCATTACAAATCCATACGCTGCTCCTTATTAAACAATTGCAGATCTGTTATCTCGGCTTACGGGAACTGATCTAAACAACATCATGATATCAAACACCGAAAGCCACAGGCCCGGGGCCACCAGGGCTCCGCTCTCTTCTAGGCCTTGCTAAGGAACACATTTCCAGATACCAAGTGTAGTTTACCATTAGAAGTAAATGTTTGATCTGTAAAGCTTACAAAATGACTGTGTTTATCATAGTAGATGAAAGAAAAAAAGGAATAATTTTAAGCTCAAAACAAAACTGTTTATATGACAGCTTTTAGTGCTCCATGATTCTGTGCATTTAAGAGAGATTCGAGCAATTAACAGCATAAACTTTCATTACATAGTTCTATTATATATGCTTATGTGACTTAGTTGTTCATCTGTTATTTAAGTGATTTCCTCATTACAATAGTATGGTAAAGATATTTGCTGATGTCGTCAGAAAACGTGAAGCAGTTCAAGCGCAGCGCCGCTCGGAGCCCCAAGCGTGCGCGTGTACAGCCTTCTACTTAGTAGGCAAGTTAAACATCAAAGTCGGGCCAAATTCGGTAAAGGTTTAGATTGTGGAAGGAGGAGGAAAAAGACCAAAAAAAAAAAAAAAACCAGACACGCACACGTCCATTCTTGCAATAGCCAAAAACAAGCGCAACCGGCACGAGAGCGTAACGCGCGTGACCGGGGCTTCGCGAGAGGCACGGACCGACAACGGTTTATGCCGATCTAACGTTTCTTGGGAAGAACAGGAATTTGGGAGCGGTGAGGGCACAAGTCTACCGGGAGGATGCCAAGCCGGACCTCACCCGCCCCCAAACGCTCTTCTTTCTGCGCCCCTGCCAGCCCGAGCGCGTTACGCCTCCCGTCACCCCACGCCAGGGCCGACCCAGCTCACGGACCGCTCCCGTCCGCTGCACAGTCTGCGGCGGTATTTCTGTCGCTGCTAAATTTGGCTACGGCGGGCACGAAGGTCTCCTCCGAGCGGCGTTTGGCTGAACCCGGCCCCCGAGCGCTCCAGTCGCCCGGACAGCTAACGCGCGTGCTTCTGAATTATTAAACGTACTCAGGAGCCTTGACAAGGTAGGCACGCAGGGATCATGACAAAAACTACTCAAAAAAAAGGAAGTTATGGTGCCCAGCAGGCGTAACCGAACCGCTGGAGAGGCCGCTCTCCTGGAGCGCTGCCTACGGGACCTCCTCGCACACCACCACTGACACCCCCTTCGCTTAACAGGGCTACCTTTCACCCACACCAGCCGTCATCAGAAACCTGGAGGTGGGGGGGCTCGTATCTCCTTTTTTTAAATCACCAAGACAGGGACTTAACTTCCAGATTTACAGTAGAGATGCGAGCAACCGTAGGTGACGGCGTCTCTGGAACCTCCTCTGCAGGACACGTTCGGGTTGCCACCGTGGGCAAGACACAGACTCAGAAGTAGCCTCTCTTCCCTGCGACTAAATATTTCGCTCCTGCAAGTATGCGCTACGGGATCCCAGGCCAAGCCAAACACCGTAACACGGGTCTCGGTCGGCCCCCGCAGCGCTCCCTTTAACAGGGCTCCGAGGGGAGGAGGATCCAACTCCCCGCAAGTAAACATAGCTGGAAGCATGGGAGGCGACCAGCATTCTTCTTCTTCTTAATCATAATTACGAAACGCTAGGGATGAAAAATATGGAAGTAGTTGCCGCCGTGCGTTTGCGCAGCTTAAACCCTCAAGCGCGTTGCAAAAGGCAAAACAAGGGAGGAACCCGACAAAGCACAAGCGCGACCCAGCAGCGGCGAAGACTCGCGGGCCCACGACTCGCCGAGGCGCCGCGCGCCCTGCGGGCCGGACAACAGCACGCAAGCTAAGCCAACACTCCCCCCCAAAAAAAAGAAAAAAAAACAAAAAACAAAAATCAAGCGCCGTTTTCTGTGTTTCCCTGACATGAGCCATTAAAAACGTGAACTACCCTTCAGAGTCACCTGCATGACTGCAGAATACAGCTGCAGAGCGACACTTCTCTTTCTTCATCGTTAAAGCTACGTTGCTGATCCAAGTGCTTGCAATTCCTCCCATTTTAATTTTTTATTTTGAATGACAATCCGGCAGTACAACCCCAAGATAAAGTGCCTTCCCCCAGCAACCTCCAGGTAAAGGGCGCACTGCTCCCCAGCACACGCCAGCATTGCTCCTGCTGACACTAACAGGATCTGTGAGTACCCACTCAGGTGTGCCTAGTCTGAGTGGCTATCAAAACATTTCCAAGATAAAGACTATATTTAGCATACGCTTTTCTGCCGATCAGCCAATAATGGCAAAAATATGCACCTTTCCCAGAAGGCCCCACTCCGAAAAGTGAACAGTACTTAAACGTCTGCGTTTTGCAACGATTCGCTTACAGACACACCAAAAGTAAAAAAGGACTCCAAAGCCAAGCTGAATTTGTGGTTTCCTAGATTAAGATTTATTAATTTGTAATCGCTGATATTCTAATGCAGGACAAGCCTTAATCAAAGTAATGGCAAAATTAAAAGCAAGCCTTTAAATCCCTTAATTTGACTGAGTTTTTTATTCAGAGATGGCTGTGCTAGCAAAGATTTTTTTTGTGCAACAGGAACGGCCAATCGCAAGAACTCGGTTGTTCTGCTGCTACTCACACCCACACAATATTCAAGCACATACATAGTGGGCAATCTATAACAGATGCTCAAAAACTTAGGTAAAATTAAATACTCTAAATAGAGGAAGCAAAAATTGAACATAATCAGGAAGATGTGGGATTTGATTAACAGTTCAAAAACTGAAAGATGCCACGTGCGACAGACCTAGCAAATCCTTTAGCATCACAATAGCCAAAAAACCACTTCAAAACGCATTCTCCAAGCCCGGTACCAGCGATCATCACCTTCCCCTTATTTGACAATGGCTCACACTCAGCTTATGACAAATGTTTTGACTGCAGAAGCAAAGGTAAACTATTCAGAAAATTTTACAACATCTAGGAAAATTAACTGTGTTTTGGCAACTGTCTTAAAAAAATAAAAAAATAAAAAAAAAGGCCCCTTGATTCTAATGGACGCATATTGTTCAGTTTAAGTAACAGGTATTAAATCACTTTACAAATACAATATTAATTTGAGGCAACTCCAGGGAAGTTTTCTTAAAAAAAAAAAATAATAATTTCAGTCTTCACCAATTCCCCCTGTTAAGGTCACAGTCTCTAAACCAGCATGGCTGAATTGTTTTAGTGCTCTCTGCTGAACACCTGCAAACATCAAACAAAAACTCCTGGTCCTTTACTGGGTTGACAAAAGCCTTTCATGTGAAAAATGCTCCATGGGAATGTCACGGCTGTGGCTCAGGTTACATTCCTTTCTCCCTTGCAGCCCTCACCATTTCTTAACATGGTAAGAAGCCATGTTTGTGAAATTAAAGATTAAAAGGAAATGTGGCTTTACTTTATTTTCATTCACACGTTACAAATCACAATAGAGCATCATATATTAGATGAGTAAAAAGCTATTAAGATGACTTTAAGCATGAAATATTACCACACTTCCCAAAGTACAGTTAGTTTCACTTCACTGCTTGGGATTGCTTTGCTTTAGGGTCTTTTTTTTCTTTTTTGGAAAAAAAAAAGAGAAGTTTCAGGTTAATACTGAGGAATGACATCTGTGCTTCCTCCTCACAATAAATATAAATTTTAGAAGGGAACCACTAAGATAAGGTAAGCTCCAACTGTAAAAGGGCATCTGTCCAGTAGGAAGAACATGCAACACACTGATGGCTGAAATTCCACATTAGCAGCGTGCAGAATTAGAATAATAAACTGTGTTCTCCTGTTATTAGTGGAGCTATCTCTAATCCTTCCACGTATTTATCTAAAACATCTCTTGAAACAGCCGTCTGGGCGCTATCACACAAAATCTGAAATTCTCAAGTCCTGCCTCCCGACAGCAGTGCACAACAAATATTTTTAGAAAGCAAGAACATCTCCCACAGCTAGCTGACCAGCGAGGACACGGCGAAACAATAGCCACACTTTTTCCTCCACGCAACTGTATCCTCGGGCCGCACATCCACCCTCTCCCCGGGTATCAGCTAGGGGCAACTCGTTCGCATGAGGTTTTTGACAACTTTTGTGAAATCACTGCTCGCTCGCTACAAAATTCCACATCCAACGACCAAGTAACAGACGTCCATATAGTAAACTGAAAATTATTTACCCTGAGAAGAGCACACCCTGCGCTGCATGTCATTGTGCAATAAAATAAAAGAAAATAAAACCTACTCACACACACCATGGCCTCCTTTATCAAATCATCCTCTAATATCAGAGGATGGGGTATTTAAGCACATACTTGTTACTACACAGTGTGAGATTTAAGTCTGCATTTCCAGTTCAGGTGTTATTTTCAGTGGTCCATATCTTAATATTACTACCTTACTTCAGCTCCTTAAATTATTTGTACATCTAAAATGATGCATCAAAGTTACTTTAATGCCTTCCTGTTTAGAAATGATTTAAAAAAAAAAAAAAGATTTTGCTCACTGTTCAGGTTTTCTGTCCTATGTTATTTCTGTTCAAACTGACTTCACAGATGAGGTTTACGATGCACTTATTAAATACAACCATCTAGTTAATTGCTGTTAGACCAAGTATTAGTTGCTGCACTGACTGGTATATAAGCATGACAAATTGATTTGCCTGGCAAATACTTTACATTTCTCTCCAACAAAAACAAATATGACAAATATTATATATTCAGTTAAATGAGTTATTAAAATTATATAACTCAGAATATGATAAAAATAGGATTAAAATCTTTAGCTTGTGAGATAAGGCAAATTATGAGTGGAAAGTTGTTCAAACCTAACAATAAAATTCTCCAAGTCCCTATATTGAAAATGCAACCACATTAATGAAGGTAAAAGAAAATCATGTAATTATTTTGCAAGTCGGAATGGAATAAAATGCAATGAGGGCTTAATAACTGTAGGGTGGCACCTGATAAAGATCTTAAAAATTGATATTACAGACTACCTTCAAATTAAGAAGTCTTTCTTTGGAAATAAAAAGTTAATTGACATGCCAGTGCCTTTAATAAAAACGACTGCACTGAACGCACAGAAGAGGCTCCTTTAATTGCCTACAAACTGCAAATCCCAGGCATGAAACCGTACGCAGTGACGTGTTTATATCTAGATATCCACTGGCAGTTTGCAGTGAAGACTTGTCCAAATTCACCATCTGATTTAGAGCAGCGCTCTGTATATAACAATACTACGTACAGTGCGTTGGCATGTGTAACGGCCGGTGCGGTCGCAGCGCTGCGCCCCGTCCACCAGGCAGGGGAGCCCGCTGAAACGGGACTGCGGAGAAGAGCAAGGACACTGCCAACGCGCGAGTTCTCTTTTGCGAGTTTTACTTCTAATCTGTCCGGCGTACAAAAGCCTCCGTGTAAAACTTTCGCTGCCAGACAATTATCGTACGCATACGCTCTACCGCAAAGCGCTCGCACAGTCCTTTTGTCATCGAATAGGACGCCCGCTTGAATGCGGCGCGCAAGTTGCCCGTGTCCTACTACTGCAGCCAAACAAACAGACAAACAAACAAATCCTCCAGTTCAATTTCACGGCTCCCCCGAAAGCTGTCAAATATTTGGAAGGTAAAAACGGCTCGCTTGAAACCGGGAGAAGCCCTAGCCTCGAGACGTTAACGCGACGAAAAACACGCCAGCAGCAGCAAACAGCGATCGCTAACGCCGCGAGTTCTTCCCCTGGAAGAGGTTGGTGTTTATACCGTGACACTTATTTATTTATTTAATTCAAGCAGCTTTCGTTCTTAGTCACAAAATTAATTCTCACACAAGATGTCTTGATTATCATTTCTCACACACAAAGATAACATCTGAAACCATAAATAAAAATCCCCAATGCCTAATTAAAAAAAAAAAAAAAGGAGGGGGGGGGGGAAGATTTAAACTAGCTCACCTTGAGCTACTATACAGCGGAGAAGTTTTTTTAAAAATCATAAGTGTATGGAAATACTGTGAAAATGCCCCCGTCTTGTGGAAATAATAATAACAGCCAGCGCTTAGGAATAATTCCACTCAAATCTCAACGAATCTGCTCCCCAAAAGAGATGACCACAACCAAAACAAAGGTGATGCCTCCGGGTAAATAACCGAGAGCATTTTAACTACATAGGAAACAAAATTTTTTTTTTTTGTTACATACTTGAGCCAGTAAAATGTCCACTTGCCAGAGAAGTTGGTCCATTTTTCCCACTGCTCACAGGAGGTGAAAACATCTAAAAAAAAAAAAAAAAACAGACAACAACAACAAAGAGACGTTACTACTGGAAAGCAAGAGCCAGCTGAGCGCACCTTGGGCAGAAGTTCCCTCCGCGCTCCCCGCAAACTGGGGCCATAGTTTGGTCTCGGAGGAGGCATCGTGCCCCCGCAGCGCCGGCGAGGGCTCGGTCTCGCCCAGCGCCCCTCGCCGCCATCAGCACCGCGCTGCCCCGACAGACAGCCGCCACGAACCGCGGCGCCCGGGCGACGGGCTGCCAAGGCCGGCGCGGGGACCGCTGCCCTGCCCAACTCGCGCGGTGACAAAAGGTGGAAAAAAAAAAAAAAAAAAAGGAAAGGGGAAAAAAAAAAGAAAGAAAAAGTTTCGCTTGTCGAAACCTTGGCCATAAACGTAGCGATGTCCATCTCCATCCCGACTTAGGGTTCGCCTGTCATATGTGGACCCCAACAATAATCACGCAAAGTGCCACCTGCCCTAAATTCTCATTTCGTGGCTAACAGGAGAGCGACTGGAAGCCCGACTCTCTCCCTCTCCCCCTCGCTCTCTCCCTCCCTCTCTCTCTCTCCCTCTCTCTCCCCAGCATTTATTTCGACCCTAATTGGTTTCTCTCTTCTTCGACGTGTCTAGTGGATAATACGCACCTTCCCTGAGTCAGAGCCTGCAAAAAGCCAAGGAACAAATGGAAAAAAGTGCAACAAGCACGAGGGGGGGGGGGGGGGCTGCGAAGCTGCCTCCGGCTGCCGCTCCCGGCCCGGCCTCCCCAGCCGCGGCTCCGCCGGAGCCTCCGCCGCCGCCGCCGCCGCCCCCGCGGCCGCGCTGCCTCCCGGCCGGCACCGACACACGTGCAGCTCGCACCAAACCGGACCCCCCCCACCAGCACCCCTCCGCCCCGGCCCCAAATAAATAAATAACGAGATAGCAAGGATAGCGCTGGCCCGCGGAAGGGGGGGGGGGGGAGGGAGGGAGGGAGAGGAAGGAAGGGGCCGGGGGAGGGGAGGGCTCGGCCGCCCCAGACAAGCGCGCGCGTCCGGCGCGGCCCCCGCGCGGCCCCCCGAGCGCAGCAGCACCGCGCCGCTCCGCGCCCAGCCCAGCCCGCAAACTTTAAACTGAGGCACTCGTGGATTTCTTTGCGCTTTCCTTCCTTTCCCCCCCCACCTCACCCACCCCCCTCCAAAAAAAAAAAAAAAAAAAAAACACCCCACACATACACACGCACAACGAAACAAGGGAAGAACTGAAAACAGAATATAAGTCACTAATTAGCACTTAATTAGCTCGTGTGCCAACACCACCATAAAATGTAAAGCACAGTAAAAGTGCTAGATAATATTGTTATTAACTAATGATGAGAAATGTTCGGTTTAGGGGCGTCTGTTTTCGTAAAAATTATTTTAGACATCCAAGACATTAAAATAAGCTGCGAACAAGACTGCATCTCCCATCACATACAATAAGAAATAATAAAAAGACTCTAATTTTTGATTTTCTTTTTTTTTTTAAGCGAAAAAGATATTTACCGTGGTTCTAGCTGCTGATTAAAAATTACCCAATGTACTTAGATCACAGTTTTGTTTTGTTTTGCTTTTGTTGGGTTTTTTTTTTAGTTTAACAGATCAGCTAGAAGATATTTTTTTTACAGCTGTTGTTAATTTCCACCGTTGTTTCTTACCGCACTGAAATCCAGTAAATCACTCAGTTCTTTGTCCGTCCCTAAGGCAGCCATTCGCTGTTGGTGATGCATTTTAGCAAAATCACACAAACCTAGAAACATGGAAATAACCGCAATCAGAAACCCAGTCCCGAGCCTTGCAGGAAGCACAAGCGGGTTTTGGGGGGTGGGGGCGGGGGTGGGGAGCTGAGAAGAAGGGAGGGAAAAAAGATGGAGGGGCAGCAAAAACAACAACAACAAAAAAAAAAAAAAGAAAAGCGATATTGTATCTCCAAAGAGGCGATCGAAACCCGGTAACATCCACTCTAAACCCAGATCCGAAGGAGGAAAAAAAAGAGAAAGCCTCGCTCCCGGAGCATCATTTATGCAACAGGAGGTTCAGCGAGGAATGAATGAGGATCCCAGAGAAGAAACTACAGCCATCCGCTCCCAACTTTTTCCCTTCTCCTTCTTCCACGCAAAGTAGCGTTGAAAGACAGAAACGAAAAATAATGAGGATAACGATGGAGAGGGGGGAGAGAAAAAAAAAAAAAAAGGTGCAAAGTCGCAGGCTAGCGAGGGGCCCGGCGCCGAGGGGAGCGGGGCGCAGGGGGGCCGGGGCGGGAGCCGCGAGCAGCCTCGGACAATTAGACCCAATTTCTAATTTGCGGCGAGCAGGGCGGTTAATCACAACAACCCGCGCCCGGGCGGCTCGGGCCTGTGCGGAGCCGGCGGCTCCCTCCGAGCGCCGGGGGAGGGGAGGGACAGGCCGGGGGGGGGGGGGGGAGAGGGAGAGGGAGGCGGCGGGGCCCCGCGCAGCCCCTCCGCGCCGCGCAGCGCCGCTACCCACCGCCCGCGCGGAGCCGCCGCCGCCGCCGCCGCCACCGCGGCGCTCCGGGGCCGCCGCCGCCGCCGCCGCCACGGAGCGCGCCCGGCTGCGCGGGGAGGGGGCGGCGCGCGCAGCTCCGCGCCCGCCCCCCGCGCAGCGCCGCGCAGCCGCCTCCATACCCGCCGCTCATGGAGGAGCCGCCGCCGTCGCCGCGCCGCGCCGCGCCGAGCCGGACCAGCCGCCGCCGCCGCCGCCTCCTCCTCCTCCTCCTCCCTCCCTCCCCGCGCCGCACTTTTGCGCCCGGTTATACTTTAAATTCGCCCAGCTCGCGCACATACACATGGCGAAGCAAGTTTATACGAGGCTGCAAATACACGTGACGCCGAGACTTTGCCAAGAGGAACGATATTTTCCCCCTTGTGTTATCCAGTCCATTTAAAAAAAATAATAATAATATTCTGCTTTGTTTCGGTTCGTTCGTGATCTTCCCCCCCCCCCACACACACACACCCCTTCCGCTGCCTAAAGCTAAATTTCAAAAAAGCACGGTTTTCAATGTGCAGAGGGAGTATTGCTGCAAACTTTGTAAAATCAACCGTTTGATTTGTTTCACGCTCAAGTTTCTGGGGACGATGCCAGCGGCCCCCTTCCCCCCCGCTCCACCCTACAGCACGTTACACGTTTATTTTACATTTTCCTATTGCAGGCCAGACGCGCTCCCCCCAAAACTAGTTCGACTTCATTTTCCAGTAGGAAATAAAGCACCAAGTTATTACACTTATCGTTTGCACGTTCTTGTCTAGCTCACACACGCAATTACGCTAGTTATACCAATATATATTTATGCACACGAGCAGTTATGCGTGCACGCATACCGTGTGTTTTCTATTTGCATTTACACACTGAGTAAGTTGCACCTCTTTTTAAATAACACATTGGGATCAACAATTAAAAAAGACACACACGCAAGTTACTCTAACAGCAAATTGTAACTTTACCTTAAATGGCCACAAATATGTTCACAATATTCCAAGGGAGAAAAAGAACAAAAAATAAAAACAAAAAAAAGAAGAAGCAGCAGCAGCAGCAGCGAGAAATCTTCTGCCAAAGTGCTTTATTATCTCACACGTGGGTGACCCTCCAAAACCACGAGAAAGTCCTGGAAGTGTCAGTCCTGCTCCAGGGTACTCCACAGATTTACAGGCACCCTACACCTGGCTTTGTTGGGGTTGGGGGTTTGCAACCCGCAGAGGACCGCCACGAGAGCCCCCACCCAGACACGGCGAAAACCACAGCCAGCCGGGGGGGGGGGGGAAATAAAAAAAGAAAAAAGATTAAAAAAAGAAAAAGAAAAAGGTCCAACAACTTTTCCCTCTATTGTTTTTACAAACACATGGTGACTGACAAACTACGAGCACCGTGGTGGCTCTGGGACTTTCCCCTGTGTCCTTCCTTTTTTTTTTTTTTTAATGCAAAAAAAAAAAAACGGGGGGGGGGGTACACACACACACACACACATACACAGAGAGAGAGAAAACCAGCCAGTCCCAAACTTGCTCCAAGTTTAGAGCTCTCTCCTCCTCACCCCCGCGGCCTCCCCCATGGAGGCGGCGGTAACAGCATGTTTCCCTGGAAGACACATTGTAACCCGCTCACATCCGGGCAACGCCGCGCGCCTTATAAAGCGCCGCCGCCGCCCGCACACAATGACGAGGGGGGCGGCGCGCACCCACCGACCCACGGACACGGCCACCGGCCGCTCCAACGCCTGCGCGGCCGCGGACACCCCCCGCGCCACCCCCCTCCCCGCTTTCCTTGCGCGGGGACGCGCTGCCGCTTCAGCCCCCGCGGTGTCTCCGCCCTGGGCGCGCATCCGTCCGTTTCCTCTCCCCCCCCCCCCCGCCCCATCCCCAATTCCTGCGCACCCGCGGAGCAGGCGCTGCGCGGGGCCCCGCCGGGCTGGATCCTGCATCGGAATTTGGGAAGCCGTACGCCGCCGCGCTGCCAGGCGGTTGTTGCATTTTCCCTTTTATTTAATTTGACGGCACGTCGGCCGAGCGCGTAATTCAGAGGATGTGCCAAAAAAAAAAAAAAAAAAACCGGCTCGGGAAAATTAAGTTGCGCATGTGAACACGGGTGAACGGGGAAAGGGCCGGGTCAGCAGAAAGGGGGGAGGAAGCGGGGAGGGGGCAGCAGACGCACCCAAGAAGGTGGCGTCGCAGGCAGGGGACAAACCACAAAGGAGAAGGGACCGAGACCGGGGAGGACCAAGTCTGAAGCGGGTGGCAGTTAGGGGAAACAGAAAAGAAGTGGGCTGCTGGTTAGGGCTGTCGGGGCAGCCGAGGACCCCGTCCCCCCCTCAGCCCGCTGCAGGGTGGGCGAGGGGCCTGGCAGCCGCGTTACTGCCGTTCCCCGGGCCTGGAGGTAGAAGTCTGAACCTCCAAAGGCTGTAAGGAGCGAGTACCACAAATTTAGGTTTTTTAGAACCAGAGAGGGCAAAGGTGCCTAGGAGCCAAGGTCCCGGCGGGACGGCTTAGAAATGGCTCGAGGTGGGCAGGATCGGGCGACCATGCAGAGGCCTTTCAGCCTGGGTCCTGCTGGAAGGTGGGGCCTTCACAGCCTCCGAGGGCAGGCAGACCTCAGATAAAAAACAACCTGGAGGGGTTTTTAGGATTTTTAGACCTTGTGCTTAGACCTGGCTTTGAGATTGTAATCCCTCCTCCACAGTGCTTCCCCTCCCTTCCTCAGATAATTTCCACCTGACCTTCTCAGGTTTGCCCTCCTCTCTGGAGAGCATCCTCCCTCTGCTGTGACTGTGCATAGCAGCCCGGGCCTGGTGGCCAGCCTAGGCTGCACCTCACCCATCTCATCACAGCCCTCTCCTTGCTGGAGTCCTTCCTTGGACTTTCTACTTCAAAAAGTCCCTTGTCACCCTAGGAAATGTGCTCCCCATGCTTGGTTTGGGTGGGGCGACCACACACAAACGCGCACTAACACATGTACTCTGCTGTGGCACCCATCCTTGCCGAGATGGATACCTTCTGCCATCACAGCTCCCGTCTCGGCTGTAGCTTGGTGGGGCCCTGGTCGGGGAGAAGGGGCAGCAGGTCATTTGGGTTCTGTGCGGTGTCCGCGGCATGGCAGGGTGGGAAGTGGCTCGAATGGCTGCCAAGTCCTCAGACCTGGCTGGGAGATGCCTGTAAAACTTTGTGCTCTCTGGATCCTGGGCCTCGTTTCCACCTGCCTGTGTATTCCCTTCCTCCTCTCCTAGACTTGATAATCCCCTCTTCCCCCGATGGATAATGCACTTGCTCCAGTATGGTTAGGAGCTGCTTTCGGATAAGGATATGTGGCCATTCGCTTCCCCACAGTGAACAGGTGAGAGGAAAGGAACAATAGAGATAAGGGCCTTCCCAAAGGGCACTGAGTCCGGAGAGCAGGCATATTGTATAGTCCAATGTTCTAGCTTGGTCTTAAAGGCAGCTGAGAAACAGGAGGGCTGAACTGGCCACCTGAGATGGGAGATGCCTGTGCCAGCTTGGTGGCTGTTTTAAATCCGTGTGAGGATACCTGCTCTAGAAGTGGGACGGCCTTCCTCTTCAGCTGCAGGATGAGTTTGTGCTCTCGAGTCAGAACTACCAATATCCAGTAGTGTCCCCCCTCAGAAACCCCAAAGCCATTGGTATTCCCATTCCTCATCAGAAGTGACAGATCATAAAGAGAGTGTTCATCTACTCATCACATTTTAGCTGAGCCATCCTCCTCTTTGGAAGCAAAGCTGGAGTCTCAACACCACCCCTACTGTTGCCCTTTTCTCCTGCTCCCAGTGAAGCTTATTCCCCCAAACTCAGCACCATTTGGTGCCTCTGCCAAGGGCCCCACGGCATGTTGCACTGCGGTGAGCAAGACCATTCTCCGCAGTTCTTCCCTGAGCACAAGCGGCCTGATTTGGTCAGTGCTGCAGGCTAACAAGCCCCCAAACTTCTTCACAGGCCCTGCCGCACAGAGGAAAGGTTCAATGTTACGGGTGATAGTACATTGGACATACAGCGTGGGCAATGGTCTTTGCAGGTGTAAGTCAACCAGGTAGCAGAGCTATTGTGGGATGCATTAGGTGTCAAAAGAGATCCAATGCACAGATGATGTGGACAGTCAGGGATTTTGGCCTCAAGGAACTGATGGGAAGGTTTAAGGGACAGTATACACAGTCGTTATTACTTAGCGCTATTAGCATATCAACTTTGACTTTTCTTCAACAATTGCTTTAATGACCAGAATATTTAGTTTAATGAGACTCAAAATCTTAAAACCATGAAATATGGATAAAACTGTACCTAAGCAAAACCATTAATAGGCATGGGGAACTAGCTGTACGTATTTCATCTGTGCTCATTGTGTTAAATGTTGTTTTTAAAGCACTGCTGCAGAGAAACGTAGATGTCAGGGAGCAGCAAGAGCAGGGCTGCTTCATGGGGGAAGGCAAGGCGAGGAGCTGCAGGGAGCCCAGTACGGTCATCCCTTTCTGGCACTGTGCAGTCCCCAGCACCCCAGGGAGGTGAGCAGAGGAGTGGTGATGGCCACAGCTCCCTTGACGGTCCAGCAATCCTCAAACAAAGGCTAGATGATGAGTCAGGTCTGCCGTCCATCAGGGAAATCCAAATAACAATTCAGAGACAGCAGGGGATAGGGCTAGGCACAGGCACACCTTTGGTGCAGCTCGCAGAAGGACTGGAGCCTGGGACCTCAGCCTAAATGTAGCTTCTGGGCCCACAGACAGAAGTGGGGGGGGTGAGTGTCTCAGGTGAGGCTGGTCAGGGCAATTAGGGCTTATTGGTGCACTCAGGGCTCTGACAGCAGCTTCTCCTCCCATCAAGGGGTGTCCCACACCTTTCAGAGGCTTAGTTTTGGAGGGGGGCTTGCTGTGAAAAGGTCTGGTCTTAGCTGAAGCATACAAGTTTGCTGCTCCCCAGGAGTGTTCTTCAGGTCTGTAGTCTCCCCAGTGGATGAAATAACAAAGCTTCCCCGGAATGGTGATGGAAAGGTTATAGGTGATGAAGCTTCAGGAGGAAGAAATGAAAGACTAGATGAATCTTCAAGGATTATGAGCTCCAAATGGCAGGTAACTGAGTTAGTTTGATCTACAGTGGTAAAAGACCCCAGGTAGCAATGGTGCAGCTTGGCAGATGGTCAGGTAGTCTGGATGCACTTGCTGGAAAGCCAAATCCCACCGCTGACGCAAAAGGCTCTGTTGGGTGGTGCTGCCTGCCTGCTTTTTGTAGGTGCTTTTGGCTTTGTCTGGCTGGGCTAGGAGGAGGGCACGAACCTGCTGGAGTTGTGCAAGTTGTTTGCTAGCTGAAGGTACGTGGGGAGCAGCTGGGGTGACTAGATGATTTCAGGGGTAGAAACTGAAGTTAGCAAAGAACAGGGTCAGCTCAGTGGTTGTGTGGATGTTATCACTGTGGGCAGACCTGCTGGTGCAAGAAAGGTAGCCCAGTTGCCTTGGAGAAAGCTGCTGTAACGTTAGAGGTATTGCTCTATGATCTGACTCGCTCTCCCCATCTGCCCACTGGTCTCAGTGTGGTGTAAGGAGAGATGGGTTTGCTCTTGGTAGAGGCTTATGAGCTCCTTCAAAACTAACTGTGAGCTAGGCCTCCCGGTCAGTCACGATGCTGGGCAGGAGACCGTGACATCCAAAAACATGCTGCAGAGAGAGCTGGTCAGTCTGTGGGACTGGAGGCAACTTCTTGAGGGCCACCAGTAGATCCAGGTGGGGGGGGGGGGTGCCTACCAGTGTCTTCCAGGGCTTCCCATGTCCAGGTGCATCATGGCATTGGCAGAGGACCTGTGCCCACAGCAGTCTCTGCAGATGTACAGCTGCCCACCTGGTAGAGGCAACTCCCATGTTCTTGCAGGCTGGAGGAGGCTGTGCCACCATGATGCCATGTCCTGTGTCCGGAATGAAGCGTCTTGGAGATGAGAGGACATGATGTGCGTGTCCAAATCTGAGTTCCTCTCCCATGCCAAGGCATTTGTCTTGCCGTTGGGCTTTGCTTGTCAAAGTGAAGGGGAAGCATGAAAGAGAGGCCCAGCAGGCAAGATGTGGGGAGGGACGTTTCATGCCTCGATAGTATCGCAGGTCCTGGTGATTGCACAGTCCTGCTGTCGGTCTTCTCCCTCGAGGACGTGCTGCTAGTCCTTGTAGCCACATGCCGTGGGGAGGCACAGCCATAGTCTGGGGTGTCATGCTTGGCACAGCTGTTGTGTAACTACGTTCCCTGGTCACCATCCTCCGGGGGATCATTGTAGACCTCTTGGCAGCAAACGTGGTCACAGTGGTTGTGGTTTTAAAGGGTGAACGACTATAAAACTAGCAAGGACAGAGCTCTTTCTGGTTGAGTGTTTGTATCTAAAACAGATCTGTATAGCTCGTGTTTACCATAAGCCTTGGAGACACAAGTTTTCCTTATCAAATGGAAGGCGTTAGAAACGTGCTGTAGTTACTGTGTGCCCTGTTGCTCAGGTTGCACACATCGCAAAGGCAGCGTGACAGCACGTTTGGGACAGCTGATGATTACGTAAATAGGGAAGAGTTAAGGCTTCGTTGGTGAGTGATCCCAGTTTCCTCTACCCCAGAGGCTGTGTGTCACGGAACTCAGCAGTCTGGTAGGATGCAGAACACAGTCATTTCCCTGTATTATTGCAGTTTTTTATCTATGAATTATGATTCCTTTGGCACCAGCAATGGTCTTAGCACTATACGTTGTACAAAGAAAAGACAGTTCTCATGCCAAAATACTTATTGTTTGAAATGCAGATGTCTAGTAGTAATAATAATAAAAAGTAAATATAGAGAAAACCAGAGGGGAAAAATAATATGAGCCCACAGATGAGAGCTGAGGATTTATTTAATTATTTAAACAGTCCCAGTCTGGGTGATGTTTGTGCCCTCACGAGCCCGTAGGCAGAAGGGAAAAAGAGAGCAAATGCTCCTAACGCTCATGGTCCATTTGGTGCCGATCAGTTCTTGCTCTGGTGGTGGTCGTCTTCCGCAGACAGAGATTCGTAAATCCTCCTACAGGACCGTTTCCCCCAGAGTATTAGGGAATCTCTGCAAGTTATAAGCCTTTATGATGTACAGCATTCTCCAAGTCCAATTTTGGGTTTTCTAAATGTTTCATTGGTATAATTTCTGTCTATTGTGCTTAGATATTTCAATGCAGTGCATACCTTACTTAAGACTGCCTCATTTTCTGGCCTGCTGGTGCTCTTCATGATTACACTGGGCATGTCATTTCAGCGTCTCAAAAGAAAAAAATTGTTAATATAATAATTAGGGATGTAAATTGCACCTGATTTGTGCCTGGCCTGCTCAGATATCAACCATGTTTTAGTTTTGGATTAATCAAGTCATAATTAAATCCATTTTTAATATTAGCAATAACAGAAACATTGGTAGTATTAATATAATAAATACCTCTATTGTCCCCGAAAGTAGTGTAAATATAATTATTCACCTCACAGCAGTGAAATGTTAATAAAACATAAAATGTAAATTCGCAGTGACATGTAAGACTTCACACGTAGTAACAAAAGTGAAGCTAGTTTCTCTAGCAAGACCCTGTCTTTCTGGAGTACACTAAGTTGGCAGACTGAAAATTAATGCAGAAGCTACTCTTAATAATGGGTTTTGATTTTTTGTTTTTAAATTAAATAGGAAAAGGAATAGCACAACTGCCATACTGGCCCCAGTATTATTTATTTTGAGATTTAATCCACTGCATTTTATACTGTCCCCGTATGTTCAGTTTTCAACGTGCCACACAATTTTCGTATTGACAATTCACAAGTGCAGATGTTGTTGCGGGCAGCAGGAGCTATTGGCAGTTGGGTCTTTTACCACCTCACAAGATACGTGAAGCAATTTGGAGTTATGCAGTACTAGTTGAATTGCTCTGTTAACATGATAAGCAGTGTTAACAAGTAAGATCGTTAACATAAATTCACATCTTCAGGTTCCTGAATGTGTCTGTTAACTGTCTGTCTCCAAAGACATTTTTTCACCCTATCTTTGGACTCTAATAGCAGGACAACAAAGTACTAGGCTGCATTTTGTTCAGGCTTTGGGCTATATATACGCTTTTTCATTCCTATGAAAATCCAACAAAATCTGGCCATATCATAAGCCTGTCAAAAAGTTTTAATATGCACATGTTCAGTAGATAATACTCTTTATGGATCTGTGGATAAAGTCTTTGGAAATTTTTCTAGGGTGTTTTGAAAATAAATCAATTAATGTTATGAAGCCCTGTGTCACTACAGTAACTGGTGCCACAGAAGAGCCCATGTGGCAATTGCTAATTCTGGCTGCACGGCATCCGCAGCCCACAGGCTGTGCTGTTAACGAGTCTTAGCGCCATGCACCAAACGGCAACGGCGAAACAGGGACCACTGGGAAAATGGCATGTGATAAGGTAATTAATGCCCGTGTCATAAATTTATATTGAAGTTGGCTGCAGCTGCAGTGTTGATGCTGTCCTGTCCAAGAGCACAAGTGGTGCTAATGGAAGGGCTACTATTGGTTGTGTGTCCACATGTCTGGTAGAGTTGCATGGGCAACCGAAAATGCACATCCGAACTTGCCAGTGTTGGGTTTGCAGTTTCCCAGGGCTTTCTTGGCCTCGCTCCGGGCTTTCCGCCTCCTCCTGGCACGGTGCTGGCCACCTGGGCGCCGAGGGAGACGGACGCGGATCTGCTCCTCAGCAAATCCCCACGTAGCGGCTCTGCGTGAGCAGAGAAGATGACACGCATTAGAGCCAGGACAATAATTACGACAGAGCTCTTTGAGTTCTTGCTGGTGAGTCATTTTCAAAGGAATGAGGTGGAAACCACAAAATTATTGCTAATGACTACTTCCATAGATGTTGCCTTTCTTTACTTGGATTTGCTTTAAGTAATTTGTAGTGGTAGACAATTTTCAAAAAACTGGGGGTTTTGGCACTGAATCTGGAACATATCTGTGTTCTGCCCAAGGATAACACCTTGCATTTGTGGTTTTATTTTTTTTCCTCCCCTTATTACCCATTTTCAGCTTTAAAACGTAGACCACACACATCTGTAAAATGTAACACCTCAATTTATTCATATGGGTGTTTCAAATACTGAATACTAAACCACCAGAACAGAAGATCAGAAGTAAGTAGTTTTCACAAGATGAGAAATAAGAAGACGAGAACTGATGAGTTACCTTTAAAATAATCTAATACAGGGATTCCCAGCCAGTGCTCACCCTATTAAGCTGCATCATATATGAACTCATCACTTCCATGAACAGGTCAATGAGCTAGTGGTTGAGACAACTGGACTACGCCAAGGTAGTCTGACTATTTCCCCCCCTTGCTAATCTTGTTGATCAAAAAGATGTAATCCAGAGCTGCTGTATTAGGCTTTGTGATGACGTGGGGATGGACCAAAGCTGTGCTCAATAGTCTCTTAGTAGAGTCAATGGATTTATAGAATAAACAAAAAAAAATCCAACGCACTGAACTGCTCACCTCTCTTCCCACCACCACCAAGAAAACATGAAGCGCATCAAAATGCTGTATTATTTTTATGCAGCCTCTGATTTATCCCTTTATGTTTTCTTTTGTTATACACCACTTCATTCAGGAAATTGGGCAAAAAACAAAGGGACAGAGCTAAGGCTGAAAGCACTTGACTTTGTGGTAACTGTTTTTGAGTTAATTATATATAGTTACATATACATTTTCCATAGTTGGTGGTTTATTTTATACTTACGGAAATTACAGTTACAGGAGTCTTTCGCCTCACAAGGATGCATGGGTTAATTTGCATTTGCAAGGGACTCTGAATCTGTAGTGTGCTGTGTAAACGGTAAATATTTTTAGTGGTTAAATCCCAAAGTCTTTGTGTCAAAACTCTCGGAGAATGAATGGAAGATTTTGGTACGGACTTGCAACTTTCCTGTGGTAAAAATTCTGGGGACAAAGAAAGAAGAACCAAGATATTCCTTGCAAAGAGCTTCAAAAACCATGCTGCAAACCGCAGTGGCAGAGAGGTCTGAGAGGATGAGCAGCAGGTAGAAATTTGGGGTCGGACTGAGTGAGATGTTGAGGGATGTTTCCTGTGAGCCATCCTGGCGCTTCACAGGAGGCCTGCGCTGCAGCGAGGTTAAATCTCTGTGAATTTTTGCTGCTGACTTTGATGGGGATAAACAGCTTTAAGCCAAAAAAAATCTTATCTGGAACTCAGCTTAAAAGTCTGTGAGCCGGTGAGGAAAGCATGCTGCTCTCGGGAGAGCAGGGACGTTGCACGTCCATCACCTTGTACCTCTGGCGCCTCGTTTTAACTGATGTCTCTCTACCAATTTTTTCTCTTGACATTACTCTGCTCTTTTTTTGCAGTTGAAATGTATTAATTTTCCTTGTCCATTTATCAGTGCGTTTCTTTAATACCAAAGAGAAGGCCTATATCTCTTCTTCAGTATCAGCCTGGATAGTCCTCTCTGCTCAAGTGGGACGTATTCCTTCCAGAAAGCTCTGCCTGAATTCTGGGGTTGTGGTTGCAGAGTAGGTTTAAAAGTGTGATAATAAACCAGTTATCAAGGTCTGGACCTTGCTACTTTCAACTTGAGGTTTTTCTACTGTTCCTCAAGTCCCCCGAGTGGGTTTCCAGCGCAAACTGAGCAGAGGATGTTGCACGAACCAGTGCGTCATTGTCACTAGTTTCAGGAAATACTGTAGCTATAGAAAGTAATATTGACTATCGAATGACTGATACGTCATGTTTTTTGTCACGAGCAATCTCCGTTGCAAGGTGAGGTCTGAGGACTGAAAAATGTGAACGATGGGAATAGAGTGTAAAATGTAGATAGTATGGATGGAACAAGATCTACAGGAATATCATAGGATTTAGTGTTTTCCTGAAAGGAAGGCATGGGGAGGAGGGAGTGCAAAACAAAAATAGTTTTTAATTAGCCTTGGTAACTGGAGTTCTGAGTGTACACTCAGAATTACCATTGTGACTCGTTCTCCATCGTACATGACATCTAACAAGTAGTGACTGAGCCCTTAGTTGGCTCATAACAGGTTTTTTTTTTTTTTTTCCAGCAGAACATATTCCCAGTTTTGTTTTAGCAAGAAGTGGTTCAAGAGCCTGGCTCTCGATGTAAACAGCCTCACGAGTAGTCCCTGTGTGTGACCCTGTCCGTTTAGGGAGATGTTCTGGGAGGATATCAGTCAATTGATTATTTCGTTGTAGGATTCCAAGTTCTTTGACCAAAGATCCCTGTTGCTCTCGTGTCCAGCTATTTCTAGCGGTCACCAGGGACCCAGCGTCCACGTTTCTCTGAAGCCCAGGAAGCTGGGAGATGACGACTGTGGTGATACCAATGCAGCTCATTCACCTGATCAACTATGGCCTTTTTTTCTGGCAAAAGTTTGACATTTTGCAGTTCGTGAGTGCCTTGCCCACAGGCAGTCTCACTACACCCAGCCCATCCACAGAAACAAAAATTGGGCTTTCAGCTTTCTTCCATTTCCAAATATGCCAGGTTTTGGAGCCTCTGGCTTGAGAGTTTGGAGAGAAACGCTGAGAGAATAAAGTCATGACATCTGAGGTATTATATTAGGTTTTATCTAAGCCGGAAACTTTGTTCAGAGTAAAATATAATGTGACTATAAAGAGGAATAGGCAGCCCAGAATGACATTCTGGGGGAAGCTTTTCTACAGGAGAGAGATGTCGCTTTCTAATTTATCTTAACTCATTTTTACAGTAGATAAAGCAAATTTGGAAAATAGCACTCCTCCTCCAGAATAACATTCACACATAAAGTTATTCTAGAGAGATCTTCCAGAATAGTTCCATTTATCAATAAACTTTATTTTTTTTTTAGAGCCTAGATCTGGTAGATACATATTATGAAGTTTATTATGAGTAGTATATTTTTATCCAGTACAGTTTCATTACCACAGAAACAAACGACACCAAATTAGTACTTAAACTCTGCTGAAATTAGTAGAGTTTTCTTAACTAAGAATAGGTTTCACCTATTGTTTCAGAAATATTTGTTCTTAGATTTCCAGGGAAAGACACTATATGAGGGAGAAAAATTTCTTCTCTATTTCTGTGAATTCCTATTAATATTTGGCTTACTTTCTTATTTGCTAGTGGAAGATTATGTTTGATTTCAATTAACATGAAAAGTCGTCATTTTGTAACATAGTCATCATTTTGGGATGTAGTTTTAACAGATAGGCATTGCTTTAGTCCATCAGTGAGAAGGGAGTGGATTTGGAAAAAGAGGTTTTTTTCTCATTTGCAGTGAAAATCCCAATGTGCCCATGTTCTACAAGAGTGCCATTTGGGTGAACTCGGCACAGGCAGAGGGCTTCCCATTGCTACTACCCTTCACAATTTCATTTTTTTAGGGCTATCTTTTTTTAGACCTTTCTGCAGATGAATTTCCTGAATTACGCAACCTTACCAGTCTGATGGCTCTGTGATCCAGCCTGAAACGTAAGTGTGCTGAGCCTCCGCTGTGTTCGCTGGCAGCAGTGCTGGTTGGGGCTCAGCAGGAGATCCTTGGTAGTAGTCCTCAGACTACAGTTAACTCTTGTAACTGAGGAAAGTCAACACAAGTGAACTTCACCATATGAAAGTATTTTTTAAAAAATAGTGTATTCCATTCAAACATCATCCTCTACATTGTTTTTAATTCAAATGAGGTTTGAATCCAAGTGTTTTTTGGTTTTGTTTTTTTTTTTTTTTTTTTTTGCGGAGGTGGTATTTGGGTTTTTAACCATTTAAATTTTTCCGGTTTAAAAAAAAAAATTCATTTTGAGACAAACTACAGCTAAGTTAGTTCTGTCACTTTACTTCACTCAAGTAACTGGACGTATGTAGGGAGTTATGGAAACTCAGCTCCCCAGTACGAGAGAAACTTGGACATGCTGGAGCGGGTGCAGCAAAGGGCCGTGGAGATGGCTAAGGGACTGGAGCATCTCACATATGAGGACACCCGGAAAGAGCTGGGACTACCCAGCTTACCAATATTCAGAAATCTTACCAATATTCAGAAATATCTGCTCTCTGGAGGCGTAAGGAGGCCAGGACCAGGCTCTTCTCAGTGGTGCCCGGTGACAGGACAAGAGGCAATGGGAACAGACTGAAATGCGGGAAATCCCATCTGAACACAAGAAAACACTTTTTTTTGCTGTCAGAGTGGTTGAGCACTGGAATAACAATTTCTTCTAAAGATTTCAGAAGGTAGCTTTACTGTTTCCTAAAGAACCAACATCTGGGGAAGAAAGTGTTTTTCCAAAGAAAACATTTTTTTTTTTAAATGCTTTTTTTTTTTTCCTAAGAAGAGATAGGATAATGTGATTTGGAGCTATTTCGTAGCTGATTAGCTTACTGATGATTTACTAAACCTACAAATATTATTGCTTGTCTACTCCTTTTGTCTACTTTTAATGACTAAAGTACAAACAAATATTCTACTTACATTATAATCACTTTTGACTTTCCTCACAAAGCTGATCAATGAAGGGAAGAGGTGTTTGGAAGGAGACCTTGCTCCTAAGGTGTCTGTTCCACGGAAGCTAGCTATTCCATAGAGCAGAAACAAAAATATTTGTGAAGTGTCCAAGCTTCTAGATGACCTCAGTATGCCAATGAGCGTCTTCGGTGACAACGTGCATGTGTTGTCATTGTGCAGGACCAGCCCGTGTGTTTGTCAGTAAAACGAACTTCTGATTAATAGATTTTGTTGTTTTTTTAATAGATTTTTTGAATGGAAACAACACAGTATATATGTGAAAGACTAGTTTTTTTTTTTTCTTCGGGTTTTATTTTCTTTTTCAAATTAGAGGAAAGAACAGAATTTGTGAGTAGTCATAAATATAGTTATATGGATACCAGAATTACTGGTTTAAATATAATTCAATTGTAATGTTTGAAGACAAATGTTATTTTCTAAGTAAAGGAAAAAGCTTTGAGCAATGAGATAACATAACTTTTCATAAATGGCGTATTTGAAAAGGCTAACTCTGAATGTTTTCGGGAACTTTTAATGTCCTTATTCTTCTTGTATTACAATTTCAATTACTATTTTAGTTCTACTTTACATTTTCAATTCAAATATGTAAAGTAAAATTTCTTAATCAGCCCTCTACTGCATCAGAAAAACATACCACGTAATTTCTTCCATAAAGGTGTGAGATTCACCTTAAAACTATATGGAATTTTAACCATTCTGCTTGTTTTGGAAGTGTGCTTCAGAAACTCTGTCTTTTGATTTTAAAATATCTTTTAATCCCTGATGTAAATAAAGCATGACTGTATTTTTGGTTTTACTATCATCCTTCACCTTAGGTAGTGCTTTTTCCCTTGTTTGCTTCTAGATGTGTTTATAGGTAATAATACTAACCAGTCTGCTAGGATAAAAGATAAGTCCCTAACACGATAGGTTATCTATTCTCTTCTTAATAGCCCTTCTCTGAATCTTTTTCATCTTGAATTCATCTTTTCTGAACAAGTTGACTAGAATTATATACAGTATTCCATATGAGGCCCTTGTCGCATCTGGTACAATGAAATTAATACTTGCCTACATCTGCTAGAAATAACCTGCCTGATGCATCCTAGGATCACTTTGTGTTCTTACAGTAATATCATATTGGTAACTGATATTTATCCTGGAACCGAATAATATAACTGTCTCCTGCATTATTTCTAACTGATGCCTTTCAGGTTATAGCCTTTTTGTTATGATTATCAAACTGAGAGGCTCATTTTACCTATTCTTAGCTGACCAGATGTGGATCCTCAAATGTAACAGAGGTGTCAGCACTAGCCATGAAGAACTGCTGTCCGGAGGCTTCCCTAGCCACCTCCTGGACAGGATGCCTGACTTCTGCATGGCTCTGCTAGATGAGATGATTCATTTGGTAAGGCTGTGTGGTTGCTGCTTCTTTTTTTTTTTTTTTTTTTTTTTTTTTTTGAGGAGCAAGATCAGATCCAACACTAATCTGTGATGAACACCATGGGTTACATTCCATTAATCTTTTTAGAAAAAATTTACTCTTTTGTTGGTTAAATATCATGTTTTTTCAAGGTAGCTAATACTTTCTATGTGCAATTATATCAAATGCTTAAAGTCCAATTGCATCTAGATTGCTTAAATGGTAAGGTTTCCTATCAGAAGAAAACATTAGATCTATCTAACATGATTTTTCTTTCCTAAGCACATAGACATAAATGGGAGAATGGCTTAGTTGTTCTTTCCTTTCTTTCCTTCAACATTTATTCCTAAGCTTTGTATATTAAACTCTAGCTAGTGGTTCAGTGGCTGTGAAGGTTGCTCTCTCCTCATTTTCTTAAAAGATGAGTGTAATTGTTGTGCTTCAGTAACATGTCTGCGCTCCTGGACTGGTGGACTGATGACTTACTATGCCAGCTCTTTAAGTATTCGGGGCTGGAGATCATCCCCAGATTGAGCACATTAAAGACTTTAAGTACCGTTTCTATCTCAGATGTGATCATTTAAATCTCTATGAATTCATTCTCATTAGCAGTTCTGTCTAGATTTCTGGTATTTGACTAATACTTACTTTCATCTGTGCAGAGGTAGGGCAAAGCTTGCAAATTCCACCCGTCATCTTGCTGTTGTTTCAAACCTATTTTTGTCACATAAATAATACCATGTGAACGGAGGCTTAAGATTCAGAAGGCTTTTCATTGAATCTAACAGATACTGAGTTACAGAACTTCTTCTAGGAGGCACTTGGACCGTGAATCATGCTGATATCTAAGGCAGGGATGACGCAGGGTGTTATGGAAGGTTTTAGCATCTTGTGGCAATAGTCGATGGGAGCGTCTACAGGCACTTCCCAAGTGTCACAGGAAATGAAACCACAATGTCTTTCAATATTTCAGGAAGTTTTATCATTTTTTTTTCAGTATCTACAGATCAGATATGTACGACTATCTTCTGAACAATCTAAATCAAGAAGAAAATCTTCTAAAGAAACACCGAAAGAACAGCTGGAATATGAAACTTGGGCTTAGACCCTCAGTACCTGTAAAAACACAGCAACTGGGTGGTGGTGGTGATCTGCAGAGAATGTGTTTAGAGAGATGGGACAACTGTCACAGTTCCAGCAGCAACTTTGCTGCTTGAATAATGGAAGAATGGTAAAGAAAATGCATCTGCTTTGAGATTTTTTTTCTATATTCTTTCTTCCTAGAATTTCATAGAACAGGAATAACTTAGTTACTTGTTTTCATTGAAGTTGAGTATGCTCGTTCTTCACTTGGAAAAACAGGGAACTTCTTGCTAAGTGATGTTCTTCAGGAAATAATATGAGCGTGCAGCTGCTGTGTGACTAAGTGACTTAAAAACCTGATGGCTAACTCATTGGAGGTGATGTGTTTGCACTCAGGGCCAAGTATCGTAAAACTAGTTGCTTAGCTCTTCTTTTAGACTGTGTGTGAGATAAACCACCGGATAGTTTTGAATAGGTCAGTGAGAGTTTTCATATAGTTAAACCCAGCTGAAGTCAGGCTATGACAAGCAGAATTGTTTTGTTTCATATTCCTCTTTCATACAGTCTCCAATCTCATAGTTTTTAGATGAAAAATGATTTTAAGCTCTCTGAGGCCAAGGAGAAAGTTCACGACGTTTTATGGAGCTTGCTTATAAAATGCTAAGATAGATGACATTTTCTTGGCTCATACATCATGTGCAGGGATTCTTTTAGAGAGTTTATAAGATTTAATACTGTATTCACCCCAATGGTATTATTTAACATATTGAATATTACTTGAAGGCTCTATATCGATAGAGAATATATCATATTGTTGTCATTATAAATATTATATTTATTATAGATCCCAGATGCATAGAAGTCATTAGAAATCCGTGGTTCTGGGATCTATGCACTGACGTACATTGCTTGTCCCTATAATCTAATTAAAAGATGATCTGAAAATACATGAGAATAAGACTAGAAAAGGGATGAAGAAGAAAATAATGAAAGGAATACATGGTGGTTGGATTAGTTATTTGCACAATTAGCTACTTGAATTAGCTACTTGACAAGAGATATAGAAGAAAGAATAAAGGGCTATCTCTGACGAGGACAGTTTTTATTGAAGCTGCTACTGTAAGTGCATTATGATTCAAATATAAAGAGCTTCAGGTTTCAGTTAAATGGATTTTGATTCTACTTATTTTTCTAATGTAAGATTTGTTTCATTTCCACATTAAGGCCCTTTTTATTAAGCCATGAAGTGAATGATAGAAAATTCAACCTTTGTTTCAAATGTACCACACAGTTTTCTGGGAACAGCCTTAGACATTGCCTACCTAACTTTTTAAAAAAAACATATCTGTACTTAATGTAGAGATTAAATATAAAATCTCAGGTTTGACTTAAATACTGTGACCTAGAGACATAGGTACATTATTTCTAGATATAGGATAAGGCCTGCTTTCCCATCAATCAACTCATAATTTTACCACTATTTCTCTGACATGGTCATCAGGGGTTTGATTACATCAATCTATCTCTGTTTAGCTAGGTTGAGTTGCCATATCAGCTGGAGAAAACAAAGAGAATAGCTGAGTGAAATCTGCCAAAAATCTGTTAGAATTTGGTCAAAATTAAATTGGTTGGTTTAGGATGAATATGAGGGAAAAAATTCCTACTAAAATTATTTTTTGTAGAAAATTCGTTTCAACTTCTTTTTTCAGCGAACCATATTCTATATTAAACTGAGGTTAGAAGTCTTCATTCGTCAAGTCAGGAAGAGGAAAGATGACACCAGATATATGTAACCAGTCAAAATTAGAGAAACAACTGAAATCGCAGATGGGGTATGTGCGAAACTCTTTCATAGATTAACTGAACAAAAATTTTCTAATAATAAACATTACATAAACAATCACACACTTTATTTCGCCTTACAAAAAGCGTGAGCGTTGTTAGAAGAATAATCTTTACAGAGTGTTCTATTGATAGTTTTAAAGGTTTCTGGGAAAAAAAAGATCAGTGAGTTTAAGACATCTGTGGCTTTATGCTGACAGCAAAGGGAGAGTGGACAGTGTGCGCTCATGTGGAGTGGGAAATCACCTAGAACTGGCCTAAATCAGGCAACACATGCTTTAAGATACTACAGTAGATGCTCAGTCAAATGCATATCTAAAACGCTAAGTGCTCCTTGGAGAACAGTGGCACAACTTAGGTGATCGAGTTATGGCGCAAACAGGCTGATGCCTTCAAATCAAGGTGTCTGCATAATCCTAATATTACTGACATATCAAGTCATTAGTCTGGAGTTTTTTAGCTAGTTGATTTCAAGGATCACCTCCTCCAAGCTCAAGAATGGTCCAGCCCGACGTGCGGGAAGTTGATCAAGAGTGACAGGAGGCCAGCATGGGGAACAAGGAGCTCCTGACTAAACTCAAACACAAAAAGGAAGCATGGAAGAGGTGGAAGCAGGGGCAGGTGACCCAGGAGGAAGCTAGAGACGCTGTCTGAGCATGCAAGTATGGGGTTCGGAAAGCCAAAGCCCATCTGGAGCTGAATCTAGTGAGGAACCTCAAACGCCGACAAAAAAGGCTTCTACAGGTGCATCATCAGCAAAAGGAAGAGTAGGGAAGATATGGGTCTGCTGGTGAATGGGACAGGGGACCTTGCAACAAAGGACATGGAAAATGACTTTTCACCTCAGTTCTTCCATGTGAGACTTGCTCTTGGGAATCTCAGGCCCCTGAGACCAGAGCCCTGGGGAGAGGTGCCTGAGGACTGGAAAAGAGCAAATTTCACCCCTGTCCTTGAGAAGAGCAAGAAGGAGGATCCAGGGAATGACAGCCTGATCAGTCTCACGTCGGTACTTTTTCCAAATAAACAAAAAACAACTGCAGAAGGAAAGACACCCATTGTATAAAACCTGCATTTTTCCAGTCACCTAGAATTATTCACACCACAAATTAAGGTAATTGGGGGATGTCCAATTTTTGTGTAATGCAACTGAAATATCAAAATAGAGGAATTTATCTGGAACATGCTTTTGCTCATCATAAATGAATTTTCCTTAGGAAAAGGAAATAGCAAATATAGTTGAAGACAACAGGAAGATTTCTGGGAGGTCATTACAGTGACAGATAAGAAGTTTATCATGAGAACACTGCTGGAAATTAAAGATGCCTACAGAAGCAATTCAAGTGACTTCTCATAAGAATTGTAAGAAAATCTATTAAAGGAAAATAGAAAAATGGAAGCACTATTCGGACAGGTTGATGTAAGGATTCTGTAACAAAGTTAAAAATTTAAATTAAGCTTGTCAGTGTTACATAATAGAATAGCTTCTCATTTTCGTGGAGGGCTGATCTGTTCTTTCAAATTTCAGTACATGTGAGCCGACTTTGTGGGTGAGCAGTTTGAAATAGTGCCTCTATTTTGAAAAATCATCTACAAAGCGTACCAAAATGCCACCTTCAATCGAACTTTGACCACAGTGAGATTTAGTTGTGCTTTTGCGCCTTATTTCCTGTAAATGTCCCTTGATTACATGTTCTGCTCTTACAGGCCATCGTGTACGTGGCAATCCATACCTGTGAAATGTGAGTGTCCGCTGGACACCAAATGCTGCCAAATTAGCATTTTGGCACTTTACGCATGCTATCTATGCGCTTATTTGTGCCATGTCTCAATAAGCATGGAAATGCAAGAAAACAGATCAGTCTGACAGCTGCTGCTATTCTTGAAAACAACAGTGCACAGAGGGAATCTGTACGGTTTAAGGAGTAAATATATATACATCTTTCACAGCACATTTTGAATACTATTAAAGGCTATAGAGTAACTTCCAATAATTTTCAGTACTCTGTGGAAAAAGTAGAGGATTTCCTGGGACTCTGCAAGCAATATTGTGCTTCCTGCTGCAAAACTGGTCAGAATGTTGTAGTGAATTATTCTCCGTTTCAGAAAGCTTGGGCTGGGAAAAGCAGGTATTGGGACTAGTGAAGTGAACTGAGAACAAAAAAGGACGCCACGGGGAGGCTTTGTAAACGTTTTTTGAAACTATGAACAGGCCATCACAGAGTTAAGTATTAGACAGGCATACGTAAACCAGCTATATATTACAAATGTAGGGCTTTTCATTCCAGTACAGTTAATGAAAAAACGTCCTGTGAAGAGAAAATAAAATCCTTGTAGAATCTTCCTTATAAGGCTGAAATGTTTGGGGAAGAACTGCACCGAGGCCATGTCCTAGCTTTCAGGAAGTACATTTGGGGCTATTTTCTGGATTCTTGATTTAAACTAACTGTTCTTGGTAGTAACATAAAGGAAAATGCTATATCAAATTTGGCAGTAGATATTGGAATGGCCAATGAGGCAGTTCAGAGAGCTGCAAGACAATCTGTTCAGCTGTCTTTGGCTACTGCTGTTCTGGCTTCTGGTAAGTCCACCATTTCACCCAAAGCATCTGGATTTAGTAAAGCAAGAGCAGCATGAACATACAACCATTGCTGACCAAACAACAGCAGCAAAGCCTATTGTGACTGCATATCTTCCTGAACCCTCAATAAATCACAGGTCTGAGCCTCTTGATTATTCAGAATCCAAAGAAACCATCTGGCCAGCATTCACACTTTTGGCTAATAAGTACCTTGGAAACTCTCCCACTATTGTGTCATGTGGATGAATATGCAATGCAGGAGGATTCTATTCTCATGTCCTGTAGTCTCACTCTACCAACTCCGTCCTGCTTAAATTTCAAGTCAGTTCAGCAGCTTATCGCTGTCAACTTTCACATACCCATCCTTGGTGTCCAGCATCACCACCTCTGCTGACAAAAGAATGACTTTGGGTGGCTGCCTCGAGTTTTTGATTTCCCACTTCGCAAAGTATCCACCCTCGCTGCAAATCGCCCGATGTCCTCAGAGGTCCCGTCGAACACAACGCTGTTTCTGCAGCGATGTCCTGAGTGGGCGTCCTTCCTCGCTCCGTTTCCCTCACAGGACTTCTCCTCTGCTCCTTGAAACTCTTCACTCTTGCAGCTGGCTGCTGCAGTGAGGTTCTCCTTTTGTAGGCCACCTTTTCAGGATTTGAAATTGGAAAAAAAATTTTCTTCTTGTAGGCATGCATTCAGATATGAAAACAAATGCTTGCTTCCTTCCATCTATTTTCCCCACCCCAGGCTTTACTTCAGGCGGTTGCAATGAAACAAGCACTCTAAGCAGATGTCTTCAGACCATTGCAGTGCTTTCTTTGGCAGCCGAGCAGCCTTTGCTGTAACAACACAATCAATTTTCTTATGCACAGTGACAGGAATACGCTTAAATGCATGCTCAGACGTGGGCACATGAGCAGGTCTATCCCTGTGTTCTTAAGCACACACGTATGTGCTTAACTCTAAGGGCATGTTTTTAAACCCTGGTTAAGTGTGTGCTTTATGCTTAAACATTGTGTTGAATCAAGACGGGAACACACATCTGGTTAAAATTAAAGATGTATTTAATGCTCTTTTGGAGTCAAAATCTAAATTGCTATTTTTAGGCTCTGCCTCCGGAACTGTACCCTCTTTCCTTCCTATGACTTCAACATTATAAAAACCTCTTTTGTCAAAATGTATTTTTCTTTATCTCCTTGTGGATTGCAGGCATACTCAATTTGATAGCGGTAGCTTCAGATGTGAGATAAAGGAGAAACACCTCAAGTCTTTACAAAGTTCAGGCTGTTTTCACTAGGTAGTTAGACAGCTAGCTCACACACCTGGACAGATGTGTAGCAAGCAGCTCGCTGCATTGCATTCTAGCCATGCATCCTGTAAAAACTTATACTGTTTATGACTGAACAAAGAAAACCTTTTTTCTCATGCCCTGCCCTGCATATAGCCTTCCCTGAACTATTCACTCTGATGAGTAATCATTTTTGGAAAATAAAGAGTATGTGGCTGTTATTATAGCCTATTTGATGAAAAGCATAGTTTATGTGATCTTTACTTTTTGCAGCTACGCTGTGGAAACGACTGGCTCACAGAAAGAGTCGCAGTAGCTAGACCTTAGCTGTTTTATCAGAAAATATGTTTTTTTGGCTACTTCTGTACCAAGGCAGAAATGTACCTGTAATTCCCTAAATCAAATGCTGGGGTGTTTTGCTGCTATTCTAGGCAAATTGAACTCTTCTTTCAACTCCTATGTTTTTCATATATTTGAAAAATTCGGTATTATGTTTCTCAGCTATTCAAAAAATCCAATATTCTGTGCAATACGACAGCTCACTCAGCTCACTCGACAGCTCAGTACCGTAAAGAGAAGTCAATGATTTTTGCAGGTTAATGCAGAAACAGAGGTTTAGGATTTTGAAATCATAGTAGCTTCCTACTATCCTAGCGTACATACTTTCAGGAAATAGTCATAAAGCATTCAGAGGCATCATGGCTCAGCACAAAATTTTAGAGAACAGCTTCAGTTTGATATTAATGGTTTACAATTTTAGAAATTAGGTGTTCTTTTCACACATTGGTTGCAAATTACTCTTGGCAGATAGTTTGCTAACTTTTACATTCTTTGACTGTGATAATTTCTGAAGAAGAAAGTTTCCAGATGCCAGCACAGGTTTTCTTACGGAAGAATAAACTGGATCTTCCTCAGCATCTAAAGCAGCATGATGCATGTCAATATTGTAATTCCGTGATGCCCATCATTGAATCACATTTTCCTTTGGACCGTCCAAGCTGGCCATTCCTAGGAGACCTCTCTGAGCGCCCACCAAGCAGAGACGACAGGAGAGCGACACCATGGTAATTTGGATATAGATCACCTTAAAGTGACACAAAACCACACCAGTCTCGGTTTTCCTGACTAGCTCCCACCTCATTTCCGAAGGCAGTTTAAGGGTTTACAGCTCTAGCGACATGCATGATTTAGGCCCAAGGCATCTGGGACCTGTTTTCCTGCGCGATCTAGCACAACGTGAGAGATGAGCTAGCACATCTGAACTGACGTTTTCTAGACTGATAGGTTTATAGATGGGGACAGGGAATTCTCAGCTGAGCGCCCTTCATGCTGGAGTTTCAGTCTCCATTTTTTCCTGTTGACCTTCTTTGAGTGTTTAAAAATCTTTAAATCTCCTTTGAAGCTTTTTTTTGGAGAGGCAAGAGAGACCGTAAAGTCTTGAAAGATGTTTTTTAGCAGTATATTTATAATACTTTTTGCATCAGTTTTAGATTTAAAATTTTACACTTTATGCCATTGAAGAAGTGGTAAAAGTCGTAGCATTCCTTTCAATTTCTCAGTCACCTTGTACAACATCTCGACCAAACATTTAATGCCTCTGAGCCATGCTTTCTATTAAATAATATTTTCCTACAAATATAAAAAGAAAATAAACCTATTCATGACTGTGCAATGCTAAAATATCACAAATCAGAGGACTAACACAATTTCCCAGTGGTGTTGTAGGCATGATTTCCCAGAACTGCCAGGGCAAAGAGAGAGATTTTGGTAGCGCTCTCTGCAGATTAAAAGTCCGGAATGTGCAGGACAATGAGGACTGAACAATGGTTGTTAATGTTACCAGAACAGTTATTTGCAAGGTGGTAGCAAGGTTTAAAAGGACAGCCCTAAACATCATGCTTTACAGTAACATCAATAATCGTGGCATGGAAAACTGTAACAAAGAGGGAAAAATGAGTCTCTCAGAATGTAACCCACATGCCAAAGGCCATGCAAGAGTGGCAGGTGTCATATATTCAGCACATGAGACCATACAAGATTATTTTCTCTGGGAGATATGCTGAAATACAGAGCCATTTTATTGACATAAAGTTCTCTTCCGCTCAGTTTAGAAGTTCAGTGATTTGCTGTTTGCTTGAAGCTTCTGAAAACTCAGAGTAATCATATCTATACAAAATGGTGTAGAGGAAAGGAAGATTCTGACCTTTATTTAGTGGTTTTCCAAAGAAGTTTTTGCTTTGCTTTTTTTTGTTGCTTTTTGTTGCCTCTCAAACTACCTAACTGATCAACATACTAAGTTAAACTCTGAACAACCATTCAACCCGTTCATATCTTGAACAGTCCTACTTCTATTTCAGAATGGTACTAATGCTTTTGTACCCAAAAGTATGCTTATTTTTCAAGCTATATCAAATGATCTAATAATAGGCAATGCTGATCCAGTATGCTCTCCTTTTATTCACCAAAGAGTGTTCTAAAGTCCTTTTTAACCCCTTAAAACTCAAGAGAGACAAACAGCAGAAACTTCAAAAGAAGTCAAGCAACAGCAATTGATCCCACCGTGGAGCCCAAGGCACGTTCAGGAGAGATAACGATTTTAGGCCTATGCTTGTCCTCGGTCAAACATGGTGGCAGCCCACGGCAACTTTTTGAAGGACCCTGAGCACCCACTCCTCTAGCCGTGAGCACAAGGTTCAAAGTCTTGAGCACGATGAACCCTGAATGTCCAGTCACACATGCTTCATGACAAAACATTGGTTTATCTGGGGTGAGTGTTTCTTAAACCCCAGGAGAAGTACAAAATACACAAGAGACATGCATGACAATGGCTGGATTTTGTCACAACGTGGGGAAATTAAAGGCTGTAGGATTTACTTTAGTTTCCTGAAAGGAGGCTCAGCTTTCAAAAGGTGATTTATCTTTATGTTGCAATAAAAAAACTGGCTAGAGAGGTCTAGCTGAAGTTGCAATTAAGTACTACAGATAGAAATTTAAAGTTACTCCTCAATTCTACCTACACATGGGAGTCCAGCAGTTCTGCTCTTTCAGATTATTTACTTTGCTGCAGAATACACCCCAGCCAAGTGTTATTCGTGCCAATATTTCTTTTTCTTTTGGATAATCCATTGTGTGGGATGAAATCTCTATTTCTGCGTATGTTTTAAGGATTAGAAATTCAGTCAGCACCAGGTTTTAAAAGTAGCTCTTCTGAAAAAAAGAGATACCACACAAACCGAGCTCTAAGTCTAGCCGTGGTGCGGCAGGAGCTGTGTGAGCAGAGAATAGCAAATCCCAGCAAATCAGAGTGCCAGATTACTTGGTAAAGCCTGACAATGACTGAAATAAGGAACCAAAACACACTGAGAGCAGTCAATCTCCATTGCAACCTTCAGGCGGTTGGATGTAGCATCCCTCACTTCTGCCCCAGGGTGGGACGTCCTGGACCGACTTCTCTGTATGGGATCTCTGCATGGAGGCTCTCTGCTTCCCAGTTTTTTCATCACAACTTATCCACCTGTATTTGGCACCCGGAAAGGATTTTCATATATGGGACCTCTGACCTATGGGTCGATTAAAATGTAAAGCAACTTCTTCAAAACAAAACCGTGCTTACTCACTAAAATTTGTAGAGAAGGGGTATGAAAGTTCAGATGCCTGGCTCTTGCCCCTTTTTGGGCAAATTTTGATAACTTCTGCTCAGCCCCATTGTCTTCTCTCTGCGCAGAGAAGAAATGTGTGCCTCTGCAGGATGCTCGCTCTAGCTTTCCCTGAGAGAGGCCCTTCTGCTGCTGCTGCTCTGTCCTCAGCCTGGTCACGTAAAGATTTTGGTGTTCCCTTTATCCTAGGCTTAGACCTTGGACGTAGCAACATTGCTAGTGTAGCGGGGGGTGCAAAATAAGTCTCCCTTAAAGAAGTACCTTCTCTTCTACTTCCTCAGTGAGGCTTCATTCAGCTACTTCTGTATCTTGCTTTGCTTCATGCAAAAAAAAAAAAAAAAAACCGTTTTCTTCCTAAGATCCTCTTTGATTTGTGTATGTGAAGTTAGGCAAAATAAAAACTGAAATGCCCATATGATTTTTAAAAAATATTTATTCACATACATGTGAGATGTATGTATATATGTGTATATACATTCATTCAGTGTTCACATAAGACATCTCTTAATTAATTGAAAATTTATTTGAATTCTAGGCAAATTTGTCTTCCTCTCAATTTTTGCCTGTTTAAAATTACTGAAGATACGTTGTGCCAAAATGCTTAGGTACCTTAACAGCTCAGCTTTCATTGGCTTATTTTTGAATTTATGCTCCTAAATCACTTTCTTGCTTTTACAAAACTCATCCACCCAAAATAAATAATCTTGAACAAAAACACATTTTCAAAAAAAGCCTTTTTTAAGCTATTTCCAAGTAACTCTAATGCTCTGCATTATATAAAGTGTAATAATTGAATCTCTTATTTAAAAGAAAATATTCTTGTGTGCTATCATCTAGTCATTCAATTACTCAGTGGAATTTCAAACAATCAAACCTAAAAAATGAAGGCATGAATAGAATGATACTGCGAATGCACCAACTTCTCTATCTGGCCTTCATTATAATAGTCAAGAATAAAATTTACATTAATAGAGAATGATTTTGTTTTGTTTTGTTTTTTAATGTTCCAAGATGCCTATTCCATCTCTGCAGTGTAATCTTGGAAACAAGAGTAATTGCGAACATCAGTATACCGCCAGGGTGAATACAGTGTATCATACAAAAATGTTCACTTTGTGCCTTTTATATTGTTGCAAAAGGAAACACTGAAATAATTGTCCACGTAATTGTTTCGTTTACTGTTACTAAATTCCAAGAATATTAACAACAGAAAGGAAGGGCTGACACTTTGTCTTCTCCTGACCTCTTCCTGCGTACGTGTTCACAGATGACGAATATTGACCAAAATCTTTATTAATCAAAACTGATTGCGTTTATCTAATGTCTCAACAAGCTCCAGGGACTGTAGGGTGTTTCTACCTGAAATTATTACATGGAAGGAAAGGAAAGATCTTGCCTTCATGGCAAATTTGGAAAATTTGTACGCTTGAACCTTTAGCATTCCAGCACTGGGAGAAAAATGAGAAGACCCGTAATATTTGGCATTTTTTTAAATTATGATGTTTAAGTCTATATCATTTGGCAGAATAGGGAGGAAGAAAGTCCAGGCTTAAAATGCTTATAGCAACATGATTCCAAAGCGAAATTATTTTTAGTATTTTGCACAGCAAAAATGTAGTCAGTGTGTACGGCTAGCACTCGCGCGCACCTCCGTAATGCAACGGGACTATTCTGCGAATTGTTAGCGTATGGAGTGTGGGACTCTGCTCCCTGGTGCATGATTCTTCTAAAGAAAGGGAAATCCAACATCCAGAATGGGGTGGTGTTCCCATGGAGACTGGGCAGGTTTTGGGAAATAGTGTGGGAGACCCGTGCTTGAGAGAGAGAGACGGCACAGATATTCATGGGTCTTACATTTGCATCCATAGAGGGCTGAATATATGGGAGTATAAGAAGAATCATTTGGAAAACGGGCAATCAGAAAGGAAGGGAAATTTTCTTTCAGAATAAACGTGCTGTATCATGCTTGGTGCTCCTTCCTTGTCCTTTCCTAACGTTCACTGCGAAACAGCAGGGATATCTCAAAAACAGAGGTGGTGTCTGCCCACAGATGAACCAGGAAGAACCCCATCCCCTCATTTTCGGTCCAAAAAGAAAGTACTAGGAAACATCTACCTCCCAGCCCACCTGGGGAAAACACAGAAAGCCAGCCTGTGTCTGCATCTCCTCTATCAGCTGGAGAGGAAGGCTGCTGGGCTGAGCAGAGAGTGAGTTGATGGCCAGCCAGGTGGTGGGACCAAGGTGTCAGGAGGAAGGGAGGACGCTATGCAGGTATGGCTATAAGGGAAAAAGCGTGCTGGGAGGAAACCCCAGGGAAGTTTTGAAAGGGCAGTGAAGTCGAGTCCGCAACGCACAGTTCTGTAGCGGTCGCAGAAGGAAGAGACGTGAAACACTTCAGAAAAGTGCTGAGAGGCAGTGCTGCACATACATAAAAAGATAGCCTGAGTGGAGGCTCTGCTGAAATAGGCTTCACATCAGGCTCAACCAGATCTCCACTGGCCTTCACAGAGCCTTGCAGCCCACAGCAGCATACCTTCTTTTGCTTTTGTAGGTAGCTTAAGGTGCATGGAGGGAAGCCCATCAGGTGCTTCATCTTCCAGGTCTTTTGGCAGCTGGAGCACCACTCTTCACAAAGACCCGACACATTCGTGCCAACAGAGTTGCCTCACTTTCCTCTAATGACTCAGTCCTGTAGACCCTTTAGAATTGCATAGCATTAAGTATAGGTGCTTCTGGGAGGAGGCCGGCTGAAGAAGACTTTGAGTTATAGCGTGCAACATGTTGAGCACACTATTTTTCATAAATATGTCATGAGAAGGAATTCAGGAGCTGGAAATGAGCTATAAGTGCAATTGCAATGTGTTGCTTTCTTCCTGAGTTTTGCTGGAATACTGTATCTAAACCAACCTTCTCCTTTCTTTCAGAGGGCTTTGTTTGCGTGTTTGTTTTTCTGGATTTTTAATAGTGCCAGTGAAGAAGGATTAAAGATGAAAATAGCAGCCTTTGTTCTCTACAGTTTTTCTCTAGTTATTAATGGAGATGTGCAGGAATGAAGGATGCCTGTGGCAGATAGGAAGGGGCAGTAAGGGAATGATTGATGCATGAACCCTTAATACAAGGGGCATGGAAACTGTTGAGAGGGGACAACTCATCTCAGGATCATGTTATGCTTCCGGCAAAGCAGCTCGAATAATCTTCCTGATTGACATCATTCCAGAAATTATTGTTTATCTTATCTACAACAGCGTGCTGTAATCTCAGTCCCGATCATCACACTGATTTTGTGATCCCCAAATAGTGAAAACATAAGCTGCTTTAACCAAGTGACAGTGTGAGTTGCTCCCATTCGAAGCTGGCCCTGTGACGGGTTTCCAGCTTCTTGTGTGGGCACAGACGTTCAGTCTGCATCTCCTTTGCCAGGAAACAGTCAGTCTAGTACCTTCTGCTTTATATTTGCAAAGCATTTTTTCATCCTCTCTTCAACCTGCTTCTGAAGTTTCGAGTTGTAGCACCTAACAATGCACAGCTTATCTGAAGAAGTGACTTGCTCAAGAAGAGCAGGTCAATCACAGATTACCTTTTAAAAGTTATTTATTAACTTGGTGTCATTCAACAAGTGATCAGGACCAATGAATAAGAACAAGTCCTTCACGGGAGTCGATTCATAAACCTTTACATTTCCATTGAGAGAGCAGAGTCATAACAGGATTAGTGGATCAGCTCCTGCTGAACTGAGGGATCCAAGTTGCTCCGCTCTGTTGTTATTTTTATTCACAAGTTGTAAGGACAGCTGGTTTATATTCCACTGTGCAGTTATTGCACGGCCCTAGGAGCAGCTTAACTGTCATCTTCATGATTTTGGAAAGGAAATAGTAATACAAAGAGCAGAAAACCCATAGCAGTGTGAGTTTTCTAGCATCAAAACCTCTGTTGGACTTGGATCTCGATAAAGTGCTTCTTATCATTGCAGAGGAGATTTACTCAGATATCTAAATTTAGTCTGTCTGCACTGTAGATGTTTACAAATGAGCTACATGTCTATGCTCACCCGAGCATAGACACCTACGTTTGACCAGCTGACTCTAAAAGGGATCTTAAACATCTAGCTCACAGCCCGATGACAGGGTTGGGCAGGTTTGATGGTCTCAGCATAGGCTGATGTGGAAGTGGCTAAGAAGTGACTTTGTAGCTGCACGACCTTAAGATGAGCGCAAGCAAGTTTTGTCAGGTTAAAAATAAGACGTTAAAAAAATGCTTGTCCTTATCTCTGTTCCTAATAACTTCCCAGCTGTGACTCCAAATGAAACAACTCTAAAATTCCATGATCTAATTTAATTTTCTTCACTCCTAACATCTGTTTACTTTTTGCACCTTGCTCACAACCAAATGCTAAGTGCCTTTCAACCCCACTGTCCAATGTGAGGACGTGCAAGGGAGAAATGTCCTCAGGCTATGAGAAATCATAAAAGACATCAAAGCCATCTCAGCAAACAGCAGTGAGTAGACACAATGCCTCAGCCTGGGACAAAGGGAAGAGATGGGATAGCACGATATGAGCCAGCAGATCAGGAAGAAAGACTTCTGGCAAATGGCACAAAATCAGACCCAAGTCTGTTATCACCATATTTGCTGAATTTCCTTACCTGGAAAAAGTCTGAGGGTTGGTTCCTGCACTTTGGTAGCGTTTCTGTAGCTGGTGGACTGAGAGGGGAGATGGATGGGCAGTGATGAGGCTCTGCCGCTCGCCTGCAGCCGCTGGGGCCAACCGGCCCGTGCTCCCTAACGTGCCTGCTGCATCTCGGGCAAGGAACGGGGCCTCAGCGTGCCCTGCCCAAGCGGGAAGGGTGCTGCTCGCCTGTGACAACAGGGAGTGTTAGGGTTTGAACCGAAATCGCCAACTGCTGGGGCAACGAGCTGTCTGTAAGCACCCAGGAGAGGGAGAATAAGCTGATTAGAGCAAACCGCGTAGGCGCTGCAGGTGCTCAGCACCTCTCCGGACTTGCCTCCCTGCTTGGAGGCTGGGAATCATAATTTCATATGCTTACAGTTAGCATCTTGTAATGCAATTAGCAGCCGGCAAGGAAGACATCAAGCACCCTTTGACTTGTCATTTCTGCACAAACCGGTAACAAGCCCTCCGTGGGCTAACGTAGCATTGCAGGGCAGTGGTAAATGCAGTGCAGACATTATTTTAAGCAATGTTTCCAAGAAGGCATAAAGATATTTGCATTAAATTCCAAAATCTTTTCCTATCGTTAACCAGGCAAATTTTCCACTGAAGCAAGGGCTAGGGCTGTCTTTCACAAATAGTGAATGAACAAGGGTTTGGCTTTTGTAGAGTATTTTGGTTTTGACAAAAAGTTAAATTTTGCACCTAACAAGCCTAACCTTGGGTTTGTACCTGACATCATCCTCTTAACATGATGAAACTGAAGTAGTACTGCCCTTTTAGGTTACATTTTCATAAAGATTAGCCCTTTTTTTAAGAAATAAACCAGACAAATTTTGAACATTCTTTAAGAGTTCTGCATTGATAGTTAATGTGATATGGCTAATCTTAAAAAAGCAGTAATCTGTTTTTGTAAGACTTTCTGTAATCTTAAAAAAATAGTTATATTTAACATTGAAACCTATTTTCATGTTTTCTGACAAGAGGGGTTATGCCTTTTTTTTGCTGATATAATCAGCATCACACAATGGGATGAACTTTCTCATGCCCAGCACAGGTAGTTTGGGGGGGGCAATATAAACAAAAGAAATTGCATTGCGTGAGCTGGAGGAAAGCAGAACCGCCTGTTCACAGGAGTTAGTATGATTCAGATAGCTAAAAGCCGGGTTTAGTTTACATTTCCTACAGGTTAAGTCCTTAAGGAAAACCAGGGCTGTTAATCCATTGGAAGAAAAGCAGTTTATAAAAAGCACTGCAGTAATTACTGGCAAGCCCAGCTCTTTTGCGTGCTGGCTTTTGAAAAAGCAGGGTGGAGGATGAGATCTGTATGCAAAGCTTTGTTGAGGGTATGTGACTCAGAAGAGTCTAAACTGACTTAATAGTCTCAGAAAACCTTGCAGTCTTCCGCTTTCCATCTTCCTCCGGTTCACGGCGTGGGGCTGCTCGCCGTGGTCTGTGCTGTTTTACGTTCCCTTATTCTGTTGCCTGCTGGGCTCTGGCAACGTGTGTTTCCCAGCGGGTGCCCAGATTCTCGCTGGGATCCGTAGCAGATAACCCTGCTGCTGCCGTCCCCGCGGGGACAGAGCCCCCTGCTAATTACAGCCTGGGTCCATCAGCGTGCGCAGTGTCTGGGTGTCAGTCTACCCCTTCGCCACACCTAATGCGACAGGGTAGAAATCCTGAGACACGATCCTTCAGCATCTGCTGTTTTTCTGTAAGATCAGTGTTTGCACTATTTTTTTCTTACCTAGTCTAACCCCGTAGGTTTGTTTTCCCATAACCTTCGCTGCCGTGCCCATTTGTTGTTTGCAGGACCAGTACTTACCAAACAGGCAAACCTACAGCATCTCATGAGCCTAGCTCATGAGGACCGTACCTGGAGAAGGCGCTTCTGCTCCCATTCTGTCACTGTGTGATCTGAGTGGGGTTTTGTGGTGGCCAAAAGCGCATGGGTGGCATCAGAACCAGTAGGACCAGGATTTAGGGTGGGGGGGTGGGAGCTGAGCTCTCCTTCCTGAAAAATGTAATGTCTTTCATTTTTCTCCCAGTACTCAATTCAGAAAAACAAGTTTTGACCCGTTCCCCCACATCTCCCAGTCCGTTTGGGACCAAACCCAAGAAGCTGCAGGCAGGTATCTTTTACAGATAGCATCTTTTACATTGACATATTGGACCTGGCAGCAGAAGCCTGTTATAAGGTCAAAATATCTGAATCCTTGTAGTTCACATGAAGCTGTCACCTTCGTTAGGAGCCCACCTCATTAATAACATTGGGACTTGGAAAGTGGAGGAAACGTAATGGGTGCTAGCCTCGGGTGGGGCCCGTCAGTGCTGTGGTTGCTCTTTGCCAGCTGGCCAGCCCCGCTCCGCGGCCATCGGGGTCCTGCCACCAGAGAGATCTGCTGCGCCCGCCTTTGGGCTGGGTCGGGCCACTCGTCCCGCTCTGCTCCTGAGCGGGGTGATAGCTTTGGGCCCGACATAGGAAACGGCAAGCTTTTCTAGTATTTGAGCTTGTGCAGTTCTGCGGCTCTTCAGTGCTGTGGAAAGAAGAACCAGCTGATTTTTTAACCTTGAAATCGGACTACGTCTCTGTCCACAGTGGCTCAAGTTTTGTGCGCCGGCGTGCTCAGCGAGGCAGCAGGAGAGGTCCCTTCTGTTGGGTGAAGTCCTTTAACCAGCCCGCAGCAAACTAGAAAACTCTACACAGCAGAAATCACCTGAGGACAGACCAGGAGAGGGAATAGGTGGAGCAGGATGTAGTCCCGGGGCGGTGGTTTCTGTGATGCCCTTAGAACAAGAGCAGAAGTGTGGTCCGTGCTTCAGGACAGCGCGGGCAGACCGTGAGAGGCGCAGAGGGGTTCAGCACGGTCTCCAGGGCCACCTCCTGCACGTGACGCAGTTCCACGGGAGCTGTCAGCGGACCTCCGCCTTGTGCTAGGTCCGAAGGTCTGCAAAACCCATACTCAGAACCTACTGGTCGGCGCACGTCTATCATTTACGGTGCAACGTTCCTCTGCTGCTTAATATGCATTAAATGTGAATCAATATCTTAAAATTGACTTAGAAAGACTAGCAGGAATATGTGAAGTTATCCCCCAAACATAATAACCTCCTGTTCCCCAGAAGGAGCTCTAGGGCCTTGATGTTCAGAGACGTTGATTGCGTTGTCTGTAAAACTAGAGAGCGAGCTTTAAAAAGTTTAAAAGAAATGAGGGATTGTGGAAAAAAAAAGCACTAGAGGGAGGAAACACAAAGCAAAACTGCATCTGGCTAGTGTAAATGAGAAGGTTTTTGCATATTAAATGTTCTCATTGTTATTGTTAATATTGAGTCACAAGTGAAATATTTTAAATAAAAGCAACGATGCCCAACTGGATCATCTCAACCACTGTTTAACCTCGCAGCGAATATTTATTATCTCGCCGTCACCCGTGAGTTTCGCAGTGAGCCTCCGGGCGCGACGGGGGCTCGCGGAGGCCCAGCCGGGGTGCATATCGCACACAGGAGCGCGGGACCCGGCCGCCGCTGGTGCTGCAGGCTCCGCCGCCAGCCTTTCCGCGGGGCCTCGAGGTCCACCTTACCCAGGGGAGGAGGAGGCACGCTGCCGCTTGAGCCAGGGAGAGCTACCCAGATTTGCATCCGCTGAGTAGTTCATTTGACCTCGAGCTTTTTCTCTTTCTCTATCCATGCTCGGAAGGGGCAGGGGCTATTAAGTAAATCACTGTAAATGGCAGGTTTCAGATGACTAACGCAGCAAACTGAGAAGTGAGACTGCCGGCTTTCTTCTCACTCCCTCGTTTAGTCAGCACTGCAAGCAGCTCCTGCTCGCACGTTTCCGAAAGGCGTTCAGTGCACGCGGTGGTGGCGCTCAGCCCGAGAGCTGGTTTCCGCGAGGGGCTGGGCAGCCCCAGCTCTTCACTCCGTGCCTGCCCACTGCCCGTTTCAGCAGCGAGTTTCCAGGGCAGCTCCGTGCTTCTGCGCTGATACAACGGTGAAGGGGTTCACCGGCGGTGCCTTCGCAGATCCTGCCCAAAGATGCAGAAGCTGATGGTCCTGGGCTTCATCCTGAGTCAATAACAAAAGGAAAGGTGCCTCCAGCAGGCGAGTCAGAGCACCGAAGTGAGGTTCTCGCTCTTCACCTACCGCAAGAAAGTGTCTGTCTGCACCGGGTGCACAGACATCCTACCTGTCAGCTTGGATGTTTGCTATCAGGTGATGCCCTTCCCAGAGTGGTTCAGCTTTTGCAACCAAGAGTGGAGGCAGCTTGAGAAGCTGGGTGCCTCTAAGTTGGTAAACTGAAGGTTAAAGCCCATTCTGTCTCAGAGCGATGGGAGCGTTGAGAAGTGGAAAGTATCCACCTCTCCTGCAACTTCAGCCTTCAGTGTCCCCCGGACAGGGGCATCGAGTCTGGTAGTAAATATGCTCAATGCCTGAGCTTTCACTTGGAACTGCACTTCAGAAATGACACAATCATAATCACCACCATTGTTCTTCTTCTTTTTTTTTTTTTTGTGGTAAATAAATTAAAAAGATTACCAGCCCGATTATCCTACCGTTTACACCCGCTCTACTCTACGTCGTGCCAGGTCTGCAGCTAGCTCATGAGCCGGTTCCGCTCCATAGAGCTCTGCCAATGTACACCGTTGTAAGGCCTGGTGTGTTGGCTTTGCTGGAAGCGCTTTTGATTTACACCCGGAAAACTGAGAGCAGAGACAAGCCATGCACTCTGCTCCAAGCTTATTATCATCAAACGAGTTATTCTCTAAGTAGAAACAAGAAGCAATCTTGCTTTTTCTTTCATTGGCAGGAGACATCAGAAATGCAAAGGGTCAGGGAAGGAATAGGAGGATAAAGAGAAAAGCAGAATGTCTCAGGGAAAGATGCGCTTCTTGTGTGAATAACTTCCTAACAATCTGCTGAAGGAGTGATTTTGTATCAGCCTGAAACCCCAAACCAGCATCATTTTAATTTGCCAAGCACCTGTGAAAGAATGCAGCTGCAAGACCATGGGAAAACAATGGGAGCTGTGACAGTTCATTAATATAAACCAGCAACTAGATTTATTTGGAAAAGTCATTGATACAGAATTACGCTGGAGGACACAGTGGCATTCCTGAAGTATGCCAGCAAGCAGCTAACTAAGATTATAGATGTGTGTACATCATTTGAACTTGAATGGTTATTTGGTAACTGTTACAATTTATTGTGTATATCAAACAGTAAAACAAATGTATAAAGAGGAGTGATTGCTTCAGCATCTCCTTATTTCTTTGTTTTTTATTCGTTATTCGTTTTCATTTGGGTTTTGGTTTGGTTTGGTTTTTTTCCTGTAGTTTGTTCCATTTTTTTTTTCCGGTGAAGCAAGAGTTTGGAAAGTGCAAGCCGTATTTAAAATCGTGATATGCACAGATGGGAACCGAAGAACATCTTCATGGAAAAAATTGTTCTCAGATACATTTTGATCTAAGCGGATACATCTCTGTCCTAGGTGCATCATCCTAATTTTGATCCACGAGGTGCTTGGAGGGCGCAGCCGTGGCAGGCCCCAACGCAGCTGCGGGGACACGAGGCGGTGAGTGGTGTCGGTGGGCGGTGGGAGAGCTGGCGCTCCATGGAGGGACCCGTCCGTGTCCAGGCGAGGAAGCCCAGGCCACCAGGACCTCCCGTGCTGCAGGCAGCAAGAGGAGCAGGAGCGGCGCTGGTGGTGGAGAGGGTGTTGGTCCCCCTGAGAAGCTTGTTCAGGGTCTAACCGGCTGGGTGGTTAGCTGCTTCTGGTGTTTTGCCCTTAAAAGTTTACGGCTTTTAATGAGTTTAAGGGCATATCTCCAGCCTGTGGCGTGATTAAGAGTTTCTGTCACTGCAAAGAGCAGTTACAAATTGCAGGGTGGGCAACGATGTTCTAGGCAAATCCGAAACAATTCGCTTTGCATAGATTAGAGGCTACTAAAGAGATATGAGGCTACAGGCATTAATCTGTTAAAGATTTTCATGGGGTCGAGGGTACAATGTCAGAGACCTGCTTTACTGCCCATCTCTCTGTAACAAGAGAATAAGGAATAAAAATGGCATTCAGCTTTCAAATTAATAGTTTGGGGAAAATCTCTGTGATTAGATGAAGCCAAATGAGCGACTGAATGTGTCCAATCTAACTTGCTCCAATTTATTCTTCTTTTCTTCTCGCTTTCCTCCTCTCTCCTGTGTTCCCCTATCTCTCCCTTTCTTGTTTTTAAAACTGAATTTTCTGATTTCCAGATGCAACTGCAATATAAAGTAGAAATAAAACAAGGTAGTTAAATTGTTGAAACCCATAATCTCATCATATAACCCCTAAGAAAAAAGGGTAAATCATCCAACTCTATTTACCCGTTATGGGTCCCTGTTGCTGTACTATCTGTAAATACAAGAGCAGCTCAGCTTATGAAATTTTTAAGTGTAGGAGAAGCAAAAGAAGCTTGACGGTATCTCTGGAACTGTAGAAAAAGCTTGTGGCATTGGTCAAAGCCAGCTTATTTCTTAAAGATGTACAGCATATAGAGACTGCAAATATTTCCTCTCGCAGGAAGCCCACGTAGCCTGCAAGCCTGCGACTCCCACAGAGACGACCATTTATCTTCCCATTATTTCCTTCTGTCTTCCTCGCCTCCAAGGTTTATTTCCACATAAACACTCCCTTTTAATGACCATTTACATACGGTGCTGACAACCTCTGATCTTTTATAGACCTCCCTCTCGTAGCAGTGGGTTTTTCTGGACACTCCAGGTCTTCTGCACATGGAGAGCAGGGCATGCATGGAGGCAGATGCTGTTACTCCCCTCCCCAAATCTCCATCTCCACCAAAGCTCCTGCATGGAGTTATTGCTGCCAGCTCCCCCCCAGTCCTCTCATCCACCCATGTGCAGCAGCAAGCTCTCCATCGGTGTAATATACCTAGGAAATTTGTGTTTAATTGGAAAGTGCATACCTAAAGACAGCAACTGGGTTTTCTTCTGTGCGGTGTGGACTCGTGGCATTTAATTAATAACTTTAATTCACATATGGTGCTGCAGTCAGAAATGTCTCTGCAGTGCATAGGATGGAAACATGAAACAATTCTGCTGTTTATTTGATGGCAACAGAATGAGTCACAGGTACATCCGTAGAGTGGTGCATCTGTGGCAGTGATACTAGAGACTGAGAAGGGAGGAGTACATGAACAAGATCTATTGCACAGCAATTATACATGATAAGCTTTGGACACACTTATCTAGCACCTTTCAAGACTTTCACCTGTTTTCTTTCTCTCCAGAATCTCCTTGGTTTCTCAGCAGTTCCTGGTGATGAGGTGTGGACAACTCACCTTTCATCATGTATTTCACTTGATATCTGTCCTTGTGTTCCTCTGAACCTTGCATTTTGTTTTCCTTCTCTCAGGGAATGGCTTAGCAATGCTTATTCCTAAGTAATAGTCAGTAAAGGCAAATTATCTTAAATCAAACAAGGTTTATTTAATTTTGAAAATAGGAAATAGAGAGAAAATCAAAGTAAATGAAATGAAAATGGAATAATTCATACTAATCTGAGGTCCTACTCAACAGAGCAGTTCTTTTAGTTTCACCCTTATGGTTGAGTAGCCGTACTTTTTCCATGTTAGGGATCATTTGTCCCGAACTGACTACCTGTTTAGGCCCTGCACTTACAAGGGCTTTGGCAAATGGCTTAAGCCGGACTAGCTCACATCCATTTTTGCAGGACGTTTGCTTTTCGTTGTAACACCTCTGGTTCAGCCCCCCTTTCCTCAGTTACCCATGCTGCCTTTTTTCTCTTATTGGTGCATGCTCTCGCATTTGTGTTGTTTGATAAGCATGTGGGAGCATGTGGGTATCAGATAGTGCCAGGTTAGACCTTTTTTTTAACCACATCATATCGACAGTATATTTCTCAATTAAATCATCCTTTAATTATCTTAGGCTGCCTTTTTATTTTAATATGCAATTCACCACTGTACCCCATATTAATGAAGCTTATTTTAACATGCTGATAGAAGGCTTTCCAACTTTCTTGCAATTAATGTGCAGTGCTTCACAGAAATCCTCTGAATCTGGCTAGCTGTTTGGCAATAGTACATTACCTTTTTCTACAGACAACTTCACTTAAGATGTTCATGTTATATTAAAGGCTCCTCAAAGGCCGATTGCCCCCTCCAGTTGGCCTCTTTGTTTTCCAGACAGAGTAGTTGCTTTCATATATTTTCTTTAGGTAAAGGCTTAAAACGTTCATCTTGGCTTAACATTTTCAAGTTATGTGAGATAAGCTAGTTTTAGATTGTCACAAGGACATCAATGATTCTTAATTAAATGCATAACTAGGCTGCAGGCAAGAATTTTAGGTAGTCATTGAGCAGGTGAGAATACTGCAATGGTGGAGGCTGTCCTGTGCCTCTCAGGGAATGAAAATTTGGCAGCAGACAGGGCATTGTGTTTACACGGAGAACAAATACGAACAGAGAAGTGTTTCTTCTTCTCAAGCCTCATGCTCTTAATTTGAAGTGGTGGAACAGAACTGATTTTTACTGGTCAGGCTTTATTAGTAACCCAGGTAAGGCTTTTGGGAGCGGTAATCATCTCCAAGGAAGTTGTAATGAACCTGGAGTGCATATCATTTAAGCTTCATAGTGCATGCAATGATTCTCATCCTCTAAGAGGGGAGAACAATTCTGCCTCCAAAAATAGAAATAAAAAAAAAAAATTGAGGAAACATTGATGATTGCCTCCCTTCTTGAAAGGGCCATCTCCAGGCTCCACAGTAAATGGAACAATAAAACATAGCTGGAGAAAATGGACTAGAAGCTCACATATATAATAAGTTTTAAAAATGCTGGTTTCCAGCTAGAGAAAAATTGTCATCCTCTGTGATGAATCCTGGCACGTTTTGGTTATATAACAAAGGAGAGCGTTTACGTCGGTGCAGCTGCAGCGTTTCACCTGCTGCTGAGCTGCTTTCTGAGTGCACTTTAGGAAGCGTTGCCTAACAGTTAGACTGGCAAATGGAGAAGAGTCATCGCTATGACTGTGCTGGGTTTGAACACCACCGGGCTGCACAACTCATGAAAGCCCTGAGGTTTTGAACATACCCCCAGGCCTGGAAGTATTTGTGCATGTAGCACAACTGCACAACAAAATTTCAGAACACGTTTTCGCACGTAAATACTTGCTTTTTGTAGCAATTCCCTGTGCAAATTATACACAATGTCTGTGTATATCCTTCCCTGAAGTAGTGTCCCTAGCACTAAAATCATCAGCTGTCCGTGCTGTCTAACCACAAGAGTGTCCTCAGGCTCCCCTTTGGGGTGCCTCAGCTGGCAAGCCTCGGAGGAAATCTTGAGTACGTCAAGATGTCACAAATCCAGGGATTTCTAAGCCTTCCCCTGGGTGGGATGGATGTCCTGCCTTTGAAACCTCTCCCACCTGGAGCACCTGGAGGCAAGGAATACCAATCAGAGTAAATTTTATGCCGTAGGCTATATCGCCTCACGCTTAAGCCAGACCGTTGTGCTGCTGTGTCCCCCTGCATGAAAAGCCTCTTAGCAAACTTCGCTGCAAGAGACACACAACAAAAATGCATGGACTGCTTTGCCCATGCTGCCGCAGCAGCATCGCTTACCTGTCAATCTGTCCACCAGAGAAGGTGGAAGTTGCCTGCAGGAAGCTCTGCAGGATCTGTGCAGCCAGACCTCTGATCAGGGTGGCCATGGACCTGTGAGCTCCATAACAGCACAGCACAACTACAGCCACACCGAGAACATTTAACTGTGAAAATGTATTGGGTCTCTCTCGAGGTGTCCTGGTGAAAGTAACTTCTCCCCGAGCAAGTGAAGTGGTCAGGCAGCACCTCTTTGAATCTTAACTGTGCAAAAAACCTCCAAGACACAATCAATGCATTTTGTGCAGGAAGACGTTACTAACAGGAGTGGGCTGTGGAATGTGTGAGCAGTCGTTTACGGTTATAACAGAGGCATGAGTCAGCTGTCTGCATGGGTTGCGTGATGGGAAGAAGGCTGGAGGGAAGGCAAGGAAAGCCCAGAAAGTCAAGTCCGCTCTGAGTGTGAGCCAAAGTAGCTGGAGTCAAAGTGCCTGAAGGGCACAGCTGTGCCCTTCATAGTTGTGGAAGGGTTCACCACTGTGACCCCACAGTTAACTAATTTGTTTCCTTTGATGCAGAGAACTTGTGGCACCTTGACCGGAGCTACAAGTTGGTGCTGATGACAAGGAACTAAAAGCTGTCCAAGATGGTGGGTAACTACTGGTCGTCATTAGCATTTATCAGCCAGTCTGTGCTTAGGTGTTGCTGCAATGATATGGCCTCTGTTGCATGGAAGATGTCATGGAAATGCATGGATTATAGGTGTGCTGTCTGGTCTAGCAGTATATACGACCCTCAGCTCCATCTCTCTTGCTTCTTGTCTCCCTCCTTCCTCCTCTCCCCCAGCTAGCAATAGTTTGCTGATAAGCTAGACGTGGAGTTGAGGGTGCCTTTGGCACAGGACGACCTACAGGTTCTTGGAATCCGCAGAGTACAGACAGTCATGCCCTGTGCCGATGATAGCAGGCCCTTGCCAGATGAGGTGAGGGCTCGTGAGATGGTTGGCTTCATGTGAGATGTTCATATGGCATGCGGAAGGGCTGCACCTGGTCTGCACTTGGGAACTATTTGCCAGGGGTAGGTGGGCAACTATTTCACGTTGTTAGGTGTCTCAGCCTCTGGTGTCATCATGGCAGCAGGTCTTACATGCACCCTGGTAGAGACATAACCATCTTGCTGTGAAGTTAAAGTTTCTTGATGTTGGAGCTGTAACTGTTCTGTGCCCAAATTTGCCTCTTTCTAAAATGGCTATACTGTCGTTTTCCTCAGCAGAATATGAGGTATTTTAATAGTGTTCACAAGGTCTGTGAGTTATACCAAAAGCATCTTAGATGCTGTGAAGGCACCACTACGAAGCTTTATGTTTATGAAACATTTCAGACCTATAGGTGTCATGTTTTAGATGTATTTTTATCACCCAAAAATGAAATGTAAGAGTGTTCTGCCACTATTGCATCTCTACTGAGAGCTGTAGCCACAGTGTTATTTACACCACTGCATTATTGGCTGCAGCTTTTGTTAGAGCTTTACTTGCAACCATGCTGACTTCTCGCACTGATATCTGTCAAAACCCTTCCCTCCTGCATGGTGAGAAAGTTTGTCAGTAAGAAATGAACTGATTTTGTTGCTGCTCAGAACTACCTGCCTAATGATTTAGGCATTTGTGTGCTGTGTGGTGGCCTAGGTGCATTTTGTGCTCCATGCAGTGACTAGACTGTTGCTAGGAGTCTTTGCAAAATAGAGGCTGAGATCCTTGTGTGATGTAAAATCAACAGAGTTCTTTTGAATTCAGTAGAGATTTAACCAGTTGCAGATTTGACTTAAGATGCACAGCTCATGCCTCCCTCAGTGAACAAAATCTTAGACAAATAAATTATAATGATATATTCCTGTGGGATTATTCTGCATCCAACTCCAGGATTATTACCAAGCAGTAATAATTAGTACAATGGCATCATCATGCTAATTTATTTCATTCTTACTTTTCTACACAAATAAACACAACCTTGGTCCTAGAGAACTTAAAGCAAGAGGCTTTGCTTCTGCGAACACTGGTGCACACTGCCACGCTGGAAGCATATCAGTGGCCCTACTGACTTGGAGAAGTTATTGATTTTGGTAAGACTTCTCACAAGCTCAAGACTGAGTAGCAACAGTGTGTGCTCGATCTAGAAGATACAACCTGATAAAAGACGACACTGCGAAACTCAAGAGAGAGTGTTGTCTTGCTCTTTTGTCAGCTTTACAGATTAAAGTCTAATGGAGCAGGTACAAGACAGCACTGCTTCCTAGGCTGTAGAATGAAAAACAAAGGAAAGCACAAGCGTGAATGCAGAAGTCACAGAAGGAAACAAAAAGCTGTAACAGCCGTGGGTCCGGAGGGATGCTGCTCCGCTGAGCAAACTCCCGCTTTGTCCACAGGACCCGCACGCAGATCCTGATCACCCTGGACTCCTAGGCAGCCTTAAAGACAACATGCAGAAACTCAGATGTGACTCAGTGGTCCAGGCTGAAACAGTGAAGGTATCTGTAGAGCTTTTAAATCCTTTTAGTGTCAGCGCCTGGGAGGAAGTGGCAGGGTAAAGCTGGACGGACAGAGCCATGGTGGAGATTGGCCAGGACGTGGGTGAGCCCTTTAGCGGCTCGGGGGCACTTCGGCACAGCTGAGTCTGCTCCCCGCATGTTCCTGGGCAGCCAGAGGGGAGCCAGCTCTGAACTGGAGGCCATGTAGCTACCTTAGCACGGTGCTGCACTCGGGCTGCTGGAGCCATCCTCCATCCGTGGCCTGTTGGCCCCAGGGTGGCGGTACGCTAACATGACTACACGGCTTCGAATCCAGAGATGCTCAGTTGGCATGCAATGTGGGCAGAGCGGTCTATCTGCAAAGACTGCGTAGACGTGCTCTTAGATAAAACTGAAACGCTACCGTTGGGATAATTATTGATAAGTTGTGGAAGAAAAAGCACCAAATCTTCATAGCAGTTCTCAGGTTGTAAATGAGAGTACGAGCCCGATAGAGATGCTATGTAGGTATGTTGTACTGCGACATTAAGAATTTAACATCTCTTAGAAATATTGTGTAAATAAAGCAAAATAGCTTCAGAACAGAAAAGGTATTTCTGAAAGTCTGAGGCAGGTTGGATATAGTAAGCCTCCAAACCTATTTTTTGTGATAATAATAAACAGTGAAAAATAAGAGGGTTCTTAGCAAATACCTGAACACTTTTGGCACCTTATTAAAATATTTAATAGTGTTATTCACTTAAGACCATACTGTCACCAAACTCTATGGGAGGGCACAAGTTGGGGAAGAACTGAAAAAGCTGTTGTCCATCTTTGGGCTCCCATTCAGAGCAGTTGTTCGCCTGAACAGAAGAGCCGTAGAAGTTAGGGGAAGACCATAGTCTCACGTGTTTTCACACTGACCGGGTGGGATGGTGACATAAATGACCTAGGCTCTCTGGAGATGTGAATTAGGCATGTGGTTAGGCGTATAATTTTTACAAATCTTCTCCATCTGCTCTCATAACCGGCTGGTTGCAGAAGTCGCACGCTGCAGCATTTGCATGGTGTTGTGTCGCTGCTGGTAGACCCTGGCGTGTGCCACCAGACCGCATAGACCTGCTGCTGCTGACTGCAGGTCAGAAGTGCTGGATCAGCCCACAGCGCTTCTCACTGAATGTCATCTGCATCTCCAGTCCTGGCTCCCACCATTTACTAATGGCCAGTGTCATGGCTTCAGATCACTAAGACCAGTATCATGACAGTGTGATGATATGATTCCTTGTGCACCAGTGGTCTGGGAGACATGGGCTATGATATATCCTCTTGGTTCCTCCTTCCTCAAGGAAATGCTCTGGGAGCACCAAACCAACCACAAGGCACAGCAAGTTGGGCTGAGTGAAGAAGCCAGCCATGGAGTGGAGAAGAAAGCCAAGGGAGAAAGGCTGCTCTTCACTATCATTCCCTTAACCCCAGCTCTTTTTCATGAAGTTCAGTGTGAAGATTTCCTTGCTAGATCTGATCTTGATGGCTGGAATCCACAGCAGAGAGCGGTGTCCAGTGAGTAGAAGAGGATTTTTCTCTTCAGAGTGCTTTGAGATCCCCCAGTGAAAAACACAACTTAGGGACTATACGTTACTGTTATCAGCAGTATGGCTGCATCGAGCGCTGCGTGCTGCCAATGAGACACCCTCCTATGTGATGCAGAAACAGTACTTTGCCACGTGAATTCCTTGCATGCTGCTCTTTAATTCAGTTGGCAAAACATAGGAAAACTGAGCTTATGGCTTCAGGAGACCCAGTGAGTTGTCCTAGAGGATTATCACAGCCAATAGGGGTAAATCCTACTCCCTCCCTCCCTGCTTTGCTGCATACAATGCTTGCTTTTTGCTGCTTCTGCTGCTCACCGGATCTTTCTGTGAGCCCACACAATTTGCAGCAGCCATAAAAAGTCAGTGCAGAAAAAAATACCATCAAGATTGCTTAATGCTGGGTTAGGGAGCTGGACTGAGGGACAGAGGGGCCAGAAGTGCACTTGAGCCGGGAGGGGAGGGTGCTACTCCCTGCACTGGTGGCCGGGAGCTGTCGGAGGGGGTTTTCTGCCCACGATCGGCAGCCTGAGTGACGGCATCCCCACGTCCCAGCTAACCCAACCCATCCTGGCATGGGAGACAACAGCTAATGATTTCGGCCAGGATGGGAGCTTAGGGCGCAGACCTGGGTGCTCTCCAGCGGCAGCAGGGCTGTCTCCTGCATGCTCCTCGCAGACTGCGGCAAGGCAGGTCACATACACCGTAGCCAGCTCACAGTTATCTCCAGCTGGGACAAAGGACCGTATTTCCATAGGAGTATGTATAAGTAAAGGAAATGTATGCAACTTTTTAGGCAATTTTGTTTATAAGGCTGAATTAGAAGGCAGCAACGGGTGAAGGGAAGTTGGTTTGAAAGGTCTGGACGTAAGAGAGCCAAGCATGGAGGGCAAAGAGAACGCTGAAGCAAGAAGAACAGCAGGGAAGATTTTTGGTATTTCACGTAGAACTAAGACTCAACACTTGTGCCCCCTTTTCCAGCCCAGTTGCTCCTCTTAGCTCTCTGAGCCTCAGTTTGTATCTGCTGCTAAACTGAGGATGATGCTGGCTTACCCTTCGTGTAGATGAAGGTGTCTGACATTTAGGCGTGCGAGCACGAAGCTGTCGCTGGGCTCATAGACTCTCGCAGTGGGACGCGCGAGGTTACTCGCATGAGCACAGCCCTCGGGGCTCAGGGTGGCTTGCGCCCGGCGACTCGGAGCACGGGTGGGCTTCGTCCCTGACCGCCCACCCCGGCTCCACGGACACGTTATCTGTGCAATGCATAAAGCACGCGACCCCGTCCCCAGCAAAGTCTGTGGTGCAGCTCCCCTTATCTTCCACGAGGCAGGTTTTGTCCCCCTTCCCCCAGTTTTTGTGCGGTAGCTTTTAAGGATTCAGAATGATTCCTTTGCCGGTTAAACACTAACAGTAAGAGCCTTTCAAGGTTAGCGAGACAATTTGTGAAAATGAACAAACTGTTGGGAAGGCTTCACTCCACCATCTAAATTAATAAGACTTAGTATCAGCAGGTCACATCTTGCTTTCAGTGCATCAGTAGCTGTTTTGCCATTGACTTCGCAAGAAATAGGATTGGGTCTGTACTTGCTATTTAAAACAAACACAACTATATATTGAATTAGACTTCCACTGCTGCAGAATGTTACAGAAAAGTAAAACCAATACTGTTAAATTACAGATAAAGGGGAGAGTCCAAAATTTCCAAAATGCTCTCTTTTTCTTTTTTAACGACTGTCATTATATTTTGATGTGTTTAATAATACAGCAGAGGTTAAATGAAACATGAAAAAGGGATGTACATTAAAATTGAGATAACTCTTCCTTCAGTGAAGTGGAACCCAGCAGATGTAGCTGCACACTGTAATTGCTGCCTGTTTCCTGTCAGTCTGATTAAGTTGCATTGTCCCTGCTCCAAGTGTAAGAATCAGTGGCTTCCCATAGGGCACAGCATGGGACAACTGGCTTATGCAGTCAAATGACTATGTGCACCTCCTGCTTGTCCTGTTAATAGTATAGACAGACAATATACATTGATGACTTATAAAATCAATAGGCTGTGTAGTGTGGTAGAAACACAGTGTCTTTCATCTTCCCAACACTCCAGTCAAGGGCCAACATTTTTTGGTAAATTCCATAGTTCAAATAGCCCCAGTATCTGCTTGTTCAGGCTTTGTTACATAAAATCTGTCTCTCAAGAGTTATTGTGCACCTCCTAACATTATTCTTTTACTCTTTTCAAAATATGACATCGTACATTCTGTTTACACTTATTCATATTTTCCTTTCTGTAATAAATCCCTACTTATAGGATTAAACTACTGATGGTAAAATCCAGTACCTATCTATGGAGTATAAGGCCAGATTCCCAGCTGCTATAAATTGCAGTAGATCCACTGAAGCCAGTGGGGCTACTCTGATTTACAACAGCTGTTGGACTTGCCTGAAAGGTCCATAAAGTGAAATTCTGTTTTATTCCATTCAAAAAGAGTGTAATGTGCCTCATTCAGCACTGCATTGCCCTACTTTTGCTTTAGAGTAACTGCTGCTTTCAGTGGCATTACATCAGTGCAAGACTGCAGTAGCATGGAGGTGAGTCAGGCCTGTTATTTATAATTAATAGCTATTTTTTACAAGTGGCCTCCAATTACTTGCTGCTGAATTGTATGTGCTACAGCACATTTGTGTGTTTGCATTTAACCATAAGAGCAAAATTGTACTTAAGCACAGAAAGATAAACTGAGGTTGCGCTTACAGAGACCTGGACAAGAAAAGGAGTGCAGGTGACACCCTGCTAAGCAGTGTAGTACCTGCTCTTTAGGCACGTGACTACCCAGATGAAAGCTTGAACTCCAGTTTAGGCATTTTGGTTAATACAGAAAAGATAAGGAGCTCCAGAAGGGGACCAACCAAATCAGCATCCCGAATAGGAACCCACCCCGTGCAGCGAACGTATCTGAAATCCCAGCCCTCCTGGAGTGCGGAGCACTGTCCCTGGCCTGGAGGTCCAGGTCCAGAACTCAACCAAGATAAAGTTTCTGTTAAAAACGCAGTGGAAATCAGTGTTTAACGGAGAGCGGGACCACCTCGCTTTCCTTAAACGGTTCAGCAGGTGATGCTCACCTATAGCTCCTCTCTCACCTGAGATGCTCCCCAGCCCCATCAGCCACCCAGCCAACATGCAAAAACAGCCACTCCATGGAGAAAGCCGAGTTCACATCCCAGAAAAGGTTATAAAAGCGTTGAGGAGCGAGGAGAAACAGCCTGATCACCTTCTGAAGGAAAGTGGTGGCGTGTCCTGGTGTGCCCATTGGCGTGACTCCGTTGAGTGAAGGGAAGCACACAGGGAAGTACCTCCATTACAGAGAATTTTTTGTGGCCGAGCAACTCAAGCACTTCACAGACTGAGTCACGAAATGAGCTTAGTTGCCTTCAGGGTTAGCAACAGCTGAGCAGGAGGGCTGTGGACTGCAATTTTGGATTTAGGCATCTATCCCATTTAAATTCTCACTTTGGCTCTCCAATCCATAGTTGGATCTGGGACCTTACTTTCTAAAAATGGGAATTAATATTAGAAGTCTTGCCTTAACACATGTTTATTTTCCAATTTATAGAATGTACCTATTACACTCTCCAGACACATGTGCTTGATTATAATGATTATCATATGTATTTCTAAGGCACTCATCACCATAATATCAAATGTCATTATACAAATTATGACAGAGCTTCAGCATTTCTTCCAAGGAAGAAGCCAGTTTCCTCTTTTCCCACCACATTAGTAAAAGCACAGAAATTAAGCTGACTTTATGCCACTTTTGTTTCAGTTCGAGACAAAACAGCCAACTCCCCAGTGAAATGTGCAATGTGCACCTGAAGCCAAACCCTCTGCAAAACTCTGTGTAAAAGGGCCTGCAGATACACAGAGAAAGCCTGCTCCAAAATACAGGGCTGCCCACTGAGTTCTTCTTTCTGCCCCCAGCCAATGCACGTGCTCATGGCTGACCTTCTTTGTCAAGATAAGGATGCAGGAGCCACACCATTAGGAACGAACAAGGAAAGGGAAGTCTTGAACTCAGCTGTTGAGGTTAGAGGTCCTGACTTGAATCTTGGCTGCTGCTCCCAGGGGTATTTTTTCTCCTGATATAATGACTCCTCAGTGAAAAATAACAAGAACTGCTAGGGCAAAACCCAACATAAAGACTTACCGAAGCTGAGGGCTCTAACCACTTGGGCTAGGGTCACACTTGCTTTTCCCTTTCTGCTCCTAAAACTCTTGCATATTTCACTTATCTTAGAAAGAAAGAAAGATGCCAGTGTATTTTCTTACTTGATGCTGCATCTATTTTCCTAGAGGTGGAACATGGAGATCTGGATTTCTTTGGAAGAGCCAAGATTTTCTGTTTCCTGGGTTAAAGCTCTAGTGGGCTCAAGAGCTACTGTAGCAGAGGAGACCAGGCTGCTGGGTTGGCTGTCATGAAGAAAACATGATGCTAGCAGCATCTATCAGGTTTTTTCAGATCCACGTCCTCAGAGGACAACATGGACATCTCATGCTGCTCCAGGAGAATTTCTGGACAGTCCTGAAGACACGTTTAAGGTTGTAGCCCAGCCCATGTGCGTCGGGGGTACTCCGTGGTGAGGACAAGCAGGAACCGCGGCTCTGGAGCTGGCCAAGCTGAGCTGGGGTCCGACCTGGGCAGTGATGGGGCCCAGGGAGGTTGCTCAGGGCAGCCGAGACCCCTCAGTGCCCTTGGCTGCTGTCATGCCTATTCTTCATTACTTCTTACTTTTGTCCTTAATGCATAAAAAATACATGTTATGTGTTTAATTCTTTGTGAATGGCATCATAACCTGCCTAAATCTGAAGGTTTTCACCAAGATCCAACTTCGCAAAGTCTGTAGGAATTTAAGATCTTGGTTTAGGCCACTGCTAAGTAGGACAGCCTGCTGAAATCCAGACTTAAATGTCACATCCCTGTAAAATAGGAGCAAAGCACTAGGGAGTGAGAATACCATATCTGAAATGCTGACTTAGACTAATATCTCTTTTTTTCCCTTTGCTCCATTTATGTGATTATTTTTGTGCTTCATATGTTCGAAAATCCCTGGGAAAAAATAATCTTTTTTCATTTTTGCTTTGCAAGTCACTTTGTAAAGAACCACTTTGGTGTCTTTAGAGGGCTTTAAACCCACCTGTTTCCTCTGTAAAGCACAGATGAGGAAACATGAACGAAAGGCTAGCCCGGCATCGACCGTAGAATTCAGGAACCCCAAGTGAAACTAAATATATTGGTTCCACATCTGGGAAGAGTTTTTTAAGAAGGATTTTCGCTATCAAAGTAAAAGATTTATTTCACTTATAAAAAGATAGATGGGACCTAAAGAAAGTAACATTCCTCTTGTTCTGGCAGAAGCGGAAACCCTGCGATTACCCGTATTGGGGAAACCGGCGTTTCTGAACTCTGCCTCCGTGCGGATTAAAATCAAAATGCCAGCAATGCTTGAGGGAAGGAGTTACTCGGAAAAACAAGGGACCAAACCCGAGAGGCGAATGAACTGGCAGGACTCTTGCGCTGCCGCCTGCTCCTTCCTATCTTGATGTGCTTCTGTGGACACTTGAATGCCTCTAAGGTCACTTGGATAATCTAATACTGCTCAGGATGATATCTAGCTCAGGCAGGAACTCTTACAAGGATTTAAACAACATTTATCTTCATTATTTTACACCCTCATGTCTGTATGATTGATTCGTGCTAAATTTTGTTTAATTGCTCAGAAGGTCTTAAAGACTGACATTTGGAGTGAGCCAAATGGGATGTCTGAGCTCCCCCTGCTGCTCCACCGCACGCAGCGAACGGCGCGGCTGGCGTCCCCGGCCGTGGGGCCACGCCGGTGCACACACCGGGGAGCGCAGAGCCCCGCCACGGGCTCTCCACCGAAAAGAGCAAAAAACGAGGAGGAATGACACGTTTGCCAGGTGAAGAACCAGGACAGGTTTAACAAGTACTGCCAGCTTTCTAATAGGGTATCACAAAGGCTGGAGAGCAACAGCTCCCGCGCTGGAGAGATGCTGAAGCTTCACTTTTATGGGTGCGACCTTTCAGCTCAGCTGCGTACACAAGGCTTTTTGGAAACCCAGTTAGTCCAGTGGCGAAGGAGTTGATTGTCCAGTGGGAACACCACTCATGCTGGTGGGTCTGACCCCAGCTCAAGGACCCAGCGCCTGGGGAAGTACCTGCAGCAAGGTGGGGCCTGGCTGCCTCCGTCCTCCCAAATTACGTAAAGCAAAAGGCTCGTGCAGATGACCTGCAGAAAGCAGGGAAGGGAAGGAGGCCTTATCCACTCTCAGGTTGTTGTGCTATGTAGGTTGATGGTCTAGTAGCTGACTAGTGGCTTACACTTGAGTCCTGCCACCGCAGGTGGGCTTCAAGAGCTCACTTGTTATTCCTTGCAGGGAGCTATTGCATCTGTGATACTGGCTGTGCTTTTCCCTCCTGGAACAGTTTAAGGTGCCAGTGCTATAAATCCTGAACTGTTTGGGGATTTGTATCTATTACCCTTTAGTCTGACTACTAAAGATGTAGTTCTGGTAACAGAAAAATGTGTGCTTAAGCTGAATTTAGGTGCTTAAAAGCAAGATAGCAAGCTGCAGAACTTCATCTTCTCTATGTAAACCCTGGAGAGGTTGTAGGCCCCTGGCTCGTGACATAAGGCTTGCATAAGTCCCTGGGGCTCCTCTGTCACATGTGTCCTGCAGCAGTGGCACTGGGGCTTGCCTGAACATCCAAGGTCATCCAAGGTCACCTGTGGTTTGTGGTACAGGCAGCATCTTGCTGATATTCCTGGCAGAATCAGAGCAGTGGGGTTGGTCCAATCTGTCGGGAGCATCCGATGCCTGATGGCAGCACACAGCACATTGCCACAGCCCTTACTGTAAGGACCATGGTGATGGTGACCCTGTGCCGACAGCAGTGTCCAGGCCAGGAGGTCAGCTAAGGAGCTGCTCAGGTTCCTCCTTGATCATGCAGGGCTTTCACCCTCTCCTTCCACCTCCCAGCTGAACAGCACGCCGGCTGGCCTGGCCCTCTGCAGCCATGTACTGAGCTGCACTGATTTATGAGATGGCACGGCTTGGCTCTCACCACTGGCCTCCACGGTTTCTGCTTTTTATCTGATGATAAACAACCACATGGTCCCGGAGTTGCCTTATGGATCGGGACCTAGGTGTTAGTCAGTGGAGCCGCTTAAGCTAATATCTCCCTCGTTCAAAGGGGGATGAAATGATGCTAAATCTCCATAGCAGAGTCTCAGCTTTCAAACTCTTCATCTTCTATGCAAAACCCTATTGTTTTTTTTAAATGCTGTGCATGCTTGAGAACGGTAGTTGCTGTTATTGTTTTGAACTAGTACTGTATTTTCCTGAACAGATGTGGTTATCTGGCAAGTATTTAATGGATTTTATTTTTGCTCTGTTTCATAGTTTGACTTTAGTTAAAACATCTGGATGTTTTCACTGTGGAAGGGTACTGCTTGTAAAAAAGAAGTACTGGTAAGAAAAACACTAAAATCATTTAAATTATTTTAAAATTTAAATAAGCTATAGAAAGTTTTGTTTGAAATGGGAGTCCTAGTACCATGTGTTATGCAAAGACCTAATACTAGAGGTGGCCTTGAGAAATTCATACATGTTTGATTTGACAGGTAGATTATTTTTCTTTTTATTGTTTATATAGGCCATGGTCCAAGAAAAGGTATCTATGTATACTTGACTTACCTCAAGCAGTGTAAGTTTTCATTAACTTTTAGGGAACAATGCTGGTATTTAGAGCAAGCGTATCCTTGAAAAGCTAAGAGAAATAAGGCGTCTTTGTGCTGAACAGTGTCGAGAGTATGGTTAGAGATGAACTGGACCTGCACTCCATATGCCCCAGCACCTACAAACATTTCCCTGCAGAAACCCCAAAGTCAGCAGTGTCTGCGGTCCACAAGGGATTCCTAAAATTGTTGCATCATGTGATTGTGAGCCTTGCCTATTGTCTTACACCTGAATTTGCCTCTATTTGAAAGAAAACACGCTGTGATGAGGTTGCCTTTCCAGGATAGCTCAAGACTTTAGTTTTCCCATAACCTGAAGAGGTTAATGGTGTGCTGATGAGCAAGGTCCCTTGTGATCCTCGTCGTACAGAGAGCTCAGTGATAAGTGGCTATTGCCAACCACATGAGCCAGGCCAGGAACGCTGGGTCCTGCTCCCTTACTGTGCTTGCTGGTGTTGAACACCACATCCAGCCCAGGTCAATAGCAAGACTCCAGCTCTCTGGGTGAAGCTACGCTGGCATTTTAGCCCACATAATGGTGTGCTTTTGAAATGAATCATCCGGCTGGGCTGGACATTTATGCACTATGTTTTGCACTGCTGAGTGACCTTGGAGCATGAAAACTGAGTTCTTACAGATTTGTATAAAAGATGTGCTCTAGGAGCACAGCTAGTGCTCTCCAGTCACTAATGGTCATTTGGTACACAGCACTATGCTAGAAGTAATCCAAGTAAATCAAAGTAATCCAAAAATATGTACAGTGCGGATACTAGATCCTCAGCACCAACTATTTCGACCGATGCATTCTATTATTCCACAAAACATCCTGTTACTGCACCCTTCATAGATACGGCCTCTGAACAGAGGCTATAACAGAGCCATGGCAATCTTAATTTGCCATGAAAGTCTGCAACCCATCTTCAGGTCCCATATGGAAAGGACCAACATGGCATGTCAGAGCAGCGTAGCCTCTTGGAGGTGTGAGGAACGGTCTTCACCTACAGCAGCCAAAAAATTCTTTGAGGCCACCAAGCTCCACTGTTTTCTTTGCTTGGTTGGTTGTCAGTGAGCAAAGCTGAACCGGTTCTGGCCTCATCTCCACTGGTTTACGGCTGGTCTTCACAGACGAGGCAGCACAGCAATCTGCACCGCAGCTACGCACAAGTGCATGGCGAGTGTCACTGGAGACTGTCCCCAGCTAAGACCTGGTCGTGGATAACAGTAAGAAACACTGCCGGAGAAGTAGATGTTGTTTCGCATAGAGAGTTAAGCTGAGGTCATTAAGTTAAGTTCACTAGATAGAGTTAATATCTTTATTTGCTGAAAGTGAGCAGAGTTACTGGTAAATGAAATTCTTTTCTTACATAAAAAGTAAAAGAAAGCATGCCAGCCGTGCAGGCAGAGGTACAGCACAAAGTTGAAGCAGAACTTTGGCAGGGATTTCTTTGCGTCTTTTTTACAACTGCTATTCTTGTGAATCACATTTCTGTAGCAAGTATTCTTCATACAGCTATAGAAAGTAAAAATACCTCCCCTCATTGGGATTCTAATCAGGGATCTTTCTGGACTAAATCCAGCAGGTCGGGGCAGTTTCTGAGGGTCTCAGGTACCATGAAACATCTGTGAAACAACAACTCGTCCATCATCCTGAAACAACAACTCAAAAGTTACCCAGTTTGTGCAATTCTCAACCTGTATGTTACTGGAGAGAAAGTCTAGTAAGTCTTGCACTTCTAAGAGTGATGCATGTGGGCTTCTGCAGCATTAGCCCTAGTTTTCAGAAGTGTAAGTAGGGCAGCAGAGAGGGGCCTGGCCTGGCTTTATTAACAGGCCCAGGGGACATAGAAATATTTGGAAAGCGTTGTGCTACAACGAGAAGGAGACAGAGAGAGGAGCCTGGGAGGATGAGAGCTTGCAATGGCAGGCAAAAATGATTTTTTTCTTTTGCTTCAGGGTCTGGAACATCACTCAGTTGCCCTGGATGGAGGTGAGGGGAGAGGGACGCCTAAGGTGGGAATAAGTATGTATCGGTGCCAATGGATGAATAGGTAGATAGGCAGAAAGACACAGGGTAAAGCAGTATTGCAATACAAATATGCTACAGGCTCTCGACATTAACTAGACATTATTTACACACTGAAATATCTATGATCCGGTGCATGGACACAAAAGCTGTGGAAAATATCTCCATTTTCAAATAGAGTTTTAATTATTTGTAAAGACTTCAATTGTTCAATAGATAATGTCATGGATTGGTCCTCACAGTGTGAAGTGCAACCGTCCAGAACCCCCACAGTATTATAAATAGGCTTCGAAGCTGGGATTGATTGATGTTTGGCATAAAATCTATTCCTCTGAGCATGTATATTCCTTCTGTTCACCAGTTTCATACAAATATACTTGGGCTGATTTTTTATTCAAATCTCCAATTTATGTAGGGTTTAAACTGTTAAATATTTAAAGCCTTTTTCATCTTTTTTTTTTTTTCTCTTTTCTGTTAGAGGTAACTAAATCTTTTGCCTAACACAAACAAGACTCGGAGATTTAGCACATTCCTGTGGGGGAGAGAAAGGGTTTATTAATTATATTGAGACTCAAATAATATGCTTCCTTGACACTAATGTTCCATCAGTTCCAACTGCAAGTATCCTATGGGATAACTTTAAAGCCTTTATCAGGATCTAGATTACTGCATTTATGGCTCCATAGAAGAAAGAATTTAATGAACGGCATTCTGAGTTTGAAAGGGGAATCTGAGATAGGGAGATATCAAGGTATAAAAACTATAACAGTGAGAAGTTATTTCAGTGGAATCTCTGGGACTCCATAACGAAACATCAAATAAAGGTAAGTATAATGTACCTTTTCAAGAAGCTACATAAATATCCAGGACTCCTCAGATTGAGGATTTGTCCTTGTTGAACCTTGTCTGCGTCTGACAGGGAAGATCTCAGTGGAGTTGTGTCTTGTGGAAAATTTCTTTTCCAAAGTCTGATTTAAGTTTCCACTTAGCAAATCAATGCTCCCAAATAGTTTTATTTTTGAATTTTTATGATATCAGTACTTTTGTTTCATCCACCCTCTTTTTTCCTGTTCTAAGTTAATATATTTACATACCTTCACCATTGTGGCTATTATTAATTCATTATGCATGCCTTTGTATTGCAGCAGAAGCATAGTCATGAGGCAAGACCCCATTACGTCTTATTTATGCTTTATTATTATTTGTATTACAGTAAAATCTGAAGACATAGCTGAAGTAATGACCATATTGTATTGATTATGTTATCTACACATTCGGAAAAAAATAACGTCCTTAATTCATAGCTGCGAACTGCAAAAGAGAAAAATTAAATAACTTGATGTGTCTGTCAGGAAAGCAGATACACCAAGATGTGCTTAGGTCTCCTGAGCTGCCAGTCATTCAGGACCTTGATTTCAAGCACATTCTTCGTTTCTTAAATCAATGATGTCTTATGTCGCACCCTGGATGCTGTGCAGCTCCAAAGCTGAAGGAAACTTGGGTAAATTGCCTGTCTGTTGGCAAAGCGGTTCAGGGAGGCTCTTACACCAAAGATACCAGCAATTTCACGGCACCGGCTGATTCAGGGTGTTCCTTTTGATCTGTCACACTCTCTCTGCTTTGGGACCTGATTTCTGGTGAAATACTCTGTCTCAGTGGAGCGCATTTGCAAGCAGCCAATACTTGAAACTATTTGGTGAAAATGTGCAGAACGAACATAATCATAGGAGCTTGTTGTACATAGTGTCAGTGTGTCCCACAGAGTCAGCATACACTGCGAAATAACTTATTTAGAGGTTGGTGTTCAGAATGGGTTTCATGAGACTATGGTACCTATCAGACATGAAATATCACTCACTAAGTAAAGAGACTCTTCCTTTTTATTCTTGAATTAAAATAGTTTAAAAATATCTATCACACTCAATCCTTAAAGGAGCTGGAAAAGTTCGACTCTATTGGCTTCAGTAGGGAACCACCTGATCCTGCATGAGACCAGCATCTAGCAAAGGCTCTGTTCCAGGAAACCTCTTGAGCAAAAGCATTGTGTTAAGACTATGTCAAATTCTGTGAGGCTACTTATGACGGGACATTAAACATGAAGTTAACTGTGACTTCATTTTTTTGCTGGATTCTGGCCAGGATAAGAAATTTTGCTTTCTGCATGTGTTTTGTGGTCACCAGAACTCATCCTTAATTTGACCTTCAATTACAAGGCACTTATGGATGAGTTCTCTAGAACAAGCCCACGCTCCAGAAACCCTTTCCTGAGGAAAGCATGTGGTGACACGCAGCAGGCCATGTAACTCGCTATTTCTAGCACTGGCCTTAGGGGCCAAGTTCGATGAGGCTTTGAGCATGCTTCACACAGTCAGACAAAACACAGTATTTTCCTCCTGGACCAGAAAAAAGAGCTCTGTAATGAAGTTTAACATTGAAAAGGAATAATAGCACATTAAGAAAAGTTAGGCTTTGAGAAGTCGCATCTTTGCACCTCACTTTCATTAGCCGTATGATCAGTCTAAGGAACCGGATTTGTCCTCACATAAACTCGTTTTACAGTAATGTGACTTTTCTGAATTAATTATCCCCATTTATATCGGCATAAATGGAAAGAAAAACACTTCCTAAGCTGCTAATACACCTCCTGTTCGTAAAGTGACTCGCTGTCTCAACCAGGTCATTGCCTATGGGTGAAGACCGCTCAGAACAAGACAGCTGAGGTATGGCATAATGCTAAACACTGTCAGCGCATGTGCTCCTCGGTGCCTGCTTCCAGGCGCCGGGATCATCCCAGCAGCTGCAAAGCCTGCAGGCTCAGCTCCTGCTGCAACTGGTCAAACCTTCTCCCGCCAGGCATGCTGGTTCTCTCCCAAGCGCTGGTGCCCATGACGCAGAGATCTGCACTTCAACTTCCAAGGACCTCAGAAGCTTTGGACAATTTCTGCTCTCCAGAGGAGCCCTGTGGCCCAAGCTGCTCTCCTTCCCCTGCTTCTGCTTTGTCTCCGAGCTACCCAGCAGAAGTTTGTCGTGGAAATGCCTCCACCAACCTGCGCTCTTTAGCTGCGGAGCCTCATACCTGCGGCCCTAGTGGTCCTTCTTTCACTTCTTGCTAATAGCCAACATGACGACTGATACTGAAAACTCGTCTTGCTATCTCACTCACCGCAGAAGGCTGTAGCGTTGGCAGCACAGGACGACGTGGCCACGTCCTCCGGGGCAAAGCGCTCAGGACGTTGCAGAGCTCAGAGCGGTAGAGAAGCAAGACTGATGAAAAACGTGCAAAGCATACGAATAACAGTATCAGAAATTGAAAGACAAACAGTATTAGGGTTTACAAGCAATCAAGCTTTTAAAATTGCATTGCTTAAAGCCCATTAAACAAAGCAAAACTCCTCTCCAAATCAGTAAATATAAGTTGTTTACAGCAAACAGAATATCATTGGAAATTCTAATTTCTGAACTTTTCACAGATTAAAAAAACTACAGCTTATCAGTTATTCAAATATCAACATTATTCCAGATTGATTCAGGGATGGCTGTTAGACACATTCGTAACATGAGAGAAACGAAATAAATCAAACCTGAAGAAATGGCTGAGGAGTGTTAGAGAAGGAAGCGGGTTGCTGGCTTTAATTTTTTTGCCTAAACTCAGGCTTCAGGGTTCTTATTTTGGCATTCAGCTAATAAGCCTGAATTTTAAAAGTGCTGAGTATTCAAGGGAACTGAAAAATGCTTCCCTTGGATGGATACCAGACCATCATCAGGTGTCTAGCTTCAGACTACTTACTTACCATCAATGAATTGTTGCATCATTTAGCGCTGAAAACACATATATAATTTTAATTTTAGGGATACAGATTTCTCATGCACAGTGTTTCTCTGTGTGTGAAACCTTTGCAAGGTCGGCAAACCATTCAGTAACCGACAGCAGGGTGAAAGAAATGTTCCAATACTCAGTGGAAGCTTAAACTAGGAATTAATTTATATATTGTAGCATTTGACAAACCTCAGCTCCTGATGTCTCACGCTCAGCCTTACTTTATAGTCACATCTGTTAGTTTAAAGCATTTTTAGTTTATTGAAGAAGCCTTTACAAAGAAAAAACAGATGATGAAAATCTCATCTGTCAAAACTGTTATTAAAACCGGTAACAGTGTGAGGTTTTGTTTAAATTGAAAGCATCATTTATTTTTTATCAAACATTTTATAAACAATAACATTTGAGAAGGATTTGGGGGACCTGGAGAGCCCTCAACAAAATGCGGCTCATTATGTTGCTTTGTTTAATGTGCTGCTCAGAGATAAGCAGTGGATGCTTTCCATTACCTCGATGGGAGGTATACTAGCTGGTGTGACTAGAGAGGTGGAAAAATCACCTGTGCACAAACGCGCATTTATCAATCACGAGGAGAGTGGGGAATAGCAAATGCCTGGGAAGTGTTCACATGAGCTGAAAGGGAAAATGGGCAGAGGCAGCTTCTCAGACCTCGGGTTTTAGAGCTTTTTTGGCACGGTGGAGAGCCAAATTTGCAGTTTAATTACCACAATGGGAGATGATAAGCAAAGAAGGAGAGATCTGACATCCCTCTCCAGGTCAGGGGCTGTCGCTGTGGCCAGGGAAAGGAAGGGGGAATACAACCAAGGTTTCGGTGTGCAGCTGTGCATCGGGTTCATCTGGTGCCATGGGAGTGTGGAGGTCCTCGCCCCGGCCTCGACCCTTTCATGGAGGTGAAAGGTGCAGAAAGTACATAGAAAAAAAATGACCAAAAGTCGGGCATAAAGCCAATGGGTGCATCTTCCAGCCTGTCCCTCTTAGGCAAGAATAAGATGGGCAAAGAGCTGCCTGGAACCACTCGGTGGGAGCCGTTAAAACTAGTCTTTTTTTCTTTTTTGGAATTTCCACCTGCTCATTATTTCTCCATGAGCGTCAGAGTATGAAAATGTGTGTGAGGTTTCTCAACTAAGTCAATTTTGAAATATAAAAGCAAGCTAAGGTACCTTTCCAAAAATGCAATGCCAGGCACTTCTAAAGGCTTCATATCTTCATCTACAGAAACTCTGAAAAAAGAATTATATACTGGCAATTTTTTTCTTAAACTCTCAGTTGAAATATGAGCGTTTCGCACTTCTGTAAAACAGAAGTGCCTTTACAGCCCAATCTGGGACAAGCTATTGGAAGTTCATAGGGTAGGGGATGTTTTTTAGGAGGAAGACATCACACAAACATTACAAATACCGTTTTTCCTGCAGGATTACTAAGTGGGATTTAAATGAGTCAAAATAAGGTTCATAGAACAACTTTTACATTGCAGAAAACTAAGCAAAAGAACATTTACAAACAAAGCAATTGACTCCGTTGATCATTTTAATCCCTTGGCTGCTGTTCCAAACATTTATGGTTGAATTAAGCTAATGATGGGGAAGATCTCAAAGGATTCAGGCTGGCAAGTGGGAATGGTGTTTTCCGAAACGTTCAGCATTAACCTAACTCTGCTCCATTGAAGGAAAGCTCCCGTTGACTTCAGCGGGAGGCGAGCCACGCGGCGGCCGAGCGCCAGTGGGGGAGCGGGAGAGGTTCCCCTCCCGCCGGCTGGGCACCCTCCCGCAGCGCGCGCTGCTCCGTGCTCCGCCAGCAGCCCCCCTGTCTTGTTGCATATATTCTGCAAACGGGGATGTTTGCGATCCAGCTGTTCCTGTGTGGTTTCCGTGTATTGTTGTGTTATATAAAGAACGAAAGAACAAAACCTGCCCTGAAAGTTTAGATATTTATTGCAAGCTATCTGTTCTTTCTCAAGCCAGCCATATTTTGAGATCAGCCCACCCCTCCCTCTGCGGGACATGGACTTTTCGTATTTTATCTCCATTTATGGTTATTGCATTGTAAACATGCAGCAAGCAGAAGTTATCATTTGCATATCTCTGAGAATTAGCCAGAAAGATTCTCCCTCCAGAAATGATTTATATTACAACCATAACAATTGAGAGTCTGCTCTAGTCTGAAATACCCTTTTAAAATATATGCCCTGATCTTTGACCTGGAAGGCAGAGCTGATTAAGATATGCACAGCAAACATTCAGTTATGAAGTAGAGATTAGCTGGGGATCAAGTAGTGATAAAGAAAGAGCAGCAGAAAGATAAATACTGGAGGAGAACTCTATCCATTAACTAGACATGGGCTTACATTAGAATAATTTATCTAATCCTATTGCAAACTTTGGAATTTATATTCAAAATACTTCTGGTTTTAGGTACAACTTAAAACCTGATTCATGGGGTTTTGTAAGAGCTGAGGTACTTAGTTTGCCTCTTAGTACAATTGGGAATTTGATTTTCCAAAATTAAATCATGGCCTTGTGACTGCCGTTGTTCCTGCCTGCTCCTATACTTGAGCTATACTTTGAGCTATTTCAATAGTACTTTAAATCTGCCAGGGCATGCAGGATTTTGAATAGCTGACTTTTCCCCAACATACATGCATACATACATCAACATACGTATTTCACATGCACGTAATTCGCTAAAACAATATATGCTAGAGATATCCCAGGTGACAAACAAAAAGTGTTCTTTGACTCTGCCTTATTCATGTGTGTTGTTCAGAGCTCAGAGCTGTACAGTAAAGTAAATCGTTGCCTTGGGACACTGTCTTCTTTGTTGCAGAAGCTGGAAAATACTGACAGAGGAAGAGAATAGGAAGCTAGCAACTCACTTAAACCAACATTTTTGAAGTTGGCCAGTAATTTGACTCTCTCTCTTTATTCCTCTCCATTTTTCTGAGAGAGTATGTTTGATAATTCAGATGAGAAACCTCTTCTCAAGTACTGAGTGTTGGCATGTCTGACTCAAGTTAATGGCTTGGGACATATAAAATGCTCCAGAAAACAAACTTGGCCTTGTCCTTCCACTGGGGCATCCACACACTTGTGATGACTCTGGATCGGGGCAGTTTCAGCCAGATTGTGTGTTGGGGATCTGTTTGTAGCCCTAGCCGTTTGTACAGAAGATGACAAGTGTGACACATACCCCAAGACAGGGTTTAAACACCCTCCACTGTACTAAGGCTTGCCATGGGTAGTGCTTTTCAACAGAAAGTGCTCCTTCCACAGAGTTTCTGCCTCATTAACTTGTGAATTTGCTCAGCAGCTAAGTAGAGGTATCCTTTCTGGTTACTTTGGAAGATACCCAAACACCGTTTGGGGTGCGAGGCAGCTCAGGAAAGATCCAGTATTCTGGTTCAAGGAACTATTCTGCTCTGGTGTTTACTAGTTATCTCAACATCATCCTTATCACAAGCTAAACAAGGTGAAGCTAACTAAAATGACGTATTTTTCAAAGCCCGAACAACGTGCTTGCATGGGTTATAAAAGCGTCTGAGAAGTAGAAGAAAACCGCAATTTCCCTCCTTACGCTAAGATCAGCTTGCTTGCTCTGTTATTTAGATGGCAGTCCATTTAGATAGTTGCCTAATTATGTGGTTAGGGACCTCCTTCTTTTATCCTCAAGTTGTGCTCAGAAAAAACAGTTGGGTATGAGGTCACATGTTTGCTGGTACACCCAGTTCCTTCCCTTGGGTTCCCAGCAGCTCCGTTCAGGTACGAATCTTCTTTCCATGCCCTCTACCTTCTTGCTAAACGTAGTGAGAAGGGCAACTCAGATCTCCTTCCATTGCACTGTTGACCATGGTGGTGCGAGCTGTCTCCAGACTGGTAATCTGTTGTAAAGTAAAGCATTCTTCTCCGTCGGGGAGAACCATGCTCCAGTTCTGAATAAAGCCTCTTCAATCATAGCATCTTATATTTCTATATATTACACAAGTTGGCAACCACCTGTCATATGCTCACATAATGATGCTGATGCAGGGAGATCATTAGTGGCTTTGACTGAAACCAGCTGTGATGGCGGTCACTTTGCAGGGATAATGGTTTGGGGTGATTGACCCCAAAACTACTCTTTAAGAGACCATGTGAAATGCTCTGCCTAAGAAAGACATAGTCAGAGAGAGGCTGGTGTGTCTGTCAGAGGCAAAAGCACACGGACTCTACTGTTGGGCTAATGGACCTCCTGTTAAGTTCCCTTTGCCCGTGATGTGGATATCCTGCATGTCAAAGTCCCAGGGTACTAGTCCATTGCAGCAACCAGGACTGTGTGCCCTGTCATCTGGGGAAGCCACCTTAGAGAGGAAAGGTCTTTCAGGACAAATAATATTTCACTGGATTCACACAGTGGTATGAGCCTTCTTTTCTAGGACTGAATGCATTTGTTCACATGAAGTTCATATTTTTCATTTAAAATAGCAAAGGTATTTTTTCCCTCATTTCCTCCCACCTGCCAAGCGACTCTTCCTAATCCTGTGTCTGGAGCCGCAGTAAACAATTCAAACGTCTTGTTAAAATTTGAGCTAACACGAACAGAACTCTCCAACAAGGTTTCTCTTATCAGCTCAAAACTTTTTGAAAAGCCTTCATTAAAATTACTTTGTGGTTTTACATTTTTCATGGAGCCCAGTAAAAGGAGGTAGAATCTGCTGGGACCTTCTGTGTAGCTCAAAGAAGAAACTGCAAATCTTTTCGTGGCCAAACTTGTCTTATGAGTTGTGGAAAGACCACTGTACAAGGAAGTTTCTTCACTTTTAAAGATTTGCAGAGCATTTTCCTGTTCCTTTTCCTACTGCCACTCACTCCTCCAGTTACAGTCTCTGTAATTAGTTTTACATTTATGCACTTTAATGGTTAAAAATTGCTTTTTTAGCCTTTACAACAGAAATCCACATGTTTCTTGGCTCCTTTTCAGCTGCTGCTGATCATAGCCATCCACAGCTTGGACGAAGTTATGCAATCTTGCCAATGCTTAATTGACCATGATCTGAAAAGCTGCTGCATTGTTCAGTTTAAAAAGTGTGGCCTAAACATGAGAGTCCTGCATTTGTGATGACTGCAGATTTCTGCTGAGGCAGCACTTCCAGAAGAGGTTTGCCAGCATCCCTCCCTCACAGCCACTGTGCTGAGATGTTTTGCCTGTTTAAGGTATCTGTTAAGTAGAGAATGAGCACAGTTGTGGTGCTGAGCCTTCGCTCATCTACAAGGGACTTTATTCCTCCGTCTTTCTTAGTTATGGTAACCCCTGAAGGCTGTTAGAATTAGCTACAACCTCTAACTCCAACACACCTTTTTTCTCACTGCTGATCTGCTCTGTCAGGTTATCTCTGACCTGCTGTACTTGACTGCAACTGACTGGCAGACTTCAATTTTTAACAGGGATGGAAACCAGCAAAAAATCTCCCACCTCCCCAGTTTTTTTATAAAAATTAATTTTGGAGCTCTTGGTTCTACACTACTTTTTGTTGCTAAAATACATTCTAGAAAGAGACATTTAAACAGACCTTTCAATATAGTGAGTGATAATTTCCCTGAGTTTAGTTAGATCCAACAGATGCCTGACCTTTCGTCTCTACAGAAGGTCAAACAGGGTAAATCATCTCATGCATTCTTGTGGTATCTTATGGTACTCCATGGTAAGCAAGGGCCAATAATAAATTCAAATTATATGCTTTCCCAGTCACATACCTTTGCAGTGCAAGCTTAAGGACCCTACTGAATCTTACACCAAACCAGATCAATTTGCAAAGATACAGGATTCAGGTGTATTTTTTCAAAATCATCGATCAACAAAAACATGAAACATGCCTCTCTGTTGCACAGTGTGTCTTTTGGGAGGATATGATTAAACATGGTGAAGAACACCCTGCCGCTTGCACAATGAACGGCTCTTAGTAGCAAAGTGCATCAAATAGCTTCTACTTATAAAATAGCAAAGGGTTGGTGACAGGCACAAGCCAGCAAATGTGGACATTTCCTTAGTGCTAGCAAGATGACGAGGGACTCGGTGGCTACCAGCTCAATTTTTACACTTCTGACAGAAAATGCGGTAGAAGTCCTTAGCTGTCCTCTGCCTGCCCAACCAGCAAAAGCTTTTTGCGAGCAGGCGGTATGTCCCTGTGACCCCAGATTGCCCACAGACAGCCAGGGATGTCACAGCTGTCACCGTGCTGCGGGGCACTTAGCAGGCACGACTAAATGCTGCGTAGTCCTTCACGGCCTCTTTACCCCTTCTCCTCTCTCCTTTGGGGTTCATGAGCAACAGATTCTAGCATGTTTACCTCCCCTGGAGCAACAGCTTTTCTTCCTTTACAAGGATTATGTTCTTTCTAAGGATCGGTCCCCCTTCCTTGACTAGAGGTTTGGTCATGCCTTAAACACTCACCTTGTTTTCTAGAATATCTTGTGAAATATGCTTGCCACAGATTTTACTGGCGGCCTTTTAACATCTCCCAGCAATAGCTGATCTATGATTTCCCTAGCTATGATGTTTGCATTTAATATGATTAGGAAGGCATTTGGATACATTTTCTAATAGCGTGAAGCACTGTGCTTCAGACGCTCAGGAGGTGTACCTGGGAACAGTTTGGGGCGCTTGCATTGGCTAACCCTGTATTTTAACTGGATTTAGAGGATATTGCTGCAGAAGTGCTTGAAAGAGGTAACAGCAATCAAGCTAATGTCATTCACTCCTTCCTTTTCCTTAGTTTGCTACTTGGGCTATTTCTACAGTCTAGTGGCAGATCTATGCAATGCAAAGCTTTTGGGTTTGGAAGCACCGGAGTAAGTCAAAACCGACTCAAGGATGCGTCTCTGAATATGCATTAATCTGGCTTGCTGCCTACTGTGTCTACAATGCTGCGGACAGACAGACTTTCCCTGGGAGGTAGGGGCATGAAAACTGTATTTTGCGATCTGCTGGTACCTTACGTGCACAGCGCACTCTATCAAAAGATATGATATTATCCCTATTTAGGAACTAGACTATCAAATTTGAACAGTGTGGCCAGAAGACCCTTGGCTGCTAGTCACTACCTTGCTTCTAGAGCAATAAAAGACTCTGTTCTTTAGCCATAAATCTCATCCAACTTCAGTGCTCAACTTCTGATTTCTCAGTATCTGGTTTGGCTGCCTCCTACTTCTGACTTTCTATCCTTAGCATGCTTCACAGGCTTTCAGCTATCTCACACTTCTGGCTCTCTAATCTTAGAGCAGCTTCTAACTTTAGGGTGGCTTCAAGCTTCAGGGCCTCTCACTTTTGTTCTGGCTCTTTCTGGGACATGGCCAAGTGGGTGAAAGGCTCTAGAAGGACTTTCAGAGTCGCAGGCAGAAGATGTCTATTCCTGCATTCCTGATACCTGAACTAGCTGGCATTCCTTCCATGCTAGCAGTAATCTAAGTTCTCAGAGAATTTACCCAAGGCCGTGAATGTATCATTTTCATAAAAAGCCACTTAAGCAAATTTCATCCATGTTCAGGATCTGGTCCATCATGACCAGCTAGGCTGATTTCATAAACAATAGGTTGCTCCTCTGTCTAGTGTCCTCCTGGTTTATTTCTATTTGGATCGAAGGGTGACTATAAAGGTTATATCAACTTTCCTCTGTGAAACATTCTTCATCAAATAAAACCTTCATAAGTAGCATTCTCTCCAACATTTCATGTGCAGATGTAGGCTCTGCTTGCTGGAAAAAATCCTGATCTTTCTGGTATTTTCTAGTGCTCAGTTTTCATATCCAAATAAAAAAGAACCCTTCCCCTGCCTCCTTCTCACCAAACACCAAATAAAACATCAGCTTTGTCTTTAAAACACTTTACTTTAGAAAGTGCTCTAAAAGATAAGCCATTACTCAAACAGGTACTAATCCTACTGACTGTATCATGATAGGGGAAGCACTAGGATGGGTGATTCACAATGGGCTTGCCCCTAAAGAGGGAACTGAGATGAAGAGGAGCCTCCTTGATATAAAGAGTCCAGAGTCTGGAGGTAGCTGAAGTTGCCAAAAGAAGCAGAAGGATTTACCGTGCTGATCTTCCTATCCTGAAGTGGGATAGAAACGGAGTTGTGCACTCTCTTTTCCCAGGCAAGAAAAGTCACATGAAGTCAGTCTTGGGATGAGCCAGAGTGACTACTTCTATCTCTGACCTTGAGCCAGTGGAAGTAGGGAAGGCCTAGCAAGAGCCACGGATGGGCTGAAGTGCAGAGTGGTCCCAGCTGGCAAAGAGATAAATAAACCTGTGTGGATCCAGCAAAAGACTGTGGAAGTAGTGGGGGGGGTCTGGCCGGTCAGAAAGACGGAGGAAGAGCTCCTGGATGACAGAAAATGCAGAACAAGGAATCTCTGTATCTCGTAAGCATGAGGAATCTGAACTAAGGTTCCTCTATTTTCTGCATTTCCTCACATTGCTCTGCAAACTCAATATTTTTCTCAGATTGTAAAAATATATATGAAGACATATTGTCTGGAGACCATCTCAATTTCGAATTCTTAAGAATCTTTTGAGTGATTCAAGGAGCACAGAAGGAAGTCAAGTAGCTTAGCTTAATGAATAAAATAAAGCAGTTGAGAAATACTGTCTCTCACATAACCAAAAGGACCTCAAGACATCTTCAAGTCATTAAAAATGAAATAAATGTCTTCTTGGCTTTCTTGTATTTACCTGAATTGTGATCCATGAGAGGAGATGAATTTGGCATAACTTAGTAAGTGAAGAGAAATGTGGATACAGTATGGATTATTCAATTCATTTTATATTTATGAAAATATTATATGAGGTGCTTCAAAGCGTTCTAGCAAGGGTCTAACTGCCACAATACGCTAATGAAACAAGGCGTAACCAGTTGAATAATGCTTCTTGACAAGAAGCATTGATCACAGTTTGAAAGGAGTGACAAATGTTTGGAAACAACTGAGATGAGGGTAAAAATTAAAATCTTTGTAGAAGTCGTATGGGGTCAGATTCATCACAGCTGTCATTGACTACGTGAAAATTAGTTGATTTAGTCTAAGAAAATCCAGGTTCCTTCTCTAATTAACGGAGAGACGTTGGAATCTGGAGAAGTGATTTATCCTGACTTTGGACAGCTTTTAAAAATAGATAGGACAACTCCTCCTCCTCTTGAGGTACTCACCTATTCCATTTATAGGAAGAGGAGCTGAGAAGATTAGGTAAGACTAGATGCCTAACTTTTATAAGACTAAAGTTAGGTGCAATGAATCCCATCTGCAGATGGGCGCAGTAAGTCGAATATACTGTCAGCTGTAATGAGTGGCAGTGAGAGTAGTCCTTGACATTACCGAAGGCCAAGTAAAGCTTTCTTTGATTTTGGCAGAGCCAGGTTTCATCTCCTTAGTTCTGGAATACAGTTATTTGCTACTTTTATAATTTCCATAGACATATATCCATGTTCCAATTACTGAGATGACGCTTGCACCAGCATGATTCATGCTGTCAGTTCCTGTCTCAAGTTAGATTCGAGCTAAGTTTATTTTGGGAGTAGTGAATACATACCTACCATATAGAGGTGCAGAAGAAAACAGTCTTTTTCAACTGCAAAGACAGCAAAAGTTCAGGTTTCAAATCACTAGAAAGCCAAAGTGGTGGTCAGACGTAAAGCAGATGGACTTTCTACTCCGCTTTGAGTAGCCTATGTATACATCCACATTCTTTACATACACAGAAACATGGTTACTGGAGGTTGCAATATTAACTAAATAAATACTGTAAGAGCTCTCTCTCTCCTAAGTTAACCGTTCCTGAGATTTCCTTGGTGAATAGTTGCAATTCCTCCCTTGACTGGGCATCTCCCACATAACCTCAGTGATAATCGCAGTGCCTTTTTGTGTTGGATCCCGGCCTGAGCAGAGGGTCGTTCTGCACGAGGGTCTCGTGTGCGGGAGCAGAGCGCGAAGGTGAGGGCTGCTCGGCCAGCGTCCCACCGGCCCTCCAGGACTGTCCCCGGCTCTTCAGTGCTGAGTGTCGTGGGGGCATTGGACTCGCGCGCTGCTGGCTTGAGCACGAGGCCTCCCAGAAAAGCGACGTGAACGTGCACAGTGACAACACTGGTCACGTGCGGTGGGATTTTCTAAATTGTGTCATGGTATGTCCGTAGTGCTCACGTGAACGTCCTCACTTCAAAGCCGAAGGGAGAGCTTGCGTGGCTGAGCTGCGGATCCGAGCCGTGAGCTTTGGCTCGTCAGGTCCGCTCCGCTCCGCGTGGCATACCCTCGTATTCCCTGCGGGAAATAACGGCGGGGAGGGAAAGCGAGAGGGTGTGGGGCAGCCTCAGTTAGTGGGGAACCCTAAGTTAGGGACAGCTAGGGGAAAATGGCATGTTCTGGTTTCTGCTCCGATGGCATCTCATTTTTTTTTTTATTCTGGGACTGTACTTGTATGACATACATAAGAAATAAAATACAATATATTTATGAAAATGGCACAAACAGTCGTTGGAACAGGAAGCAGGATGCTCTCAGGGATGTGGCTGGCCACAGCGTAGGCTGTGTCTTTTTCTCTTTTCCTCTAATCCAGGGAAGTTAAAGTTTAACCCGGTGCGAGGAGCCTGGGCACCACCGTGCTGGTGTGCGGAGGGTTGTGTCTCTGGGCCCACCGGAGGCATTTCGGTGGAAAGTAGCATGGCATTAGATGGATCGGGGGTCCGACTGCTCAGCATGGCTTTTCCGAGCGCTTGCTGCATGTGATTTCAGGCACCCAGCAGACTCCCAGGTTGGCTTCAGTGCCCCAGCCCCAGGCTGGCAGTAAGCAGTGCTTCTGAGCATCCTTATTTCGCGTGTAGGGAGTTGTTCTTGCAGGTTTCAGCACTTCCATTGCCTCTGTAAACAGGTCCAGAGAAACGAGCTGAGTTTTAAAAACATTCATCTGGAGGTTTTTTTTGGTTTTGTTTTCAATCTGGTTCCCTACATGTCACTTTGAGTGTATGGCAACCATAGGTGATGCAAAAACAACCGACAAGGCACGGGCATTGGAACACGTAGCCCGAAAGCATTAATTGCTCCTGTTACATCTTCTCTTTCCCTTTTTCTTCTCACCCTGTACAGCCCTCCTCGTTCTCTATTTTTACAATGTCTTTCCAGAACACAAACGTGTCAATGCAGGAGTATTCCCCTCTCACCTAAATGCAAAGCATGGAGCTTATACAGTGATTAAACACATCAGTTCTTTACTTCTTCACACTGCCGTTCAAATGTCAACAACCCTCAGGAGGTTCCCACGGTGCAGGCAAACAAGTATTATCCTGCTTTTCCGGAAAAGGAAACTAAGATAGTGGTCACCATTTTCCAAATGTCGTTAGTAAATCCATGTTCTGTCATCTAAATCTTTAATTTAAATATCCAAAAATGGAATGACCCATTGTAATGGAAGCTTTCCTATTGCACGTAGCATGTATTGCTCCCTGATGGAAACAGGGACAGGCATGTTCCGACAATTGGCTCATCTGAGAGACCAAACAATCATACTAAGTAGTATGTAGTATTTTATAATCATATTAAAATGAGTAAATCTGAACAAACACAATACATAATTATGAAATGATTGCTTGTTCATTTTTCCATTTCAATATGTGGTGGGAAACCACTATTAAAATAATAATAATATTAGCTTTGCTATGTTTACTCAGTAGCTCAAATGCTACTAGACTACATGGCCTGAGAGGAAATGTCTTGTTTAGACTCATTTTCAGTACAGCAGCTAGAAGACTCGTGAAAACTACATTTAGCATTTATTATAATATGGAAGCATTCACAATAGCCTCGTAATATTTATTAATGTGAAATATGCAGTGAATGTTTGATGAAAGAGCCCATTGTATACTTGGGTTTACAGTAAACAGTTAAAGCTCTTAAAATGGAGTCGGAGCAAGTGGAATATTTGCTTAGATTTGGCAAGAAGAAATATTGTAAATAATTCAAAGAGTGTAATTTGATTCTAGATTTTTCTGGGCTATGTGGCATATGGCCCTTCTGTTTTTGTTTTATTTAGGTTTGCTGCCTCTGTTACGTAACTGTTCCTTTCAGTCTGTAATTAAACTTCAAGGTCAACCAGGAATTAAGCACAGATGAAGTTCCTGTAATGGAAACAAGTGAGACTGGACCATGCTGGGTCACATCACTCCTTTTTCCTAATTCATCTGCTGCTATGGAGAAGAGAGGGCGTGCAATCGGAAGGAAGGACCTGAGACCTTCTGCAGAGACAAGGACGGAGGCAGGAGAAGCTGAAGCCAGACTGGCGCTGGGGACTTAGCCCGTGGTGCATTGGCTGCAGCTGGAGGGATCCAAGGCACAAAGTGATGCATAAAAAAGATTATTTGCAGAGGGTGTCTCCAATGATGGTTGACACTTTCTTTTATGGACTTGCTCTTTTGAATAATGTACATTTAGTTAAATGTACATCTGTCTTTGTACGGGAACTTGTTTATGCTTTAGTTGGTTCAGAACAGGGACTGGGCACTTAGATGAAATATTCATTTTCAAAAAAAGTGTTCTGGTGGCCTCCACGGTTTGGGATTTCACCTGCCGGTTCTTGTTCTCCATGGCTGAGTTGCTCATTACGCTGTGTGAGCGACATAAAGCCACTCCCAAAGCAGAGCTCTCAGGGTAGGCATGGATTCGCTGCCCGCCCAGGGCTGGAGCTGCCCTATATTCTGGCTATCTGCAACCCCTCCAACCTGTTTTTTCTATTCCACGCCTTTTCTCTGTGTGTGGAGGTGGACGGGGAGGGACCTTGGGATGGCAGTGGCCACTGCCATGTCCGTGCACGAGAGCCACATGCTCAGGGCTGGTGATGGGGTCAAGACACGTTGCAGCCCCGGGTGACCTGCCACCACTGCTAAACTCCTGAGCGAGGCGTTTCACCCCACATTTTAGAGAACAGGCGCCCTACACTGCTTTTACACCTAGAGAAACCACTTGCGGAGCTGCATCTTCCCTATTAAAACAGAATGAACGTGTTTGGTCACCTGCTTAATACGCACCCTCTGAGACCAAATCGGTTGTGTGCATGGTGCTTTGACTGCATAAAACTTGTTACATCACTTACGAGGTATGTCACTGAAAACTTGCCTTGCATTTGAAATGCTTCTATTATTTTTGATACTTTCGCATTTGGAGCTCCCCAGGTGGATAGTGCTATGTAAGTGCTAAGTGTTATTATTTATTAGGCACATATATTCTGTAATTACTTTGCAAATATGATCATTATATTTGAAGTTACAGAGTACTTCAAACATTAATTGCCACATAACTTGCAGATTTCAGATCTGATACACAAACCTAATCATCAGTCATTAAGTATTAAAGAAGAGAGCACTGGAAATATATTAAATTACTTCAGATCACTGATTAAACCTAATCCTTGGGAACTCCTAAAAGCCTTTTGAGGCACTGAGATCCACTTCCAAGTGACCACTGGGAATTTAGGCCTGAAATGCAGGCTGAATGGTTTAATTCCCAGGGATATTATGATTCTGTGACCCTGCAAAATGCTCCTTTTGTGGAGTCTCGTGCCAGCCATATCTAATCCTTACTGTAATTTTGTTTGTGGCTTACTTCATGGCTGTGCTTTTTCCCTAGCCAGACAACATTCTCCTCTACAAAACATACAACTAAACAAACCATACTGATCAAGAAATTACTGAAGGAGAAATAGGTAAAATGACAGATGTGGCCAGTAGCAGGCTAGAAGGGGGACCCAAATCTCGTTGTTCCCATGCAGGGCCTTACTCACTCACCCGTATTGCGTTTTCACTAATGATATAGGAGCAATTCTTACATTAATGCTTGAATCATAAAGCATACTGTATATTATTAGCTGAGAGAATGGACCAGCATCGCTTTCCTGGCAAGGGCAGTAGTCTTGTAGCTGTGATTTCTTCCCCACAGACTCCCAATTTCATATATTCCTTCCCTTTAGCTCTAGGCCCTTTAGCACACAGTCTGTGGAGAAGGAGAGAGCAGAAACTTTCGGGTACTGGGACTATTCCACCATATCCCAGCTTTTCCGAGGTTGGCATCCAGCACTGGCACCAGGCGGTTCCTCAGGAGGCGTTCGTGTGCTGGATGGCTCCCCAGTGTCTGTCATTGTGTTTGACGCTAAGTTTCATTCCAGAGTAGTGGGCTGGAGTGACAAGACAAAGACACACGCAATGTGTGAAATATTTCTCCTGTCTTTTCCAGACTCTTCGAAAAGTTCTCTCTGCCTTCGCTGTGGTCACCGTGACATCTCCTCCTCAAGGACCTGGCCACGCTTAGGCTAAAACTGGTAGGGAGACCTGTGTTTGCAAGCACAGTCCCCATCAAAGAGGACTAAGGAATTTTGGCCTTTCCCAGGGTAGTCCCAGATTACCTGTTAAAATCTATTTTTTAAGCTCTGCTATATTATTTCAGGACCCTATTTAGAGTAAAAAAAAATAATCACATTTTAAATTAGGTTTACACAGTTTTACCATAGGTAGAAAGTCTGAGCTGTTGTTCTTAACAATTTATATCAAACATTACAAAAATAACACATAGATTTCAAAGTATTAAATGTGTTCCTTTGTGCTTGTTTTTGTGTGTGAGGGAGAGAAAGAGAAAGAAAGAGAGAAACGTGAGGGAACGTGTCTGTGTTTGTGGGAGATGCTGTTGAAATCCTTCTCCAGAGCTTCTGGGACCCCCATCAGGTCACAAGACTCATGCTTTTCCACCTCCTGAGACACGGAATCAGGGAGTTTTCCACTTTCCAGCCCCAGTCCCTGCACCACAGTGCCTGGGATATTAACCATAACTATCTCCAAGCCCAACTGGATTCAAGCATCTGCAATTTTTCTCTTCAGTGACCTAGGGGAAACAAGGGATTACGGTGACCAAAAACAGACTTAAAGTGTTGTTTAATCTTGAAAGAAGAAAGAACAGACAGCATAAAGGTGAAAGGATTAGAAAACTATGTGTTTTAAGATTTTAATCAATCTTCTGGAGAGGACCCCAGTATGCATAATTTCTCTGAAGCTCCCATTTGGCAAGCTTGAGTCTGTGGTCTCCATTAGCTCCTCAAGGAACTTCATGTATTTTCAGTCCTGTAGCGCTGCCGATCCCCACTCCTTCCCTGGCATTAAGTCATCCCTGAGGAAACCTATCAAGGAACTGCAAAGAGGATGGTAGCGCTGTGACCATAAGCGTGTTGGCTCTTACCTCCTCCTCCAAGCGTTTGCTGATGTAGACATCTCCATTTTTCTCTCTTGCCCCTGTGTTTGAGGGAACCGTTGATGAATAAACTCACTGTTGTGATTACAATAAACATCACAATAACATGGTCAAGGCACAGAATTCACAGATTATCATGAGCGACTCCAAATCTGTGGTGTGCACAGTCAGCCCCATCTCATTTCACACTTCCTCCCCGATTTATGGCATTCTCTGCACTGTCTCTTCTTCTCATTAAACAAAACCTGGACCGACATATCTTTTAATTGGCACACATTGTTGAGCCATAATGTTAATTAATTTCACTCAGATTCTGAGTTCTTGACTTGTTTCCCCCGCTCCTTTCGCAGTATGCTCAGGCAAGGCGAAGCAGAAAGAGGGACGGAGCAGCCTATTCTGGAGAACGAGGGATGTCCCCCGTGGCGTCCTCAGCCCGCTGCACGTATAAATCCCTCTGATGCAAGCAGAGGAGTCACGCCTGTATCAAGGACATGCGAAGGTTCCCAATCATTAACTCTGTTCCTGCAGTTGGAAGGCAGTTTTCCAATGAGCCAGTTCATTAGCTGTAGCAATATCTATTTATCTGGTATTGCTGAAGAATGTCTTTATAGTCTTTAAATTATGCCTTTTTACTTCCTGTTGTTCAGCTGTTCTTTGCTGTCATAGTTCTTGGAGCGTTTATTGCTCTCCTCTTTTCACCTAAAGCAGAATGATAACATTGTTTGTTTGCTTTTTCTTTTCTTTTCTTTTTGAGTTTGGCAGTTATTAATTCTCTATCTAATCCATATTTACTCTGGATCGCTGAACAGCAGGGAAGTACTTAGCTTACCTGCCTGCTGACGTTCTGCCATCTCGAGCGAGGACAGGACTGTTGTGCCAATAAGACGGTAGTTAGCCTGTGTTCCTCTGCTACAGTGCAGTGATGCATTATTATTACTTATTTATTTGAGTGCCTAAATTTGTCAGCCCTGTTGTGCTAGACAGTGCTTGTATATAGAATGAGAAGAAGGTCCCTGTTCCAAGGGGTTTGTGCTAGAAACACAAAAAGAATACCGCTGCGGCATTGCTGGGAGGACTTTAATTTAGCAAGTGAAAATTATGAGCTATATTCTATGCCTCTTTAAATGTTAAGAGGTAAAGATAAAACAACAAAATAAAATCCAGGGAGGTTTTTTTTTTTTTTATAATAGTCACAAAAGAAAAGATTAGATGCTGGTGCGAAATAGCCCTATAGACTTCAAAGAGGCTGATTTACTCCAGCACCCCAGTCAGAAAGCTAACCAGGTTATAAGAGCTGGAGGAAGTGTTCACTAGTGGCAAGATTAGCCCACCAGAAATATAGTCTCCTGTGTTTTTTCACTCCTAGCCGCTACTCAATTGCTGCATAATTTGTGCAAGATAGTCATCCTACAGCAGCCTCACAGCCAGCCTGGCTCTCCAATTGCTTTCAGCATAAAGTTTATGATGATATGCACTCGTGGAAGACAAGACTAACTCAGATTTATACCTGTTTTGCCACATCAACAAAAAGGTCTAACGATATTTAAATATTTTGGCTTAGAAACGATTCCTTGGTATGGAGTTGAGCGTTTCAGGGGACCTTTTAGGATCATTTGGCCTGATCTAAGGCAGGATGCAGGTCTCCCCTTCGATCCCACAAGCAAGTGCTTTTAGGAGAAAAAAAATGCAATTGTGATACTAAAATTTCCTATGATGAGCAGTGAGTTGTTCCAATGGTTAAGGAGATTCATTGTTTAAAATATGCCTACTCCTAGTTTAAAGCTGACTTTCAGCCTTAATTTTTCTGCTGTATGAGGTTTTCCCATTGTCAAATTTCTCCTCTGTATTTTAGGCGCCACAAACTGTGAGCAAGTCACACCTCCTCCTAAGTCCCCAGCACGTTTGATAAAGCAAACAGCTAGAGCTCTTTGTCTTTCCCTGTGAAGCAGGTTTTCCAGCCCTGTAGTCACTCATACACTTCTCTGAATTGTCTCCACCCTTCTTGATAGTGGGCGCCAGGACAGGACACGATGCATGAGCACCGGCTGTATCAGGGCCAGCGGGGTGGTAGGGCAGAGCTTCCTGCTTGTGCCTCTGCGGATGGCCCTGGTTGGGCCATGGAGATGCCCCAGGAGGTCACATGAGCGGTCATTAACCGTGCTCCTCCAGGCCTGTTCAGGCTGACTGCTTCCCTGGATGGAACCTCCTCCGGGCATGCTCGGCATTGTGTGTGCCTGGATGGAGGACTTTTGAACCTGGTGGTACTGAGGACACGAAGGGCTTGGTCATCGCTCTCTTCTGCACTCTTTCTCACCCCAGGATCTGCGGCATCAGCTGTGATTGATGGGTTCCACTGCTGCGGCATGGACGCACCTGGTGGGACCTGGGGAAGGACACGAGGACACTACAAAGCTATTGCTGCACCACTGAGCAATGTCCCTAAGAGCTCCAGGTCGTTCGCAGGCTAGCTAGGCTGGTTTTAAATCTGCTTTCCTGACACGGGACCAGCAAATCTGCTGCACTCTGCACAGTTGTGTGTTATTTTAAAAGTGTCAGGCAATGAAGAGACATATCTAGTGTCTGTATGAAGGAGTGTTAAACTGCAGGCATATCCGTTTCAGGGATGTGTGGTAAGAATTTCTGTAGGAATTGAAACATGAAAAAGGAATGTGAATTGGATTTTTATAAACAAAATAAAATCTTAAAGCTTAGCTTGAGAAAAGCAGAATTACAGCAGAATGCTGGAGATTACAATCTAGTCATTATTTTAACCATATAAAAAGCACTAAGTTATCATTTGCAAATTATCCGAGCAAATGGTTAAGGCCCAGATTTTTTGTTACTGAAGTTGGCAGCAAAAACCCCTCAGTTTCATTGGGAAAATAATCAGGTTTCCATTTATGACTTCCTTTCTCTGATAATCAGTATTACCAGCTCCAAGAAGGCAAAGATCCTTATTTACTCCTTAATTAACTGAGAAATTGACTTTAAAATACTCCGAGAAATTGGCTTTAAAATACTATTTAAAGAAATAGTATGCTTAGGGCTCATTTTATTTGTCTTTTTATTGTTTTAAGGGTATGGGTGCATTTTAAAAGATTCATGTGCAAAATAAAATTCAATTATATTCACTTTTTAGTATTTTATATTTTAGATTAATGTGACGTGCAAAGCTCTGTCATTAAATAAGCACATTTCAAATATATAGAGGAAAATCATTGCAAAAATACCAAACCAGTCCCGCAATTTGTTTATATTTTGGTAAGCAAGTTTTTCTGATTAACGTACTTCTGAAAAGGTCTTTTCCCAAGACTTTTCTTTTTAATACAGTTTTCTTTTTAATATAGAATACTATCCTAATTATGTAGATAATAATAGTCTTGCTATATAGGGTTTATTTTTCCTCTTCCTTAGCTCTCTCTATTACTGATTTTCACGTTTGCAACTTTATCACTAAATAACATTTTCAAAGCAAATTGAAAACTTTTGTATCATTTCATTGGCTTCAGTGACAATAAAAACACAGAAAGTTGATGAAGATGGAAAAAAGAAAATGTTTCAAATTTTGAAAATGTCAACACATTTGAGAAGATCAGTAATGACACCCCAAACAAGAGTTTGATCCATTTCAACAATCTGAACATTTTCACAAATAGCGTTTCCACGTTTTGACTAGTATTAGCAATTACTCACAGGGAATCAGGCGGAGGTTCAGATAGGATAAAAGCTGTCATTACAAAGGCTGGAAGACAGATTTCCTGCCATGGGGCAGATGAGAGCAGATTCCAGATTTCTGACAAGTGCAGCTTGGTTCTCGGTTGTTTCAGGCCAGCCTAAAGCTGTGTCCTACAACGCCATTCCCAGCCTGACTTCACGTTGGCACCACCAACAGCGGCAGTAGCAGCAGCAGCTCCCTGGGCCTTGCACCTCGGCCCTGTCTCATTTTCCACACCAGGACCCCTCTCTGTGCTGGCTCTATGTCACCCTCTTGGCCCATCCTGCAGCTCGCCAAATGAAGACCCCCCACTGTTATGCTCCCTACCTGTTCCTTCTGCCACTCCAACCCAAATCTCCGGTTATAGTCTCAAACCTCCCAACTTTATCTGTCTAAGGCAGGCTTGATATCATGCACAGACATGCTCTGCATCCTACCTGCTTCTCCATCTGGAGCTTGGAGTGCAGTCTCAGATTTCTGCTGTTGTGATGGCCACCACAGGACCTCACCAGGAGTGACGTCCCAGATTTCTGCCATGGTGACAGGCACTACAGCTGCTGCTGGACACAGCAGCAAGGTGCAGCTATTTAGCTACAAGGAGATGTTAATCTTACGGCGGCTGGAAGAGGCAGCCTATAGCAGCCACACAGCAACGGCACTTGCAGTATATTAATTTGAAGTGCTTTGCACATCACCCCCAGGAACCAGATTTCCTTCGGTAGAGGACCACGGTGGCCCCTGAAGTGGACAGGGCGAAGCCACAGCACAGTTTCTGGCAAAGAGAAGGCGGTTGAAGTGTTGCTGGATATGGCAAGTAGCTTTCCAAAACGCTGCCCCCAAAGAGAGTCCGATGCCATACTGTGTGCTACAGCGCGGTTATGGGGGATTGTGGCTCTCCCTTCCTCTTTTGTAGGGATACCACCTGATTCTATATAATTAAGCAAAATCCACGTACATGCAAGTCCAACCAAGAAATGGATGTAGGATGAGCCGTTCTGCCAGCTCACCTGACACACATACGGTGTTGGAGCCACCTTTGCTGCTGTTCACTGCCACCATGGTAGAGGCAGTTTAGGCAAGCCCTAGGTTCAAAGACAGACTTGTATCTTTGTTCTCCCTTGTAAACTTCAAATGAGTTTTCCTTCCAGTCTTTACATGTCTCTCTCTGATGTATTTTAATGATAACTTTTTCATTCTGCAGACTACACACTGACACAGAACAGGTTTCATTGCCAGAGGAAATGCCAAACAGGGAGACAAGCTGACACCCACAGGCCACTGCCGAAAGAAATTGGCATCTGGGTCTTGCAGCTGCCAAACCTTCTCTATGAGTGGCCACAGCAATCAGCTCCAGTGATGTAGCAAACTGAGGAGGAGGAGGAGGCGAAGGGCATGTGGTGCACAATCAATGCTGCAATCAAAGGGGAGATGCGGTGCCAGCTGGTTACTACAGTTTCATCATCATGCCAAAAGCACAAAATAATATTTAAAGGAAACATCAACAAAAGCTCTGCAGCTTGTGTGGCCTTTAGCAGCGAGAGCAAGGGGTGAGAAGGTGGCCCATGTGCGTGACACCGCCCCGCTGCAGCAAGGGGACTCCAGGGCCCCCTTACAGCCAGTGCCAGCTCTTTTTAGGCTTCAGCATGGCTCGGAGTTCTGCTGCTACTTTTAAAAGTACAAGCTGTGCCAGGAAAAAAGTCGCGATCTGTATGAGTGCATGGCTGAGAATGTGGATATTGCAGCAGCGGTTGTGTTAGTGGAGACGGTTATTAGCATAAGGCTGGCTGTATAGTACAGATGTCAGGAGACACTGGCTGCTTTTAATGGGCAGGCCAATGCATAACAAACATTTGAATGTGTCAAAATGGGGAAAAAAATCCTATCATTCACCATATGAATTGTTTTACTCTGTTGACAGTTCTCTGTGGCTCTTTTGAAAATATATTTTTTGATGGGGAAATACAAAAGTGAAATGGGTAGAAGTGTACTCCGTAATGAGCACATAGCAGAAGAGCACAACCACCTACCGTGACGATCTGCAGCCACCTTCATAGACCCTTACCTTGCCAAACTTTGTGTCTGCTCTAGTCAGGTAATAAAAAGTAGTCCGAAAGGACCTGGAGAAGCCATCTAGCACATCCTCATCCCCAGTGCAGCATTGATGTTGAAGTTGCGTTGTAAATCAACTGGGGAGAGCACGTGTTTAACGTATTATTGAAAACGATCTGGAACACTTCAGCCACTGTAAAAAGTATAAATTTGAAGAGTTATGTTCTCATATGATAGTTTTAGAAGATCTGCATCACAAGAGGAAGAGTATAGATGCAATGAAAGGATGGTGTAGAGACGCGTTTGAGCACTCATCACGGAGTGAGAGCAGTTTACTTGTAGTTTCCTCTTGAATAAGGGTGTAAAGTTGCACTGGCTTAACAGTGATTCCCTGTGTTCAGCTGTAGTACGCAAACAACACAACACATGAATGTATTAACAAAGTTGGTACATGTATTGCTATTTTGTAAAAATATTTCCTTAAAGGTGAAATCGCTTCATCATCTTTGGATGTTATTGGTGAATAACACCAATATTGAAAAGTAAATATTGGAAGTAGTGACGATTTCTACATAGCTAGAGATCTTAATGGTAGTTTTTGTTTTTGTTTTTGTAGCTACCTCCAGTAGAAACACGGCATAGTATGGAGCTATGTTAAAAAAGCCAGGTACAAAACTTTCTTCTTTGTCGGCTTGCAATTATCAGGCAGAGCTGGTAGCCTCCTGTTGCTTTCTTCTGGAGTGACAGCACCAACTTCAGCAAGTCTCTGAACAATAAATTGTGACAATGTGGCGTTTTATACTACTTGCATGTATGCACGTGTGTATGTAGAGAAGTCCGGGTGACAGTCTTGTCCAGGTGACGGTCTTGTAGCCGTTGGTCCTAGAGGACCGCTGTCTCATTTGAAGGACCATTGCAGTATTCTTAGAGATTATCAACAGGAGTGGATTAAAACGTGCCTTGCCCTACAGTTTGATTTGATAGTCCTTTTACGCTACTGCGTAGAATACACCAAACCATGCATTACAGCTTTGGAATCATGAAATTGTTATTTACTGTGTGCTTGGATGGTGCCAAATGCAAAGTTGCCCAACTGATTGTAGAAAACAGGCCTTTTTGCACAAACTGAGTATAAATGCTGTTCTTCCTATTTGTACTGAAATGAGGAGAATGAGAATCATTTCATGCAGAGCTTCATTATGGGCTTGCCGTGCTCCAGCAAAGCCAATGGCAGCCTTGCCACTGATTTACACGGAGTGGAACAGAAACCCTGTTGGAGCCAACAGTAGAAATGAGCTTTAGTTTTAAGAAAGACTGCAGACAAACAGTCCAGAGTGCAGCTGATCTTGTGTTGTGTGTTAATACATGGCCAGTGATCATACTACTATATCACATGAAGGAAAACTCTTTTGTTATAACTAGACACCAAATCCACTCTTTGTCTAATGAAGCGAAGGCATTCTTTCTGCAAAGAGTTACCTTGTTCAATAAGAGTACATCCAGAGGTAAAATTAAAAAGTAAAAGTAGCTTATTTCTCTATATGCACTGCTAAAAGTTTGCAAGTACAGGACAGATATAGCAAAATTGTATTGTTTTCTGTTTTAACATTCTTTATTTCTAATAGTAGCTCACAGATAGTTCCAGGATTCCACTTGATTTCCTGCTTTCCCACTGTTGAGTCTATTTCTTCATTCTTCTTCTTCTTCTTCTTTTAAATTAGGAATGTGCTTTAGATAGCAAGCAGCAATTTTTCAGTGCAATGCACATGAAATTAGACTTGTAACGGCCCTTTGTAAAAAAGTTCTCCATTGCATTCTTTTCTTTTGCTTCGTCTTCCCAAACACACACCATGATAGAGATGCTTCTGAAAGGGGTAATGGCTTTACCGTTTGCTGATCGTCAACCTTTTGAAATTTTGGAATCAGCTGTAATCACTATTTCACTCCTTAGTCTGAAGTCAGTTTCATACTTTGTTTTTTAAGTCAGTGAAATAGTCATCTACATTTACCCTCACACCCTGCCTGGACTTGTTGCGCCATCTCACTGGAAATTTCTCAAATGCGGTTGCAGGAGTTTCTTTTGTCTGTGTGTTGAATCTTTTGAAGAAAATCGGTTACTCCCTTCCAAGGAAGACTATCCTGCGTAGTTCTTCAGGCCGTCTTTTTCCATCTTTTATTAATATCTTCTTCTTTGCTGGTAGCACACACAATTGGTGGATCAGTAGCGTTGGTGCACCATGCATTTCTGGGCTTTGGTGCTTCTAGAGTTTTGAAAGATGTTCTATTTCTCATCTTCCAGCTCTGTCAGCCTTACAAATTCCACCTCTGAATACCTCCCTTTCTTCTATCAATCATCTGTGTAACTTCTGGTACCATGAGATCCACCTTTTCGTATTGTCTTTTATGTGAAAGGCCAGGAGCCTTTCCTTGCCCCTGGTGGTGTTTTTCCAGCCTTAGCGTCCTGCCTCAGCTTGCACGCTCCTAGGGATGTCAGTCCTCTGAGGCAATCCCTTTTCTTTACCTTCACCTCTTGCCTTTTCTGCAGTTTTTGGTATGTCTGGACACAGTTACTTAGAAACCTCTCCTTGCCCTTTGCTTGTGTTTCTCAGAGTCTCACTGGAGGGCATTTTCTGTTTTCTAGGATTCTTACATCTCTTCCTTTCCCATATATCTTGATTAACTCACCTTAGATCTGAGTCTTTTTGGGCCATTCCTTAGTTGCAAGCAGGACTCTGCGCACTCTTGAGCTGCATTCCTTTCGTGCTTGTTACCTCCTGCTTGTCTAGAGCCTTGTTGTTATATCTGACTGGATTTCACAGCTCATTCTTCTCCCAAAGTTGTTTGACATTGAAGAAGATAAGTTTGTGGAATTATAAGGTATTTTCTTCAGGGAAGCTCCTTCAAAGAGACATTGCGCACACTCATCACTGTTTTATCAGTACAAAATCAATCACATTTCTGCCAATGCTTTTGCAGGCACTCTTGACTTCATTAGCTCCTGAATCCTGACTGTTTTGTACTCTAGTAGGCTGTGCAATTTTGCAAAATGTAGGTACCATTTACTTCATTTGCTCCTGGCGCTGAACTCATCCATGACACCCTCCAGTACAATTTCAATCACTGCCAGTCTCAATCTTTACAAAACTCATCTCTACAAAACATCCTTCTTGAAGAGGCTATGCTGGCATTCCTCAACTGAGTCATAAAATCATTCTGTTTCCTCCCCCTCAGCATCCACCATGGGACCACTGACCTGTGATGAGGTTAAACTGATGACCTTTGGAGAGGGGTGGAGTGGACATAGCTCAATTTAAAGCCCAATCCGGGCTTTACATTCTTTTCTGAGACTTCACTCAAGGGTACCTGTTGTGAGTTGTCTTTTGTGATATACAAAGAGATCAGTAAAAAACTAATCCAGTACACTGATACCACCAGCTCTGGGCTGTGGAAAATTCTTTATACGATAACAATTTCAGTCTTTACTAATCTCAGTTTTCTACTAGTAAACGAGCAGGAAGGAAAAATTTCTGTATTCATTGCAACTGGAAGGAATGATGCAATTCAAAGATTGTTATACTCCCTGCCAGACAACTCTTTAATTATGAGTAATTATCAGTAACACATTATTCCCTCTCTGTGTGTCCTTTTGGGCATTTTCTGGGTGTTTCTTGCATATTTTCCGATCGTGTGTGTAACTTTGTAATGTAATTTTGGGGAACCTGAATTTAGACTGCATGATCCTTAGCTATGTATCACTGTCAATAGACATGGTGTTTCAAAAGAAAATTTAGAGAAGCAGGGTTACCATGAAAGATGAGTGCAAAATTAAATCCAATCTCCAAAATCTTAGAATCTGGTAAATACCACTTGATGAACAAACTCAAAAATTATCCTTGTCACAATAAAATGGGAAAAAAAAAAAGTCCTATAAACCATGATCTTTAGAGATGTTTGAGATATGGACCAAAGGTGAACTCTTTTGCTTGTATTTATCTCATGTATATATCATTGATACTGCGATATTGTCCATAATAGTAATAAAGATAACAGAGCTGCATATTTTGCATCCACATTTTTGGTTTGATTTTGGGTTTGCATTCGATACATACCATTTTGGTTCCAGAAAATGTTAAAATATCTACTGTTATGGGATGATTTCTTCTCAATAAGTAACTCCAGCTGCTTCGGATGATGCTATGGGAAGTTGCTGCCTCATTGCTGCTCTGTTAAGATGTTCCTAGCTTTGACAAATTGCCTAAACTAGCTTCAGTTTTTATGTGCTACCCCTTTTATATTTTCAGTGTCACTTTTAACAGGCAAGCGGCCCATGACAAACAACTGCAAACAGTGTGCCAGCCATAATGCAGATACTCTATATGCATATGACCCTTATCTTTTATAGCATAAACTATATCTGCACCATTGCCTGAGATGAGAACACAAAAGCCAAAGCTAAGAGAGAGCTAATCCACCTGTCAAACTGTTTCTGTAACTCTTCCAGTGAGTTTACGACAGTCTGGCCATTTTCAGAGCCCTTATTACGCACGGCTGTGTAGTCCCTATAAACGCATGTTTAGATGGGATAGGAGCAGCATCTATCTTAACAATCACCCACTGATATGTCATATAAAGCCCAGAAATGTAATGGAAACACTATCTGGAAGAAAATAGCACCAGAAGCAACCGAAAGCATCCTTCTTGGAGAAACTTCTTCCCTGCTTTAAGTGCCTGATATGAAGCACAGTAAATTTCATCATTCTTGGAATTATATATTGTAGATGAGAAAACATCACTTTTCCCCAAGAAACTCATTATGAGCAAACAGTTTACTACGAATTTATTTTTTCAGAACTAGTGAACTGGCTCACTTTGTAGGCTGGGTTAGGGTCCTTCAGTGCAGAGGAATTTATTAATCTAACTATGCACCTACAGATTGTGCTGCCATGTTCCAACACCTTATTCTTTTTGTTATGGTGTTGTGTACCTGGGAAAAACATGCCAAAACTTTTAATACTGCATGTTTTGTCAAGAGAAGTCTATTCAGGATATCTTTGAGAAAGAAATGTGCAGTTTCAAGAAAGGCTGAGATGTAGAATATTGTTAGCATAAAGATGCAATCATAGATCTCAGGAAACTCATTTATTTTGGTATCCAACTAACAATCTACTGAAAATTCACCTGCTAAAAATGATTAGTCCCCCTTCCTCCTCACTCTCCGCTTCAGCATTCAGAAACTCAGAGTTCTACGTCATCAAAACCAAGGAAACAGCTCCAGCAAAAGCTCTTGCTAAGTTGGCTTCTGCAGTCCACCACTCATGAGCCCTTTTGGTATAAACCAGGTTCCTCTAGTGCCTTTTTTGACTGCTTAGAATTAGCGGCTGAAGGAAATGAGCGTGGCTGTGGAGAATCAAATCAGCGCTTGCTTTTCCTTAGCCACAGCTGCAGATGGTGGAAGGGGAAGAGAAACCAAACACCATTGCATGCTGTTGAAGGACTGTATGGCATGGCCTTAAGATCATGTCGAATAGTGTGATCAGCCTTAGGAAAGCAGCAGTCTGAAGCTTTGCCTGAATGAATACCTGTTAATTTGTAGATTTTTCTCTATTAGGAAAAGAAATCTATTATTTATGTCAAGTACCTCTTTGGTCCAATCCCTTTTACTGATAATTAATGTTGAATAAGCCTCCATGGAGGTTTTCAGCCTACTGAACCTCTGCTGTAATCCTCATTGCTTCATCATCTCCGTCCTCCCGTTTCTTTCTAAGATCACGGGGGTTGTGCAGTCATAGCATGCAGCTCCCCTTTGCCTATTCAATCCTACATTTGCTCTGGAGCATTGCACTTTGAATATAATTTTGCTGAAGACTGAATATGCCCACCACAAATGTCAGAAGACATCATCCATCTCTGTGTTCGTTCACTTGCCAGTTGACACAACCAGGCATATGTCTTTTCTTTTACCTTATCTTCTGCTGGCCTCTGATTCTGTCACCTCCTGCTTTCACCAGGTCCAGTCGGTCCTGCAGAGCGGCCTTTGGGGAACCTTCTCACCCCTCTTCTAATGTTTGCCTTGCCTTCCAGCCTTCCCCTCTTCCTTCACTTGGAGGAGGGGACAGTCATTGTTATACCTGCCTTTCTCCATCGCTGTCGAACATACCACTTTCTAACTCCTTCTGTAGCCCATAAATTAAGCATTGCCTCTGACATGACTTCTCTGTAGGTTCCTACATATACCTTGGGCTATATCCAAGTCTGGCAGTTATTTTTGTATTACATCTCTAAAATGACAGCTCCACATAGCCAAACATTTTGTCTAGTCTAACATCATCTCATCTCTCAGGTACCACAGTGTTTTTCCTGATCTTGTCAAATCCACTCTTGCTTTGCCCAAATCCATTCAGAACACTGCTGAAAAGACATATTTTTAGTAGGTTTGTGATGGAGCAGATAGAACTCATGCAACAGCAACCCAGAAAAGGTCAAAAATTTACCATTTCAACTGTGGCTAAGAGACCTGTGAAAAACAGGCAGTACGTAAGAATGGTTGTATCCCAAGTAGAGGAAGCAGCAGCTGAAATAGCAGAGTCATCCAGAAGTTCCACAAATGCATGCTGGAAGGATTTGCAGAAAAGATTTTGCAGAAAAAGATGCTATAGAGAGTGGGGAAGACAAAAACGGTTCGATGAAATGCCAAAGAGCCATGAAGAGCAGTCTTTAGCCACCTGGAACACAACGTCAGGCTGAAACTTCGAAGAGAGGGAAGGGAGGATCTGTTCATCACCCTCCTGAGGGTAAAGGGGCTGAAGACAGAGAGAGGTGAAGGCAAATTGGGGTGGGATGCAGTCTGCAGATTAAGACACTTAAATAGGTGCCTATAGTGAAGTAGATGTCTGAGTTCCCACTGGAGTTAATGGAGATCAAGTCAAATACAGCCCATCGAGCCCAAAGAGCCATTCAGCTGAACAAATACTGGCATTCACTTTAGGCTGACCTGAACAGTGAAGAGACCTAAATGTAGAAACCTAAATTTAGGTGTCATGTTTTAGAGCCAAATCCTATCTTTGCTGCCCAGGCATACAAACTTTGGAAAAGCTGATTTGCACCCAGAAAAGAGTAAACTGGAAAAAGTTTTTGTTTTAAACAAACATTTTAAATAGTGTTTTAAAACCTGATGTTATTCCAAGCCTGGAGACAAGAGTAAGTCCTCTAGGACTATTACTTTGGTGTGATCATAGCTTCTAAGCATCCTTCCACTGGCTCTTGACTCTCCCAGGCATCAACCAAACATCACTCTGCTGTACTTTCGGCTCTTACGAGCTGCTTTGACTTTCAAGCAGCTGAAATGCAGATTTTTGCAGTCAGATCCTTCTGCCAACTGTCATTGCCCACCCATGACCTTTTCAAACTTCCACTTTTGTGTTCTCACTTAGGCTTTGGAAGACTATCTTATAAACGTCCCCACAGCTAGCCTTACCCTCTTTGGTCTTTTTTTCTTAATGTCACCTGATATGTTAAGGTCACTATCTGTCACGCTGACCAACAATGTCCTGTTGTTTCCTTGTATTCCCCAGTCGATCTCCATCTGGTGCGTCTTATCTGAACTTGGAGGATTTTGAGGCAAAAGTATGTCCTTATGGTGTGTTTGCACTGCAGTAGTACAGTGAAATCCCTGTTCATTGCTTGCCTGAGGTCATGATCTAGGCAATTTGCAAATAAACTCAGATCCTGAGACACTATCTAACACCTCATCTACTAGGCCATACTCTCCCTCTTCTGTATAATAATAGTAAGCTGCTGCTATTGTCCTTTCTTCCCCAGAGAGCAACTATTCCCACTTCCTAAATTCCTCTCCGTAGCACTCTTCCAAATGCTCCTCAGTTCCCTCCACCTGAACCTCATTAAGGCTGAGTTTCCTAGAACCTCGCTTTGCCTTCTCTGAATAAAATGTCCTATCCATCTCTGTAGACAAAAGGCTATAAATGGGCTGAAGTGCCTACAGAATGTGTGTGCCAAACACAGAGAAAATCGGAGGTATATTGTCTTGGAACTGTCTAGGAACATATACAAGGAGAGAGGCTAGCAGAAACATCTAATTTCATAGCAATTACTGAAAAGAAAATAGAGAGTCAGTACTTACTCCAACTTTTTTGTTCCAATTGGACTAAGAAATATAAAAAAGTGACAAGTTTTGTGGCATTTCAGCAAGTAATAACCATTTCTGGAATGAATCTGAGTGGTTTCCTTCATCTGACCTGCATTTAGTGGCTTTTTTGCAGCCTGGTTTGTGGTCTTTTTCTTTGGCCTCTTTTGTTTTATTACTCTTAAGATGCCATTGTCCATTAGATCAATAAAAATGTGTGTGCGGGGGGGGGGGGGGGGCAGTTCTTCATATCTGCAAAACTGGAACAATTCAAGGCACTAAAAATCCTAGTAAAGCTTTTAAGGGGAAATATGAAAAATATATGCTTAGTTTACTTTCTCCTTTTATTTAAAATTAACTGGTTTATAATAATGTCAGGATGATATCTAAAGGAGATCACTGTCACAGGATAGGGACTGCCTTCCTTTGCAGGTGCTAGGGGACATCACATGAAGCTGGTAGGAGCTCGATTTAAAGCAAACTGAAGGAGGTGGTTCTTCACCAAAAGCAAACTGAAGGAGGTGGTTCTTCACCAAAAGCAGAGGGAATCTGGGGAACTTCTCACCACAGCATTTAATAGATGCTATAAGTTTACATGGGTTAGATGGGAGACTGGGCAAATTAATGGAGAGGAAATTGATTAAGGCTTGCTAGATACTTAGAAATCACCTTCAGCTGAAAGCCACACACCTGGAAACAGCCAAAGGCTTGGAGTATCCTCAGCCATAACAAAAGTAGCGTCTATCTGTCCCATTCCTAAGCTCATCAGCTGCAGATAGACCTCTGATCTGACCCAGAGTGGCTGCTCTTCATTTTTTTGTGGTACGTTAGGCATGTCCTCATTGCAGAAAGTCTAATGCAGTTATTGCCCATTCCTTGTCTTTGTGAAGAGCACACCTGGGTGGGAAGCTGCGAGTGATGGCTGAGAGGGTGTCTCACGCAGGATCTCCCTCTGTCTGTCCTCTGCCCCTACCTGTGCCTTGCTAACACCCCAGGAAACTAGAAATTTCCTCTAGCAGCAAAGGACCACAATGGCTTCTCCTTCCTGCCTACATCCCTTCTACAGCAATGGTTCTGCTCTTACTCAGTCACCCTAAAGACTATGTCATATGGAGTTAAATCATGCCAATAATCCTCAAATCTCTTTTCAAGACCTCATGATACCTGCTCCAGTACTGTGCATTTACAGACAGATGCTTGTGGGAGAGCTGAGCATATTCATATGAGAACCTAGATCTGCAACAACCTGGCCTCTTTTGCCCCTGTCTGTCTTTCTCCTGTTTAGCTGGATCTACCTAAACCTCCTCTGGTCTAACCAGCCGGTTTCCTAGGAATATCCTCCTCTCCTTCGTGTCTTCCTGCTTTTGAGGTGTCCCACCATTATTTGGAGAACTTTAGTTTATTATAGCCTGTGGTCTAACTAATTTTGATAGCTCCCAAATTCTCCTTTCCCTCCCATAGGACAAGAGCCCCATGTCCTGCAAGGTAGGAGACCCGTAGGGCCTAATTTGCCCCGGGGGGCAGAGCACCCAATCCAATACTCCATCCTCTAACTTACCCTTCTTCTTTTGCCAACCTTATTCTCCACATCCCTCTCTCTTTCCCATCCTATCCCACCCATCCTCATTCATCTCCCTTGCCTAATTCCCCACCTCTTTTCCCACACCTCTTTCCCAGTTTGTCTCTACTCTTCTATTCCCTAATTACTATCATTTGCATGTAGGATGCATTTCCTTGGAAGAACAAGTTGAGCATCTTTTAAATTATTTGCTGTTCCCAGATTTCCTAAAAGCAGCTCCTCCAGCAAAGGTGGATTGCACCCGTTCTGGACCTTGGTTTAAAGGGCAGAGCCGAGCGCACATTAGGTAGAGCCACTGCAAGGTGCTCCCGCGAGAAGCGACCAACTGGCAGCCCTTCCGGAGAGACATTCCCCAAGAGTACGGCGTTACCCAGCCACATGCAAACACCTAACAAGGTTAACTCGTTTCTGAAAGGTATCCAGAAAGGTGGTAGCGGTGACAAGGCCCAACTGGAGTAAATGTCAACCAATTGAGATCATTTGGCATGCAGTCATGGGCCTAATCGTACTGAATATTTTCTTAAATTATGCCAGCACAAAAAGAAGGAGTGCCCTAACTGAGGGAAGAAACCTTCGTTTCTGAGGAGAATTGAAATCCCGTACAGAAGGAGCTGAAGGACCTTGGGAACTGGGGTAAACAAAAGAGGAAGACAATAAAGTCACACGGTGAAGAATACAGACTTGGTTATAAGGGGAGGAGTCGGATGTTGGAAACAATAAAGGAGGAAAAGGCCTGAGTGTCTTAATCACTCGTGTGCTGCCTACGTGCTGCGCCTGTGCAAAAAGCCACTGCAGTAAGCAAGGAGCTTCCAGAAGAAAGTGGAGGGTATTCGTGCAATTGTAAATACCTCTGAGGAGACCTTACCCAGAAGCCAGGGTACAAACCCAGGCCAGAAACACATTCAAACTACCAAGCGCACAGAAGTAAGGGGTGACAGAGGAGAAAGCACACTAACAGTAAAAAAAAAAAAAAAAAAAAAAAAAAAAGCTTGATTTTGCTATGTTAGCCCAAGACAAAACTGATTTGTTCTTTACAAATAAATCAGGGCTAAAGGGCATGGAAGGGGAAGAGCTATTCAAGTTAGAGCATAATGCTGGGACAAGAACAGATGAGTATAACCTGCCCATGAGGAAACAGATGAACCTCCCAGCTTTCTGCAGGAACCAGCAGCAGGGTCAAAACTGCCTGAAGTGCCCTTTAATAGTTTGTCATGGGAACAACGGCAGATCCATGTGTACCACAGAGGTGCCTGCGATTCCCACACAAGGAATGTGCTCGCCAGCATCCGCTTCCCGCGGGCAAACGCCTCCGTGCTCCTACCTCGGCCTCGGCTGCTTGGTCAGGGCCCTTTGTGGTGATTCAGCAGGAGTCTGCAGCAGAAGAAGGGGGATTTTCACAATAAGGAAATGTGTGTTATTTTTAGTGCTTTCTGAAAAAGTATGGGGCGAATTGTGCCTGGAGTCTGCATGGGTGGTGGAGAGGGAGGAGGTGTGGATGGGGTCCGTTTCCACATATGCTCTCCAGTGGTTCCCAGAGCAGAAGGCAAGTGCTATGGCATTTCTTGCACCAGTAGCCCTAAAAACCAACCACACCTGGAGGCCCTTTTAATTCCTATCTGCTTTCCATGGCCTTCAGGTGTGCTCCCCAACCATCCTCTGAAGACTTTCGCCACCACTTTCCCAGCTGCAGGCACCCTCTGTGCACAGCACTTGTGGGTCTGCTCTCCTCCTGTGTGTGCCAGGGTGGAGCAGGAATTCATGCGGTAAGTTCTGGAAAAGCTTCAAAAGAATGATTTTCCCTCACTTTGCATGCTGAGACCTTACATTCTTCTTGGGCTACTGGTGCAGATTTTGGTGCTTCCCAGGTACTGCTTAGGTACTGTTGCTTGAGGTCAGCAGTATTTGGGCTGGGCCATGGAGCCCTGTGCTAGCAATGCAACTAAGTGTGGCTGCTAACACTTTGAGGAAGAAAAAATGGGATGCCAGGTTGGGGAAGAAAAATTGGGATACCAAGTCGGGGCGTTTCTGCCTTGCCCTGTGTACTGTACTGTGGTACAGGCACTGGCTGACACCAGCCTCCATGGAGGCAGCAGGTTTGCTCCATGCCAGGGGATATCTTCCAGGCAGGGACTAATCCAGACCTCCTGAAGCCAAATACGGCATCTCTTTTCTAGTCTCAGCTGGCCGTGGCTGAACACTGTAACAGATAAATGGAAAACCTCTGGTTTTGGAATATCTGCTCAAGGTGTTTTTATAGAGCCTCCTTTGAAGGTGCGGAGCTGGGTGCTACAAATGGTCATAACTGGTCTACCAGGTGCATCCAAACCTGCAGCCCCGCAGAAAGGCTGGATCTGTCTCGCTGAGGTCCATCTGCTGAAAATGTGCTCAAATCCACAAATCTCCTCAGTGCGCTCCTCATTTTAGAGAGTGTGGCTTCATATCACGTCCCTGGGGCAGAGCCCTGCGCGAGAAGCCTCCTGGTCACCAGTGAGCATATACGTTAAATTAATTGATTTGCTAAAGTATGCAAATCTGCATGCTGAAAATGATGGAAATGCTTTTGTTGCAGGGAGATGCAGAGGTCCACTTTCTACTTGTAACCATCAAGATCTGCAAAGAGTAGCCCAGCCTGACCCTCTTCTGTGGCCAATACCCCAGCTTTGCAGTTAATGCACACAGTGCATTGCTAGAAGAAATCATGCTGCAGAAAAAGGCAAAAGAGGTCATTTAAGACTGCAGTGTAATTAATTTTCCTAAAATGCAGTAGTGCTTTTGTAGAAGGGAACCCACGGGGGTCCAAGCCCACCAAGCCTGTGCGCTTCTTTGGTGCAACCCGCCGGCAAGAATATGCAGCCCCCGTTGATGGGCTTTGGGAGACCAAGGTGCGCCTTCAGCTGCCCCCGCTGCACCCCCCGCGAGCGATGCTCAGCGCCGCCGGCGGCTGCACCGTAAAACACGGGGACGCGGCGAGCGCCGGAGCCCCAAGCAGCCCATATCGGCTCTTTAATATTTCATGGGCCGCACCAGCCGTGTGGAGTACAGCGTTTCGGGAGAGTAAATTTTCCGCAGTTACCGGCGCTCTTCCCGAAGCCTGCCACCCTCTCCCACCAACGCTGCTTCCCATTTGTCAGCAGTGATTACCCTTCCTTTCGGTTAATAACAGCGCTGAAAGGCACAGACCGGTGCTTGGGTTTATAAGCATCCGCGGCAGCATCGTCGGTGATGTCAGCGTCGAGCATGCTAATTAATCTATGGTCCCTCTTCTGGCTGTTTCTGCAGTAACAGAGCAAAAATAATTTTAGGTTATGTATCAAGGCTGCCTGTTGTTTATTTTTTTATTGGCTTTTTCTCGGTATGGCACAATTAAAAAAAAAAAAAAAACCACCAACAATGGAAAAACCCACGTTGCTTTCAGGGTAGGGGCCGGATCGTCGCTGGGTGTAAGCTCTGGCCGGTGGCAGGTTCGGGGGGCGGTAGCAGCGCCCCTGTGGCGCCCGGGCGAAGCCACGGGACCGAGGCCGCACGGGCTCCCAGCACCTCCCAGCCCCTCGGCAACCCTCATCCCTACCGGCCCCTGCCTTTCCCCACTCCGTTTTTTTTCCTTCTAAGTTTTTCCACGCGTGCTGGACTTTTCAGGGTTTGCAGGGATTAGCGTTTCCGTCCCCCTTCCCTCGGTTTCCTTCTGGGAGGAACGCAGTTCCCGAGCGCCCTGTACCAGCACAGCAATCCCGCTCGTGCCGGGATTAGCGAGATCCGCTCTGAATCGCTGCAATGTGCAGAGCAGATAACCCAGGAGGGTCCTGCCAAGCCCTCTACGAATTTGTGACTTAGTGCTAGTAATCTTTACTAATATTTGCAATAGAAACAGCGTATCACTGAGATTAGCAAACTTCTCAGTGGCTTATTTGCAGCCTTTGAGTTGGTAAATGAGGGAAAAGGATGGGGAAAGGGGACGAGGGATAACATACAGGGAAATCTCGTTATGAGAATTTATCCTCTTCATTAAAAGCCACTAAGATCTTCATCTCTGGTATTTAATGTCCCAGATTCAATATTCTGGATAGAATTTGCATATAAAAATAGCAATATCATATTTTTAAAAATGGAAGGGGAGAGGGAAAGTTTTAACTAAGCTGCATGCTTTAATAGATTTTTTTTTTTTTCCGTAAATACAGCCTTCGGGAAATATTTATCAGGCAATAATAAACTCTTTGAAACGACTGAAGGTTGTTTTCCCATTTTTCTCCCACGAAAGTTGTATTTGTCTTGTACGCTAAGCAAGATGCTCTGAGAAGCAAAAAAAAAAATCAGGAACCTTTACAAAAAGGAAAAGATCTGTTGCCTTTGGTAGCGAATCAGCCTCGAAAACCTGGGATTTACAAACGAAGAAAATGCATGAATAATAAAAAACATACCACCTAAAATCTGATTAATTTGAGTGAGTCAGTAAGTTTCTGTTTCTGGAGGTGGGTAGCAGAGGACGAGGGGAAAAAAAGAGTGTCGATGCATCTCCTCCCCGTCCAGCTACTTAAAAAACGCTGGGAAAGGGCTCTGCACAACGCGCAGTGAATAGGAGTACGCCCTTTATTTACCGTGAGTTTCCTGCAAACTGCTTCGACTCATAATCTCGCCACGTGCATCCACGTATTTGCCTATCCGGGAATTTTATGAGTCGCTTTGGGTACGAAAGACACCTTTCGGCAAATCGAGGCAGCCCTCCAGCGAGGCCAAACCTCCTGTTTTGGGTAACGGGCTGCAGAAACCTGGCAAAATGCCGGCGGGAGCGGCTGCTCTCCGCCGAGCCCGTTTTTGGGGCCAAACAGCCAAATCTGATTAACGCGGGGGGCTTCCAGCCTCGGCCACGGGAGCCGACCACATCCCGCGCCAGCCGCCCCGCGAAAGTCTCCGTTTCCCCTCGATTTCCCGCAGCGGAGCGCGCCGGGCAATGTCGAAGGTTCCCAAATTCCCCGTCTATGTGTGCCTTGGGCGTCGCAGGCGTGGAGCCCGCGCCGGCCGCCCGCTGCCGCCGGTTTTAGGCAACGCTCCACGGAAAGCAGTTTTCGTGCCACCGGGGTTTTCTCGCTGCAGACCCTTCGCCGGCGGGGCCGGAGCGCGCGGTACCCGCCGCCGGCACGCCGGATGCTGAACGAGATATACACGCCGCGTCAAATATTGGCTGCACGCATCCAAGCCAATCGCTTCTAAATAAATTAACCATGGCACTGCCTAATACGCTCCACCTGCTTTCCTCCCCGCGCCGCTCCAGACCCTACCTGAACCCCCCTTTGATTAAATGTCAAAAGCTTGCCTCGCGCCTGCAGATTTCACTGAAGGCGGATAACAGAAAGGTTCCTCCTGTGACTCCATAAAACTGAAATAAATTCCACTGGCATCTTGTAAATTTTTATTTTCTACAATGACTGCAGGCCCCATCTGCGACCCAGCTGTTATTAGAAGGGAAAGCGTTGGCCCTTCTGCATTACAAAACAGCATAGAACAGTAATTGCCAGTGGAAGAGATTAAGTGTAGACACTAAAAATGTTTACTCGCAATGAATATGCATAACGATGGGTAGGAAACAGCACTGGAAGATTAAAAAGAGAGAAGGGTTTGTTTACAAGGCTGGGAAAAAAAAAAAGAGGGGAATGTCAGTTGGCCCCAAGCCTGAAATAGGAACGAAAAACCTTTGGGCAAGGCATTAGGGAGAAAAACAGATGGTTTGTGAACCTTTTATTAGATAGAAAAATCATTAATCAAGCCCAGGCTGGAAATGGCAGGGTTTTTTTGGTAGTTCATATTTTAGTTTATTTTTTCTTAAAGTGACAGTACGCTATTTTGTTGACAGTCAGCGGTCCGGGTCCCCTTTCGCGGGGAGATGCGGGCGTTTTAGCATGCAGCCCTGGAAGCATGTCTAACTTTAGGTCCGTGTTAGCACCAAGCTGTTCTGCAGAGGAAATCCCTCAGTAGGGTTTCACATTTCAGCACCTGTTTTGCCCGTATAGTGAAGCAATTAAAAAAAGAAAAGAAGGGCGGGCGGGTGGCGGGGAGGTGGGGGGGTACTAGGGGGTTGGAAATTGCAGCCTGCTTTATTTTATTTTATTTTATTTTTTCCCATGGCTGCTTCGTTCCCACTTGCCGGGGGAGGGGGTGCGGGGAGGGGGGGGGGGTGGAGAAATGTAGGGCACGCAAACTTCTGCAAACAGCCTCATGAATAAGAAGCCGTTTAGCAGGGCTGGCGGAGCCGCGCAGCCCGGGTCGCGCCTCCCGGCTCCCTTTCTTCTGCTGCCGGAAGGCTGCGGGTAACGGAGCTCCGCGCATCCCCGCGGGGATGCGCCGAGCGGAGGGAGGAGGAGCGCCGCGGCCGCCGGCTCGCTGGCCGTCCCGGTGCCGGCGGGTCCCAGACAGCATCACCCCGCAGCGCCTATGCACGGCGCTTTCTTTATTCGCTTCTTCCCCCCCCCCCCTTTTTTTTTTCTCTCTCTTTTTTTTTTTTTTTTTTGAAGCCAGCGTCAGCCTCGAAACAGGGCGTTTGTGTCGCGGGCGTAGCCCAGGGCGTTTGGTGCCCTTCGCTCAAAATCAGAGGAACGAAGCGGCCTTTCGCCCCCGCTTTCAGCTGGCCAGCCTGGAAACGGAGGTGCCGCGCTCGGGGCCGTTGCCTTTCCATTTTGCAATTTGAGGGCCAGATTGCCTTTGTCCCCTCGCTTCACGCAGGTGCAAATACGCCAGTTTTGGTGGAGCTGCTTTTGAATAGCTTGAGCTGGGAGCAAAACCAGACCCCTGGTTTTCACATTTTGGTCTTATTTATAACGTTACAGACCTGGGGCAAATCCGCGGACTCCTGTGGAGTTAACTTGGATTTGCATTTACGTAACTGAGATCATAAACTGGAAGCGAGTAAGAGTTACAAAGGATGACTTTAAGAATGAACCAGAAAATATTTAGCAGTAACCTCAGGACCAAAAATAAAGCCAATATCCTTCTTTTGGGAATTCAGGAGAATGGTTTCTTTTTCCAACTTCTTTTATACCACGGAGGAGCTGCCCACACATTTCCTAATTCTTAGACTAATAACTCTGAGATGAACTTCCTAAAACATATGAGCTTCATCAGAGCGGGGAGAAAGGAGGGGGAAGAGAGCGAGGGGGAAGTACAAAATGATCTTTGTAAGAAATAGTAGCTCGGCTCGCTAGCGTTGCATATGTTACAGCACATCATTAATAACAGTGATCAAAAGAAAAAGAACATCTTAGCAGCTGCATCAAATTATTATAGAAATTGGAATTTTCAAATGAGCTAAAAAAAAAAGACAGAGAGAGAGAGAGAGAGAGAGAAAGAAGGGAAAAAAGGGCACCATGTACTAGAGGTCAGGTCACTTTGTAGAGCCAAGGGATAATCCCGGAAGGTATTGAAAGGGCCGGGGCGAAACTGAAATTCTTCTTCCTATTATGGTCTTTGCAATATTACAAGAGAAAATGTGAAAAGAAAAAAAAAATCCAAATCTTTGTAGGGAAGACAGTACGGTGGATAGGGAGGAGCCCTGCTCCTGCGGCCGCGGGAGAGAGAGGGCCGGGTGGGAGCAGCTCCTGCGGGACACACTGCCCAGGACGGCCGCCGAGGCGCGGCTAAAGCTAGTCCGGTGTTTAAGCGTTTTCCTGAATAAAGAGATTTTCTGCAATGGGCCTGGAAGGAGGCCAAGTCTTGGTGGATTTGGGAGCCGGGTGCCTTACTGCTCTCCATCTCTGTGCACGTGCCTCGTGGGAGCGAAAGCCACTGGTTTGCCCCGGCATCATCTTGCACCTTCCTCCAGCCACTGAGCGCGAAGCCCTGCAGTCCCATCCCGCGCCGTTTCTGCTTGCACCGGCTGCCCTTCCTGTGTCAGCCAGTGCTTGAATTCTTATGTAAAATTCCAATTAAAATAGGGCTTTTCATTGTAAAAACACTGTGGTAGTTCGGAATTGGAGCTGGCCCGCAGCGCCTTTGCAAGCTGTGCCGTTCTGCGGTTACTTTCCTCCAGCGTTGCGATATTTTCTATTCGGAAGAGACCTGGGAGGCGCATACATCTTGCGCACGATTTGCTTCGGCCACAAGTTCAGCTCGTGGCTTTAGCAGTAACGAATGAGCTGCTACGGACAGCGAAGGTCTCCCTGGCGCGGCCAGGCACCCGGGCGCCAAGCTGGAGTAACGCTCCAAGCCAGCAGCTGAGGGCTTCCAGGAGACAGGAGAACATGCTGTGCTGATCCTTCCAGATCCATAAAAATCCCATAAAAATCAGTGTGCACCCACGGATTTTATATTCCCTCCGCGGAGGGTGGTGGGAGGGATGCTCTGGTGTGCTCCAGGAACACGTCCCAACCTGGTCTTCCACCACGACCAAGGCTTTAAGCAGCATCGCGCAAGCGGGAGCGGCCGGGCCGAGCGCAGCCCTCGCGCTCCTCGCAGGCAAGCCCAAAAAATTGAATTTGCAAGCAGATACAGCCTTCCCGGGGAGCCGCGCGCCCTGGGAGCCGCCGCCGAGGGCTCAAGCCGGGTGCCGCCTGCGCCCCGCGTTGCCGGAGGCGTTCCCGCGGTCCGCGTGCTTCGGGCTGCCCTTGCAATCAGAGGGTTTTGCTCAAAGCAGCCTTTGAAAGGGCGCTGTTTGCCTCTCCAGGCCGGGAAGGGTTGGGGGATTCGCCCTCCCACGCCACCGGCGATGCCCTGGCACTCTAGCGGGGGACGACTGGGGGCGGTGGACGGCTGAGGAGACATAGATGTTTCCGGAGTGGGAGAGGAACGGATGGTTGGGTAAAACTGGGGCCAGATTCCCCTGTGCTTTCATCAGCTCCTGGAAACTAATGGGTGGATTTACCGGTGTCAGGGAGACCAGCCGGAGAGCTAAGTAGTGCTCAGCAGGAGCAAAAGGTGATGCGAAAGAAACTCTTTAAAGATTCAGGTTTGATCTTGAAATAAAAGCCATTTCTTGAAATGCATTCCCAAGTCCTCTCCCCCCTCCTTTCCTTTTTTTTTTTAAACCAATGTTTTTATAATTTGAACCAGTTGCGAAGGCTCCGGTTACACATCTGCCTCCTGCATGTGATGCTGCAGTCCGTCTTAGCAAGCAGTAAAAGTACAGGTGTTTTGGTTTTAAAGTAACCATTTTAAAAATAAACCATGAATGGGGCCTCAGATTATTATTTTTTATAGCTGGCCGGGTTCCCGCCGCGGCCCGTCAGCTCAAGGGTTAAGCGGCAGCGAAGGGCTGCTTGTGACTTCATCGCTCTTCCATCTGGTGGGAACCCTGAAAACCATTTGTAAATTAATTTTTTACTTTGAATGCATGCTGCCGCGTACAGTCGTCGCTGGATGCTGCACAGACAGCTTGCACTGCTGCTTCAACATGTCTCCAGCGACGAGCCCGGCTCCTACTGATTTTGAATGCAGGAGAATAAAATCATTAAGTATGTATGTCCATTCTGCTTGCATGCTTTCTCCCCATACTTTATGCCACAATTATCATCACATTAGTTTAGTAAATAATGTTGACACATGGTTCCATAGCAGCTGTAGAGTGTCCATCTGACACCCTCACAATCAGAAGTTCAGCTCTTCGAAAAAAGGGACAGATTGAGCCTCAAATTTCTTCATCTGCACTTCCCTTTCCCGGCTTCGGAAGCCGAGCGCAGAGGACGAGGGATCCCTGCTAGCCCCGTCACAGATGAGAAAATCTATTATTTCCTATTAAATCTCTTCAAATAATCCATTCATCTGATCTTCGAGAAATGCAAAGTGCTCATTAATCATACAACTGGTGAGCACTGATTTCCAGATTAATCTAATTAGACCTCATTTGTTTCAGGTGAAAGCAGCTATATTAACAAACGCTGCCCAGCGCACAAAGCCCTGCACATGTGGCTCCGTGTAGGAGTCAGGATCAATTACCGGATTGACTTTGCGGCCCTCGCGCCGCTGTAGTTGAGGGTCTGTCAACATTTCCATTACAAATTCAAACGCCGCTTTTAAGGGATTTACTGCTCAGCCAGAACATTGGGTTGACTCTTGGCATCCAAGATCTATCGCTGGGTGCTTAACAAAACCACTCCACCCATTTCAAGGCGCTCTCGGCCTGGAAGGGGGCTGGGAGAGGGTGCAGCAGCGGGGCCGTTGCATCTGGTTTGGAGCTTTGAAGAAAGGCTTTGTTTTACGGATGTAAATTTTTGTTGAATTAATCTCCAGAATTAAGTCTTTGCAGTCGGTGGCGAAGGCAGAACGACTAATTCCTGGCTGCGACCGCCGGTTCTCCGCCACCCCCAGGGCCTCAGAGGTGGGCTTTCTCGCCGGTGGGCTTTTTCCTCCGACCTGGCCCCGAAGTCACCCCGCGGGCCGGCGGGCAGAGGACCGACGCACTCTGCGCACCCGCCACGCTCCCCGCGACCCTCAACGGGCGGCTTTTCCCGGTTCCCAGCAAAGGCGACGGAGCCTCGCTGACTTTCAGGGATTTGGGCCAGGCCGCGAGGCCGTTGCACGCGGGGCCAGGACCTGGGGCTCGGGGCATGGCTAGCACAACCACGGCGTGTTTAGCGGGCGCTAAGGCTTTTGTTACCCGTCCTGAAGAAAGCGCATGAGTGATACCTTCCAAATTTATACTTTTAGGCCGAAACTGCCCTTTTAGTTTAACAGATAGCGTGCTTTGGACTAACCAGTGGATTAGAGTGGGAACCTGAGCATTTAACTGACGCGGCAAAAAAACGTTAAGCCTGCTTGTAGGATGCAGAGGAAAAAACCTCCTAGGAAAAAAAAAAACCGCACCAGAAACGCTTCCTATTTATTTTCATCAGCATCTAGGTAAATACAATGTAATGGGAATATTTAAAGACCTATAATCTTATTTACATTCTAAGCAGGAATACAGTTCCCAGTACATTGCAGACATCTGTCAGACAAACAGACACGACTCTGCAAAGATATTTGAAATGCTCTTCTCTTAAACGGCAAGGAAGCTGTTTGGGGATTTTGGCAGGATAGCTGGGTATGACATGTCTTTTTCTTCTTCTTCTTCTTCTTTTTTTTTTTTTCTTCCCCCTAGCAAACGATTTCCTCAGCTTCTTACAAGCAGGCTTAAGAAATTCTGTTTGATAGGGTATTTACTAAGAAAATTGAAGTGATAACTCACGGACCGATCTAATTTGTCAGGCGTTTCGACTTGGAGAGTCCTCTTCTGCCCGTGCCTGTTTTCAGGTATGTTTTACAGATTTCTCTTCCTCCTCTCGTTTAAATATGAAAATAGCATAACACCGGTGAGTCATGTCACATAACCCAAAACAAAGTTAAGGATTCCTCTTTAACCTGACCTGTCCAAAGGGCAAATGGAGGGATTATCAAGAGCAGAACAAATTCGCCTTTGCGCGGCCTCTTGCACACTTCAGCCGTCCTTAACGTCTGACAAAGCCGCGAGTGGGATGACAAGAGCACCAGGAGCCGTTTCAGCAAACACAGCGGCCGCCGCGCGCTCGGCAGCGCTCTGCAGCCTTGGACTTCCCTGCCCTGGTCGGAAGAGCCGGCCTATGGGCAAGGAGGCGGCTCTGCCGGTTTGGGGGTGGTGGAAACCCAAGCGGCCAAGTCACCCTGTCGCACCGCGCTATGTCGCGCTTGGACAGCGGAGACCAAGGAGAAATGGGGCCCTTTATGCTACTGCAGCTGTCTCCATGTTACCCCTTCCTCTTCCAAAACTGGGCTTTTTCTTCCCCTTTTTCAAGAGACGCTTTAAAATACAATCCAAATCGTTCTTGCTGGGCTACCGCAAAGCGATGTCTCGCTTTCAGTCTGTTAGATAGTCACGTGGATTCTTCCAGCAGCATTTCCACCAGTCGCCTTGCAGGGATTTTATGGAGGGCACCTTATTGTGGAAGTTGAGGCCAACTGGAGATGACAGATGCTGTCCTACCGCATAACTCTGCAGAGCTGTGTGCATTAGCTACAATTTTATTTGTGAACTTTTCCTCAGAAGGGAATAATCTGGGGTTGATACGTGTGCATATCTATCTGAAGAGTTTTGCAGAAGCGGGGAGAACATTTCGGAAGAATTCACCTCATCCATCGTCAAGAGATCTTTGCTACCATTGCGTTTGTCTTCAAAATTACAAATAAAGGTGTCTCCTGCCTGCTTGGGCAATTGAGAGCCTAGGTCAGATCGTATCACTTCTGTCTGCTGCGTGTCCCCTCGTTAGGACAGCTCAAATAAATAACTCATCTTCTGCCCCCGTTGCTATGCCCTCTTAGTTGAACTCCGAGCTAGGTCGGTTTTTCAGAACGTTTACTCTAAGGCCTTTCTTGCGGCTGAGGAGCAGATGATGCTTTGCAGACTGTTATTGAATAATAGCTAGGAAAAGCAGATAGCGATACTCGGGAGCAAATCCCGTTGCGGATGCACGATGAAGCCCCAGCCCATGGAGCTCTGTCCTCCAGCCTCTGTTCCCTTCCCCGCAGCGGAGCGGAGTAGGCGTCTTGAGTCACTTGGAGATAGGTCAACAGGAAAGGAAGTCTACCCTTGTCCCATGACACGGCTCTGCGGTATCTCCTGGCTGCCTTCCCCCTTGCCTCGGATCGGAGGGAGGGGTTGCAGACCGGCCAGCGTTATTACTCGGTGATGCACCCCAACCTGCCCCGGACGGGACCTTGGGGCTGGCGGCCCCCGCGCGCCTGCGCAGCCCCTTGGCCACGTCGCTTTGTTGGTCCTGCGGTGTCCTGTGTCTTGTCGCTGGAGACACTCATGATCTCACTGCATTCCCGGAGATCTTTTCAGTGCCTGTTTTCAACTGCTCAACACAATATTGCTGCATAATTTGGAGTGTCTCCTCTGCATTTTTTGGATGCGAGACTTAGCAACAGAGAAAGGTGCTAAAGAGAGACAAAACTTGTGTGGGTGGCTGGAGATTAGCCATTTGGAAATCTATCCTTTTCTTTGTACCACAAGCTGTTTTCATGTTTCCTCTCCAAATTGCTATACTTGGGTGCTAACGCTCCCGTGCAGATGCCTCGTTTTGAAGCCCGAGGCATCGCTGAGGTGCATTTCAGTGAGGAAAGCTTTAAATTCCAATGTTCTCCCTGCAAGGCGGCAGGAGGGCTCCCGTTATCTTCCCGGCTTTCCCGCGGCTGGATCGCAGCCCCGTGGCGGCGGTCGTGCCTTCGCCGCCGTCCCCTGGGCTCGCCGAGGCTGGGCCTCCGCGAGGAGCCGGCTCTCACAGCTTGTCTCCGTGTGGGACAGAGGTGGGACTTCGCGGCCAAGTGTTTTTCCTCGCAGCCGCACTGCCGGAGTGACAGCGCGTCACGGCAATAGCGCGGCTTCGCGAGCCTGCCCGCCGCGCTGGTGCTGCCGGCGCGCAGGAGCGGAGATGCTTCGGCGCGCGGCGGCAGCCCCGGGCCCCGCGCCTGCCCGCCTCCCAACCTGTTGCAACTTGGTCACTTGGGGCCATAGCTGCCCACGTCCACCCACATGTCCCAGGGTGTTTCTCTCTGGCCGGCACCCAGCCCCTCTTCCTTCCCGCGGCCTTGCTGGCAGCGCTTTCGCCACCGCCCTGCGCCGGGGCTAAAGCAAGGATAATGCTGCAGCATGCGTGTCTGCAATCCATGCGTGTTTGCAATCCGTGTGTATCTGCAATCCGTGCGTGTTTGCAATCCATGCGTGTCTGCAATCCATGCATGTCTGCAATCCGTGCGTTCCTGCAATCCGTGCGTGTCTGCAATCCATACGTTTGCAATCCGTGCATGTCTGCAATCCCTGTGTTTGCAATCCATGAGTGTTTGCAATCCATGCGTGTCTGCAATCCGTGCGTGTCTGCAATCCATGCATGTTTGCAATCCGTGCATGTCTGCAATCCATGCATGTTTGCAATCCGTGCGTTCCTGCAATCCGTGTGTGTCTGCAATCCGTGTGTCTGCAACCCGTGTGTCTGCAATCCATGTGTGTCTGCAATCCATGTGTGTTTGCAATCCATGCATGTCTGCAATCCCTGTGTTTGCAATCCGTGCATGTTTGCAATCCATGCCTTCCGCTCGCTAACTTTGTTGGTATGAAATTCAGAGCTCCTCTCATTAAACACCACTCTGCGTTCTCGTCATTTCCAAAGACAAATATGAACAGAAAGACAACCAAACATGTACTGTATTAAAATCATTGATTCACAATATTTAAATTTCCAGCTAGCCTCCAATTAGCAGGCTTTCCAATATTTGAACAGAAGACCATTTTAATGCAATTACAAACACATTTTAGGCATCTAAATTTTTTGCATAATTAGTTCCCTATTAAACTATTTATGTAGCCCTTTTTCCATCAGAAACAGAGAAAGCAGAACAATTTTATTCCTTACTGTTACAATAATTAACTATGCAAGTAGAACAGCATATTAATAGAGTATAATTTGTTTACATTTAAAAGAAAATTGTGTTAGATTAGCATAGCAAAAGACTATTTCCATATCCAGGCAGTAATATGCAGGCCTAATAGCAATTTACAGTGTAGTTAAAGAATATTATTAATAAAGTAATACAGTGTAATTCTGTTTGCCCCCACCATATTTCACAATGTCCTTAATTACAGCTAATTCCACCGAGACTAATTTGGGTGTTATTAAGCAGTAGACACAGCCATCTTAAATGCAACCTTTGTCAATAATGAAGTTAGAAAGTTACTGGGGAGAGCATAATTACACCAAAAACTAGATACTTTGCACACACTTTATATGTAAGGAAGCCGCGCGTTTCTGCAGGACTCCTCGGTTTGGGGCTAAAGCAGACGGGGGCCAATCTGGACGAATGCCGGCCCGAAAGACATCTCTTTGCAAAAATCCCCATTCTGGCAAGCATCCTTATTTATGCCCTAAACTCGATTCCGTGTTTTCAGCATTGAACCTTCACTATGAATCAGTAGATTCTGCATGAATCATCTTTCACAAAAAAATACCTTTCCCGTTTGTGCATTTTTCCTGCCTCTCTTGCTTTCTCCCGCCTCTCTCACAGAGCTTCTCTAGCCAGTCGAAGGGGGTAAACCGGGGTCGTGCTGCTCCACCAAAGTCAAGGTTGCCTGTGCTTGATGCCACCCTGCATTTACCCTGGGATAAATGAGCTCCGGGTTAGAATATCCTTCCCCCCCCCCGCACTGTAACTGCTGCTTGCATGCCACTCTATAAATATTTCCACAGTGAGAAAGAGCAGACATGAGTGTCTGCAAGACTCCGAGCATCTTCTTTCCCCGCTGGCGTAGGCAGGAGCCGTGGGCATTTGGGCGTTTTCAGGATTTTGCTGCAGCCGTAGATCAATGTCCCTGCCAGCCTCACGCAGAGGTACGTTCATGCCTTGGGTCTGGCTGCAAAGGAGAGGATTCGGGGTAAATCCAAAGTGTGCACCGCAGCACGACAGGGGCCACGCAGGGAGCTTATCTAGTTTCTATGGCCGGTGTATACTTCCGTACGAGCTATTTAGATGATTTTCATACGTAGAGCTTCTGGTTGGTATGACCCAAAGAGCTGGCCGAGAGCATTTTAAGGGAGGAGCCGCGATGGGGAAAAGCGCACCAGGAATTGCCACCCGGGACCTGCGTGATGCTTAGGTACACGTGAAACGCCACGAAGCCACTGGTCCAAAAAGTGGCCACCGACCGCCTGGCTGTCGGGGGGTGAGTAAGATGGCAGGTGAACCACGTGTTATCTCAGTGGTCTCAAGTGTGAGCTGATATTTTTTTTTAATTAGGTCTTCATGTTACACAGTGTATGAAAAACACCGTAACAATAGATAGGAAAGAAAACAATAGTTGTGCATGGGAAACCATGCACGAGGCAAGCACTAACACCAGCGCCGGGAAGAAAAATCACCTCCGGGCAGGTCCCTGCTCACCCTTAGCGGCCGAGTTTCTTGCTACGGTTGCAATTGCTGCCGTTTCAAAATCGGGTGGGGGTGGTTATTTACTATTTTTGCTGTGTTTTTTCTCTGAATTTTATCCTGCTCGAGAACTGTTGGTGCTGCCTTGAGCCCCTGCTGTAAGGAAGAGCCTGCTGGGCATCTGCATGGGCTCGCTAGCGACCCTTAATTCGCGGGATGAGCTATCAGTTCTCCCTTGCTGCAGTTTCTGCGCTGCCCATTAACCAACCCAACTTTCTCAAGAATTTGCCCAAATTCCTTGGGTATTTTACAAATAGGAAGGCACAAACTAATAGCCAGTTTTTAAACCAATAGCCAGTTTTTCTCTTTCTCTCCCCGTACATCCCAATGAAGTCAGTGGAACTGCAAAGAGAAACATTTCCTGCGAGCACGATTTTGCCGGGAGAAGGTTATTCCTTCTCTGGGCAATCAAGATGTTTTCCATTCCCATATTTAGATGCACATCAGTGCACCGGGTTAAATTTCCCCACATGCCAGTATGCCCCGGCATATGTTTTCAAGGCGCAGAATACACATCCCATCATGCTAAAATGATTTGTGGCAAAAATCACACAAAGCCCAAGTAAGTGATTTTTTTAATTGTGCTCTTGAAAGCAATTACACTCTTTCTTTTCTGCTGCCGACAATCGCTCTCGGGGAAGCCGTACCTGCCGGCGGGGGAAGCCCGACCGAGCAGCTCTTTGTTGCCGGCGCTGCGATGGCCGGGGAGGCGTCTGCACGCCGGCTGGCCTCTGCTTCTCCCCGGCCAAAGTTACTTCCCCTCTCTATGCAAGGCTTTTTTAAACGCTAGCTATCGTTTTAAGGGACTGATACGCTGCCGCTGTTTGCTGATGATTTATGGCGCCGGCTTGCAGCGACGTCGCTGCTCCCTCTGGAAGTGCCACCAGGCTATCTCCCGCCGCCAGCGCCGGGGATGGACACAGCAGCAGGGAAAACCAAGCGTGCAATGAAACTCTGTTTTAAAATATGTTTTTAATTTTTTTTTTTTTTAGGGAAATGGCTGTTCATAAAATTCTGGCAGGTAAAAGCCAGCAGGTAAAAGCAGCAGCACGCGTGCGAAGGGTCTGCCGGCACCAGCGCCGCAGAGGGCACGAGGCTGTCGCAGCCCAGCGGGGAAAGGGGGATGCTTTTGTTCAAAATTTATCAGCCGTGAGCTTTTATCTGTGGGGATTCCCATTTCGGTTCCTGCTCTCCTGGCGAACGTGATGGTTATTACGGAAACTCCCCATGCTTGGCTTCCCCTTTCCCATTTGCATCGGGATATTCCTTCATTTCAGACCTTTTTGGGGCAGGCTATCAGCTGAGCCGCAGGGAATGGGTTATAGACCAATAGTAGCTGGAATTAGTTTAGTCCACGCTAAAATAGCCTGTTTGGGTAACCTTAAAACATATGACTAATGCCTTTCAAGTTAGACTTATTCTCCAAATATATTTAGTCATCCAGACTACTCAGATAAATGCCCTTTGTTTCAGCACACGTGCAAAACACCCATTCAAATGCAGGATAATCCAAAATTCAGATAAACTCTTTATATTAGAACTGCAGTTATCTGCAACCCATTTCTCTCAACACTGCTCTTAAACAGTTTTCTACTTTTTTCTTTCCTTTTTTTTTTTTTAAGTCATCTTACTCTCGATAGAATTTGTCAAATAGTGCCCAGAAGTGTGCATTTAAATTCAGGACTGAAGAGACCACTGGTTCAAAAATGGTTTATCAATAATTTGGTCCACCAAAAATTAAAAAAAAAGAAAAAAAAGAAAAAAAAAAGAGGAGGTAGAGAAAGAGAGAAATCAGAGCTGTATCTTCATATCCTGCAGATGGCTAATATTCATATGTAACTGTCAGGCATATCACAATGCCAAGCTCAAAAGCAGAGTGCATCAGCTTGTTCTTGCATATGAGCCATTAAAACCCAATGGGTCTCCTGCGCAACGATCACATACTGTACCCGGGAACTGGCAGGCTCCGGGATGCGGCAGATTCCAACCGTTCCCAGGCTTCGGAAAATGTGAAAAGCCGAAGCCACCGCGAGGCTGAGGGGAGCGTTTCCTGCTCTGGGTACACAGATTTGTCATGAATATTTGCTCTAGGAGGTGGAAAAATTCAGAAGTCTGCGAGAGTCAGTCCACCCCTACCCACTCCATCATTAGGACTTCTGAAACATGGCTGCATTTTTTGGAGACTCTTGCCAGCCTCTTTCTCCTACTGCAGTTGGCCCCGGATGTTTTAATTCACCTCGACCTGGGCTCTGCTTCGTTTTACTGGTGACCCCTGCTTTGGTGCCTGGTGCAACCGATGAGCTCTCTGCATCCTTGGGTATGCTTTAATTGCGAAAAGCAGAATGGAACTGGAGAAACAATGGGAAGACAAAAGAAGAGGGAAAAATTGAGGCTAAACCTGATTTATTTAGGAGGAGTGTGATGCTCCTTCATAAAAGGTGATGGCTCTGTATTGCAGTTCAGTACCTTAGCAGGTGCTTTTGCTGCACTTGTCCAGCGTTGCAAGGCCATGTCTAACGGTTGGCCGATGCCCACTGCCCACCCTCGCCACCCCTGGTGCTCTCCTTGTCAGGGGACCTTCCTCACATGGTGTGTGCCGATGGGGCTGCGGCTGTGAGCAGCCACTGAACCACGTCATGCGGGTCGATACTGGAAGCATTAGTACTAATTTTGGTCATTTTTTGCATGTGTGTTCAAGCAATTTAAATTTTTTGTTGAAATATAGTGTCACAAAGTGCTAGTGCAAAGGTTTCGCTGCAGTAAGTAGATATGATGCCTCACTCTTCCGGGGGAGGGTGCTGTTCCCAGCCTGTGTTTCCTCCACGTATTTCAGAATAGTCTCAATATGGACTTTCCGCCCTGTTTCTGGGCTTCTCCTTTACCACGTGCTCCATTGGCATGTTTCCACCATGGAGAGAGAAAAGGCGTGTGTTGGAGAGCAACCAAAGTGCCATCATCCCGGCCACGGGCAACGCCACTTCCATCCACCGTGATGCTGCGCAGGGCAGTCACGCAGCCAGACAGCACCGTGCGATGAAACGTCTGGGACGTGGGCTGAGCAGGTTGCAGGGGAGCTGCCCTCCTCAAGGGCCGTCCCCACCAGCCTGGCTTCACCGAGAAGCTGGGGGCTGCCTTCAGCCTTCAACCACAGCAGGAGCTCTTCCTCCTCCTCCTCCGGGTGGGAGCAAAGGGGACGTCGCGTGAACAGCTGAGCAACCAGCCTTGGCTCAGCAACGTCCTCGGCAGAGGACACCAGGTTATCTTGGGCACGAGACTGACGTTACGGTTTTCACCGTAGTGTCAGCACCGCGGGATTTCGGCACTGGTTGGTGCAGGGTGCACTGCAAGTCACGGTGTTACCACGCCATCAGGATGCTGCTCATTTGCAGAGCCAAAATTTCCCATTGTTCGAAGTGGCTTGTTTCAGACCCATCGCTGTCTTCTCCCCAGTAGCTGCCAGCTTTTACAGAAGCCCAGCACAATCTTTCTCCAATAAATCCTCCTAACAATGAAATTTTAATAGCACTCAAAACAATAGGCTCAATTTTCTTTCCCCTTTTTTTTTTTTTTTTGCTGTTAATAGTGCCCTGCGTTGCACGCATAAAGCACAAAAGCTCCTTTTGTGCACACTCTGGCAGGCTCCTCGTTTGCAGCCGGGCGCGGGGAGGGCCCCGCCGGAGCTGGCAGCCTTTCTGCCTCGCGGGCGCTGGGCACGCCGATAACCTCTCCAAGCCCCCAGCCCCAAAGGCGGCGTGCGTTATCTGCTCCCCGCTTCCCACGCTGTCCTCTCCGCACCCACGACATTCCCTCGGGAAGTGGCCTGCTCCCTCCATCCACGACCTTGCCCGCCGTCCCCGACGTCCAGCGCGTCCGAGCCCGAGCCGACGTCCGACAGCCGTGACGCCTGCCATTTCCCGCGGTGGGTGTCCACCCCAGACTGCCCACCAGGCAGGTGGGATTTCATACTCGTTACCCAGACGGGGACGTCAGCGGAGCAGCGACGTGGCTTGCGCGACCTCAAGGCTGAGCAGATGTCTTCCTCGCCGTTACAAGGGCCAAGAGCTCAGAGAGTTGAGCCATCTGCCCTTCGGATGGCCAAGATCCACTTTGGGCAGCTCTGCCTTTCCTCCGCAGAGGCTGGCGAGACATCCAGCCCTCGGAGCGCCCAGGCCTCCTCTCTCGCTCGTAGCAATTGTCGCATTTGCTTTGGGGAAAAAAGTGCACTGCCACAAGTTTGCACGGCCCTCTTGGCATACTTCGAAAATCACCCGTAACAGATATCCACGCTGTTTCCTTCAACACATGACTGTCTAAATACATGCACGGTGCAACCTACTGGGTTCAGTGGGGTTCATATCTCTTGTCAGCATGATTTACTGAAATAAATTAATCTCTATTTACATTTTCATTCTTTTTCTGTTAATTGTTTCTAGGTTGTGATGCTAAAGGTTTATAACCATCATAATTGCAAGAGGATAAGAATTAATGAGCAAAAGGAAGAGCTAATGTCCATATTTTATCTTTCATGGAACTGAACTGATATTCATCACTTGAGTTTGAAAGCAATTTGTCTGGATTAAAAAAATGGAAACCAAAAAAAACTAAGCTTGTTTTTCTCTGAGCAATGCCAGATTCCTAGGCCATTTTATGGTGGGGTTTTTCTTTCCAAATGTATAGATATTTTGAATATATATTGATAAAGCATATTTTCTTCTGTTTATCCTTACAATTGTTGATCTGGTATCCTACACCTCTGCTTGCTTTCACAAGTCAATAGCTATTTCCCCGTCAAAATTACTTTGCCAACTTGTTTTTCCTTACAGTTGTTTTGAAATTTGCCCAATTTATCTGAATGAGTAAGGTGGGTTTTTTAATGTAATTTTTGGGAAGAGCTCTGCAAATATTCCAGTTAGGGAAGTCAGTGGGGCTGCCCGGGGCTGTTGCAGAGGGACCCGGGGGTTTGCTCAGCCTCTCCCACGATGGCGCTCCTTGCAGCAGCCCTGCAGCTGCGCTCGCGCAAACTGGAGATGGGTCTGGACCCTAGGAAAAAGAGATACGTATGTCGCACAACCACCTCTGTCGCTCATTTGGTGCCAAATGTCAGTGTGACATGACTGAAAAATACATCCATAAATTTTGATGCAAATAGGAAGTACTTTTCACAAACAAAAAATTAATTTTCTTGATTCGATATTTACACGGACATAAAAGTGGGTTTTCACAAACAGTGACACCCAGAGAAATTCAAAAGTAGATATTCGTGTGAACTGGTGGAATTGGCCTGACTGTGGGACATATTTCAATGTCTAACCCTGATCCGCCACCGCCTGACGTCCCGTCCAACAGCTCACCCGCAGCCCTGCCCTTCTTCGTCAGGAAAAGTACAATAAGTATTTCCAAGTGCATTTAATTTCTATTAAGGACTTTGAACAAAAGAAATGCAAATGTTTCTATCCTAGAATAGTATGATTATTTCTTCATCAGTTGAAATAACCTGTATGGTTTGGGTTTTCTTTTTGCAGGGAGAGAAATGCTGGAAGGAATGGGTAAATGTTGCCTCTTTATATTCAAATGACATTACTAAGACAAGTCTAAACAATATATGTCAATCGATATGGTACTTCAGCATGTATTTTGCAACTGTATTTTGGGCTAAAAAATTGAATTACCTTTGAGTAATTCAATGCATCTTTAGTTAGACTCAGTGTTTAATACAGCAGCACACTAATGCGACAACGCCTCTTCCCTGGCAAGAAGAGTCCTGAAGATGCACCCAGTCCACATGTTCCTCAGTGTTTTTTCTTGGTGAATCACACCTTTTTTTTCTTTATAAATACATAGGTGTGATTCAAACATTGCCTCAAAAGGCAGAACTGCTGTAAATAGCCACTGTTCTACCAGGTGCTAAAAACATGTTATGAAAGCCATGGAATATGTCACGAAAATGTAATTTGACATAAGCTAAGGAATCCTAAAGACCTGTGTGATGGCCGTAGGCAAAAAAGTCAAACACAGGTAATACTGGTAACGGCTGAAGACCCAACGCCACGAAGCGCAGGTGCCCGCAGACAGCGGTACTGCCTCGAGGAGGGCTGCGCTAAGGTGATGCTCTAGCACTTTTGTCCAAAATATGCAGGTTACAAATCATTCTTCACCTCTTCCTTTTACCCACCGGGCATGACACAGGTGCAACACCAAGCTATTCTCTGTGCTTCTCCAAAAATATGAATGAAACCAAACTTAGGCTGACTTCTTTAGTAGGCAGTGATTTTTAAGTCAAGTCTCTGAAATGCATAAAGGCAACTTAGAGAAAATCAGCTGTCTGTGCAAAGCCTCATTTTATGTTGCTGTGACAGGTTATAGCTCCTACCTCACACAACAAGTGAACAGTATTAGCAATGTGAAATGTAGTTTAGGAAACAGTCTTTGCACAGATTACAACAATCTTGCAATATTCCTCTGGGAATATTATTTTAGCATTGTCTGCAACAGAGAAATAAAGAGGGATGAGGAAGGACCACGAGCACTTGGAGGCAAACTTTGTTTCCCACTGTATGGTAGCCAGAAACACAGGTGATTCCCCAGGCACCAAATTGCTATGAATAAAATTAATAATTCATGCTGTAGTATAATTAATGCTGTGGTGGTTAAAGGCATTGCTGTTGGGTACGAAGCTACAGCTACTCAGGGGACTCAGCCTCTCATGAGCTTCAGCCCACAGAGCATGGCCCTGCACATGGTATCCCCACTTAGCATCCCATACGTCCTGCTCAGCATCCTGTACAACATCCTTCTCAGCATCCCCACTCAGCATCCCCACTCAGCATCCCCACTCTGCATCCCTTACAATGTCCTGCTCAGCATCCCCACTCAGTATCCCCACTCCGCATCCCTTACAATGTCCTGCTCAGCATCCCCACTCAGCATCCCAAACCTCCCACTCAGCCTCCCCACTTGGCATTCCCTACATCCCACTCCGCATCCCTTACAATGTCCTGCTCAGCGTCCTGGTCAGCATCCCACACAACATCCCGCTTAGCATCCTCTCTCAGCATCCCCTACCACCTCCTGCACGGCATTCCCGCTCAGCATCCCGTACCACATCCCATACAGGGTCCTGTTCAACATCCTCACTCAGCGTCCTGCTCAGCATCCCGTACCACATCCTGCTCAGCATCCCCGCTCAGCGTGCCGTACCACGTCCCGTTCAGCATCCCGGGTCACGCTGAGCCGGCGTGCTCAGGGAGTGCAAGGAGCACCTCGCTCTGCTCGGTCAGGGAAGTCCCTGAGATCATCAGCAATGCCCGTAGGAAAGACCCTACGTAAGCTCAGAGCATATTTGCCTTGTTACCCTCCCTTCACATTCAGCATTTGCAAACAATTTGACTGCTTCCTTTGCTGCCTTTTGTTGATGCCGGCATTACAAGATTACTGTCTCTTACTTATTCTTTTTTTTTTTTCTCCAAGAGATGCTTTCAGATACACTGATTTCTCCCACTGCCAGTTAAAATGTGCCTCTGGCAGCAGCACTTCCCTAGTGACATTTTCAAATGCCTCGAGAAGAGTAACCATACCGACTGTCAGACTGCGCTGAGTGGACGACATCAGCACTACACCACAGCAGCTTTTATTCCCGATAAAGATGTGCAAAATTATCAAGCCCAAGTTAATATGTAGGTTGGAAATACTTGTCCCAAATAACAGGATAGTTTACAACCCATCTCTACTTTTGACATGCTGATATCCTCAAATAGCAACAATAAAGCTTCTGTCTTCTTTCAAGATATTTGTCATCTTTTGATCTTAAGCCAGAAAAAATTGAATTCTGGGAGATCAAAACCACAAAACTGATAGCTTATATCCTCAGCAAGTGCTTATCAAGTGTAATCCAGAAAGATGGCACATTTCAAAAGTGACAATGAATAAAGTTCAGCTTACTGGAAAAAAAGTAAAAAACTTCAAACACAAGTCGCTTCAGCAGTCCATGAATTTCTTTCTAATACTATGCTAAAAAAAATCATCCTTTTCTAATAGCGGATGGACATAATGTCTGAACGACGTGAAATTAATGCAGTGAAAGCTGAGAAATGTACCATATCAAAGAGGAAAAAAAAAAATTCAAAAAATTAACAAATCCTCCTCGTTCCTGGGTTAGCAGCCGGCTGGTGGCCGCTCCCTGGGCTCGCCTGGCCTGGCCGTGCAACCGCCGCCGCTTGTGCAAACGGCAGAATTTACTCACCTAGCTATAATTTGCTCAGAAGATAATGCTTTGATGGCAGGTTTGGGAATCCTGGTTTTCAAAACACCCTCCCCACCCCCAAATAAATCCACTCCTCCCTCTCCCGGCAAACAAAGATCCCCGTGCGAAAAAAATCACTGCTTTTACCACCCAAGGAAAGAAGAGTTCCCACCCGCGCAGGATCCCAAATTGCCTCAGCGTGTCATGCCCTCAGGAAAGGGGAAAAAAAAAACCAACAAAAAAACGGTGCCTTTCAGCTTGCCTCGAAGGGGTCAGCGGCGTGAGCGCCCGCGGCGCGGAGATCGGCCGCGGCGCAGCGCGGGAACGCGGGCTTCACCCTGCCCCTGCGGTCCGGCCCCTGCCCCTTCACCCCCTCGGCCTTGGGGCACGCCGGCGCCGAGGACCTTATCTGCGATCTGGCTCACTAAAGCTGTTAGAGTTAAGCCCAAAACCCGAAGCTCGGCCAGCAAAAGCAGCAGCAGCAGGCAGAAGCAACCCGCTCCGGCTTTCCGCGCCGGCGCCGAGCTCCCGTATTTCCCTCTCTGAAGAGAGAGCACCGCTGGGGAGCGAGGGGAGAAATAACCCGGGGAAATGACAGCGAAAAAAAATCCGAGAATCTGAAAAACCTTTTTATCAGCACGGAGGCTGCGAGGCGCACAGAAGAAAACAAAGTCAGCAGTGGCTGTAAATTGTCTGGAAACCATAAATTAAAATTAAAGAGTTCAAATATGATATAAAATCATTTAATCTGGATGATTTATGCTCGTTCTCAGATGCAATTATTTACTAACGCTTCTGTTTATTGCTCTTTTGACTTTTTTAATTACTGTATTCCAAAAATTCAATTACCGAGTGTAGTATATATTTCAAGCAATAGTATTGTAAATAAAAAGAGAACCAATTAATAATGTGCTTAGTCTAGCAAAGCTAAATCAAGTGTAATACAAAGTGCCTGGAAACTTGGTCAGAGGTTGAAAAACAAGAGAAAAGATCCCATCTTGCGGTGCTGAGAAATCCACACACCCACATAAAAGTAAGCGACAAGTTGAACGCGTAAAAGTCCAGGTGATGCTTAGTTCAATGAAGCCTCCAGAGCCCGAGGACTATGACAGATCATGGGGATTTCTGATTTTGGTTGCCATATGGACTGCTAAGTTTGCGAGTTATATTTTGCTTCCCGTCATGCAGTCACTGAACCTGAGCATCCTCCGTGGTTTGCGAAGGGGGCAGCTCGGCTCCCGACTCCCACTCCCGAGACGAGCTGGTACAGCGACTTTATTTTTACACGAGCGTCAGGCAAGACGCGGTGACTAAGGAGCCGGGAAACAAGACGTCGGCACGACTGCAAGCAGCCGCGGCCCGAGTTTGAGCCGGGTCGTCTCGGGAGCTGAAGCGGGGCCGTACGGCTCAGGGTGGCTCTGCAGTGGCTGCAGGTAGACACTTAAATACCACCTAAATTGGGACGTAAGAGCCTTTGGCAACGTGTCCTTAACCCCCTCCGTTAGGAGAGGTTAGAGTCATGGACCTCATGCACAGGGCCAAGCGCGGCATATTCGCTCAACGGGGGGTTACTGAGTGACAAATCGAGTCAGCGCTTGGGTTAAATTTGGGTATGTTTTCATAATAAATACGTTGTCCTTTTATCTCGTTCTGCGTTAGCAGCCTTCGCCATTACGAGAAAAATCGATTCCTAGTCACCTCGGGAAAACTGTTCAACAAATATTTTGTCTGAAAAGACCTTTCCTTCTAAATGATATTTGCTTTTTCTCTACATAAATAAATAAATAAATATATATATATGCTAGTAAAATAGAGACATAGGTGAGCGTGCATGCTGTATAAAATGCTACAGGTGAACCTAACCCGCATGCTACGACGTTACTCGAAGAGACAGGGCTGCCATAATACTTTAATGTGGGAAGAATGCATTTTTCCATGGCCTCATTCTCAGAAATGGTTGAATTTATTTTGGCTGGGGAAAAAATAAAAAAGTCATCTCGAGACTGACACGCAGTAGGAAAATTTGGCAAACTTAAAAGCAGCTGAGAACAACGTTTTATAATTGCAAGTGTGAGGCAACCGTAATGATGGGGAGGGCTCTCCCACCCCTCCCCGTTCACCGTTTGCAATCCTTGCCATTTGCACTGATTACTTTAGCAATGTACATCGTTTCCAGCCACTGCTTTGAATAAATATGACTTTACTAACGAGCAAGAAACCTGACCAAGGCATGTGATCACCGGGGTTGGAGCTGCTCTGGACCAGTTCCTCCCCTTGGACTGGTTTGCTTTGGCAGCAGCCCCTTATCCCCTAAAAACAACCCCCAAAAATGTTTACTGCTGTGCACAGAGCTAATTTCTCTTCCTGCGTCTTGTGACCAGTAAATCTATCAGCTCACAGTCTGGCAGCACCAGTATTTCACGTGTAACGTGGCACAAGAAGCAGTGACTTGTGAAACGTGATAGCTGCTCTGTCTGTAAAAGCTGGAGCTCACGTAAAATTTTAAAAACAATAAGTAAAACTTCAACCAGAGCACAGGAAAGCGCTCTCCAAATCGTCTTCTGTCCTCAGGAAGAAAAAAAAAAAGACTTATAAACTGGAATTGATTCTTGTAAAACCTTCATAAAAAATAAATCCAAACATTTAGAAACATCTGTTGTGAAGCACCAGATTTCTTCGAATGAGTCCAGCCTAAGAGATCTGCGCCTGGCTGCAGCCTACAACGAGACAAGCTCTCCGAAATGTGCTCTCCGCACGTTGCAGCGCTGGCTGCGGGTTGTGTCTGCTGTCATGGAGAAGACATCGATGCTGCTCCCCGGTCATGTCTTAACACAGGCTTGGATTTCAACGTGCCTCGACGTTGCACCTCCAACACGTACGGCGCTTTGGGTCAGCGGGCAATGGAGCAAAGCTGGGCTCGTCTTGGAGGACGATGCTGCTTGAGAAGGGCGTCGTGGCCTGATGGATGGAGCACATGTTGAGGAACGGAGACAAGTGCGGTGTTGTCCCACCTAGGCTGGAGAGGACACAAGTGCCCTTGGCCATGCTGATGTCCCGCGCCTCTGCTGCTCTGGCTGTCACCTGGTCCCACCACCTTGGCAAGGCGCTTCCAAGGTCCTTGGATGAAAAATGACTTTTAAGGTTAAAGTAAAGGCTGAGGCAAAACCTGCAATTCCTTCTCCCCTCTTAACATATCCAAATAAAAGTCACTAAAATTTACTATTTTGAAACTTCTCAATCAGTTAGAGCAAAATATCATTACTATTTCTGTTCATGACAACTAAGAAAAAGCAGAGGCTACACGAAAGCAGTTACCGCTCTGGGTGTAGATCTCCCACCAGGGCTGGGAGGCCACTGGTGTTTTCCGCAGTTACTCAATCCAGCGAGGTTTCAAGAAATCTTCACGGGCCTCGCTAACAGCACCAGAGGGGCTCTGGCTCTGGCAGGCTCGGGCGCCGGTCTTTCGGTAGTTTGGAAGAACGTCGGAGTGCTCCTCGCAATGAGACTCGGAGAGCGTTGGGACACCTTACGGCTTCCCCCAGCGCGCGATGCCTCTTAGCTGGGCCTCCTGGCAGCTGGAATCCAAACCTGCCTACTGGACTTCAGTCTTCACGTCACTTGAAATATTAACTAGGAGTAATTGTTTCATCATAAGGAATTGTATTCCTTTAAGAGAACAGCTTTCCCGCAGCGCACCTGCGGGGCTAACATGGGTTGGGTTTGCAGGGACCGGGACGTCACCTGTAGCCGCATGCGGTAAGAAGGAGCTCGTGGGGCTGGGGTCTAATTAATGCTGCTTATTTAAGCACTCCTAATTAGCTACGCACTGCTAGGAGAGCCTGCACCGCCTCGGTCCCAGCCGGACTGAGCGCAGGCAAATATTTACTTCCTAGCACCAGATCTGGGCATTTTGTGACCGCCTTTGCCTCTGATACTCAGCTGTTTCAAGTACCGGAATCTCCTAGTTTCCGGCAAAATTTTGCCGGGTGTGCAGGGTGTCAGATGCCGGGAGCGTAGCTGAATATCCTGCACCTCCTCCTTATTAATGGCAGTCGTATGGTGGCTAAATCCCCCTGTGCCGTGCCAAGAGCTTCCCACCGCACCTCCATATGGCCGCGAGGCCACCGGTACACGGTGTGGCTGAAGGTCCTGCATGGCTTAATGAGAATATTAAACTGATTTACAGTTCCTAAATAATAGGTATCATTAAGCTAACTCTGCTCAAAAAGGGTTTTGACACCCGTACACTGACAGCTATAACATATGGAGCAAAATCCTGAGCAGTCAGCAAAGGCCCCCAGCGGCAGCTTGAAGCTGGACATCAGCGCACCGGAAGACGTATGGGCACAAGATCCCGAAGCACAGCGAGGTGAAGGGCGTCCCGAGGAGCCAAGACCCCCAGGTGCCTGCTGCTTTGCATTTCCTAACGACAAGAAACCAGCTGCCGCATAATCCCAGCAGAAGTAAAGAGCGGAGCGATGGTGGACTTGGGTGGAAAGGGATTGCTGGCCAGGCGGGTGCTGCTGCGTCACCTCCAGCGGGCTGGTATCAACCGTTCCCGTGCAGAAGATGTGGTTCATGCAGTCAGACCTGGGACAGGGCGGGAGAGGGCAACAAAAGTAAGGTGAAGTCTGCCAGGGAGTGAAAACAGAATTTATTTGCAGAATCCCCCCCTTCCTCCACCATTTCTCCCCAAATTTGCTCACTTCTATTTTGAGTCTCATCACGGTTCAGAAATATTTTAAAAATTTTGACATGTATTAGCTGATTTGCATCAGAAGATGGCCAGACTGACTTTTTTAACATTTCACCACAAAAATTATTTTCTTCTAAATTAAATTCTAAAGGTTTTACCTCCTGATGCAAAATAAGCCCCTAAGGGATGTCTGCCCCAAAGGAGAAATCACAAAGAAAAACAGTATTTCTCATGATTTTTGAATAGAACATAGAGGAGAAACCACGAGGGGCTCAGAGATGGAAAGTGTTACTGTCCGCCAGGTCTTCATGCAAAATAATAAGAAAATATTTGGATCCACGTCTTCCAACCTGGTCTGCCCAGAGCAGACAATTCAAAACTGAGGTTTCACGTTTGCTTTCTGTGTCCCGTAAAATAAAGTGCTACCAAGGAAGAAGATGGAAAAAGTGATTTTCAACAACCGTTGGAGGATGTCTCGGGCTGGAGGGGGGAGGTTATGGCAGAGTTTCCTTTGTGTTTATAGGAAAACCATTCCAGATGGTGGGTTTAGAGGAATTTACACCCAGACCAGATGCAGGCGGGTTAGTCTAGACTTGTTTCTGTTGCGGGATAGACGCAGAAACTTGTCATGTGAAAAAAGTCCCTGAATTAAGGATTTCATTACAAAAAGTTATTATCAGCTAAATCATAAACGTGCTACCTGGCTAGCAAAAAGTATTAAAACATATTTACCCTTGAAAAGAGGTAATTAGTAGTAGTTCAACACTACAGAAAGTTCCAGAGCAGGACAGAGGAATGAGTGTAAATAGAGACAAGAGAGATTTATTATTAAATTAAAGTCACTTAATTACTGCAAATGTTAGATATGCAGTTTTCTGACATTTAAATGATATTTTTCACCAAAATTAAAATGAATTGTCCACTCTGATTCCCACTTCTTAGACAGCGTGTAAATGTCAGTCCTAAATTAAAGGTAACTAGAATCAGTGTCTGCTACACATTTAAGAAAGATTTAATTAGAATCAATAAACCACTTTTTATTGAAGTTTCCAACGTGTTCTATTATTCTAAACATACAGAAAGCCGCTAACGTGCAACGTTCAAAGATTTTAACAGGTTTAGGTCAAAGGGGAGTTTTGGGCCCCGTAAGCTCAAAACACCATCTGTGAGACGAGCGCAGCGGCTTTTCGCAGCCGGGGAGAGGAACGCTTTTCCGCAGGAACAGCAAAGCTGCGCGGTACGTGCAGGAGGATCCTTGCTGAGCACCACGGCAAGGCCTCACGGCCGCAAACCCAGCTGCAACCGCGCCGGCTCCTGCCTGCAACCTGCCTGCACCTGTCCGGCTGCAACTCGTGCGCACCCACCCGGATGCAACCTGTGCACCCACCCAGATGCAACCTGCATGCACCCACCCGCATGCAACCTGTGCATCCACCCAGATGCAACCTGCATGCACCCACCCAGATGCGTACACCCACCCAGCTGCAATCTGCGTGCATCCACCCAGCTGCAACTTGTACACCCACCCAGATGCAACCCGCATGCACCCACCCAGATGCGTGCACCCACCCAGCTGCAGCCTGTACACCCACCCAGATGCAACCTGCATGCACCCACCCGCATGCAACCTGTGCATCCACCCAGATGCAACCTGCATGCACCCACCCGGATGCAACCTGCATGCACCCACCCGGATGCGTACACCCACCCAGCTGCAATCTGCGTGCATCCACCCAGCTGCAACTTGTACACCCACCCAGATGCAACCCGCATGCACCCACCCAGCTGCAGCCTGTACACCCACCCAGATGCAACCTGCATGCACCCACCCAGATGCAACCCACCTGCACCCACCCAGATGCAACCCCCATGCACCATCCTAGCTGCAACTCCCATGCACCAACCCAGCTGCAACCCATGGGCACCCACCTAGCTGCCACCTGCGTGCACCCACCAGACTGCAACTGCCGCACGCCTGCCCGACTGCATGCACCTGCTGGGCTGCAATCATGGGTGCTCACCTGGCTGCAAGCCCCGTGCACCCACCCAGCTGCAACTGGTGTGCACCCATCCGTGTCTCTTCCCTGAGTACGGGCTCAACACAAGGCACAGCCAGAGCTCAAAACAAGGTCAAAACTGACCAAAAAGCCCTGCATATTGTTTCACAGAATCACAGAATGGCCAAGGTTAGAAGGGACCTCTGGAGATCATCTAGTGCAACCTCCCTGCTCAAGCAGGGTCACCTAGAGCACGTTGCCCAGGATCATGTCCAGGTTGGTTTGAATATCTCCAGGGAAGGAGACTCCACACATTTGCAATCTTTCTGCCGCTGGTTTGGGCATCGGGGATGCGATAGAGGATTTAACTGGGGGACCAGAACTTGGCTTTTTCATGTTGCCGGTTTATTTAATTAATTAATTTTTTTTTTTAATCCTTTCGGCGAGCTTTGGCCGCCGTGTACCTCCCGTACCCCTAATCACCACTCTGCGGAAGTGATTATATTACCGGCCGCTTTACAGCGCCTGCACTCAGATCGAGATGTAATATGCATTTCATATCCCCTGACTCCCTGTCCTAAAATAGAGACAAAACATGCTGTAATGTCAGATTGCTTTGAATTAGTTTTAATTTGATTAGAAATATCCCACAAGGCTGCCCTAGTACATAGAGATTATGTATAATTAATGCTGTGATCAATTAGATCTGAATTGTTAGTCCATCAAGAAGCAATAACATGGGCTCTGATTTTCAAAGAGTTTTCCCCTAATCCTCTTGTTCTAGTGCTTTTTATGATGAGACACAAAAGCTCCTAAATTAGGACAACATGATACCACACGCATTTGGAAAAAAAAAAAATCCCTCTGCTTATTATTTATAAATATGCAACGGCTATATCAGTCCGGTGTCAACCCGAGTGTGAACAAGTGCAGCCCTAACTTCCTGCAAAGGGAGTTGTAGCTATTTGCAGCCCTATTGAAACCGCTCCTTCGCTCGTAATTAATTGTCTGCCTCCATCCCCGGTGCCGTTCCAAAGTGTTCGTCAAACGGCAAAATTCAATCCCTTTCCTCTTCCTCAGAGCTCCTGACAAGAAAGGCAACTAAGGCAAATCTTGAGGCTGATTTAACTGTTGAAGATCCGCAGCTCGCAGAGGCAACGTGAGAACGCAAAAGTGCGCCGAGCTGCTGTCTCAAAGCAGAGCTGCTCCTTGCCACGACTGCCCGTGGTGGAAACCCCTCACGCCGCATTATTGCACGTGGTGGAAACCTAATACGCCACATTGCACGTGGTGGAAACCCCTTGCCCTGTATTGCATGTGGCAGAAAGCCCTTGTGCTGCGGTGCACGTGGTGGAAACCTCTTGCCCCGTGTTGCGCATGGTGGAAACCCTTCACAGCGTATCGCCCGTGGTGGAAAGCAGTCACGCTGCACTGCACGACCTCCTGCTCTGCCCGCTTCATCCAGGCTACAGCTTGCAGTCAGCCAGTTTCGGATAGCAGCTTGGAAATATTTTAAATCAACCTAATATGACTGTTTTAGAAGGATCTGAGATTGCCAAGTTATGGAAAGGCCACGCTCAGAAATGGGCAAGGGGGGCAAAAGCCCTGCTTTGCGCTTGTGCCTCTGCAGCCTGAGATCCAACGACCGCGGGCAGAAAGGGATGGTTCATTCGGCGCGGCAGAGCCGCGGGTCTCGGGGGGCAGAGGCTCTTACGGCACCGCGTTCACGCGAAGCCTGGCAAACCCCGGCGCGTTCGCAAGCGCCGGTGCCGCGAGCGGGATGGCGTGGCACCAGCCCGCCGTCTGCTCGCGCCGGCCCCGCTGAGCTGCTCAGGGCGCGCGAGCGATGCCTTGCTGGCGGCCGGCCAGCCCCGACGCGCGGTCCGTCGGGACGAGGGCGAGTCAGCGACGGACGTGCCACGTGAGCGCAGAGCGAGCTGCCGAGGCCCGGTCGATGAATACCTGCAACGCGCTCCGGTAATCCGGAAAGACGATAGATGTGAACCCCAAATTACATGTGATGAGTTCCGTCGGCTTCACTCGCAGCGCGGATGGGATTATTCTGCGTTGTTACTGCAGTCAGCTCGTATCTGCGCAGAAAAGACTTTTAGAGCAACGTGCCGAAAATCAGCGACGAGGGGAAGGCTGAGGCGCAGTCGCCGGCTCCCCCAAGCCCTTGCTCCCGCCCCTGGACCTCGCTGCCTCCAAGTGCATCCCGAGGTTAGGAATATGCTAGCGCCGGGAAAAATGTGCGAAGGCATTCGGTTGCATCCTCTTGCAAAGCCCAGCTTCCGCGTTTTCACAAACGCAGCAGAAATATTTCATCTTGGCCTCGCAGATGGCGGAGGAAGCCTACACCTGGTCTCCGCTGGGATTGCAACCTGTGACCTCGGAGATGCGCGAGAAAAATGTGTCAGCGCTCTTGCACGGCGGCGGCGGCGGCGGGGAGGGCGCCAAGCTGCCGCGCGGCAGGCGAGCTGCAAGGGCTCCCTTCTGAAGTCGTTACAAAGTTATGTGCTTAGAAACACGTATCAAGGTGGGAATTGTATTCCCGTGTATTACATGAAAAATCTTTAAATAATTCAGAGAAATTTATTATTCAATGAGTAATTCCTACGAAAGCTAAAATCAGGCAGTTGAAGCCCTCAGGAATGTTTTCCTTCCTAACTGCTACACATGTCAGTCTGCAAGCGGAGGTATGAATATTTTAAGTATGACTTTTTTTTTTTCCCCTCCTTTTTAACAGACTGTATGTGTCACTGAAGGTCATAACTAGAACTAGCCAAAACTCTGAATTTGCACTTTGGGAGAAATGTAAAACATTTTGGCACTTGCTCCCAGCTGGAAAATAAATGTACAAAAGTTTTAAAATTTTCTCATGAAGTGGAATTTCCCCACCGATCCCTCATTTTTGGATGATCTCCTGTATATTTTTCACAATGCCGTCTCAGATGTTGGTTTAAATATTTTTAATGTTTTAAATGTTTTAAATGTGCATAGTATTTGCATTGCTTATACTATATTAATGATCGCGGTAGCAGGAGGATGTGTCAGTGTTATGTTAAAGCGCTACGTGAAAGTGCCGGACTGTTTCCTCCGCGTCTTTGACTTTGTCAATTCGACTACGCACAGTCGGGAGCAACCGGTATTTTGTGAAGAGCAAATAAGACTTTCCAAGATCCATAATCAATTGTGGGTAAAACCATAAATCATGCTTTCAAATCATTTTAGAATAATGCAAAGTACTTAATTCTCGAGAGGATAAAATGTTTCAACTGATACTTAATTGCAGATTTCCTTAATGATTAATAAACAGGATGAAAATAACAAAATATTTCAGTGTTATACTGTCTCCTCTACTGCCATAATAAGTGTTAATATGTCATACCATTAAGATAATAGGAATGCAAAATGAAAGCATTAAAAAATCCAAAATGTTTAAAATAGCTAATGAAAACTTTGAATGCACTTTTTTGTTTCAAAATGTTTCCCCTTATAATTTCTTCTGTGTCACATGTGACAACGGTCTCTTGACAAAAGCAGTTTCATTAAAGCAGCTTTTTCCCGTAGCATTTCTCTGATCAGCTGCAGTCACAATGTGCCGTGCACTCGGAGCTTGCTTAAAATAGGAAACCAGATATTTCGCTCGGGGCTTTTGAAGTTTGCAGCTGGTTTAAAAATACATTTTTGTGGTGCAATATTCGGCGCTGCAGCCGCGCCGCCTGAAAGCCCCTTTTGGCTCGTTTCTTGGGTAACGAGCGGCGAGAGGCGGTTCGATTCGCCCTCGGCAGGCTGCCGCCGGGGTCAGCCCGGCCCCGCGGAGCACCGGCCCGGCCGGCGATTCCCGCCCGTGGGAGCCCCGCGACGCCCCGGCCCCTTCCTCCTCCCAGCCAGCCCTTCCCCTCTTCTGGTTTATTGGCTTCTTCGTTTTATTGATTCGGCTGATTTGGGTGGAATTTACAAGCGGGATTTGTTCAAGCATTTCCTGATTTTGCATTTTTTCCACTTTTTCCTTTCAAAAGAAAAGCCATTGCAACTGCTCTACGTGAGCGCAGCAGTTTGGTGGCCTGATTAAATCAAAACGCGGGGCTGAGGCTGCGTGCAAAAAAGAGCAAAAGGGTTGATCTTGGTTTGCCGTTTCCCGGCAGACCAAGATACCGAGGGGTCGGCGTTTCGCAGGGCTGCCTCGTGCCGCCTCTCCCTTCGCTCCGCGGGAGTTACTCTTGCTTTTGCTGGTGAAACGTTTGACTAATTGTGCTAAGCCCTTTCCCTTTTCTTTTTCTTTCTTTTTTTTTTTTTTTTGCCGTTTTAACTAGCATCTTTCACCTTTTTGGCTCGCAAGCACGTGCCCGGGGTTGTGCCTATGTTGCAGCTGCGTGAACTCTGCTCCGTCTTGCACAAGGGCAAAAACAAGGCGTTATTAATCTTTCGCCAAGGTCGGCTGCTCTTGCCGGCCCCAGAGCACAGCTCTCTGCGGAGATACCTGCTCCTCCACCTTCTTGCACGGGAGTCATGTGCGCTTCTCCAAACGGGGTGGGAAATGGGATCACCTGGAAAAGTGGATTCACCGGAGTGAATGAACCCATAATATTGCAATTAGTGGGCAAACTTCTGCTCTTACAAAGAGATGGCGTCTGCGACAAAGAGGTTTCCTTAATGCTAATTGGAGAGTTGAAGGACGCCTTGGAAGACGTCTTGGTCAAACCTCGCATGTGGACACCGGCTGTGCAGAAAGAGGAGCCTGAACCCCATGTCAGTGGGCCTCTGGGTAATCCCCTTCCAGGGGAAAAAATGTATATATATATACACATGCACATGCACACACAGAGTCACTTTTCATTATTTTGTGTCACTCATTTCTCATTTGTTGCTATGCATATTGTGCCATTATAACAGGAAATTACATTTGCATCTTGTGTGGCACAAGCATGTTGTGAATATCATAAAAACACATATGGTCATAAATGGTTTAAAAAAAAGGCGATAAAACTGACATTTAGAAAACAGCTTTTGCAAAGAGAAAACATGTTCATAGGGCTTTTGTACATTTCTTCTACGTGAAAAATTGTGTGTTCTCGTTTTAGAAGCTTCTTAGGCAAACTTCTTAATTCTTTTCTTCATATTAGTTTCAATGTTTTAGGCATTTCGCTTTGTGTTTTGAGCTCAAACATCCTAAAATCTCGCAGAAGAAATCTGAATGAGTGCACTGAGCCTTTCCTAATTCTGTGCGGAAAGCAGATTTTGTTGCGTATGTGACCGCCTGGCACGCGCCTGACTGCTCAGGAGTGCACAGATTTGAACCCCAGTTTTGAGTGAAACTCTTTCATTCAATTTCAGGTAATTTGCAGTGGACATTCAATGAAGCTGTAATGCTTTTTGCGTGCTTTGAAAAGGGGGCTGAGCTTTTAGGCATGTACAGCTTAATTGTGGAAGCTGAATTCGATCTGGGCTTCCCTGAATTTGGTAGGTATCTGGTGTCGAGCCAGGCAGGATTGGTTCATGTCAGCGCCAGGGTTCATACGGGACTTCTGGAGCAGCGGAAGTCTGAGTACAGCATGAAATCCTAATTAAAAAAAAAGAAAAGAGAGAGAGAGAAAAAAAAGGAATATTTTTCTTAAGAAAATCCTAAGGAGAGGGATTGCACCGGGTCCAAAGTCCTAAATTACAGAGACGGAAATCCTTTCCACCAAGAAAGGCGTATGTGGAAAACGTTATCCTTTTAAAGTATATTCACTTATTTTATAGTTATTGCATCGCACTCCCTCGCTTTTGCCAGGGCTGAGCAGGTGCCGACGCTCCCGGCCCGCTCCGCTCCGCTGCGGGTCCCCCCGCCGCTTCCTTTGCAACGTCCAGGCACCTTATCGCTTCCTTGGGGCTGTTTTTGCCGTCGGTCAGCTGCGGCTCTCGGTCCGACTGAGCACGTCGGGGGAGATGTCTGCCGGTCCCTGCTCCGTGCTCGCAGCGGGGCGTTCGTTCTCCTGTCCCGGCGCTGCGAACCGCAGCCTCCAACGCGATCCGCGGCGAGCAGAGCCGGCGTTAGCGTGCTCTGCTGTAAATCCTCCTGCAATGTGCTTTTGCACAGAAATTATGGTACTGATTCATGCTCCAAACACAGATTTTTTTTTTTCGGGTGGGCCTTGCCAAGTCGCCATCGCTCCCTTCTGCTGGAAACGCGCATGGGATCCGTCTACCAGGCACCGTAGCGGTGCGCCGGGGGAGGAGGACGTCTTGCGCGCGGCGCCCGATCTCCCATTCTCCCAGCTAGTCGTCAGAGAGGATTTCGCCGCCGTGCAGCTGTGTGCTTTGCTGGCAAACCCCCCGTGCGAAGATATTGAAAGCCGCCTGGCTTTGCGCGCGGTTCAGCGCAAAGGAGTTTAGTTTGCCTGCTTTCCGCGGGGCTCGTGCAAACGCAGAGCGGGCGCCCGTCCTGCGCTGGTCGCTCTCTGCCGAGCCCTCCGCGCTCCGTGCCGGGTTCGCGCCGGGCGCCCTTCCCAAGCCTCGTCCTTCCCCCTTCTGCAAAAATACGAGCCTGCCTCTTCGCCGGGGAGCACGGCCCAAGCCGGGGCACCTCTGCCAAGCAAGCCCGGCTTGCTTTAACCACACCAGCCAGCCCTAATTAACGTCCCCACCATAGCGGGGCTTCCCGGCCCAGACCCTCCGCGAGCAGAAGTTGGCTTGGTCCTCTCCCGTCTGATTCACGCCAGCTTCGGATCTGGCCTTTCTCCAGCTTCGTGGGCTTTCTTCCCCCTACTTCCTCTGCTGGAGCAAGGAGTTCCTTCTCTTTCGCTTGTTTTTTTTTTTTTTTTTGTATATCTGAGCAGTTACAAGTTCATGGTAAATACCCCGAGTTCCTCCCCTTCTGCTTTAAGAATCAAGGAGGAAACGTGGAGATGGGTGCTGTCTCACCCGGCCGCGTGGCCCTCTCCTGCCTGAGGGGCCAACAGGCACGGCAGAGACGGGGAGCCTTCAGCCGGGTTTCCGAATCCGCCACTTTTCAGGCACTTACTGACGAAGTTGTGCCTTGCAGAAGCACGAGGCAATAGAAGAAAGAAATCTCCCTCCGTGTGCCAGCTGCCTGGTTGCACGCTGCTGCCGGCCCTGCGTAAAACCTTCCCCCCAGTTTTCAGTCCTGCAATAGTTGACGTTGAAGCAAGTCCTTCCGGTTCACAAAATGCTATTGCAAAGCCACGCCGAGCCTCCTACTTCAGAGAAATTGCGTTTCCTACACACCCTTATTTTACAAGTGTCCTCAGCATGGAGAATTTCAGTCCATCAGGTTAAAAATGATCAGGAGAAGGAAGCAACTTAACAGGAGGTGAGGGAGGCTGGTGGCTGGGGCGAGAGGCTAGCAGTTGGAAGGACTGGCTTCCGTCCCCGGCGTGACACAGATGTCCTACACAGCGATGTATAAATCATCAGCTTCTCCATAACTCATTTCTTCATCTGTTGAATGGAGGTAATTGTTCCATTTCCGTACAGCAAATAAAATAAGCAAACGCCCACTGATCTACCTCCTCGCCGTCTCCCACTCTCAGCCCTCCCTCCTCCCTCATCTCCCGCGACGCTCCCAAAACGCAGCATCCTCCTCGCAGACCCGTCCTCTGCCCCATCGCACATCCGCAGGGACGAGGAGGAGGAGGGCGATGAGGAGGAAGAGGTCGGAGCCCAGTCGGGAGCGCAGGGAAATAACGCAGGGGCTCCTCTGTTCAGAAAATGAAAGGGACTTGCAATGGGCGAATCTGATGCACAGCAGAATTTCACCACTTTTAGCTTTCCAAGGAAAGCTTGCACCAAAACTTGGAAAAATTGCCTTCTAGTGTTTTTCAGAGGTGCTGTTCAGAGTCGAGTAGGTCAACTGCGCCCGTCTCTCTCCTGACGCGTCTCTCATCACTACCTCATTTCTACAATTCAGTCTGACTTCTGATTCTGCATGCTCTTTCAGCATGGATATGAACATTTTGTGCTTCCTGAATTTAGATAGGTGTCATATTTGTTGCTGAGCACCCATAATTTTTGGAAGAATGTTTATACTGAAAATGGAAACCTGTCATTTCTCCTCACTTCCCTGCTACATTTAATTACATCAGCTATTGTATCTGAATGTTTCACATCTCCTCTGTTAAATTATGATAATGTTGCTCAGATTAAAATGAACATGCATATCAGAAATTCTATAACTGTATACAATTCTCCCCATTCTTCTTAAAATAGCAGGCACTGATCTCTCAATGGAGTTGTACATTGGATCATAATAAACCGTCAAAAATAGGTGAATGATACAGAAAGTTAAATATTCAGTTCCCTTTTCAGTAAATGACTTTTTTCACCCTCTCCTGAGAAATCTGAGGGCTGGAAGCCGGGAAACTTTGGAGCCAAATGTACTGTGTTTGGAAATCAGCAGAAATTAAGGGATCAGGAGAGGCAGGGAGAGACCCGTGATCAGGGCAGGAGTGTCCCACCAGCGCACCAGCGCTGAGCCACGGCTATGGCAGCCCCTGCTGCCACCAGCTTTGCCAGATTAAAAACAAATGAACAAACAAATTGAAATGCTTTGGAACCTCTCAGGAAGGAATTTTTATCATATCACTCGCATCAATTTACCAAAACTGAGATGTGACCCTTGGTATCTTTTCCTGAAGCGTGTTTTCTGAGGGCCCGCTTATTGCTCACCCTGGTGCTTGTGCTTCGAAAAGGAGGTAAAAAAAGGTCAAATAGTGATCTCCCGCAAACACATGATCTGCATTTCCAGGGAGCCAAGGTTTATTGTAAGTCATTTCAAGGTTTATGGAGATTCTGTTCTCATTACTGATCGCTTGTGTTTCAGGAGCATCTCCCGTCCTCGGTTGAAAAACGGGGCCTTCCTTTGCAACGTGGTGTTTGCTTACACAACAGAAGTAAAGTTTCTGATTTAAACAGCGAATATTTCTTAACAAAAACTGAAGACTGGCCAGCCCCTCTGTCACAGGCTGCAGGGTGCAGTCGGGGACCTTCCCCAGCTGTGGTGGCACGACGCTGGGGTCTGCTCCCGGTGGAGCCGTGCTCCAATGGGTCACCCAAGCTTGCTTCTTCCCAGAAAGGTTCTCCAACCCCAGTTAGAGTGAAAACTCACTGCATGAGGATTTTCACAACAGAAAACTGAAGGTAGTGTTTTTACTGTCTGTCTGTTTGGCACTCCCTGTGCATTGGAGGCTCCAGATTACGGGGCAGGTTTGCAGGTAAGAGCTAGCACAGAGCAACGCTCTTCCATGGTAAAAATCAAATACAATATAAAATTACTTTCATGTTCTTTCCTGTGATCTTTATTGAGGCATCCCAACAACAGTCAGGCATTTAAGCTTCACTGGGGAAAACCTCCATGAATATTTGCTCATAGAGTTGCTGAAAGCAAGCTCTAAACTGTACATTTCCAGAAAAGTCCAAAATGTTTTTTATAAAAGAACAAATTCACAGTTCCACCAAGATGCTGGTTGTATGAGTCATATGGTAGTGTTGCTATTTCCTGATAGGATGTCTTATGTAATCTACCAGCTTAGCATAGATTTGGAATTGTATATTTGATTTTAATATTTGCACTTTGCATTCACACTCTTTTGATTAGTTACGTAATTATTTGGTCGGGGAAAAAGAGCTATTCTACTTGACTTACGTAACCGACCACTGCAGTGCAAACCGCCTGCATCTACAATTTGCAGTCTGCAAGAACTTCACCCACCAAGAATTGCTAGATGGAAAACTCACTAATAAGTTTAAATAGCAAATATGTGCAAGCCTTTGCATGCTTTTTTAACAATCTGGATTCGGATAAAGGAGGATGGGTACCTGTCTTGCTATATGTCAGATAGTTAAGGTGGCTGGAGATCTGGTGACAGACTCTAGGATTCAGTAAATTTAACAGAGGACCAGCTCAGTAGGGTGGTATGTAGATATGCGTGAGGGCAGTCAAGCACCAGGACCCTCCCTTGGCAGAGCCTCTGCCAGCTCCCACGCGAAGGGGATGGCCTGGGAAAGCAGGGTCCCTCACCGAAACCAGCCTGGCCCCGAGGACAGCTCGGGAGGCACCGAGATCTCTGCCAAGAGCAAAAGGAAATGCCACGGAAACCAGTTAGTTCTCTCTGAATCTTCTCTTCTGTGCCACAAAGCTGAATCTGTCCCGCTGACACTAACAAAGCAGAATTCTTCAGCCACCCTCCCTGCTTCACCCTCGGTATTTTTAAGAATTTAAAATTAACACTGTATGACTAAATCCAGCCCTGGGCCTAAAGCCAAATGTGCAGCAAGACATTTGCGTGCAAAGCCGCGCGCGGAGGAATGTGTCTGAAATCCAGCGGTAACATCTTCTCCCAGAATTGAGAGAATTAAGAGATTACTGGAAAGGTAGCGGCATTGGCAAGATTTGCATAGGGCATAAGGTAATGAAGGTGCCGGGGCTGGATTTAAGCAAGCAGTAGGTCCACCTCCACAAGCTGAGCTCAGAGGAGCTTATTATACTTGCCGGATGTTGTAAGGAGCTGCAGAGTTAGCTGGAGAAACTCATGTGCAGCAGCAAATCCGTTGGATGATTTGCAATTGCCACCTTCCACGTGGGCTAGCACAGCTATGTCGGTGCGACAAGGCACTGCTGGAGGCAGTCCAGCGTGGCTGTGCAAGATTGCATTAACTAATGCAACTGAAACAGAGCTGAGAGACTGGGTTAGCTTCTCCTGCGGCCACTAGAAGAGCCCTGGAGCGCCTGTGACTCCGGCAGCTGTGATCTGGGGTCTCATCACTGCTGGTCGACTTGTGAGGGTAAAAGCGTGTGCAGAGAGCTGCTTTGAGGGTTTGGTAGGTTAGAAGAGTTGGAGGGGAAATACTTTGTTCAAGGGGGAAGCTGTGTCCAAGCATGCTGACACTGCTACATCAAAAGAGACCAGAAGCAAAACAGAGCAGGAGAAATAGCATGGAGAGACTTGGGTCGAGCCGTGGAAGGAGTAAAGGCGCTTGTCCATGTATTAATAGACTTTTCTGTTTGAGAAAACAAGTAGGGTAATCAGCTTTGGTAACCTAACTGATGTTGCTTTTCAAATGTCCTGGAAATTGGATCTACAGCAAAGATCCAACAAGGAAGATGAGTCATTTGGTCAACAAACAAAGTTTTAGCCCATCCCTCCGTACACATGCCCAAGGCTGGTGAATAGCTAGCGTTCGCTGCAAAACCCTGACCTGCCACATGGAGCATGCCCTGATGTCTGCTGTCATTGCACACCAGGTCATCCTGCAGACAGCGAGCTACATTTGGGTCATATTTCTCGTCTTACTGAAGCATAAATGAGAGGTTAGCAGGACTTGACTACTGTAGAGTAAAGAGTTAGGAGGGAAACCAAACCTACGTTTTCTTCCTTTAGTCTGAGCTTGGGACAAGCCTATTGCAATTGGGACCAGGACAAATTTAAATGATTTTTTTTTTTTGCCTGAAACTTCTGATATTAGCATAATACAGCAGCTTGCCAGCTAATAATAGTAGCATAAATATTTATTAAAATATAATAATAATAAGGGAGGCAAAATATTATACTAAAAAAGAAAAAAAGAAAATGGAAAGGAAAAATGTGACCGTACATGACAGTAGCTGGCCAGGTGGCTGGAGGGCAACTGGAACACCCTGCTTCATGAGGGACGTGGGGAGCACAGCTTCTGTGGAAACACGCAGAGTTTGGCCACTGCTTCAGAGACAAGGTCTCTATTTCAGGCGTGGGCTTAAGGCCTGACCCTTTGCCCATCCAAACCTTGCTCAGCATGAAAGCCGGTGTGCAGAAAGTGCAAGGAGCTGCAACTACGCCAAGGGAAAATCCACAGGGTGCTCCTTGAGACAAGGATCCTTGAGACAAGGATCTGGGGTGGCAGTTTGTAATGGCAGAGGAAATGCCCTACAAGAGAAAGATTAGCTGGGGTAGAATTTATGGAGTCATGGGTAAGCGTACTTTAAGGAAGGGTAAAGCCAAGCTTGCCGCAAAAGATCAGGTACTGCCACTGGTAGCATAGCGCTGCTCTGAACAGGGACTGGGGACTCATTTTAGCCTGGTATTCCCATTTTTTCCTGGACAAATTTTTTAATATTTGTTTAGTATTTGTGAGCAAAAGCTCAGACCTGCCTGCAGAAGGCAGGACCAGGGAGATGAGCCTCTCTCACAGGCTGCAATTCTCTTTTAGGAGGCTGTTTTCTCTGATTTCCCGAGGTTGCTTTGAATCATTTCTCTTCTATCTAACTTGTGCTGAGCCCTATCTATTCTGTTAAGTTTTCCCATAATAAGGAAATCAGCCTTGGTCATGAAGCTGGGTTTGCATTTAAGGAAACCAGTGAGTGTAGCTGTTGCTTCATTAAGATTTCTCCAGGGGTGACATCTATGGAGGATCCAGACAGATAAAACACACAAGGGGAAGGGGATGTTAGGATCGCTGAACTTGGCTTGCATGTTGAGTGGCACCACGAGCTTTTCAACAAAACGTGCAGAAAGAGTCACATGAATGCCAGGCATACGCCAGCCCACCACAGCCTAGGTGTCCTTGGTCTACAAGCTTCCACAACACCAAGCAGACACGTAGGAGGCCAGCCTTCACACCTTTGCTTCAGCCATGGGGTGACCGGCTGGTACACGTTGTCTCTGTTGCACAGAGTTTGCTCTTTCCTCCATTTAGTTTGGAGGGAAGGAAGAAAGGCAACATCAATAGTTCAAAGAGTCATGGTTTTGTCTTATTAAGGCTTGATTTTTGCAAATCCATATGTGTGCATAGAAAGACTCCTTCATTGTCCTTCTCACCTTCGCAAAAGTGAATTTCTAGACTGCACTCGTCTGTACGGGTTGGCAGTAGGAGCCAGTTGGGCTCTCAGCAGTATAAGACACTACCCATATAAGTAAGAGAAGCAGAACCTGGCCCCTGATGCACAGACACATCCATTTTTAAAAACAGGCCTTCTGTGCTCTTTTTTTCAGCTATGTCTCTCCAAACGAAGCAAAAGATGTTCTCAGCTTAGTGGGATTAAAAAACAAAGTACGGTAGAAGTATTCTGGCAGTCAAGGCGACATTTAACTAAAATTATCTGCCACAGGCACATCTGAAATTAAGTTTAGGAGTTAATGGCAAACAAAAACAGAAAATAGATCTGAAAAAAAACCCAACCACCCCAAAACCCATAATTTTTATAGAGTCACAAATCGATTGAAAGAGAACCAGGTCCCTATGGCCACATGGTAGTGTACAGTGCAACCATGCAGGGAAAGCAGATGCGGACGAGGATGGGAACTTTCCCTTCCAATCTGAGGAGAGGCAGCCTGACCGTGGGCAGGAGGAGGGTGTAGATATGCTACTCAAAAGCTACGACTTGGCTGTTTGAATGCCAATGCCGTCCGCTCATTAAGTTACTGGTAGCTTTTGCAGCCGCTCATAAGCAAAAGTCTCTCAATTGCTGTTCCAAAATTTGAAATTGGAATCAGAGAAACAAAAATGGGATGCAAATGAGATGAGAAAAAAAAAAGAAAAGAGAAATGGCGTTTTGGAAGCCTGTTCAAGCCTATAATCTCCTGTGATGTTTGTACTGAGAGAACAAATTCATGTTCCTTTCCAGGCTTGGAGCAGCGGGGAGGGAAACGTAGTCAAAATGGGGTTTAGTGCTGCACACCGCCTGCAGCGATCGCACCTTGTGCTGGGGCCTCGTCCACCGGCCTCATGAAGCAAGGCTGAGCATGGAGCTCGGAGGTGAGATCTCCAGGGACACCCAAAGATCTTGCACAGAGATGCCTGGCCAGGGCAGGAGCTTCCTTCCAACTGAGGACAAAATTGCATCCAGGACAACAGTTTTTCTAGATAACTTTCACCACCTTGAGTTTAAACTTCCACAGAAAGCTAGATTAATTTCATGAAATGGCCATAGCTTTAAATAATTATTGGATAAAGCAAAAAAGGCCATATTTTAATATTTATTTTGAAACGAGAATTTATATAGGAATATCTACAGGAACATGGTGTCTGGAGACAGACATCCATAAACGTCAAGGAAGTGCTCAGACATTTAATGTGATATTTGTGGAACACTGTGATATTTTGATAAAAGGACCGTGAACTCCTGTTTTGTGTTGGTTTGTTTTTCAGAGAAATGCTGGTTTTTATACGGTATCTCAGCAACTTCTTTTGGACATCTGCAGCGTTGCACTTTTCCAGTTATCAGCCAGAGCGCTTTTTTGTTTGTTTTAACCCCATAGCAAAACACTTAATCAGACATGCACTGACAAACAGATTTGCTTTATCTTTATCAGGAAAAGCCCAGTGGAAGAAGTGTTCCCGGGAATGAATGAAATTTGGAGGGGAGCCGGAAGTGGAGCGAGAGGACGCACCTCGTGGGCCGGAGGGGAACAACGTTCCTTCAGAGGGTCATAATGAGCTCATTGAGAACGCCAAGTTATTTGGAAAAATCCTGCACTGTGAGAAATATCCGCATGTTGCAGTTGAGTCACAAGTTGGCACAAGTGACACCAGAACTTTTTTTTTTTTTAAGTGTGCTTTTCTTGTACAGATTCAGAGACAAGGGACCGTTATCATCATCTCATCTCCCCCCCTATAATAGCTGCATCCAGCACAGTATTGCTGCTGAGCTACAGAAACTCTTTCGGAAAGATATCTATCTTGACTTTAAGACTTGAAGGGACAGGGTTTCTATTACAGTTCTTGCTAGATGCTTCCAGTGGCTAGATTTTCATCCCTGTTGAAAGCGTATACCAAATCCTACTTATCTCTAGCCTGAAATTATTTGACTTTAATGCCCATCATCAGATCTTAGTACCTCCCTGTCTGCTGGATTGAGAGATCTGTTCAGATCTATTCGTTGGTAGGTATGTTTTAAAGCCTCTGATTTCTTGTGCCTTTTCTTGTCCTCTTTGTTAGTAAACTAACAGATTTTCCTTATGAAGTTTAGCTGTGAATATGCAGGGTCTGAAGAAGGTCTTGTGTGCCTGAAAGCTGGGCTGGTTTTTGTTAGCTGTAAAAGACATTACCTTTCCTTTTAAATCTCACCTTGGCTATACAATGTCCAATATCTTTGCAGCGAGCCAATTTTACGTGCAAATTGTATATTTACTAGAAAAGTGGTTTCCTTCCAAATAATGTGAAACCACCCCATTTTTTGAGAATTAGTCATAAAAAGGGCCCAAGGAATAGTAATATGATTTTGTTTCTTCTCCATGTATGTACCTTACCCATTTTTAATCCTCAGACCTTTAGCAAAATAGCTCCTTGGCACAACGCACCAACATTTTGTGCTCTGCAGGGCAGCAGAGAATGAGACCCGTCTTCTTGGGGACACACAGAGTCTCCTCAGGTTGACAACAGACCAACGTTACTGAGGTGGTCCGGGATTTCCCAAGCAGTACCTGGGAATACTTTCATTACTGAAACTCAAGCTCTGTAAAAAATCAATTTTCTTGTACCCATGTGAACACTGTCAACAATTACTATCTACTAATATCAGGCTGGCTCATATGAGCTGTATGCAGAGAAGAGAGAGTAGATGCGCTATAATTATTATAGCAGGAGTTTGATTGCACCTGCTGGGCTTACTGAGATTACATCAGTACTTGCACGATTTGACTGTTTTCAGAATGTCAGAATTTCTCTAAAAATCTCTCTCCCTGGTTGGACAGGTTGCACTCTTCAGTTTTCTGGGGGGATGGGAGGTGTCCAGAATGACTTTGCTCACCTCCTGTCCCTACTCTTAACCCTGACCTACAGGCCTTTGCCTGCTCAGCCCCTCTACCATTCGCAGCTTCTCCATCCTTAGCTGTTTACTTTTCAAACCGCATGAGGGAAGAATCAAAATGAGTTTCCTCTTGGGCAAGCAAAGACACTTCTCCTCAATGAGGGCCGTTTCCATGACAAATGTCATGTTTCAGCTCCCAGCTGTTTTGGCTGCAGATCTGCTCCGAACACATTTCTCAGTGACTGCAAACGGCTGCAGCGGAAATCACCCGGCAATATGAACTGCACCCCTGGGGTGGGCACGTCCACAGTGTCGCTGAGACCTGGAGGAGTGAGACAGGCCTCCGTCTAGCCAACGGATCTGATTTGCAAAGAATTATGTCCTACCTTAACTCAGTTCCTGCCCAACCAACATGTCCGTTAGACAAAACAGGAGAAAAAGCATTTATATTATCCATCACTTCTGACATAGGAATGGAAATTCTGATTGTGACTTTGTACGAGTCCTGCATGACTTCACTTTGGTTGAGTATTTTGCAACAGCAAGATGTGCCAAGGGGTCCAAATGCTTCCCAGGCTTCCAGATACCACCACAAGGTCCAGCCAAGGCTTTCCTCTCCCACTCAAGTGTTTAAGCAACCGCACTGAAGCATCCTTGGGTGATCGGAGGGCTACAGCAGGGCATTGCCATGAAGGTGCAACCCAGGCGTCCTTAGGCTGTGTGGACCTGCATGGATCATCTGCCTGCAGCTGCCCCCTGTGTGCCAGCATGGCCATCCCAGTGCCGCAGCTCTGTCCGGGTGCCTTTGTTCCACAAGGACACTGGCGTCACCTGGTGCCTCAGCAGCATGATGTGATCCAAATGTCAAGAGAAAGGTTCCTCTTCATTTTTCAAATTTTCTTCTTAGGAAGCTTGGAAGATGCCTGGAAAGCACGATGAATGCCCTCTCAGTGTGCCTCTGCCCCCTCGTGGTCTCCCTTGAATGCTGGGCGTCGAGCGGTAAGTTCTCCACTTCCCTCAAGTGTCTAAATTTGTTGCTTCTAGACTGCTAGGAACTGTTCAGCGTTGTTAACGTGGGGGAGAGCGTGATGCGAAGTTATGGTGACCTGCCAATGTATTGTTGTGGAAGTGCTGATCAGATCAAGCACAGATGGGCGACACAGAGCTGTCATAATCAGCCTGGATTTGAAAATGTTATAATTGGGATGGTAAACAAGTTCACAAGGACCCTATTGAGGCAATGGATTGCCATGGTAACAGACCAGAAAAGTCTGGAAATGAGAAAGGTATCAATAAGTGGGGGCAGCAGGAAGCTATTTGAAGAGGGCATTTTGGGGATGCTGTTGGGGTGCAAATCTCTCTTTGAGAGGTTGGCAAAGTGTGATAACGTGTCTGGACGTGAAGAGATCACCCCCAGCACCTGGGAGCTGGCAGAGCGGCCGTCGCTGCCCGGCTCGGTGGGGCGTTGCACGCAGCAGGTGCCGTACTGTCCGATCGTCCACTCGTGGTGGCCTGGTTTGGAATAGTGGAGAGACCAGTCCAAGCACAGAGCTTTTGCAGGTCCAGGCATTTATAAATTTTACCCTTCAGGGTTTCAGACAGAAGATAAAGTGCAGAAGTAGCCATGAGAGCGCATCAAACGTTCTTTGCATTTGGCTGCCCATGGTAAAATTGCATTTCTGCAACAGGTTCCTTTCATACGAGTCACCAGACTCCATTTTATTTGTTTGAACAAGACTTCAACTGCTTGACACATCTGCACGCCAACAAACATAGCAGAGAGCAAGTCGCTGCAGCACTGCTGAGTATCGCAGCCCATGTCTCCCTGCTGGAACCATTTTGTGAAGTTTTAGGGTAAGACATTTGACATGAAGAAGCAAGAAGGAAAGCAAAAAGCTCTCGTGTACCACTGAGCTTAGAAATCTGTTATTTATTCCAAAAGTATATTTTAAAATAACCCTTATTTTGTTAATCAGCTATTTATCTTTAATAGGTTAATATTTTTCATTCCAAGACAAGTGCAGCAATTTTCTCCGCTATGGTAAAACAATAAAATTATTTTATAGGCAAAAAAGAAATGTTAAAGGCCCAGTGGCACTACAACCTCATTAATAAATCTTTTTTAAGTGGCAGGCTTACAGCTTGAGTGAATGGATAGGGAAAGGAGTTGCACATGTTCCCATAATCAGAAATGGAATTTGGAAGGCAGTCTATTGAGCTGGAGGTAGACGACTTTTGCAAAGTGTTGGTCTTCCTCGTGTTGGTGGCCACGGGCAGGCTGAGTCAGCAAGGGAGGTGGCCCCAGCTGGCAGCCCAGGGGCCACCACTGCCTCAAGACCAGCGCTGCCCTGGCCCCAAGCCGGGGTCCTGGGTGGACTCTGCTCTCCAAACCCAGAGCAGGTGACTTGGATTTCTTCTGGTGCTCACAGGGGAACAGCAGCAACAGCAAATAGTTTAAAAAGGCCTGGACCTGTCCTGGTCTTAGCAGTGGATCTTCCCTATCTAGAGGGTCCATGTTTTTCATAACAGCCAAGAGGGTCTGGAGCAGGAGGTAGATGCCTCCTTATTGTTCTCATTAAGTGAAATAAATAAATAAGCAAGGTAAGCATTACACTGACAATAAAGTTCTTTACCGTAGAGAGTATCAACGACTCTCTCTGATGAGGGCACATCAAGGATTTTTATAATTTATCAGAATTGCAGTATAATATGTGGCTACTTAATGCACTAAAAACTCATGGAAATGGAGCTGGAGAGAAAAACAACTTTTTACTAGTACTGTGTTCAGTCACGTATTTCAATACATCTACAATGGCACTTCTGCTACCTCCATGGAGTATTGCTCCATGATCTGATATTCTTATTTGAATATTTTAGAGAAAATCTAATTATTACATAAAGAGTTTAATAAGAAGAAGAAGAAGAAGAAGGAGAAGGTGAAAGAAAGGAGAAGGAGAAGAAGGGGATAGAGGTGAATCTCAGCACTTGAATGAAACAGGGTTTTAGGAGCTGCTTGACACCTTAAAGAAGAGTTTAAAAGGAAAGGAGAGTTTGACTCCCAGACATATGTTCTGCCTCTGCTCACTTGGTTTAACAACTCCAGAGCTATTGAGAGCTCCCAGATTTCTTACCCTCAGGGATTAGATGCCTCCCAGGACTTACTCAGCTTTTTAGGAAGAGACCCTTGAAATACATCTATATTCATCCTGAAAACAAATAAATTTGAATTCAGAATGGTTAGACTTCTCCAAAAGCAGGGATCGAACACATGTGGGCACATTGCTCTTTAGCAAAAGAGTGCAAGCCCAGATTTTTCCATCACTATCATAACTGCATAGCAGCACTATTTATCATTTTTCCAGTTGCTGCATTCTGTTCCAATCACAACGAATTGCTATGAAAGATCTTTGATAATAACTAGCCACTAAGACCTATGAGACTTCATTTATTATGGCATAATATACACATTACCTAACTTGTGTTGGACCATATGGAGAGCTCTCTGTTGAATTTGGCATAGTTACTGGGGTGAAACAAGGATGAATTTTGTTCCTCATCCTCTTCAATTATGCCATAGATTGGATCATGCAGCAAGCTCCAACAGATCATCTGGGCATAGCAATCAGCCCTGAGGACCACATCACTGATTTCGTCTATGCCAATAAACACAGTGTGCTGTGCGAAAACACTGACGGGAGCACAAGTGGCACTGAACAGCCCTGATCCCTGGAGCAAATCAATAGGGCTTAACACTTACCTAAAGCTAAGGTCTTCGCTGCAAATGGGAACAGTCTTCAGTTTGTCACTTGACGGCAGAAAAAGGGTTTGGAAACATCATGCTTGTCTCTGAGCTTACAGGAAAGACAGGTGATAAGATCAAAACTTATGTAAACCAAGGTCAGTTCAATCGCTGCATTTGTAACTGCAGGAAATGTAGCTGCAAAGCTGAACTCTGCAGGGATAAATCCTTTGATGGCAAAACGTGCAGTGTAAATATGCTGTAAGATTATCCTATCCCTGCCTTTACGCATATGCAAGTACATGCTCTCACATGCACATTTTCACTTGCCTGTGAATATGTGTGTGTGTGTGTGGAAGTTTGTGGGTATATGCATGCATATATATACATCTATGTGAAGGTGTGTATTTATGTGTGTATCATATGCATGCATGTACATATAAGTGATGAGATATAGAGAAAATTTATATGTAAAATAGATTTGTTTTGGATCTTACGATTACCAAATCCAGGAAGTTCAGAAACTCGGGCTTGTCTGGTGCCCGTAATTTGCACAAAACTGATTTTTTAATGGACCTGAGATGCCCAGCAGCACTCAGAAGTGCTCAGCATTTTTTAGGATTGATCCTTAATGGTCCCAGTGCCTGCATCCTGGGTGGCACGATTGCATCAGGACTGCTGTGCCTGTATTTAACTCTACCCAAAAAATCTCCCTGATAGATAGATTCTATTTAGCTAAAATCCCTTTTTTTGGTGTATAAGGACTAATAGAACATGACATTTATTATTCAAAAGAGGTGGCAAGCGAATCAAGACATTGATTCAATGTGAATAGGCAGAATATGATCCCCTGCTCCTGTCTGTGTGCCTCTCTGTCTCGCAGACATAAATAATAGAACGGTTCCCATTCCCATTCCATTATCACTAATAATGAGTTATGGGTAAAGCGTACCATGTCCCTTGAAAAAGGCAAGATATAGCTATGCTTATGGTTGATTATTAGAGGATAAAATAAAAAGATTGATGCCCCCAAAAAAGTCTAATTAGTGTTAGTCTATTGGAGAGGAAGCTGAGCATGCTGCTCTAGCACTGCCAAATGAAATTAAGGCCCAATTATTGATAAATGAAGAGTGGTTTGTGCTGGAGTCTGGCCTGGAGTCGAGGAAATACATCTGTCATTTGGCCTGCACAGAAGTCATTCATGTGTGACATAGCATCCTGTGCATTTATCATGCATCTGTAGATTTTTGTTTTAATTCAGTTAGCTGTCTAACTAGATTCGATGCTGGATGCCTCGAATGTAGTCAGAATTTGGACTGACAGATGCAATTCTAGCCTGAAATGGTGTGTGACATGACTAGCTATCCTGCATATTAATTATTATTGAAACCATTGTGACCAAAGTCTACACACTAATGGTCTGTTTTGTTATCTGGTTTTGCGGCTTCTCTGCTTAGCAATTGCCCACTTGCTCCAGGGCAGGTAGGAGACAAACCAGATCCGTGGAGCGTTGTTGTTAAGCGCCCTTACTAGTACCATGAAACTTGGAAATTGAGGTATTTGAAGTGACGTTATGAAAATGCCCCATTTTACCATTATGTAAACTACAATTTCTATACATGAGATAAGTGGGGTCAGGGCAGTGGGATAAAGTTTTCATAAATCTTAAATTGGTAAAATAGTTTATTAATTCCATTGTCAAATGCGAATGGAAAACAAACATTTGTTAAGATGATAAAATTGTAGTGCAGGCGCGATTGTTCTGACGCCAGTTCGGCGCAGTCAGCCGTGAGACTTATTTCTCCTGTCGCACTAAAGTTTGATTTAAAGTTCATGTAATTTCATCATCATATTGTAGGGAGAATTGAAAATAAATGTCACCTTCAAACAGAAAGAGCTAATGGAGTTTTTCAAAAGTTCTGAGAAAATACTGTGCAAGGAAGACATTAATGAGACATACTCCTGGACAGCTTGTGTGCTTCAGCCTCTTGTGCATATTTTCCTTTACCATTTATTTCCCTTACTGTGCTCACGTGGCTCCAGTACTAGTGTCTGAAGCCCTACAAAATCTCGTCGCAAACTTTTTTTCATCCGGTTTGCAGGGACTAAATGAATATGATTCAAATGTACTAAACCTTACTGCAGAGCTGACTGCAGAGTAACGAGGGACTGAGGGCAGTTTTCGGCACACTGCGCATGCAGCATGGCTGGACACCAAAGGGCAAACGCAACCCAAGATCCCCGGGTCATCCCCCAAACAGCCGCACCATGAAAACGCTGCAGAGGATCTCACCTAGGGAGGGTACCTTTTCCAAGAGCATTTCTGTGAATTACTCTCAAATTAGCTCAGAAAAGTCCGTGAGACCTACTACAATCACCTTGCTTAACTTGAGCACCCAAAAGCCTGGACTTCCGCTTCCATGTATGCACTGCAGCGCTGACCAACTGCAGCCAGCAGCCCAGCTATATTATTAAATTTAATTTGGATGCTCTCAGTTTTCCTCCTGAGGCACTGGCCTCCCTTGACTCCATTGACTGAGCCATGACCTCTAGATATATAGATTTAGACTGTTTGAACACTCACGTCCAAAGCTGTTGGCTTCAAAGGTGCCAAAAGACCTTCTGAGGATCTAGGTCTTGGATGTTGACCTACCTAACGCTGTGAGACAGGGTATCAATCCTTTAAATGCAAATTTTTTAGGCAGGCACCTGATACATCTTTCAAAACTAGGCTTTTCACTGTCATAGGTTTTAATGCTTAGCTCTTTTTGGAGAACCCAGTACGAGCTTACCCATATCTTTTAATACCAAAACATTTTTGGAAATCTGCCCCAATTCTAAGTAGGGCAGAAAATGTCTTATAATCTCAAAGAGCTGTAAATCATTTTTTTAGACAAGGAGTAAAGTTTCCAAAGGCACCATATGATTCATATTCCTAAACCCTATTTTAAAAATGCTGTGACTTGGATCCTGCACTTTCATGTTGGAGCACTCCCAACCTTGCACTTGGGCTCTCATCATCCAGTTGTCCATGCTCACCCTGACCATTTCCCATGTCCAGGTGCCCAGTGAGGAGCAGGAACACACATGGACCGTGTCCCCACACGCACCACGGCCAGGACCACCGCCCTCCAGGTGGTCCTGGCACCCCAGCCCCGCAATCGTAGGCATTTAGTCTGGAAACTATCAGTCCAAAGTTGATGAGGTGCCTAAATCCTTCTTATTGCAGAATTATGTGCTTAAAATGCTGGTGAGGTATGGACTTTTAACTGACGACCTTTTAAAGAAATCCCACTCAAGTTCTAAACCTGGGTAAAAACAAAACAGCATGAGACTGCTCCAAGTGCCTGTGCTTATCATGGGGTGCGTCAGTCATGACTCTTGGATTTCCTTATGATTTGGTGCTAAAGCATATAAACCTTTCATTTCCCTTCAAGATAATCCAATTCATTCTGCACAGGGAAGACTCTTGCAAATGAGATACTAATAGAATTTTCTACCTATGATTTGCAACATTTCAGTCAATATTAGAGCCCCTGAAAACTCAGAAGAAAAATCCTTTCTGGAAGGTACTTCTCCTTATGACTTTTCCTTGGTTTCTTCTAAAATGGAGATTATGTCACTAACTTCTATTTCGTGTATACAGTACTCCACAAACTGAGCAATACCATGCCTCCAATATAGGCTAAGTTTCAAATATTAAAAATAACAATGAAATATAATTCCACTTACTCATCTTAACTCAATTTGGGGCCGCCAACATAAGCCGACTGCCATATGGGGATTTGTTAGCCACTTCTGCTCAGTGATGCAGCATTTCAGGAGGATGGGAGACTGCACGTGGGAGGCAGCCCCCGTTCAGAGCCGACTCCTCCATCCTTTTCGGTAGGCAGCCATCCTGTGGCCGAGCGCCGCCCCCTCAGCATGTTTTCCGCTCAGCTTTGGTGGATCTCTGCAGCTTTCGTAGCCTCCTGTAAACCAGGTCCCAGTCCCCAGCATCCCTCAGACCTTCCTCCCAGGATCGGTGCTCATGTGAAGGTACTGCAGAGCCTGATCTGTTCTTCCTGGCAAACACCCTGTTTCTACTCCCCCTGAAAATAGTGATCTTTTACCACACTGTTTCTGTGGAACGGGGTCTTAATGCAAATTTCAGGCCCTACAGTTCCCAGTCTGAAGCCCCCCTAAGGAGCTTATCTTGTGACAAGGGCCTCCTCCTGCTACGGCCATAATACACACAACATGTTCATTACTTTCAAAATAACAGTGTTCTTTTATTGCAGTTTGTGCAATGATGTCAGACATTTGTGTGCAAGCAATCCAGGACAATTTTTGTCTTTACCTTTGCACCTTGTGCAGCACCAACCTTCTTTTAGGCCACAGTGCTGGTGATGGGAACTCTTACCTCCAATACCCTTCATATCAGCTCGTCCCAGAGCGTGACCAAGGAAGAGGCAGTGTTACTGTCCCACATTACAGAGGGACAATGGCAATGGGAAGTGACTTACCTAAGGCCATGCAACAGGAGAGCAGCAGAACTGAGAACAGAGGTCGGGGTCCAAGAGTGCCACTGTCAGCCTCCGCCTCTCCAGGGCACCACTTGGTATATCATAAGGATTAAAGAATAAATGACATCTGAAGGTGCAAGATCTGTACAAATGTAAAGCATTCATGTTGAATCAAATCCTGATGGCTGCACTGTTCAGATATCTGTTTGACATCTGTGTGGTATCAGGACCAAGCAAAAACTGTTCAGGAACGTCGGAATCCGGCCTAACATTAGGATGAGAACAGCTGATCTTGTCACCTTCATGATGTCCCACCTGCATTGCGACCCTGTAACTTTCATAGAAATGCAATTTTTGCTGCCAACAACAGTTTTTGTGTTTACAAAAGGATATGCAAAATAGCACTAAGTACGGAATGACATTTTCTCCCTCACAAAGAGACAGATTTCATTGCGCTTGCTTTATGCATAACTATATTCACATTGTGTCACTCTTACTGAACGGTGGGATGGGATCTGTGCAGGGAAGAATGGTACGGCTACCACCAGGCACAGCCAGCCCTTGTTACTCTCAGGCCCTTAAATGGTCTTTCTCTACACTGCAGTGGTAGAAGATGCTGGTTTGGAAACGACAATAAGTGGGAGCTTTGTATACTGAACTCCTCAGGCATTGGGCAGGTCTCTTCACGAAGCCACGAAAGCTGTATCTCTGCTGCAAGCCTCATCTCGCCAGCATTAGCAGATTGAAAGCGATAGGTTAAATGTATCCTGTGCCAGGCTTTATGCCCAAGCCTGTGTAGGACACACTGTGCTCCTTGCCTGTGGGCTACTGAGCTGTTCTGCGTATGCCTAGTGGTCATGAATCCACAGCCTTTCTCAGACAAACGTAGGAGGGCAGGAGATCATTCCTAAAAGTTCCCAGAACACCACGGTCTTATGCCTGTGTGTCCGGGAACTGGGCAGCTCAGGCACTTGCGTACAATGACCAAGTCTCACGTCACCTACTAGACGAGAGGTGTAGTTTCATCCTGCGTTTGGCGAAAAGTTTTTCCAAAAAAGTTCCTAAAATCTGGTAAGGAGGAAGCTGGGTTCCTCTGTGTTGTCCAGGAGGCCCTGGGAGGACAAGGGAGCAGGTCACGTGGCCACGGCCCCATGGTGGGGCCAGAGCACCACATGCGGTGGCAGCTCTTAAAGAAAGGGAAGAGAGGAAAAATATCGGCTTTGGAGAGAGAGAGAGCAACGAGAGCCAAGAGCAGCAGAGAAAGGAGGCCACAAGGACACAGAGGAAGGCAGCTAGGCTGCTGTAGCTGCCTGCGAAATGTTGTCTGTTTTCCACTCTATATTTATATAATGCTTATAATGTATTTATAAGTCCATATGCACGGCCTTGCTGTGTTCCCATGTAGTTAGCTGCTTCACATGTCACATGCAGAACTATGTCTTTTCGCTTCAATTTTCTCTCCAGCTCTAATTACAGAAACTGGTCAGATTAATTGGCATAATTAAAATTCACGTGGGATATATATACTCCACGGAGAGTTTAGTTCCAGGGATGAAGGTGATTGGATCAGAAACTGGTTTCCTGCAGAGTCTAGAAAGGCAGAAGGAGGAAGCAAAAGCCCAGGCTGGTGAGCAGTGCCTGCAGTTTGCTCTGCTGCTTAATGTGATTGGGACCACAGGCGCCGTAGCTCGCAAAAGCACCCTGGAGTGGTGTTTTGGAGATTCTGGGTTAATAAAAGTGTGGTATTAACAGCAGCAGTTGGTTAGTCCCAGCAGCTACCTGCGTTTTCAGAGTCATTTGCCTGGAGGTGAGCCATGAGTGCCACACCATGAGCTGGAGCCCGCGGCGCGGGAGCAAGGACAAGGTAGAGAGTCAGCATCCGTGTTTGCATCCACAGCTTTGGCAAAGCACACGTGGACTAGGGCCCTGAGCTTGGGATCTCCAGAAGAGCTTGGGTAGCATAGCCCAAGGGAGTTTCACTTAGCAGATCCCACCACCTGCCACTAGGGCATACCCAAGACATTTCTGTGGCCATTGAATGTCCCTTCCCCAGCCACCTCTCATGATGTCGGGGAGAAAAAAGAGGCACAAACCTCTCTCTGGTCTGGATACTCCCTGTCTATGCCATTAATTGGGATCCCTGCAGGTACAGCGCTCAGGAGATCAGGAAAGGGAAACCCACCCCAGCACATAGCCTCCGGGAAGGGATCTGCACGTACAGTTACTCCTGGGCTTGATGTTGAACCAGTCCCTCAAACCAGGGTTTGCAAAGGACATGCGATTGTGCCATGTCAGCACGCAAGTTTGAATTACCCTTGCAGAGTCTAATTTAATGTGTGCGGGTGCAAATTGGAGCCCTTCCATTGCCATGAATGACATTACTGGATCACACTGGATTTTCCACCTGAGTTTTACTGACTGCCTTGTCCTGGTGAACCTGGCACAGAGCCAGGCCACCCCTCCAGAAGAAGGCATCTTTCCTAGGTCCTTCACAAGCTGGTGTTTTATCCAGGCCACAGATGGTTTGTAAGTACCCGTGGATTGGAAATGTCCACTGAAAGTCCATGGAGGCTGGTCACCGAACAACCTGACACTGTTTTACAAATCCCAGGTTTTACACTTACAGCTTTTAATTTGGCCTATTCTAGTGGAATTTTACCTCTGCGAGTTAAAGAAGGGGCTGCTACAGTATGGTCGAGTTATCCTTCAAAGAGAAGTGCTGCACCATTTGGAACAAAAAGAATAAAATGTTTTTTTTTTTTTTAAAAAAGGAACATCAATAAAATTCTTAGTTAAAAAAAAAAGAATACAACAACCCACTGATGGAAAATAAAACCAGCAAAGCAGAACTACACAGACACAACACTAGCTGCAGGGCTGAGACCTTGTAAAAAAGCTTGTGCCTGGAGTAGAGTTTTACAGTGAGTTTTAAACCACTTTAAAATGTCAAGTTTGGTTTTTGACGTGGTTACGTCTACCCCATAAAAATAAAGTGATTTGAGGACCCTTTGGGGCCTTGGAACAGCTCCCACTCTCGCTATATAGACTTTGCTTCACATGTTGGTTTAAGCTGCTTATTGCCTTTTGTGATACTACGGTTATTAGGTTAGATCAGCAGCACTTCCATTAAAAACCTCTATTGATCATACACAATACCTGAATGGTCGGTAGCTTTTATGTGAAGAGAATAAGTGATATACTTGTTTCTAACCATTAAACTATAGGGTTATCAAGGGACTGAATAACTGCCCTTAATATGGCAATTATTTTTGCAGGTACAGTACTTGGTAATGTTTAAGCATAATTACCTAGTAATCTGGTATTTACTACGTAACTGCAAAGTGTAATATTTACACCTTATAAAATAAAACAGGCATTTAAAAATATTTAATACTTTCTGGCTTTCCTTTGTGTCTCTGCCCGAGCTTTTCCCACAATGCAGCGCTGCGGCACGGTTCCTTTCAAGCAGACCCTCGAGGCTGTGACAAGATCGAGTCGTGTGCGGAGTCCCGAACTCTTGAGGGCGACGTTCTGTCCTTCCCGCGGCGATCACCCATGCACGGGCCCCGCCACCCTGCGCCCGGCGCTTGCAGCTGGAGAACCGCAGTGGTCTCTGGAGCCCAGAGCACGCGAGTTGCTCGTTAGAGATGTGCAGACTTGGAGAAATTGGTCTTGCAAGTAAAATCCCGGTGGAGACATTTTCTTCCCATTTTCTGATCGTTGAAGGAGGAAAACAGCACTTTGGCGTTCGTTCTGGGCTCGGTCCGTGTTGCCTCCTCCTCCTCGACGTTGCTGCAGTTGATTTAAATGCCCCTTTCTGATCGCTCTGTAAATTACTGCCCTCGCAGCAACCTGCCAGGGCTTCTCCCAAGAGGGGTTTTTCTGAGTGCACTCAGCAGGTTTGGCGCAGGGAAGCCAGGGGCTGATGGTGAGGCACAGGTTGACCTGGGTGAGGAGGACACTCTACTGGCAGGGCCGTGCCCGGTGGGTGGCTGGGTGGTGGCAGCCTGCCTGAGGGCTCACAAATTCGAGATGATTTCGAAAAGTTACAATCCACATGCTTCTGTCCAGCCCAGGGGAAATCTCTCGAGCTAAGCTCTGCCCAGCCATCCTCTGCATATGCAATGCCCAATTGTCCCAATGCTGGACAGACAGACAGACAGATAGCTCCCAGAACTCGATAATGGGAAACCTGCAGTGGCCTAATTTATCCAGCAGCATATAGTTGTCCAGCATCCAGTGTCTACGTCTTTCTCTCCCAGACAGACACAGCATGATAACATCATTCTCAGCACTGGTATAATTTAGTTTTTCAAGTATTTATGAGCAAACCATCTAGCAGTGCTTGGCTGTGTCCAAGGCACCCAGATTTCTCACACAGGGCTGGGAGGCAGGAGCCTTCTCCAAGGCATCAGCACTGCAATGGCCTCACAGGTCTGGCTGTCCAACATCCTGGAGCTCCACTGCCCCAGGCCACCCTACTCACTGCCTTCCTAATGTTCCTTGGAGAAAGTGCTGCCTTTCCATTGCATTCCCTTACAGCTTAAGAAAAGAGTTGCCCACCAATGCATTTGTCAGAGGTGATGCCCCTGGTCAGGAGGCTCCCGTTTCCTCACTGCCACTGTTCACAGCCATTGCTTCCCATCACACAGACGGTCACAATGCATAGTCGCGTGTTTTCATGAAGCTGTGGCAGCTCCTAGCTCACCCTGTCATACTGTGCTTCTTGTTAGCCGTGTGCCTCCCCTGCATTCACTTAGAGATCTGCAGTGACACCAGTTTGGATGGTGGAGCTATTCAGTTCAATCCTGGACAGGGTCAGAGGATGATCTCGTCCCATGAACATCCAAGTGTCCCTAAATACTGGACTTTCAGAGCGATACTGATCAGCCCACAGCCTTTTCTGAAAAAGTTGCAATAGTTTTCCCCACCGCCACAGGTCCCAGGTTGGATGTGCTGGTTGGTGGAGAGCCTTCACGACCATGGCTGGATGCTAGTGACCGTCACTGAACCGAGGCTTGCGAGGCTCAGGAGAAAAGCTCCCGTTACTCATCAGTGCTGGAAAGTGTGAATAAGTGCGTGAGCCTAAATGTAGGGCGACAGCTGCAGCCTCAGCCTGATGAAAATCCCAGGACAGGTCTGCATGACACGTAGCAGCACCATTTTGAGATCCTTGAGCAAGCCATTACACTGATGCGGCCCATAGTGACCCCATGCAAAGCCCCAGGCGGTCCCTGGTGTGGCGCAGTGCTGGAGTAATTAGCCCTGCTTTTCTGCAGCACTCGCGGCCCTGGGTGGCACCGCGGCTGCAGGTAGGCTTCATGCACCCTGGAGGAGCTCTGCACTGCGTGCGGTAGTTCGACATCACCCCTCCACCCCACCAGGGCAACAGCACTGGGAAAGGGGAGAGGAGGGATATGATCCAAAAAGAAATCATTCCGATGCTAAATACTGGAGGGGCTGCTACTGTTTTACAGTAACACTGGATTCCCATCATCCCCCGGATTTGCGATGGAGATCACAGTAAAGATTATCCTGATATTTTCATCCTCTGTCTCTCTAACTCAGCTGCTGCCTTTCCGAAAGGGAAGGGAAGGGATGGAGTTCACGTCTGCCTGGGGGAGCTCTGTAGAAGGATTGCTAAATTGTCGAATGCCGTAATGTGTTATGACATAGATCAGCTGTTGTTTTCCAGTCTCAAAGGGAACCTTGTGGAATCTCATTCCTTTGACTGTATTAAATTATCTGCAAATGTTGTCCTTTAAACACAAACTCAAGGCCCTTTCACTGGAACATTAAACATGGATTGCTGAACAGTAAAATCTCTTTAAAGCTATTGTTTCTTTGGATATTTGGTTTACCTTTAGTTTTATAACAAAGTAAATTAATAAATGAAGGGTTAGGAGGATTGTTACTATAGCAATCCCCATGGTAACATAAAAAATGCCACAAACACTCATCTTCAGACTATAGCTCCTGTGAGAGCACAAGCCTGAGTAAAACACAAGGATAGCTCTTCATCTTTGCGATAGGAAATTAAACAAAATTTCAGTTGTCTCCCAAATTACACTCAAGAAAAGTTAATGCTCTCAAATAAAGAGGAATATCTTGAATCTCTGTAGATCATTTAGAGAAAAAGATCGTTTTCTTATATAATCCTAGTGAGCACATTGCTTTAGAAAGTATTTCTGACGTGAAATGAGCTTTGCGATTGGGCCATTTCTTTTCCTGGTGAGGAACCAGCGTTGCCCGTGGTTCTCTGGGTGTCTGTAGTGACATTTATTGGGTTTGCACAACCCTTCCATTGTGAAAGAGCTTAGCAAATATCATCACAAGGTATTGCACTCAGATTGGCAGCGGACTCACATTTTTCCTCAGTCTCCTCATGTCTATGCAAAATGTGACGATATTGTAACTATTCAACTCTTATCATAGGTCACCCTGCCACTATTTAAAATGGTAGGGGGATCAGTAAAAACAGGACAAACACATTCCCACGAGGTGCGGCGATGCCTACGCTGGCCTAGACCAGCGGTAGGTAGGACACATGCGTTCAGGTGAAAGGGCAAAAAAATACTGATCCGAGGTCGCATCAACGCTGCGTGTCAGGGCTTCCCAGCCACCGGGACACGTTAAGCTTACCAACTCTTTATTTTTTTTCTCGGATGCACAGCCCTTTAAGGACGGGTGTCGTGTCCTTCTACCAACAGGACGTATTTTTACAAGTCTCCAGTAAACTAGTTAGGTCCTGCTGAGGCAGAGGAGCCCGTGAAGAAGATCTCAGAGAGACACTGATCTGCAGGAGGCTACAGGGCATTTAGTCTCCTTTGAAAGGAGAGGAGAGAGCAAAGAGGAAGAGACAGATACAGAGACCGTCCAAGCCCGCCTCTGGGACGGGAAGGAAGGGAGCTCAGCTCCAGATCCTGCTGTAGGAATAAACAAACACGAAGGCAGTCCCCAAACGTGCTTGCTGCTATGTGTTTGCTGTTCCGGCCCATTTTTGTGGTAGGTGGCAACAGCAATAAAAAAACTCTTCGAAAATGAGGAAAACTTGCAGCAAATGTTTCCCTTCACTTTGCTTTTCATCAGCTAGTCATTACTGAATTGAGATAAATTCCTTATTATTTTAATACCCTTTTAGCCCCTTCTATTACATGGCAAGATCCTAGGAAAAAACGTTGAAGAAGGAGAGGAGTACAGCTTTTCTATTAACGAAATTCTGTACATTTCTTCCACTTTTACTGACTCCTTGGAGTGCTATTCGTAAACCAAGTGCTTGTGAAAAAGATGAACCAGAGCGCCCAAGCTCCAAAAGCATGCATTTTTCATTCAAATAGCGGTCCTGCTGGGTCCAAGGGCAGGGTTGGATCCCTGAGAGCAGGAGCAAAACGTCACTGCGGGAGGCACGGTGTGCAGGGTGCCCACGGCCTGTGCGCAGGGCTGCGAACCGCACTGATTTCCTGGGAATTGCACTGTCGGGGAGGTATCAAAATGCAATTTCATACCTCCGTGCAGGGGGAAAACATAGCACTTCCACTTACCTTGACGCTGACAAATTTCTGAAGTAACATACTCTTGGTGTGCTGCTATTTCACCCCACTCCACCACGGTGGAGGTTAAATGTTGCTAGCAATATTTTATTGCAACAAGGTGTAAGTGGCGAATTAAGGGAAAAAAACGAACACCAGTGACCATGTCAGGGCTGTGCGCACAGAAACACGGGAAAAAAATGTGCTGGGATCCAGGGCGAGAGCTTTCTCCTGAGCTCTGCAACTGAAATAATGTTCAAGGAGCAGCATGTAGCACGAGCTGCAAGGGTCAGATCTGGATAACAGCCCACACTCTGCGTCCCAGCATCCGTTCGGGGATAAATTTGGCTCTTCATCAGGCCTGACAATTAGGCCGTACAGTTAATATTTTTACAGCTGTTTTATTAATAACACATACAGAGCATCCAGCCAGGATTTGTTGGAGACACCTCAGGAAAATGAATGATGTAAATAACAGATGGATGCAGAATATTCTTACAAACAGGCGTAAAGATATTCCCATCTTGTTTAGAAGGAATTTAAATAGACAGATTGCAGATAAACAGGCGAACTGAGGAGAAGGGAGGGTGAGAGGTGGCGAGGCGCGTGCCCGGCGTGCCGGCCGCGGCGGCGGCACTTTCCCGCGCTCCGGCCGGGCTCGACCACCTTCCACCGCTGAGTCCTCTGCAAGGCTCCCTCCGCCTGAAGTGCTGATAGTGGGGATAACGTCAACACCCTCGTAATGGCTTTACCTTCAAACCGCTGGGACAGTCTTAACTCCACTACGCGGTAGTTTTGGGTCTGTGAATCTCTTCGACTTTTTTCACATGCCAATAAAGAGGTGGGAATGGGGGATATAAGGTAGTGACACTTCTGAGGTTTTGATAAAGTACCTCACTAGAGGCTACGACAGACGATAAACAGCCACGGGGTGATGGATACAGGATGGTAACAGCCATTTCTACAGGCCATCGGAAAAAAATCCAAAGGTAGAATAGATATTTCACTAGCTTCTTTTAGAATAACCCTAAAGCTTCAGGGCACGAGAAATATTGCTAAAAGGCTGGAGTCAATGCTGCCAGCCAAGCATCCCTTCGACAAGCAAATGCTATAGATTGAGCCAACCTCGAGCCAACAGGACCTGGTTTTCGGCACAACCGTGTGAAGCGTAGGCTTGCTCACTGGCACGAGCTAATCCCATCTCCCGCAAGCAAAGACTTTAAGCATGTACTTAGAGTTAAGCACATGCGTAAGTGCTTTGCAGAGCTGCAGCTTTGATTAGTGTATTTCTTGGGGCAAAGAGCTGGCAAATATTGTGTGTACAATAGGAGATGATAAACATCACCAGTGTACAATACACTAATGCTTTGTGCATAGATGGTAAAACAGAATCATTTGGCACCGGCACCCGGTGAATCATGCGGATTTGCGGTTGGATTTGTACACTGGGAGCTTTGCAAGCACAGCCGATGGTTAACAGCTGTGACTGATTCCCGCTGCCGAAGCCTGAGCTATCCAGTCGCTAACGGAGAGCATGGAGCAGCCGCAGCTCTGCCGGGGCTGGACCAGCCCTTCGTGTGACTCTTTCCACCTTGCAGTCTACCAGCCCTCCTCTTGCAAAAGGGTTTCTCAGCGCTTTTGCCCACTGAACTAATGTATGCAAAATTATTATTGCAGAAGACATACACAAGGCTATCCTTACACTCTTCCCTAGGCCAGCAGTGGAGAGGGAAAGCTTGGCTGGACTGGCCTTTGCGCTGGTCCTGCACCGCTGTTCTTCTGTTCCTCCATTAAAGCAAACGTGGAGTTCACTGTACCAGGATCCTGGTTAAATAACACCAGTCAGGAGAGCAAAACCACTCATGCGACTGGTTGGCCCACATAAAGGCCCATCTTTGCATATCACTTTTTTTGCCGTAGAGAAAATATGATCAGTCTTCAGTACAAGAATCAGGAATAGAAAATATTACAAAAAACATCTGAGAAAGGGGATGAATGAAACGGGAAGATGCTCTCAGAGCCCTCAAGTCTGGTCCCCTGTAATTATGGCACCGGATGTGCCATAAACGTCACCATATTAAATTATAACGCATATCAAGAATCATCTTCCAAGTAGATAGACCTTTTCCCCTGTTGCTCTCTTCAGAAGGTTGCTGCAAGGACACAGCCAGTTTAGTGGTCAAGAATTTTCAACTAGTTTTCAGGCTAAGTTTATTCACAGTCATTTATTTCTGTGCCAACATTTTCTCCTAATTTAACTACACCTTCCCCTCCGTGGCATTTACCTCTGCTTTATTTATAGAAAGGAGTCATGTTCCCTCACCTAGCTTTCTCTTGGGTGAGCTCTTCCCCTCCTCCGTACATCCTAGCAGTACTTTTCTGTGCCTGTTCCCCTTTCATTTAATTTTTTTAGAGCACCAGAACAGACGTACAAACTATCAAAGAGGAAGTCTCACAACACAGCGACACTAATGTGTCTCTCTCTCTTTTCTGGAGCTATGGCAACGTTGCCTGTTTTCCTCAGTTTTCTCACAGGTCTTTGCAAAGCAAAGTATTTTTCTCAAAGTCACAGCCTCTGGAGCCCTGGGATTACATGAGCGTTTCTGCTCTTATCTCTTGATAAAGGGCGCTTCCAGCCCTTGGCTTGCAGCAAGCAGTCTGAACGTGCACCTAGCCTCTTTGACAGCAAGTAAATAACAACTGCACGGACTTAGTGCTGAGGAACATCATTCTGAGCTTGTAAAAAACCCAAAGCAGACTGGGACCAAGCCTTAGCCCTCCCTATAGAGTGGAAGATGCTCCAGATATCAGACTGTGTGCACTATAGTGAGCATATCATTTCTATTAAGAGGTGGAACTTATTATAGGCAAGGGATGATAAGCATATTATTATATTAACTTAACTTAGTACCTGACATCGAATTAAGTATTCGTCATGCCATTGCCTTAAACATTTGTGTGTGTCTTCACCGGGCTGTCTCTATCTCCTGGGAGCAGTCCGTCCCGAAGGAGGAAACAGTAGCAGGGTAGGAAATCCAACAGCCACTTGCAAAGACGAGCAGAAATCAGGTATCCTCCTCATTTCTGTTGTGCCGGTAGAGCTCACATGCTGCAGAGGGAAGCAGAGGAACCGGGAGCTGAGGTCCTACGTAGCTAAATGCTAAATAAGACCATAGGCATCAGGCATAACCCTTAACTGCACTGCCTTACTAACGTGTGTCACCACAGCACTAACAACAGCTGCAACAGTATTGCCAAACCTTGGTGAGAAGTTGGTTAAATTTATATAAATATATAACACGTATTTAAATATGTATATGCATGTATATGCATAATGAAATATCCTCATGAGATCACCCACCAGAACTTAAGGAATCAATTTTCAGGCTTGGCTTCCGGATTTTCTGGGAGAAGAAGGGAAGTAGCACGAGGCTGTTACTACTCGGATGCCCGTTTCACTTTGTGTGAGTCACCGGGACATTCAGCTGGTGCCTTACTGGAGAAGATTCTGCCAGATGAACTTCACCTTCATCTTCATCTATTTGCACGGTTTGCATGCGTTGGTTTTATTTGTTTTAAATATTTCTATGGCCCTGATATTTGGCCCTAACATTTCCGCAGGGAAATACTTGCTCTTCTCCTTGTCCTGTGGGTGACATCTACCACTACTGGGTCTCCAAAGGGGACATCCGATGGCAGTCGATTAGACCTTGCATGGAGGTGGGATGTTGGAGAGCTTCGGGATTACGTCCATGGTGAGCTGCCGTGGGCTTAGCAGGGCTCTCCGCTGGGGCAGGGGCAGCAACATGGGCAGGTATGTGCATTTAATAATCCCACCCAAACACACGCTCAGGAGAGAAACCTTGCTCTAAATAGCAATGAAGTCATCAGAGGATGGAAAAATACTGAAAGCAAACATATTCAGGAGTTCTAAAAATCCAACTGTGATAAATATCAGCATAACAAGCCTCGTTTGGGAAGACACCGCTCTCCCAGAGGAGCTCGGCTGTAGAACACACTTTCTCCAGGGCTGTGCACCGAGCGCAGGGTAAAATAAACACGAGTGCCTTTTCCCAGCCTGTGCATCTACAAGCATCTAAATTAAGAGATTGTGTTATCAGTGATAAAAGTTCATTTAGGGTTCATTTCAGTCGGTTCGAAGGTTTTCAAAGGGGGAAAATAAACAAACAGCAATTAGCACCATATTTTAGCATCTCTGACATTTTGTTCAGTCTGTTTCTAACAGTGGTAGGAGAAGATCGGCTCGAGTGATGTGCTCGAGGTGCAGTGCGGCACTGTGTGCTGCTTGCAGCAACCAGCCAGGCAGGAGTCAGCCTCTCCTTGCGGCCAACGAGGACACCGTGGAGGACAGCAGTGGCTGGCCAGCAGGGGCTTGAGTACGGTTCTGGGTTGTGGAGCACCTCAAAAGAGCAGCTGTAATCAAAATTTTCGTTTAAACCCAACCTTCCCTTTCAGGAGTCCATTAAATAGGAACACACTCATTTTCAGTGCCCCGTGGAAAAGCATGAGTCTGGATGCCAAAGAGGCTGAGCACCCCTGCTCCTGCTCACTCATACTAGGGTTTCTACCAAAAAATCCCGGGAACAGCTCCTGCTCTTGTGGTCTATCAAAACGTAGCAGGACGACTGCTACGGAAGGATGTGTTCAATTGCAAATGTTCTTGGATTTAAAAATGACGTGTTTTTGCAGTTTGCATAGCAACTTGTTTGCGATTCTAGGCTAATCCCTGTGGTGGCCCCAGACGGAAATTCCTGTTTCTCCAGTACAACAACTGACATCTATAGTGCTTAAGCGTGTGCTTACACTGGTCTTCATGTAACCTGTTCCCCGTGCTAAGCTGTAGGATCCCCTTTTACATATTTATTACTCGTTAGGATCAGCTCATTATACATTGGCTGCATAATTAGTTTTTTTCTAACTTTAGAAAATAGGAATGCAAGCTTCTTGAACTTCACCAAAGCCTCCTTGCCAGGTATAACAGACCGAGACAGAGAGGTACGGTTGAGTGCGTGCTGGCACTTACTCTATTAGACGGATAACGAGATAATCAGGCACTTTAGTGAAGACAGTTAAAGGATAAAAAGTAGAAGCAGATAGTCTATTGCGCTTAGTTTACTGATGTGCAGAGCTCTACAGTACAGACGTCTTAACGCATAAATTTAACAATTATTATTGTGTTGCCCTTTTCCAAGAAAGGGTAAAGGAGATTTGTAGGAGCACTTAACACATGTAAATCCCCACCTCTTTAAACCAAAGCAGTGTGTTAAATGGGTCCATAAATATCATAAGTATTCTGTCCTTTTAGAAATCATACCTTTTTTTTTTTCCTTTCAATGCAATTAAACCTGTGCCTTATTATAACACAACTCTTGGGAACCAGACATTTAAAAAACTCTAAACAGGTGTTTATTGAGAAAGACAATGATCTTCGCTGGGTTAAACGCAAGTGGAAGTCAAAGACAAAAGGCAGTCTCCATAACACGTGGTCCTGAATCACATTTCGGCAGTTGCTTCGCCAAAAATAAGATCAAATCACATTCATCTGCACAGCTCACCCACATCCCACAGAAGAAGCATTCACCTGGGCCTGCTGTCTCTTCTTTTAAAGACCTGTGGCAGCAAAGGCATGAAAAAGCATAAAGTTTTCAATGAGTTTGTGGTCAATTAAATAGTCACTGTATTTATAGAGGAGTCCAGCGGTGTCCTGCTTGCCTGCACCGTTCCCGAGGGAGGTTTCTCTAGCTAGCACTTGCAGAACACGTTCAACACACTTCTTATGATCGAAAGGTGCCTAAAGTGCAATTTATATGTTATGATTATTGCACAAAGCCCCAGTTGTAAATTAATGAGGTTGGACGGTACTTAAAATCCTGTACTCTGGAGTTAAAATTCACTCCCTGGCCTGCTCCTTTTATGATTCCTGTCGTAACTCCGTGGTGTTGCATCACTGCCAATTTAACTACACTTCTACCAGCACGATGAATAAGGAAAAATGAAAATCGCATTTGGCACTTTTAATCAGATAATTATTTTTAAGAAACTAGCAGGAATGTTAACTACATTTTCCAGTTTTTTTTTTCCATCTGTTCCAACTGACGTGCAAGACTGGTACTCTAATAACAAGGCAGATCTCATGAGTACGCCCCATAATGAATATTTCAGAATTATCCCCGCACAAAGATATATATGGGATATCTGTTTGCAGGACATCTGGCTGCAACATGTGCCTCGTTACGTTACACCTGTAAATCTGAGGTCACGTTCTAAACCAGTAAGGGTAAAAATAAAGCGTTTGGTGAACAAGGTTATTAACGGTGCCAGGTGCTGGGTCTGCCGGGTGGGATGGGGCGAGGGGCTGCTTAATTGCTTGAGCTGCAGAGGTCCTGGGGCAGCTTGCAGGAAGCAGGACCAGACTTAATCACTGCCCGAGTAGTTATATATGAAACGCGTGTTCTCTGCAGCCTCAAAAAAATGCTTTATCCCGCTGTACTCGGGTAAAATAATGAACTTCACATAATTCTGTAATATTTAACTTTGTTCACACAAGCAAACTAAGCTGCATATTGTTTAAACCAGCCTGAATGTTTGGTTAAGCCGGCCCAAATACTTTTTATTCCGGATGAAAAACTCACTTGCTTTTTTCCCTTTGGCTTGTTCCACTCTTGGACAAACTGAGTAAACACATAACGCAATCAAGTGCGGAGCAAGTGCCGGTGTGGGAGGCTTCCCAGCCCTCGAGCGCCCGAGGAGAGGAGAGGCAGAGGGAATTTTCCTCTCTTTGCAGGACTTTCTCACAGCTTTCCCGATGCAAGCTGTAAACCGGCGTGGTGGAGACAGCCAGGTGAACAGTCAAGGAGAAAGGTCACCCGCACTAACATGCGATAGTTTTTAGTTATCAAGCCCTAATCAATAGTATACATGTGTTCTAGCGATGCACCTAAGGGAGAAAGCAGAGCTGCTGAAAATGGGAGTAACTACTATAGACATTTATAAAAATGTTATCTAAATGCCAGATTATCAGAGGTATGAGGATGTCTAAAGATGCAGTCATGTCTCTCATGGACTTTGCAGCTCCCTCTGAAAGCTTCCTCTGTTCTCCCTAGCTAGAAATTACAGCAGAGATAAGAAGGTTTGTTGTTTTCGCTGACCAGCTGAGTGAAGCACTTTAGTTTTTTTTTTTGATTTAAGAAAACTGTGTCTGGTAAATCATTTTGTTTGCTGTATTTTACCCCTTCTCCTACATTCATACTCAAAATCAATAGATAGGTCATAAGAATTTTTTCCCATCCAAAACTGAGCAGCATTCCTTGCGCCCATGCAGTACTGAACATCGCACCTTAACTGTACCTTAAGTTTCCAAACAGAGTTGAAAACTTGGCACAAAGCGTGCAATATAATCTTACCGCGAGCCGATGGGACTCCGGCACTTAAGTGGATTAGATTCTTGAGAAACTTTACCCTCTCCCTGGCCAAATGAAATCAAATCTGAACATAAACAAAGAGAAACTTCCCCTCGTTATCAGGAAAACTCTCCAGAGATGGGAGTTTTGAGATTGCCGTGTGTTAGGGAAGTAGACGGTGCCTTCATTGTTCGTTACCCCAAACAACAGAGCAAGGACAAACAGGCTGCAGAGGTGCAGTATTCAATTTTTTTTTAAATCGCCTCCCGACTAGCAGCACCGGTGCAGCGCTCCTCTTAAGAAAGGGGGCGAAGGCCCGGAGGAGAAGTTCCCCACTTTATTTCCAAATGTCCCTACACTTCACTGCCTGGCATGGACGGGCTTTTCCTAGTGGCTGGGTAATGGATTTAACAGGTCCTTTCATCTCCTAGACCCATCTTCCTGTAAATCAGGCCAAGGAGGCTTAGATAAGCCCCTGAAATTGCTGGCTTTCATAAACGCCTTAAGTTTGCTTTTTCACCGGCAAAAGAAGTAGGTACAGCAAACTGGACTTGGAAGGGGGAACATCTCCTGTTTAATTTTGCAGTTGCTATAGTGATCGATTAAATTAAAAAAAAAAAAAAACTTGTAAATTCAAAATCCTAATTGTACTGACAACAATCTAAATGTGGTTAGAACAGTGAGTCACACTCCAGATTATGTGTCTCAAATAAGGTTTTAATTTAAATTTAACAAGGCAATTATTGTACAGTATGTTAATTCAGTATCATTTGATTAACAAAAATGTGTTGCTTGAGTTTTAACACCTATGGTACTTAGTTAGATCTATATCTATTACATAGTTAAACCTCTCTGGCATACTTGGTGCTAATAATTAACATACAATAAGCATTGCACATAAATGCACCTTCCCAAATTTGTTAAGATAGACGTTGGATATTTATTATGTGGCAGCTGATTATTAAAAGCAAAGACTGTATATAGAGGGCAAGCAACCACAGAGCCAATACATATTTAGAGGTGCTGCATGTGTTATATATATTACCCTCTGCACTTGTTTAATATGCAATAAAAATCCTAAACACTTAAATTGTATGTAAAGTTAATGTGTTTTATTCAGGATATCTAAGCTGAAGTGCTACCAAAATTGTTTTCTAAATGTTTCTTTTGGTCTCCAATGGCAGGCGTAGTGAGTTTGCATGGAAGAAACATGTGTCATCATCACTGCCAGTCCCCTGGTTATCCAGTTTGCCAAAAAACATCAGACACCATCAAAATTAAAGGGAGCTCCCAGTATTCAGCCCCTTTGTGAAGTCAACTGCTAGAGAAGATCTCTTCAACCAGAAGAGATTTTGCTACTTCAATTGAACCTTTTCTCTGAAGACTGCTGCAAGGAGGGTGATAAGCACATCAGCTTTCTCAGTATCACATCAACAGTTTTCTCCATGTTGAGTAGCAGATCAGTAAGCTTTTTTGGTCTTTTACTACGAATACACTTACAGAATAATTTCTTGTTTGCCCTGATGTTTCCTGGTGGTTGCATCTCATGGCATTCTTTTATATTCATCTTCAGTTTGTGTTTCACATGCTTTTTTTTTCCTCTGTTTCCACTCAACAGAGAGCTCTGACAGTGCTACTATGCTTTAGATGAGGCTGTAGATGCGCAGATTTCTTCATGGACCTTTTACGCTGAGGATCTATGAGGGACCATCAGGCAAGGGACAAAAGCTCTTTAAAGGCGGATGCAAGCAGGTGGAGTGTGTTGAAAGTAAAACAGGATGGCAGAAGAGGTTTTGAGCAAACCTTAAAATTGACTTTGATGATCAAAGACCTAAAGGTTGTGGTAAACACACAAGGCGTGGGATGGCCCTGGGAGAAGCGCCTGCTAAAGCTGGGGCCTAGGGGAGAGCTTAGCAAGAGAGTAGGGCAAGAAGGGAGGAGACACCCAGCCAAGCCTCTAAGGTTATGAAATGAAGGATATTTCTCCAGGACCGCGGAGGTGTCTGTCATAGAGCTGTGGCTCAGGACTCAGGGACCCCCACTAGAAGTTACTGGGAGAAGCCTGTTTTGAAAAGTTTTCAGAAATTGTGTGTTAATCTGTCTCGCTCGGAAGATCTGCGTTCTCTCTCCAAAAGTCACCCCGTTCTAGTTTGCATTCCAGTAAAATAACAGTTTAGAAATTCAAAGCCTTTTCCAGGTCTTGGTGAACTTAGTTTAAGGGAGAAATGCAGGCATTTGCACTCCAAATCGCCGAGTGACTCGGGACCCTGATGCAGGCCAGGGCTGGCAGTGCTGTAACACTGAACGATGAAGAAGAATGTGGTTGATGCAACTGGAAAGCTGGATAAAGCCGAGTGCGTGTGCAAGCATGGTGGCTGTGGAGGAGGGTCTGATCTCCTGTGTGGGAAAAGCTGCTAGCTGGAAAGAAAAGGCCAGGTCTCTGCTGATTAGCACTGGGGTTCATCACTGCAAAATAATCTAGGCAGTTCTTTCCTGGTACCCAATTCTGATAATTTATGCATGCTTTGGCATTCACCTCACTTCCCTCTGTGTGGAGTTTTGGATCGCAGCAGAGGAATGTTGGGCACTGTTCAAGCTGGTGGACGATCTACCCGATTTAAACCCTCGCAGCTGCATAGTGTAGCTGAGCTATGTATCTACCAGCTTCGCGGCCACCAGCTTATCTCCCAGGTGTGATGCCCATCACCCAGCCCTGGCGTGCAACCAGCACTTCCGTTCTGCTAGAAAAGCAGTCCTAGCCCCGCTGGGTTTGGTGGGAACAAATGGTTTTCCCGACGCCACAATGTACAATCCCCCCTCCAGACCTTCCCATGCTTTTCACTGCAAAATTTTGATCACTGAATTTTGCGCCAGGCTGAAAACTGGAAAAAATCATGGAGAAGCATAACAAAAATATCACATTTAGTACCGAGCTCCGTACTGCAAAGATGACTGTACAGCATTGTTTTACTCATTTTCACATCTAATCCCATAAAAGCTTCTGTTTCTTGATATTGGAAGTTGCCAAGGAATTCAAGGCCCTCTTCCAGAAATTAGGTCAATACACAAAGTCTTGATAATGAGTTGCTAGTGACTCAGCTCTGAGACTTGGCAAGAGTGGGAGGAAGTTTTCTGAACTGGCTCTGGTCCTTCCTCTCCATACGATCCCAGAGGGTCGTGATGACCAGCTGCACTGTTGCCTCAGACTATCACTTGTGGGTTATCTTCTCCCATAAACTATTTAGCACATATGGAAAACCGCATGAGAAGATCAGGAGATGCCACAGAGCCAAGGGCCATCAGCACAGAGATGACAGTCATGTCTGTATCTTCCTGACAAATACAGAGAGCACCATCTCAAAGCTGTCTCGGTGGCTGTTCAGGACAGAAGTCCAGGTGAAAAATTGGGCAATTCACTCATAAAGCCTGACTGGAGCAGTTTCACAACAGCACAACTAAGAGAAGTGCAGAAAAGCCCAGGTGGGAAGGGCCCCCTGGGGATCATCTGGTCTCACCTTCTGCTGAAAGCAGGTCCTAGCTTCACATGGAATATTAAAGTACAATAATTTATTTCAGGCACATAATGGAATCTCCTACTTCTTCATGGGAAAGAAGAGAAAAAAAGGGATGAACTGCATTTAAACTGCTAATTGATTTTAAATAATTTTTGACAGATATTTTCATATCAATGAACTATACTTCCTTTTAAATCCATACTCCCAAATATCTCTATAAATATAGTTGATCACCAAATCATAGGCTTTTATCCTCAACATAAGTTTCCACACTGAAGTACTTTGGGGTTTTACACTGGACTACCTTCATTCTAGAAAAATGAAAGATATCTAAAAACGTGTTACTGGTAATGGTTTACAGCACCAGAGTGCTATAGTTGTTTTCCTATGAATATAGATTACATTTTTTTACATAGCAAGTAAACAGATGCATAAAGATGCATTATTTCATAAGCATAAAAAAACCTGCTGCAAGTATAGTGCTTTTAATTTGTTTTTATGATTACTTGTAATTAATTAGCATCAAAAGTAAATTATCAACATAGCTAAAAACTGAAATTGTACCAGCAAATGCAGGCATGATTTCACTGGTTTATCTTTATACTAAGGTGGAAAAAAGAAATTATCCTTTTTTTTTTTCCAACTATGCTTAAATTAAAGTGTCAAAAGCTAGTGGCAGCACAACCTGAAAATGCACAAAAAGAGAAATAATATTCTATAATTACAAGCTGTGCAGAGAGCACGCCATGCACATAAATATTTAAGGCAGTTCTAACAAGTTTGGCTTATTATTAAAGTTGGGTTTCAAAAAGAATTTTTAGAAATCATGTTTACACTTTATAGAGCAATTTATGAGGTCACTGTTCATGCACCTCATCAAAAACTTCAACCTTCAACTGAAAGCCATAAAACGGAGGCATTTTGACAGGATCTGGAGACTTTTAACAAGTTCTCGCTGTTGAGCTCTGTGGCCCTCCCCTCCCCAAGATAAACGACGGAGCTGTTTGTGCTTTGGCCAACCTAAAACAAATCAACAGGTTCAAAAAAAAAGTGATCTTCCTGACCCCCATCCATTTCTCTTGACATTTACTACCATGTCTTGCTTTGCTGTCAAATAGTTTACACAATCTTTTGGAGAAAGGACACGGACATGAAAAGAAACGAGGTGGCTGCTTTAGGAGGCGAGTTTGCATCTGCAAACAGCACCCGCGCTGCTCACGGGCCATGGTCTCGGTGGTGGAGGAATGCATCTGGCCCATCCGTCCCAGCCATCCCAACTTCAGAAGCAAAACTTCAGATGAGGAAAGAGAGGAAAAATAAACAGATGAGTAATGGGTATGTTTTCCTGCTCCCGCAGTAACTCTGTAAAAGCTGGCATTTCTTGCCTGCACTAATCAGGTTAAATTAAGAAGAACTTTCAGTAAACAGTGAGTAGCCTGCAAGAAACACAGGGATCCACATTTTATCAAAGAAGACAAAAAAAAAATGTTACCAGTAAAATGCAAAAATATCACTTTGCTACTGTTTCTCCTCTGCCTAATTGAAGGAATAGAGTAGGTTCTGTGTAGGAAAACACCAAAGATAGACTTTAATTAAATCACAATCAAAGTAACTCTGTATAAAGCAAATTACACTGGAATAAGATATTCAAGCACTGGGGGACTTGGGAGGCATTCTTAATGATTTCCTCCCCTTCCACTATGGACTGTAATCCAATAAAATTAATGTTACATATACTGCAGTGCTGCTAGGTGCTTTGATGTTTATTGAAATCGTGATGATGGAGTTTCACATTCCAGAGGAGGGACACGGACGGTGGCACTCCAGGTCTGTTGCAGTGGCCGTCTCCAAGCCCCCCTCATCCAGGAAAGCCACCGGACTGCTGCAGTAAATCCAGCCTCTTTAGTTACTTGTGAGTGTGCCAAGTACCCCCCGAGCCCAGGGGAAAGCGCAGCAGGCATTGCAGCCACTACGCCTTGCGGGCTCCTTCCCCAAGGGCATTCCCAGGACTTTCCTGGTGCACGTGTGGCTCCAGCCAGGACTCGAATTAAAGTGGAAAATGAAACATTGCCCAGATGATGAATAACGCCAAGCAGAGCATAACGCCTCACTGAAGTCTTTGCACTCGGACTTACTAATCTCCCTTTGAGGCACAGTCTGTATTTCTCATCAAATAACACAAGGTAGCCATCAGAGCAAGCTGTACGTAGCGGTTGTCTCTTATTTGGCCATGTTTGTGCCTTGCTCGCTAGAGGAGCATGGATTTAGCATGTTTTACAATTCATCCAAGCAGACATAAGAGGGCAATTCCTACCATGCCAAGCTGAACCGTCTACCAAAAACACTGGTTGGCTCTGTGAGACAAGGCCCAAGCTTGCCTTATGCCTGCAAGAGTTGCTGTAGGTTTTTCTTTGGCAGCAGAGGCTGCCAGGAGAAGACAGTAAGTAAAGTGCTTCCACAGGTCTCCCTCTGCTTGTAGAAGACCTTGTCTGGTCCAACACACGTCTGTGGTCCCTTCGCGCACAGGTGTGAGTAACCATCACTGCTCCTAGCAGAAGCAGCTCATGGACAAAGCTGTTAGGAAACTCCCTGGGGTGCTGCAACCTGTCACACCACTGTCGCCCCGTGTATTCGTTCTTCACCTCCTCCTCCCTGCCTTAACAAGCCATGCAGGCCCCACTTGAGACTTTCTAAGCACATCCAAAACTGAGAAGGAGCATGTCCTAGCCTCCACTTTGCAGGTGGGAGCTGCTGCAGGCTCAGATGAAGAACAACAGCTCCTTTGGTGGTCCTGTAAGACTTGCGGCTGGTCACACGTGATCCACTGCAGATGACCAGGTTAGCTAAAGCAGCATGCATGATTTCCTCAGGGAACACTAGCAAACTGCAGGGTGCCAACATCACAATAGCATAAGTTAGGAAAATGAGGCCCTCCCCCAAAGATTCTTCCGGAAATTCATATGGGGTTCTTTAAGAAAACCCCCAACATATAAACTGCACTTTATGAAAACATGCAGACCACCCGGGCGTTTGAGGTGAGCGCTCTACAGTGAGACAATTTTCTTGGTCTTACAGAACCACCAAAGATGCGGGAAGGAAAAGCAGCTCTTGGAGGTGTATCCATAACTCTGTTTAGTTGCGTTTGGTGACTGCATCTCCAGTATTTATCACCCTGGAACCTCCCTCTAAGCCACAGAAGCTGCTAACCCTTTTTCATATGAGTGTAGTGCCTGATAAGCTCTTTTTAAACACCACTTTTACTATTAAATGCCAAATCTAGAGCTCCATGCACTGCCTCATTAGTTATTAATGAAGCAACATATTTGTTCAAAATTTATGATTGTTGATTTGCTCCCATCATTGTATGAAATATTAACACAGCATTTGTACTTGCAACCATTTTGCAGACATTAGCTTGTGAATTTGCATATTCATGAATGCTCATAAATGTTTAAGGAGACAGCACAGAAAGCATGTGAGCTGTCAGCGAGCCAGTAAAAAGGCATATTTACTGTGTTAATAAGTATTTGAGTTTATAGGACAAAACAGCAAGTAACAAATTAAATGAATTTCAGTTTGCGCGTTGCAACAAACTACTGTAGCATTTTCTCCTCTTCCTTTCACGAGGCTGAGCAAACTTCGAACCTGCCTGTGGAATTCCCCGTCAAGCAGCTCATGCAGCTGAGGCTTCTTGCTGCTTTTGCTAGGACCTCAGCGTCTCACGACTTCACAGCTTAATACAGCAGCATGCACAGAAGGCAGCTGTGCTATGGGCTACACGGGTTTGTAATTCGAGTATCTACTAAACTGCGATCAACAGGAGTCGCAGGACTGCAATCTCACTTACGCATTAGCCTGGTGTAAATCATCCCTGCTGCACGGGAGGCTGCGGAGCTGCCCTGATTTACTCATCCCTGCTCACAGGACGATTCCTACGGCGAAGCTGGGCGAGAAAGTCTTTCTAGGGATGTCTTTGAAGATCAGACCTTTTTACATGGACGCGCATGGCAAAATGTGGATGCGTTTGTGAAGCTTTGCACACCTTTGTTGGAAAACAGGCTACATTTCATGAAGAGTGGGTGTATAAGTTTCATATACAAAAATAGTGTTGCACAACCCTTCCTGTTTGCAATGTCCCCCCAAAATGCCCCCATTCCTGACATGGAAAAAACAAAAGGAACTGCAGATTAGTCTTGTTCAACCCAAAGAGGTTATTTGTAGATATAAGGTGCTTTATATATGCAGTGACATGCTAGCAGGCTCAAATCCTGGGCTCATGATGTAAAAAGTGCACATAAAACGCACAGTACCCCCCTGTGCACTTAGAGGAAGGAGTAAGCGGAGCTTGCCCCTCCCCGTGACGCTAACAAGGTAGATTTTCTGGGAAGAAAGAACCCAGTGGAGCCGGGGCCCTAGCTGCGTAAACAAGACAAAGATTAATTGCTCCTTGCACCAGATGGTATTTGTGGCATGGGGTCCCCCGGTGCTGCACACGCAGCCCCAGTGCCACTCCAGCTTGCAAACAAAAGCTTTTGATGCACTTGGAAATTTGTGAACGCGTAAAGCTGACTAGCAAATGGAAATTAATTTTATGTGAATCTGAGAAACTGAGGCAGCTATTTGGCTGATGTGATGAAAGTTTTGAAGGCATTACTGCCATCATTATTTACAATAGCTATATTTATAATTATAGCTAAATAAATTTTTTTGTTAAATAATAATTTTATGTTTATTAACTTTTTGAAAAGTGGAACAGTGATTCACTGGCAAGACAATAAAACTTCTTTTTCTGCTTACTGGATTTTTTCCTCCTCTGCAGAGCATAAATCACATTTTGTGTGAAGCGTACAGCCTTACTTCGAGCTACCCATGTTTTAATAGCATAGCCAAGTCAGTTATTTTAATCTCTGGTACTTTATAATAAATGCTTTTTATTGATTTTTATTGTATACAGCCATGAATTGAATAAACTACATGAGCAGCTGAGAGAAAAAGGCTGAAGGAGAAAATGTGATCAGCATGTTTCAAAGTTAAAGGTGAAAACGTGATGGTTAGCACTTTCTTTGGTGAGCAGCTCCCAGAGAGCACCATGAAAAAGGATGGACACGATGCACACATTATTCTTTCCTCTTAAAGACCCAGGACTGGGATGACTCTCCAGGAAGACCGAAAATATGATACATTCCAGGAGTATTTATTTAAAATTCAATTAAAAAAAAAAAGATAATGTTCCTTGAAAACCAAATGATCAAGGTTTGCTTGAGGCACCTGCAGAGAAATTTACTACTGGGAAAGACTTAAGGTCTCTCCGTACTCACTATCTTCTGTGCCAAGGTGGAGCAAACATTCGGCCGACGCACGGAGCATCGAGTGCATCCATCCAGGACAGCTCTGGGGAATGGCAGCCCAGCACGCTGCTGTGCGCACCCAAGCCTCGTGCTCCGGGGAAATGGGAGATCACACAAGCTCCCGGGACAAGCTGCCGGGAGAGTGGTAGCCTTGGTGCTCAGGGTGCCACCAAAAGTCCCCGCTGAGGTCACAGTGGGGAAGCATGATGGAGAGGAGCCACGCTCAGGCCACTCGATGGAAAGAAGGCTGAGGAGGACCTTTGGCCCCAAGGCATACTTATTATTTGGGACATGCTTTTCTTCAACTCAAAGAGTCAAAAATGACGTGAGCACCATGTGGCAGCTCTCGAGTGCAGTGTCTTACAGACAGGTGAAATCCTGCCCATGTCCCCCATGGAAACTGGGATGAACCACGAACAATTGACATCTCTGGGCCAAAAAGGTGCCAGGGAGCATGCTAGCAATTCAGAGGCAGGATGATCAGTGGATTAGTGTTTTGGGTGATTCCCTGGACTGGTTCTAGTTAACATTAAAGAGCAGAGTTTGAGTCACGGTCCCTCTAAGGTAGGACAAGTGCATAGCGTTGCACGGAGAGGAGCCTGGAGAGGGGCTGTCCTGGCAAGTGCAGCCCCTGAACGCACCGCATGCAGCACCCTCGGGCCACTTGGGTGGTATGCAGGCACTCACTCTCTGTGGAGTACCAGTTCAGTTTGCAGGTCACCAAAATGCCCATTTGATTTCCTTCAGGTTCTCCCAGACTCTCTTGCATGGAAGAATGGATGCTAGCAATAGATGTGCTCCAAGCGTGGAGTGCTCTGCTTCTCAAAAGCTGTTAGAGCCCTAGATGCTTGATACCACAGATCGTCCTAACTGCTAGTGACATCACTGCCTTCTGCCATGCATACGTCCAAAGCATTGGACACACGTATTTTTTTCATCATTTTCATCATTTTTTAGTTATATCATTAGACGCAGTGTTGAAGCTACTAGCAGCTTCCACAGAGAAATACTGACAAGACCGGGTTTTAAGGGTATTTAGGTGGAAGTGTGTATCTGAAAGGTACTGGGAATACCTTGGGAAATACAGTCCTGCTGGCAGTTCACAGCACTGGATCACGCTGCGCTGAACTGCATCTAGCTAACAAAGAGGACACTCGTTGCACTTTACGTTAGCGTCTCTCTTCACTGAAATTAAAAGATAGGTGAAATTAGGTCCGTCTTAAATCCTAAGAAACAAATGGCAGCCAGAAAGAAGGTGGGCATTCTGTGGAGCGTGCCAGATGGTGGTGGCAAAGCTTGGAGGAGCCTGTTACAGACATTTCACACCTGGTCATGGCCACCTCCTGGAAGAGCTGGGAGTAGTACGGCATTACATTGCCCTGAAACTGTAAGGTCATCTCCATTCCCAGGCGCGTGGTGTCACAGGGCCCCACCAACCGCAGACTCCCAGCAGTAGAGCAGCACATAAGCTTTATCCAGGTCAACCTACTTACAAACTCTTCTTCCTTCTCCCTGGAAAAGGACGAGTTGCAAACCCCGGGTCTGATGGCTTGCTAAGAACTGCATAAGGCACAAATAACTGTTTTTTGGCCACATTGCTTTTCCCAACCTAAAAACAGACGCTCCCTCCCCTGGGGAAGAGTCCTAAGCACCAGCAGAAGAATGTCACTGGTTTATTATTTCCCCACATCCTCTCTCTGCAGATGACCTATAGAAGTGATTTAATGCAAAGCTGCTGGAGTTCCAACACTTTCTCTGTGCTCTTCAGGCTGAGACTAGTTGATTTCTTTGGGGTGTTATAACTATGACCTGCTCCATTAAGTAGCAAACAAAGTACAGCTGGATATAGCAAGCTCAGCTTGACTCTTAGCTTTCACATAACCTGCTTGATTAGGAAAAATGCTGTGCCCTTGTCACAGAGCTCCTACTGTAGTCTGAAAAGATGGGTATCCATTGATTTCTGCATAATATGGATTCACACTGCCTTTCCACAACAGCGTGCTTCACACCCTAAAATAACCTGGCAAAAAACATTATTTGTCCTGCTGGTTTAGCTGTAAAATGTGTTACTACTCTAGGTAATGTGCTGCTTATTACACAATTACCTGAAGTGCTTTACAATGCATTAATTGCTGCTTGATTTAAACATTTCCCATTTAGTAACCAAGCTATATCATTGTGACAAATTACAAGTCAATAATCTGGTTACTAAGAAGAGGAAATGAAGAAGCTGGAGACTGCTTCATTAAGGGAACCAGACCATTGCTAAGTAAAATGCCAAGCTGATGCTGTTACCAATATTGTGATGCATGTGCACAGATTTCCATTGCAAAGAAGCAAACAGAAAAGCAGAAAGTGTAACTGGTCCTCCAATAGGCTGCATTTGGCATTCAAAATAATAATTGTGAAGACTTAGCAGTGGATTAACTCAGGGAGAGGCTTCCTTCCTCATCAGGGCTTATCCCGTCAGCAGCTGAAAGCCCAGGCCAGGGATGCAGGAATTTTGCATGGCATGAGTTAGCACCCCTATTCAAAGCTGCTTGACTAAACCTGCTGGTCCCTCCCTGCAACTAATGTATGCTGTTTTCCATGCAAAGCCTCAAAAAAGAGAAAGCTACAAAGTAGGTATCCTCTTTGTAAAGAACAGGTCCCCTCTTTGGGACATTGCAGGTTTGTGGAAGGAAGGGAAAGGGAAGAGGACCAGATACTGTAGGAAAGAGCCCTGGCTAGCACTTTCCAATTTCTCCTGAACTCAGACATTCTCAGTGGAAATTTGCACACCCCATACAGCCAAGTGTTTTGGGTGAGATTTCAGTATTGGCAAAAATTTGAGTTTCTCACCACGCACTTACAGGATTTCAGGCAGGAATACACTGCATTATTTCAGTTTTCTTTCTTTCTTTCTTCAAGGTCTACTAAGGTCCTATTTGGAAGTTCTACTCCGCTATTACTAAAGTCTTTTATGCTTTTATAATCAGTTGTCTTCAGGAGCTGAAACTTTTAATAATGCACTAAGCAAACGTTGTGGTACTACTGCAGTAGTCAGGAGCACTTTTTTCTCAGAGATGTTCATCATTAGCCTATACTAGTCTCACTGATTTCTATCAGAATTAGATCAATGATGAGAAAATCCTACGGCTCATGTTTAGAGTTCAGCTTTGCATTAGTTTTTAAAAGAGCATGCACAGAAATGCCATATTTTAAAAGTACTAATGCAGTAAAAATTAACATGAGCGATTTTTAACAGATGCCTAATAAATAGAAGAAAACTCAAGTGCACAAATAAATAAAATGATCACATCATAAAAATCAATCTGGAGTAGAAAGGACAAGAAAGGAGACACAGAAAATTGGAGAATAAAGATCAATTAGGGGAGCTGGTGTAGCAGAGGGTGGCACACGAGAAGGTTGGATTTGACAAGGAATGCGAGACTGATACCAAAGAGCAGGAGGAGGAAGCCAGTGGGACTGAGAACAGAAAATAAAGGCATGGATATTTTCAAATACTGCTGCTCTCCTCAGAGCCAGCTGGGCTTTGCTTGTGTTACAAGCATCACGGAAAGTATGGGTGGGCAATCACCATGTCCCTACGAATGTTTGGCACCTCATAGACTGCAGGCTTTTGAAGAGAAAAGGGTGGGAATAAATCACCGGGGATGGCCCTAGAAAGCCAACCATCGAGCTGACTTAAATGATGATTGATGAAGCTATTGGCTGGAAGAAGATCGTCTTGCAGTTAATCCACAGGACTGGGACTCAGGAGACCTGGGCTATGCTCTTGCCTGGCAGATGGACTTCGTGAGTGTCTTCAGGCAAGTCGTTCAGGGGTAATTTGTCAGGATGAAAAGCTAAATCATCATATATATTATTACAGTGTTATTTATGTAATGAATATCTATATAATTAAAGTTATTCATTCTATATTCTATAGTTACAAGCTTGATTTATACATTTAAGCATGTATTTTTGTTTCTGAACCTGCACTTCAACTGCAGAAATATCCAACATCCTGTGTAGCAACAACGTGGTTTAGGCTTTAATCTTTCTTTGTTGATGCTTTCCCTTCTGTAAAAAGGGGAGAGAATCTACAAGGCTACTTCTGAGACCAAATTTATTACTTATAGAGCAGTTTGAGATCCACAGATAAAAGAGGAAGAGGCAAAGCATTGCTATATTTCACAGCAAAAGGAAAATATTCATCAAACGAGATAAGCCTAAGACCTTTTCAAAGAATTGCTCTCAGACCACGGCCTCGACGAATATTTAAGCTGCTCACAAATTCTGGAAAGCGAGAGGAGCCAGGATTTAAAAGTAATCAAAACCATGGGCTGGCAAACATGTTCTCCATACATCCGGTCTTGCTGAATAATACCTGAATTGCTGAATCGCCGTCCCTGGTGGCAATATGTGGAATATGGCAGCGCTTAGCAGGTTATCGATGCACCTGGCCCATCCCACCTCGGTTCTGAGTGCTGCATCTCTGTAATTTCGGCTGTGACTCTCCTTCAGACAGACCTCTGGTGAACTGCCACGTTTGCTGATTTTGTAACACAGATTAAGACTGACTGAGGACCTTGGGCACAACCATTAAAGCATTCACTTGTGAAACCCAACTGGATTAAAAATAAAGTTTTCCCTAGAGGAAAAATTTTACTGTCAAACAGAGCAGGGAAAATAGAAGACCTCTGGCCCTTGTTCCCTCCGGTGTTTCTGCCCACTTTGTGTTCATGCTCGCACCTTGCAGCCCTTGTAGTCTCTAAGCTCCACCAGGCACATGGGCCACCCCACTGGGAGCCCAGGTGGGACTAAGCCCTGTTTTGAGGCAGCACACGCACCTCTCAGACACCACGCCAAAGAGCCATAAAATGCCCAGGTGAAATTCTGGCCATTTTGAGGTCAACAGCAAATTTTCCTTTTACTTGAGTGGGGAGAGGATTTTGCCCGAGGTAACTGCAGATGTTCAGAGGGATGCCCCAAGGCCCTGCAGAGCACCGTGGCCTCACTCACTACCTTCCACTTTTTATTCTGCCTGGCTGCCCTCCACCACAGCCCGTACTCCTCCCAGCTCTGCAGCCAAAACAGAAAGGTTGGAATTACCCCTAAGAAATAGTGCCTGGGTGGCCCACCTCTGGCACCGGAGCCATGGGCAGGTTGCAAGCAATTTGAAAGATGCTTTCATCCCCAAGTAATAAGGAGGCTGTTCTTGCACAGAAGCTGCTGAGTAATCCTGATCGCCAGCTGTGGGAGGGAAGGAGCCAGCGAGGACCCGCAGTGGACACCGGTGAGTGCCCCTGGACGCCTGCGCCAGGAGCCCCTGGGCTCTTTGCATCTCGGAGAACCATGGTCTGTGGCTCGGTGACCCAGGGATATTTTGGCATGAGGATCAAAGGGAGGGAGGCTGGCAGCCTTGAATTAACGGATGTCTCCAAGGAACTGGGCTGGATTGGTGGTGAGATGGCTGCGTTGCTTGTGCGGGTCTCTGCTGTGCTATATCCCTTCTCTGCATAAACACAAAGCTTGGCTCTTTCGACCAAGGATGAATTTGTACAGAACCAAAGAAAATGATTTCACTGAGATATGAGTCAATGGGGAGCTATGACATACTAGCAAGGCTCTAAAGTAGATTTGCAATTCTATATTGGCCAAGTTAACTGCTCATTAAGAAGGCCACTCCATACTATATTTTTTTCCATCTATCTTGGTATTTTTGATACCTATATTACTTAAGAGCTCAAAATCCATTTTCAAAAGCACCCTGGGAATTTGAATCATTCTAATCCAATAACAAATGTGTTTATTTTCTTTTTATTTTGGAGAAGACTGCAGAGGGAAACATTAGAATTTAGGATTCTCTAGAACGACTGAAATGTGTGGAGAGCAAAGATTTGTACTAATATTTTATCTTTTATGCTCTCCAGCTATTCTAGAGAATTCTGTGGTGATTTTATAAGTCACAGACCCATAGTTGAGCAGAAAGTTCCATCACAAAGCTTTTCTTCTAATAGAGAAGTCCAACAGTTCATTCGAAAGAAAGTTGCTTCTTCTAACAAAGTCTGTAATATCTCTATAATGAATTTTACGTGGACGAGATAAACACGGCCCTTCTGTCCCGTCTCCCTCATTCGTTACTCAATAGCAAGTGTTCAGAAGAGACGGGTATGGACTTGACAATAATTAATATTATTTACGAACCCCGGGTTCTGGTTCAGGGTGCTCATTGTGCTGGGCACTTTGAGGGACAAAACGCCTGGATCCTCCATGCAGGGACAAGTTGTCCTGTTAAGAGAGGACAGTGAAGGTGAAGCCCACGGCATGTAACTCCAGCACATCACGATGTGTCCTGAGGGTTCGCTTGCATGGAAGAGGAGAGCGTGGCATGGCTTGGCATGGTGACGTTCATGACTTGCTTTGTGGGCAAAATATCCTTTTACTGCTCTGCTTAAGTTTGTCTTTTGAAACTGTTCTCCTGGCAGTCGCAGCCTTGTAAATACTGCTTTAATGACACATTATTAGTCAGTGCATAGATCTGCATTCCTCCCTTCGGGGAAAAATTTTTTCGTAATAAAGCTGTTTTCACTGAAATGTGAAGCAAAGGGTTTAAAAACAAAAAAAAAGGTCTAGTGCTGGTGTTTCAGGCACATGCTGGTAAAATGGCTGGTTCAGAAACTGCTAGAATGTGATGGAGCCCTAAATTACGAGCGTCATTTCTGATGAGAGTATTACAAAAGTAAATAAATTATAATAGAGAACCACTTGCAAGAAATTCTTTACATACAGGCAGCAACTTTGTAAAGCCAAAATAACCAGTAGGTATTAATCAGTATTTGAGATCTGCAAATATTTGCTTGTTTCCATAGCAATTGGTAAGCCCACATGCAAAAAAATACCTTTTCCCACATACGTTATCATCACTTCCTAATAATATAATCATAAAACCATTTCTCAGACCGGGCTGAGAGGAAAATAAACACCATTAATTAACAGATTTATAAACTAGTGGAGGAGGTGGCACATGAAGAATTGAGTGTAAAATGTATATAGGAGCAGAAGATGATGGTTTGGGTCTTTTTCATTTCTCTAGGAAACTTCACAAACTCTTAATTATCTCACAAAATACTATCTGTCTTTTTTCCAAAAATAAAACTTCTGACAACTGTTCAAACCATGCCGCACTCTCACCCACAAAACACACATTTAAGTAAAAATATAAAGCCATGGCTGTGAAGTGTCAGAGTAATTTATTTGAAGTAGAAAAGTGAGACTTTTGGCATCACTCTTGAAATCAGCTGCGACGTTCCTTACCGAGGACGGATGCCGCAGAACGGCTTGTCTGGAGCTGCAGGGAACGCGGCACGTTACAAAGGAGTAACATTTGGCCAGCTAGTAAATTAGTAATGTAATTTGCACAGCGCGTACACGATTCCACACAGGAACAACAGTTGTCTTAAATAATCAGTCCTGCGAACAGCAGACTCCGGCTATAATGGCGCTTATGTTCCCCGGTGCAGCCAGCCATACCGGCACTGCGCGATTGTATTAGAAATTTTTGATTTTCCGACGGTGTCACTTTTTTTATGCAAGCACACACATACATACATATATGCATGTGTTTGTGTGTGTGTCTAAATATATAAACCTGAAAGCAATTAAAAAATAACAAGGAAGAAATTTCACTTACTGTGCTGCCTGACAAACGCTAATTAAATGTACACTGAAAACAAAACTCAGCCTTGCCATGGTACCGGGAAATAGAGCCCTGTGATATTTTTTGAGATATGTGATCCAAAAGCAGTGTTAAGTCAGTATGTCTTCAGAAAGGAGTGGTTCTGTCAAGCTTTCATCCATGGTTGCTCAAATAAGCTCCCAAAGAAAGAAAAACGCTCTCTTTGTCTAAATGACGTTTCATATGCTACTTTTTTGCAAGTCACTTGTGAGTTGCGGTGACCCTGCTTCTGTGTGGCCAAACTCGGTTGCCAGAATAAAAGTTTTTTTACAGATCACTTTAAAAGGCTGGATGCCCGTCACCTTCTGAGAAGTCCAACCTATGCAAGAAGTTTCACACCGGCCAGCTAAAAATGAAGGCCAACCAGAAGCGATTTTTGGAAAAACGTCCGACTTTGTTCATTTTTCATTCAATACTTCTGAATCAAAAACTTTTTAAAAATATAAAGGGTAGGTAAATTAGTTTTTGACCATAAGGATAAAAAGTAGTAGCAAAGTTTTAAGACCTGTTTTATTTTAGAATGGCCTGCAGGGCAGAGAGGATTCGACTCTCACTTTCCAGGGGTAAAAGCACATATGACTCCTGCTGCCACTGGTGTGTGAAAGACAAAAGGAAATCATTGTCTGGAGGATGTTTCTCATGGTCACTGAGTGGTATTGCAGTGAAGAAAAAAGGAAACCTTCACCTACTTGTCGTGCTTCTTCCTCTCACCGGGGCCGGGCTGGTGCCTGCCCTACACTGGTGGCAAACCACAGCTCAGACACGTGTGAACGTTTGGGATCTCGCTCTGGAAATTCAGATCTGGACAGCCTATCAGGGATCTTTGGTCAAGTGTCTTCGGCTCTGCGCTGCTTTGGGGAGGTCCATGTCATTGCTCCAAGGCTCTGTACGCGTCCCTTTGGCTGATGAGCTGACAGAAAGCCTGGGCAAGTGACAGGCCCCAAGTGGCACCTTCCAGCCTCAAACTCGCGAGGAGCCAAGCGACAAGCTGCTGGTCAGGGATGACGTAGAGCACCCACGTGAAGGGTCAGGTCCTGGTCCACAGGGACATTAATGGCAAAGCTGCTGTTAGGACCAGCAAAAGCAGGGTTGTGGTCTAAGTTTGCCTCACAGAATCACAGAAGGGTTGAGATTGGAAGGGACCTCTGGAGATCATCTAGTCCAACCCTCCTGCTCCAGCAGGGTCACCTACAGCACGTTGCCCAGGACTGTGTGCAGACAGCTTTTGAATATCTCCACGGATGGGGACTCCACAACCTCTCCGGGCAACCTACTCCAGTGCCTCCCTTTAGCACTGTCCATAAGCTCACCATGAAGCATCCAGTCACCTCCATTATTCAGCCAGAGTGGAGCATATTCCAGCCCCACATGGCCGAGCTGCAGGAAGGACAGCACAGGAAACAGCCCCGGTCCCTCCTTCACCCCAAATATGCTGCATTTATTACCAAAGACTTCACAATACCATGCTTGATGTAGCTTACAGAGATCAAATAAATTGAAGGCATCAAAACAATCCTGAGAGAGGAGACTATATTACCTTTAATATTATTTATATAAGCTAGACCACATCTAAGCAGTGTCCTTACTCCTGCCTAATCAAGTTTCTTATTTTAATATAGCATAGACATTATCTTAGGAGACCTTTGAAGCATTTTTCTCATTGACTATGGCTATAAGGTACTAAGTCACATAAACAACAATAAAAAAATCAAGGTGTACGTCTCAGCCCAAGCAGTCTTTTTTTTTTATGTTGTTGACTTTGCTAATGAGGAACTGGGAAAGAAAATATTTCCACGCACTCGTAGTGATGGAAGTTCAAAGCAGACACTACCGATTTATTTTTCATTTTAAGTGTTTCATCCCATCTTTGGGAGAAGGGAACACATTTTAATGGCCCAGCACAATGGAACAAGGCAGTATTATTTAGACAAGGAAGACCCAAATTGGGTGGATTTTTAAAACTGAAGACAGTATCTACACACTTGAACCTGCAAACGTGTATTCTTTGTGCCTAGTTATGGGGAGGTATAACCCCACCATCCCAGGCACCCCATTGTGGTTATACCCCACCATCCCAGGGCCATTTCCCGTGGGGATCAGGAGCCCTGCAGGATATGTCACTGCTGGCAAGGCTACGTCCCTGAAACATGCAGGAACATGAAAAATAGTGAAGAGCTATTATATCCATCTCCATCAGTGAAGAGGATTGCTGCTAAGTGCAGGGTGCCCCAAAGGAAAAGAAAGATAAAAATATTCTATTATGTCCTTAGTCCATTTTGTTACAAATGCAGAATGTTTCTTTACAGTGTGCAAGATACCTTACTGAGAGTACACTGCAACTACCCAAGCCTATAAAGTGTAAAAGCGGAAATAAATGTGGCAAGTTCCACCTCAGGGACTCCACTGAATAATGGCCACAAATCCACTTTTCCTGATTTATTAACTGCAAAGGGCCTAGGTTTGCCTTGTAGTAGAACCTTGTAATGGGATTTGAATCCAAGACTTGGCAATAAATATCACTAGACCATTGTGCCATTTATTGCGGACTACATTTTGTATAAATAGAAAGCCTCTATCTTAAATGAATCAGTCTCAAAAGAATAAAGGCATAAAAAGCCAGTTTGAAAATAAGTAATAGGTTCTTTTGGAAGTACTCTAAGATAAAAACACAAATTCAGAGTGTACATGTTAAAGCAGTTGAACAAAAATCAACAGAAAAAGCTATCCAAAAAGGTTAATGAATTTATCAAAAATTATTTTTTCTGGAAAATATGCAATGTACGCCAGGGGAGTCCTATAAAAATTATTTAAAAATTATACCCTCCAAAAACCTAGCCTTTTTTTTCCCCAAGGAAAGAGTAAAGAATCTGCATGATAATATTCAAAAGTATGCTGAACTTTCAAAAATTTTGTGAATGCTTCCAGCATTTCAACAGCAGCCTAGTAAAGCACGGGCAGCAAACCAGGCGTACCGTCCCCTGAATATGAATTCCTCATCCAGGGCTTTGCACTCTGAGCCTGGGAGCGCTTCACAAACGGAGACTTCAGTATCGTCGTTTTACCAAAGGGAAAAGAAGGCAGAGAGTTTGCATAAGAGATGAATGAAAGAGATGGGAAGAGAAGCAGATCCTGTCCACATGGCTATACTCTGTTTAACTGCAGATATTCAGCAGAATAAGACGATGCTGTAGCCGGTTTGGTGTCCTGCACAGGTCTCGGTATGTTCCCTTCCTCCTACAAGAGCCCCTGGTCGAGGTCAGCGCCTCGTTGTGCAAGGCATGGCGGAAAAGCGATGGCAGACAACGTCACTTCAATGAATTCCCTTTGTCTAAATAGCCGAAGGATGAAAGAAACTCATGCGGCAAGACAAAACCCAAAGCCTGAATGCCGTGTCACCCCTGGACCATCGCGTCCTACAGCCCTGGTGCAAGGAGAAGTGGGAGATGTTCATAAAAACCTGGCTACTCGTGGGAATCCAACCTGAAAATTTACCCACAACAGTACAAGTGGAAAGACCTGCCCGCTTCCCACAGATGCGGCATGAGCCCTCAACGCGGAGGAGCCAGCGGCTGGCCCTTTGCACCTATAGGGAAAGGCTTAGGGCGAGGGAGCAGAAGTGTGTGCTCAGGACGTCCTGCTGCTTCCTTCCGCTGCTAAAGCAGGGAGCTATCAGAGCAAAGAGTGGCACAGGAGAAAAAGGGACTGCTTCAGTCCTAGGCAACTAGCTCTTACGGGGTTTATTATTTTCTTTTTAAACTCATCTAATTGCAGTGCTCATGGACTTGCCAGGTCAGTAGCCCTGGAGACTGCGGTGTCCTCTGGGATCATAGAACGTTTGAGGTTGGAAGGGACCGTTAGAGATCATCTGGTCCAATGCTCTGCTCAAGCAGGGTCACCTAGAGCATGTTGCCCAGGATCATATGCAGATAGCTTTTGAATATCTCCATGGATAGGTATGGCATGGAGCGCTGCACTTCTAGCTCACACCACCCTTGCCAATATACTTCCAATCTGACCTGCAGGGATTGCAGCTAGGATAAGCTCGGGATTGTCTAGCCCCCTTTCCTTCCCCGGCATCTGCTAGGACTACTGGAAAGGCCCCATACGGCAACAGCAAGCTATTGAGGAGCAGACTCAGGTGGCCAGACCCAGTCAAAGCTCTTGTACGGAGGGTGGTTCAGGCTCCTACTTGTCATGGTTTCGAAGAGGAGGAACACATAAATCCCTTTTGCTTCACTGGTGAACAGACACCTAAGCCTCGGGTTCTTAAAATAAATTGTAGACTTTCTGCTGCTCCAGCGATGCTACGTTTTACAATCCAAAATTAGTAGAGGAGCGTTGATGTCCCCTTATAGCAGAACGCTTACGGCAGCTGGATAGCTAGCAACAGTTCGTGTTGATTAATAACATATTACCATCTGTAAAAAGAATTGAACATATATATGGGCTGCAACATTTAGCAATCTCAAATGACATCTGAGTAATGTTGATTTTGTTTAGATGACAACCTCATTATGGTGCATAATTGCTAAGCAATCTCCTAGTAAACACTGGGTTAAAAACTACTGGAAGATGCTTGTTCCTCTCATTATTAATTAGCATGTGTCCACTCCGCCAGATCCAGAGCCCAAACTTCATTTGTTATGTTCAGCCAAATGCATGAATAGCTTTTGAGTAATTATTTTCCAACATCATCTAATACCTCTCTGCACATCAATTAAAAATCCTCTTAACAAGGAACTGCATTTTGTTTGAGATCAAATGCCTAGTCCAAAGCTGTATCAATCATGTAGAGCTAATTAGTGGGTCTGCTTTATATCATTTGTTTTACTTTATTATTCTATTATACACTTCCTAATGAAACCAATTGAACAATTTTAAAATCTTTGTTCAATTAATTGAAGGCTTAAAGGCCAGCTACCTAGTCAGGCTTTCTCTGCTTTAAAAAGCAAGCATGGAAAGGAAAAAAAAAAAAAAAGAAGCCTACATGTTTTATATCTATGTTTTATGTGGTAAATGCTCTACAGCTGTTTTTAAAGGTTTATCACTACTTTTCTATGGCTTGCAAATAACTCATGGCTCACCAGGCCCTTATACCCCTTTGTTCACATTCACACAGTTTGGGAGAAAAGGGTTTTAGAAACCGGAGAAAGATCTGTGGTGGCTGATCCCGAGGCTGGAGCCTTCAGGTCCCCTGAACTACTATCAGTAGGTGCTGGCATTTCCCAAGCCGGTCGCACAGTGTTCTTGCTCCTGGCAACAAGAAGCTGTGCAAAGTATGGCCTGGCTAAATATTTCCTACGGGAAAAAAACCCTTTAATTCCTTAGTATTAGAAAACCAGCGGCTCAAACGTGAGACGAGGCTCCAAGCAGTTAAGAGCATCTGATTTCTCACGTAGCAGCAGCGTGGCTGAAGGCAGCGTGGTTACACCTCTGTCTTTCAGTGCGTGAGCAGGTGCGCTTAGGTTTCGTTCTAGACCCTAGGAAGGAGAATATATAAAATATGTAAAACACCAGTATATCTTTAATCGCTGTGCGTGTCTGTAACGGCGGCAAAGCAAGGCGAGGGTGTTCTCCCCGGCGCTGCATGTGCCGCACCTGCTTGGCTGTGCTGCAGGCGGTTCCCTTGCGAACGTGCTGCGCTTCCCCGCGTCTCCCAGGCGTCAGGGCAAGCACCTCTGTGGCAGGGTCTCCGCCGGGCGAGCAAAGCGGCCGGAGCCGGGCAGGAGGGGGACGGTGCCCTACTGCAGCCGCCACCGAGGCGCCGCGCCGCGCCACGCTCCCTCCCGGGCGGAGAACCCGAAGATCTGAAGGGGAAGAGCTGAAAAAGCGGGATGGCTTTTTTACGCCAAACTCCGCAGGGCTCTTCACGCCGTCCGCTTGGCCCGGACTGCATTTTGTGTTGTGGAGCCGGACCAAGGGGACAGAAATTACACTTCAGCTCACGCGCGACATGCCCAGAGCGCCGGCGCTCCCCAGCACCACGCACCAGTTTAGCCCTTTCCGTACTAATTCTAAATTGTCAAAACTGCCTAATTCCCCAAACACTTTTACTAGGACATATCGTATGTCACAAAGCACATCTTAATTATTGTACAATCAAGGTAGTTAATGTTGGTAAAGTAGAACTAATTTTCTCCAGCTAGCTTGTCTAAATGGGCCCCGTGCAGCAAAAGTGAATCCGTTTTAACTAAATAAAACTGACAAACCAACAGATGCTTAGGGGCTCACAGCAAATGGACTGCGTTTCCTTTTTCATATGGGGAAGAAGGGTAAAAATAAGAATAACTTTCACATGCAGTCAGATTGCTTTGGAGAAATCAAGTAGTATTACAGAAGCATTTGAGCAGAGGGAATTCAGATTTAGACCTCTAGAAATCTGGCTTTGAGAGCTGAACTTCTACTTCTTTTTAATGCAAAAAAAAAAAAAAAAAAAAAAGGATTCCTTGCATTCATTCCCGCTGGGGTTTAAAGATACACGCCTCGCAGAAAAGCACGGCTTCCTTCGCCCGCCGGCAGGTGCCCAGGGCTTTGCAAAGCGCTGCGCAAGGCCGGCCGCAGGAGCGGGCCGCCGTCCCGCCGAAGCCCGCGCCCCCTCCGTGCAGCGCGCGGCTACCTGCGGCGGCTGCTGGAAGCCCCCAGGAGCTGGAGGGCACGCTGCAGCCCCGGCCGCTCGAGGAGAGCGGGCGAGAAACTGAAACGCAGAGAAACCCCCCAAGGAGTGGCGGAAAATTGCTATGACTATTTAGGGATTCCCTGTGATTAACAAGCGAGCGGCGGCTCGACGCTTTGTCGGCGCAAACAGGTTTTGCTCGGTGAAACCTGTAGCAGACGCGGTAACGGGGGTGCAAACCCCGCGTCCCACCGCCCAGCCAGGCCAGCGGGGCCCGGAGCGCCGGTGGCAGCACATTTGGGAGTCGTTAAGATCCCTACAACTCATCCCCGGCCTGTTGTCCGCTTCTCCTCATTTGCGAGGGGAAGCAGCGGAGGGGGGGAGCATCCTTTTGGGATTATCCAAGCATCCTGTTTGGGAAGGTTTTGCCAGAGAGACCAGTTTCGTTGCACATCCAGCTAAGGAACAGAACTGCACCAGGAAAAAACCGAGCTTCAAGTCCCTGCGAGAATCGGCCACTCGGAGAGGAAACCCGGCAAGCCGCCCCGCCAGCACACGTCTGCGTGTCGGGCGGCAACTCCACAACGTGATCCGCCTCCGCAGCCTACTCGCACGCTTGCAGCTACAGCAGGCCCTTACACTTCCACATATGTTTAAAGTTCGCTGGCAACCGATGCGCAATGTGTCTTTGCTTACCTAAACATCCCTAAGATCCACGTCCTAAATCGAGGTTACTGCACATGTGTGCACATTTGTTGGCTGAAAGATTTTGCAAGCTCTGATGGCCAAGCTACAACCCAAGCATGCAAGGTCTACGTGATGGATTTGCGAATAGCTGTGGAAAAAGGGAACTTGCAAAGCTTCATTGGCAAAGGCAATGGTGCTTGCTGGGTGCATCGGGTGAGCAAGGAGGGAGCTGCAACGCCTGTGGACGCAGACGCTGTGGGAACACCTCCAAGGGGAGGCAGGCCAGCCCTGTAAGCAGAGCCAACGCAGGAAAAAAGAAGTCTCCAAGAAATACCTTTAACGCACCTAAAGATCTGGGCTGCAAAACTCACCTTTGCGCAGAGGGTTGTTGTTGAGCCTGCAGAACTCTTAAGTCACATGTGCAATCTCAAAATAGGGTCTAAGTAGGCCATAAGTGTCACAACCTTGTGCTGGCCACAGCACAGGGGTGTTTTCAGCTCAAGCGAACGCTGAATTCTTCCTTCAACTAGATGAAATCCTCTTGGCATCGAGCCTTGATCAAGGTTTGGCGAAGGCAGGCTAGTTGCAGCCAGCAGTCAGGAGCTGCGACTGCCCTTGCTGAAGCAAGACGGAGAACGTAAGTGCTCTCTCCCAAGCAAAAGTGTCCTTTACAGATTGCAGGGGAAGAATAGAAATTGGATATCCAATTTTGCCTCTATTTCTCGTTCTTCCCCCACCTCGCTCCGTTAGTACCACAGACCTAGAATATTCAAAGCAAATGTTACCCTGCCCTCACATTGTCTTTTATGGACATCAGCTTGCAATGTCTTTACAATTAATATATACAAAGCTGAAGTGACAGTTCCCCCCTCCGCCCTCAGTGGCGGCTCACGCCGGCCAAGATCTTCTCCTTCTCGTCAGCCAGGACAGAAGAGAATGGCCATCTGGAAATTAATTCGGAACAAAGTGTAAAGAGAGAATACTTTTGTGATCTAATTCTTTAGGTAACATTATTTAATTTATTTATACAAAGAACCGAGTATGGAGACAGATGCAAAATAGAGCTTGAGAGGCAGCGAGCACATTGTTCTGCTCTTGTTCTGTAAAGAGCCAATTATTCTCCTTTAAGTCCTTTAGTTTCAGGGGCCGACTGAGTAGTTTAAGGGATAAAAGTATTAGCCTTTCATCTGCAGGATTCAAGTGCCAGTCCTCAAGGCAGACCAAAGCAAAGTGAAGTGGGCTGTCTTATTTTGCTTCTTAACGTATTACTATATAATGGTATTATTAAACATTAGTGAATAGAGAATTAAAATTTCCAGCACAGACAGCTGATTAATTTTTTAAAGTAAAAAATTTCACTCATCTTCCAAAAAAAAAAAAGAATTAAATCTTTTAAAGCAACTTCCAAGGAAAACACAACGGCTGCTAGTTTCTATAATGCTCCTTAGTGTAACTTTGCAGCCAGAGCGCATTTCCTCCCCGCTATGCAACAACGCAGGCCCAGGATTTAGCGGGCCTCTCCAGCGATTTTAGGAGCCAGTCTCGGCTGGTGCCTTTCGGGAAGCTCCTGGCTTGGCCTTGTCCCCTGCATCACAAATGCATCGAGGACTTTGGGCAACAAAGAAACCTGCTAAAAGCAGTAACCAAGAGCAATGACTCCACGGACCCAAACAGGAGACTGCCAGAAACTTTCTGGCATGTCAGCAGTTTTCTAATAGGTTCGTAGGAGTAATTTTGTATTCACTAATAGGATACAACGAAAAATATAATTGTATCAGGAAGTTTTAAGATTATATTTGGAAAAATGAACGATGGAATGACAGGATAGAATTATGAGGTTAAAAAGGAAAAAAAGTAGGTAAAAAAAAAGATATTGGGGGACCTGATTCTATTCGATATTTCTGTGGCATTAGTCACGGCCATGGTGGTACCGTCCAGGCGGCCGCGTGGGCTGCAGCGCCGGCGCTTATCGGGGCATGGCCCGGCGCGGGAAAGGAGAGGAAACCTCCCCAGCTTAGGTCCATCTCTAGCAACACGCACCTCTGCTCATCGGCCGTCTGCCCGTCGTAACAAAGTCTGCATATTTAACAGCTTTATGCAGCAGCTAAAGCCATAATTGTTCAATTAAAAAAAAAAAAATGCAGCGAAGCAGTTTCAATGCTTTTTCCAGCTTTTTCCCCCTGCGAAATGCTTCCACGCATACACACATACCTACAAAACGTCCTGAAGAAAAACGCAGCTGGAGTCAGCAGCGCGCGGGTGGGCGCGCGCAGGAGCAGGAACGGCCCCGGGGCCGTGGCTCTGCGGCCGGCAACTGCTGCGGGACATCCGAGCAAAAGCGACAAACCGGGCGGCGAACGAGCGCTCGCGCTTCTCGGGGCAGCGCCGGCAGGAGCCGAGCAGGAACTCCGAGCGCCGAGGCGTCCGAAACCCCACGCGCGTGGACCCTGCAGGAGAAAGGTCCCCTGGGAGCGGAGGCGCGCGCTGGCGGGGTCTGAGCGAGGCCGGCGGCCGCGGGGCTCTCCGACGCGGGAGCCGACACCTCAACCGCCGCCAGAGCGCGGAGCCGACCGCGGCCGCCCTTGCGATTAACGCGGCCTTCGTTCAATTTAAACCTGCCTCGCTTTCAGAGCAAATCAAGCTAAATCAGATTAGGGCGACTTTAATGCGAAATAACCGTTGTTTATATAATGGTTTAATCTCGCTAACGCGTTGGCCGCTCGCACCTCCTGCTGCTTCCTACCCCTTTTCCCACGTGGCCGGGTAGAGAAAGTCTCGAGGGCAGCCGCCAGCCACCACGCGCTGCAAGCCCCCTCCCCACCGCCGGTCTTCCAGTAAGAGGTTTCTCAAGCCGGGCTCTTGCTTGCCCTAAAGCGTCTGGTCCCTCCCGGCCCTGGGACCTGGCCTAGGCGGTATTAGCTTGAAAATGCAGGTGGAATTAGGATGGAAAGAGCATCCCGATGAATGAAGCGCTTTTTCCTAATATTGAAGGTGGCGCACAGCCGACAGGGTGCAGGCTACAGCGGCGTTTTGCTGATAACACTTCCCTGGATTTTAGAACAGGTTGGAGCGTTACCGTTACCTTTTTTGCAGCAACAGGGGGTTTCCTGAATATCGGGCCTTGAAGGGAGCGTAACTTCTATGGGGGGTATTATTAGAAACTGAAGATAGTTTCCACTTGAATTTGACCCGTTGCTTTTGGGCAACCTACAGCACGAGAGTCGGTGGCGTTGGTGGGGCTTAACCTCCAGCAAATGTCAGGAGATACACCATGACCCTTCGGAAACGGCTCTGCGGGGAAAAATTCATTTAGGCAGGAACAAGGGAGGGCAGCTGAAGACACCTAGCAGACCTTTTCTGGAAATGCCTTCAGGGCTCTTGTCAAACTTCAGGTGTGGCTTCTGGTTTTTGGTCACCTGCGGCCCCAGCAGGGAGCTCAGAGGCGTGCCGCGGCGTGCCGGACCGCGGGAACCGTGCCGCGGCGTGCCGGACCGCAGGGAGAGCTCAGGACGGTTTTAGCTATGTGCCTGACACAGGCTGCTCTGAGCAGCACTTCAAACTCCTAATTGCACAAAGTCTCCACATTATCCCAAAGTTCAAGATCTTTGGGTGACTGACAAATTTTCCCAGATTGTTGCCCGGAGCTGTTAATCTCTGATTTCATCCTTGTCCCCCCCAACTTATTTTTGAAATTGAGAAATGCAATCCTAATTTAATCCTAATCCTCAGAACCAGTGAAAATCACAGAGGGGCAGGGTCCTGATAACGCGGTTGAAAATGCGAAACTCCCCGCTGCATGCCAGCACTAAGGTTGCAAAGCCATTGCTGTTTATTTTAAAGGACTTTGGCATTAGGGTTGCAGAACCATTGCCATTTATTTTAAAAGATTTTTGTAAGAAGCTCCGTTTTTGCTAGTTGAAGACAGCGACCAGATAACCCTGAAGTGCGAATGTACGTTTAGAGGATAGCGGGAGTGTGGAGGGACGAAGGCCACAGGAGATGTGAGGAACCGTCCCTGCTGGATTTACCACCCCAAAATTGGCTGGAATAAGGTCATCACTGCAGCTACATGACAGTGTTCGTGCCTCTGGGAAAAGGTAAGTGTGTAAAACACCTTTTTTTGTGACTCTGAGGTAGGAGCACTCACCAAGAAAAATCTCCACCTCAAGGGTAACATTTTAGTCAAGGTCCCTCTGGGGTTGGTGCTTTTTTACGTTCCTTGGAAAAAAACACAGAGAGAGAGTCACAAGGGTCTAAAACAAACAGCAAGCAAAAAAGAAAAAAATCAGAGAGGAATCCAAAGTGACATTCAGGTCTCAGCTTACATAATTGTACCTTTTTGTTATTACAACAGTATGATTTAAGGACAGAGTGTCAGACTCAGCTCTGAATTTCCGTGCCTTATTGGATTAATTCTGAGTGTAAGATAGTTAATGTGACTTTAACAGATGCTAGTTTGAGTAGTCTAAGACTTGGTGATTTTTTTTTTTTTTGAGTGAAGGAATGAGAGCGGAGAATTTATGAGAGCTCTCTAAGAAAAACCGCAAAGCTCGCTTTTCTCCTTTCGCACTCGGTGTTTCCAAGAGGAACGACGCAACGGCTGGGGAGGGATCGCTGCCCCGCTGCGTGCAGCACGCACCGGCTGCCCACGGCGGCCCTTTGCTCGTTAGCCCCCTCGTAACCCGTTTGCATTCACCGCCACGCACATTCATGCCCCGCCGCCGGAGGGGACGCCCACACGGGTGTGGGGACGCAGGCCCGCGCGTGGTACCGAGGAGCTGTGCCGGGACCCCCGGTGGGATCTGCACACCCGGTCACTTACGGCAGTGGGCTTTCAGGCTTTTTGGTGTCACGTGGATATCTCTAAAAATTTTTTCATCTGATCCATACGTAGATTTTGAAATTTCTTAACTCTTCCTAGCGGTGATGTGTGCTAAACCACGGCCAAGCCCAACGAGAGATGAAGCTCTTCTTCTGCCAGCACAAAAGCACCTGCCACCAGCACAGTTCACTCCTCTTTGCCCGTACCTCTACGTTGACGCGAGAGCGTCCACGGCGGCGAGGGAGCGAGAGATGCAGCCGCAGCGGGGTGGTGGTTGCACGCGAACCAGCTCTGCTCGCCTCTCCAAGGAGGCGCCAAGGAAGGAGTAGCTTTGCCGGGGTGCTGACAGGTGAGTGGACAACTTGGGTGTTGTTAGCGTGCTCAGTCTTGGAGGTGATGCTCAACTTACCTAATCACATATCTACATGTGCACCTAAGAAAACATTAGCAGCTCCCCATGGGTTTCTCTGCGTATTTCCAAGGACTGCTGTTTTCCTTGCAACCCGCCACATCTTTTTTCTTTGAAGAGCACATCTTCTTCAGGACAGAGTGATCCACAAATACGTTGAGAGCGAGAGTGGGTCACTGTGGAAAATATGATTTATTTTCCTTTATTTGTTCAGATTAAAATGTTTGCCAGCTTTGACAGTAGTTGTGTTCATGCAAATTATATTGTCTGGCTGTTTACAGGAAAGCGGCTGGTTCACCGCTCTGCGCCGGCGTAACCCTGTGAGCTCCGCGTACCCTCCCATTTCCCCCGCTCACGCTGCCAATGCAGCTTCTGCATGTACTTGGCTCCACAGTGTTTTACTTGAAGTAGAAGCAGCAAAATACAATCTCGTGTTATTTGCTGTCCAGCTGCAGTCTGCCTAGATAATACACTTCTGGCTCGGTTTCTAGGACAAAACATTTTTCATGTTTATTTTTACATTTCCAAAAAAAGGAAAAAGCTTTCAAACTTTTCAATGCTCATTTAGACTGGAAGTTATTAATATTTGCCTATTACTACTACTCATTTAAGATCAGTCATACGTGTCAATAAAAGGCTCAGTTCCTGCTCTCTCTCTCTTTCTTTTTTTTTTGTTAAAACTAGTTTGGTTAAAGAAAAATAATTTATATTAAAAATGAAAATCTGGCATCCCCAAAGCAAGTAGAGCCAAATGCTAGACAGAAGAACCCTAAGGTCTTAGCCTTCAGCCCACTTATTAGGACCAGGATTTACTGTGACTTTGTACAGCAGAGGATTAATGGAATGAATCACCTTACTTCCCCTTAAGATTTGCCTAGGCATGTGATTTGTGTCTGCTAAGCTGGTATAATGATGAACAATCCTTTTTATTAACGTGGTTAAAAATAGAAGCTGCAGTAAGACCTTACATAAACTAGAAGTAACACGTGCTAACTCATGCCCAAATCCCCCAGTGAGCTGTTTAGGTCTATGAGATGTTGGCATCAAACAAACAAGTCGACTATTTTGAGAAAATAGGAAAACGTAGTATAAAGCTACTCTTGTGCTTTTCTCTGAACGCTGTAAGCACAAGGTCATGACTTCCCTTTACGTATTTTTCTCCCCACAAGATAATGCAATGCTCTGGGCACGTGCGGGTGTGGGGGTATTGCACACGCATGGGCACCAACATGCCCGCACACATGCACTCGCACACACAAGCTCTCGATGGTTCCCCCTTATTTGCAGCTCTTCTTTGTCCACCCTGAAGTGGAGATGGGGCCAGGCCACGGCCAGGCTGGCCCGCTGGCCCACAGGTTGGGGTCTGACCCTACTCGCTTTTGGGCACAGCACCTCGTGCAAAGCAGCTCTGATCAGCCTAGCACCTCTCAGGCCTCCAGCATGCCCTTTCCACCCACCCGAAGTGTGCCTTTGGGCATCAGCTCTCATCAGCCGGGCCCAAGATAAAACAGGTGGAACAGTCAAAAGCAGGGCTTCCTTTCTGCATAAAAGAAAACACGTGTGGGCTCACCCAGATGAATACCAAGGGGAATGCCCATTGCCGCCTGTATTAGCAGCTCGCAAGCCACGACTGACTGAACCAACTTGGGAAAAAAAAAAGAAACATCAGAAAACACGACAGCTTTTCTTTAAGTCTTGCCTGTTCTTAGTAAGTTTAAAGACCAAATTAGCAACGCAATCATGAGAAAAAGAATTGGAGACTTCTCCAAGCTGTCAAGTGCATTTTACTGGATGATTAATTGGCAATGCTCTGGCCAACCCTTGGGTCCTGCTAAAGGCCATGCCCCTTGACTTGCACCTGCCACTGTACGACTGATTGCAGAAAATGGATGTCTTCACTTATTCCTTTTTTTTTTGTTGCAGCTGTTAAACTGCTTTAAGGAAATCTTATTTATCTAGAACAGAAACTTGAACTTCTTCTGTAATCTCAGGAGGATAAAATGAATGTAATTCTCTGTCTCAGACTGACTTATGGAAGCAATATTTTAGGATCTTTAGGAAAGCTGCGATAATTGGACACAGTTTTGCATTCCTTGTGTGTGAGCTTGAATGTTTCTTTGCTTTCGTGCCGCCTTCTCGCTGCCACAATGAGATGCCTTGCGACAGCAAATAGTAGGTGGCTGGCCTCAAAGGCCTAAGCGTGGTGGAAAGGTGGAACAAGTACAATGAACAACTACCAGTAGGGTATGCAAGGGGACACATAAGGGGAAAGGAACTTTACTTCTGTTATTTAATTTTAAAATAGAGAATAAAAGCAATACCAGCTGATTCCAGGATGTTGGGTAGTATATGTGGTGATTCGCTAGTGTGGAAAAAATTCTGGGAAGATGGCACAAAGGAAGAGCAAGTCCTCAAGAGTTCTCCGAGGAGATGCAAGCAATTTTAAAGATTTTGTGGGGAGGCAATAAATATCTTCCACAAATATTTTGGGTGCATAAATGTTCAGATATTTTGATTTTAGTAACGAAAAGAATCTCCCTTTCCCTGTATTGTCCCTGGACCTGGTCCTGGGCTGTTTCTCACGCATGGAAAGTCACCGCTGACATCCCCCATTACCTCCTTTTCATCTTCATCTTCAAGTGTATCATCAGAGCCTGCTGAGATACTTGTCAGAAAAGATGCCAACCAAAGATAAACAGGTCACACACAAACAAAATATCCCAAATAATGTTGATAGTTTAAATTAAATAAACCCATCTGTTTCTACACACAGCAAGCAGAGGAATGCATTAATTTACTATGGTTACCTTCATCCCAACTCCCATACAAATGGGAAAAAAGAGATGGTGCCTACCCTCAGATTAACAGTCCAAGATCCCATTTCCTTAACTGACTTTATATTAAAACACTCTGGCCTCAGTGGGCTTATCTGTAGGCCAAAGAGGCAACCGTAGAACTGGGGCCAATTCAAGAAGTCTCAAACAGATCACTCAGTCTTGCTGCTGTAGACAGTTTTACCATAGTATGGATCTCAAGCTTTAGTTCTTTTTTTTCCTCTAGGAGAAAAGTTCATTCACCATTTATGGCACTTGCTGAGCCATATTATAATATCTGAAGACAGGATTTAAAAAATATAATGTCAGAATCAAAGCAGGATACAATCTGATGGATATGAAACAAATATATCAGGTAATCATAAAAATACTCCACTGATTCTAATTCTGAGTGCTCATACAAAGTCAGTCCTGGGAAAGGTGTTCAACATAGCCCCAAATCACATGCAACAATAGAGCAGTTCAGTCTCAGCAGCAGGAAGATACACTCTTATACTTCCCGACTCACTTCCCTCTTGCTCTCACAGCAGTGGCTTCAATCCCCTCTCAGGTGCATGAGATTTTTGCAAATGCAGAAAGGATCCTAGGCCTTGCATCACCTTTCTTAATTTGCCCCAGGTTCTTTGCATCATGATGGCAATAAGTGGGAGGTGGCAAAGCAGCATCTTTGTTTTTCCCAGTAAGAACTAACTTCTATAGCAGCTTCTGTTGCTGTATGGGGCTACCTCTTTTTGCCCGATTCTCATAGACAGTGTTTATGAAGGAGAGCACCCATGTTCAGCCTGTAGAATGGTTGCAAGGTGTTATCATCTCTGGAGACCCAATTCTTAAATCATGTAAGTCTCTAGGTGAGCTTTTGTTTTTCTTCCCTGGCTGTGTGGGGACCAGCTACACTAATGCAAGGTCTCAGGTCCCATTCTCTTCAGTACCCTACTCCAGAGCTCTCCAGGGTTTGTTTTGTCCCTTCCTCTCCTGTATTTGGTGTCTTCCATCTTCTCTTTCAGTCAGGACTCTTTCTAAGTCTTTTTTTCACTTACTGGAAAATACCATTTAACATGCTGTTTCCCTTGTCCACCCTTTCAGGCTCCTAATTCATTCTGTGAGCTCCTTCAACCTCTTTCTTTTTGGCTCAAGCATTTCCCCTTCCAAATATCCCTGATGATATCTGTTCTTGCCCTTCCATGTTGATTCTCCCTGAAGTCCTTTCACTGCTTCTTTCTGCAGAGAGCTTAAACACTTTAATCTTCACCAGAAAACAAGTGTGACTTTCTCTTACACTGGCCTTGCTCTTATTTCATCGCAGTTGTTCCCCTCTCTTCTCTTTCATGTCTCCTTTGTCATGCATTTTTGAGTCCTTCACATTAGGTCACTTCTGGGGCTGCCTCTGTGGTGGAGGTAATATCCTTCTTTCTTTGAATTTTCCATGGGAAGGCTGGCACCTGGCTGGCCCAAGCAGCAGCCAGACCTTCCTTTGGTGTGGTAAGAAGCAATTTCCAGGGGAAAACAGCCCGTGCCTGTGGGGCTGAGCCTTGGCTTTTGTTCCCAGCCGTGCCCCATGAGTGGCAAATCCATGGTCTGGCTCACGCAGGTGGGCAACCCTCTAATCAGAAACCAGTCTTTAAGCACAAAACGTTCAATGGATATTTCTGAGGACCCTGCCTGGAGATAACTGAGCGAGAGCTGGACTAGGTCCTGTGGATGCAAAGCACTTTTAAACCAGCCATGAGTTGTGGGTGTGTTTAAATCAGGAGTTACTACTTTAATGGGAGGTCTTTATTCCTCACCTGCAGAGGAGGGGAGTGATGCTCATATGCCTTTTTTCTTCATGGAAATGTTCTGTAGTATCTCTCCATTCCCATGTGGCTTAGATACTTCTCATTTACCCCCGAAATCTCAGCTCTTCAGGAGACACCCGGGCTATAGAAACTGGGACTTTAAGAACAGTATCAAATACTGTAAACGTGCAATAAACTTGGAAGAGTTGAAAACATTGATGCTCTATAAATAAACCTTCCATAGAGCCCATATGCAGCTACTGTATTTTAAACCTCAGGAGACACAGAGAAGGCAGACCCGAGGTGCGATCGGCGTGTTAGCGCAGGAGGCTGAGCGGGATGGCAGCTTCTCTGTTGCTTTTCCCTGCTGCACTGCTCTGGCCAATGTGCCTATCGAGGCTGCCCCGGCACGGAGAGTCAAGAGACCTTGTCCACGCATAGGGCTTGGGTCCACGTGCCTGGTGATGAACGCTATTGAAACCTTCCAAGGTGAAAAGCAATAGAGAAATGCAAATTCTTGTTTTGTGTTGCAAGCACCAAGGAAATGCTCCAAAATTGTGTTTGTTATCATCCCACGAGGTCTGAGACATCAGCCCTCGGATATGTTGGCCCTTATCCTTATTTGTACTTAACTGGCATTTTCTTCACAAATTTCCCCCCCCCCTCCCTCAAAAAACAGCAACCACATTGCACAACATAGTCATGAGCACGTGAGCGACTAACACTAAGTTGACTCGCTGAGGGCCAAGGCATGAACAGTAGTCGCTTGACCCGAAGTAGGGACGCTAGCCGGATTCAAAGGCAGCCGTTGGTTTGCAGGTCAGGGATGAAAAGGAGGCAGGATATGAAGTCTGCTTAAGGTTTCTGTGTCTGGTCAAGGGTATCGCCGTTCCCACGCGGATCTCCATTTCTCCTGTGTAGTTTGGAAGTTGCTTTGAGATCCTCTGGGAGAGATGCTGCCGGAGATACGTAACAGAAAAGATAATGCTGTGTCCCATAAATCATTCTGAGATTACCTACAAATTGCCGTTAGCGGAGAGCATGTATTCTTACCTCCTCGGGTATGGAAGTTGCATTTCATTCTTGCTCATAATACAGTGCAACAAATAGAGAAACAAATAATAGAGAAGTTAATGTTGGTCCTTTAAAAGTCAATTTCTCTGTGCATTTAACCATAAAAGCAACATCTGCTCTGCTAAATACAGGTGTTTTATATCCTTGTCATTAATTGGAGGGGACATTATGTCATCATACATCAACAGTTAAAGTTGGTTAAAGTGCCACTTATCTCAGGTGCTATCATTAATCAGATCCCCTTCATCTGGGTGCCCACACAGCCTCTATTAGCAGCTATGGTATACCCTCTGAATATGGTCTGGTTTTGAACTAATGGCTTAAAAATTATATCCATGTGACTATTCACCTGAGACTGCAGTCCTGACTCGGGCAGAAATCCCACCGAGCCCAACGCTGCCGATGCCGGACGGGCAGCACCGGGGGTGACTCGGGCCCTCGGTCCGCGGAGCAGGAACCGCGTCCCACTCCTCCATCAGCGCATCTTCGGCGGTCACGCGACGCGCACTCGGGAAAGCAGCCCATTAGCAATTCTTAACTGCAAGGGAATTGTAAGTAAAACAAATTGAGTGTGACATAAAAGAAGTAAAGTATTGAATGGATTTTCTTTCCGAGAATTACATGAAGTGAAGTATCTTATTAAGTTCAAGAGAATTACATTTTACATGCTTCAGCAAGAGACATGTACCCTTTAGAAAATAATAATGAACTGCTTTTTTTTGCCTTCATTTACATACCTTTGATAAATTACTGTAACCAGATTAGGGAGATAAAATAACTAGTCTATTAATTACAATGATTATTATTTAATAGAAAATGGGATTCTGGGCAACGCGTATGGTAAGAGGGAAGCTTAGCAATGCATTATATGGATGTGGCATTTTATCTTAAAGAGTAAGATAAGTGTCCAGCTCTTCCTGGAATCTAAAGAATATGTTCATTACCTGTGCAAGATTTATAAGTATAATTGAGTGTAATATTTTAAAACTATTTGCTTTATTTCCTAGTGCATGGAGGACAATGCAGAACTGGTTCTTTAATTAAACCGTGTAAATTTCTTCTTGAAGTTATCTAACAAGGATTCCTTTTGTAAGGAAATTACTTTATTTTAAAAGTGTGCAAGATGATATAATTGCAGTCCTGGGTAAATGCAAGTGGGTGTATGCATATGTAGTTATCTACATGTGTTTCTATTTTAAATGTCTTATGTAAAATCTATTACACCTGAATGCATATGTGTGTGTGCACTTATGTGCATATACATATGTGTACACATTTTATACACATTTCCTAGTGTGTAATAAAAGACAAGAAGTGCCTGATGCAGGGGCTCGCTCCCATCTTGGTGCTGGCCCGTGTGCGCTGACCTCGTGCGCTGCCAGGCAGGGTCCTATTCACAGGGTCTTTTCACTTCATCTGGAATATTTAGCCTCATTTATCAACTGTCCCAGGAGCTGCGTATGGGCATGGTTTCAGGTGAGGGGCCTTAAAGCACTGTTAATGTTCCTGGGCCCTGGTTAACTTGCCCCTGCGGCATGTGCTCCTGCACTGTGTGAAACAGCCACGAGCTGCATGTGGCCTTCCTCCGCCGGGCTGAAGAAACAGGATCACTCGGTCATTAATTGAAAAATAGGAGGGAGGAGGACTCAAATCTTGTCCCAGAACAGGAGAAGGCAGTTTTTCTGTTATCAAAAGCCTTCCTCAGGAAAGCAATTTTGGAAGCGCCTCCGTCCGGGTTGCCCGGTGCCCTGTGCCAGGATGCATGGGAACCGTGGGCCCCGCGTTCCCACGGACTCGGGCTGCTCCCGGAGTCGGCGCTGGCCCCGGCTGCGGCGACGCTGTGGGGAGGCAGCGGGACCCGGGTGGCCATGGCAGGGTCCCGCAGAGCCTTACCTGCTGGCTGCAAAGGAAATGAAAGATAAATGGGGACATCTGCGACCGCGCATGCAATAGTGGCTGGGGAGGCTAAATGCTAAGTAGAGCAAGAGACTTGTCTGACAGAGTTACCTGTGCATAAAATAAATCTTTGCAATGTATCAGGAACGGTGTCCACTCTCTCACAGCAATGACCTGTTCCTGCAATGAGCCAAGAGGAGCCTTCCCATCGCAAGCCACAGGTACAGCCAAATTTGATTTTCTCCCGGTGTCAGTCCCTGCTCCGGGCCTGTGCGCTTCACCCGTTTACAGCCAAACTTTGGGTTTTATATTTTCACATCTCCCGTTTTTCCCAGGTCTCTCCCCAGTCTCCAACACTGGGGCTGTTGCTGCCTTTCCCAGAGACCGTCTCGTGCCTCGCATCATCTGTTCACACTCGCAGCATCTCTCATCTGCAGCCGTGCATGTGCCAGGGCAGCGTTTATCCCAACACTTTATTTTTCAGCAGAGCATCCCACGTGCTGCTGATTTATATCCCCCTGCCACCTTTCCCCAGCTATTTTTCCAGCCAGGTCGAGAAGCAGCGCAGGAGATAACCTGTCCTCCCTCCAGCTTGCGCCGGGGCTGCTCTCCTCTGCCCTCGGGTGAGCTCACGTGCAGTCATTCTCAGCCTATCTGTCACATCTAGCTGTATGCACCCATCTGGCAAAGGACCACAATTGCATATATTTTCCAGTTTTTCCTAAAAGCACCTACCCTGTACCTGGGCAGCGGAGGGTGAGGCCAGGGAGGAGCATCCCTGTCCGATGGCACTTCCCTGGCTCTGTGCATCGAGGTGCTGGTCAGGGCCAGCTCCTTTTCCATGGGCTCTTATATGTTTGCAGGATAATAAGCACCACCTGCCAGGTCTTATTACCCAGATATTTCACACTGGAGATTTGTTATACTAAAGGGCACTGAAATTACTTATGTCAGGTAACTGAGTTATAATTAAATGCTAGGCAGATTATTAAAATACTCTTAAGGCAATGGGGAAACATAAATGATAACGTAAGACAGCCCCATTAAGGAATTAGCTTACTCGCAGTGTTTTCCTCGGGTTTGTCGTTACCGGGATAACCGCGCGGGCTCCGGCGCTCATCTCCGTTCCCACCGCCCGGCTGCCAGGCAGGTGCCCGGCCGCGGCCCGCCGGGGCACCGAAGGCAGAGCAGCCTGTCCCAACTCATCCTTGTCTCCAGACGTCGACTCCTAGAGACTTGCCGCTCGTTTTTGGTTTAGTTTCTGCTTGGATTTAACATGCGGGAAAAGCCGGGCAGGAGGGTAGGGATCGCCGCGCTGCGCTCGTCGGGGCAGCGCTCGGAGCGTGTCCCCGCTATAACTTCCGTAAAGCCCATCGGTTAACATGATTTCGTTAGCCAAGTTTCAATTCAGGCTGAGTCTGAGGGAAAAGTTCAGTGCGTTTATTCACCAAGCCATCCGGTCCCTTAGGATATTTTATTGTCTTAAGGAAATTAGAGGCATGTTACATCATCCCTTTAAGAACAAGCAGCCTCAGCTCATCCCACGTTCATTTATGGTGAATTTGTGTTGGGGTGATATCTGTTCTACTTCATAGAAATCAGGTGCCTGAAAAAGCTCCTTTTTGAGGTTTATCTGAGTATTCCCCGCTCCCCGGTTGCAGATGCAGCCACGGGTACTGTGGAGGTGCTGGAGTCACTATGTCTCGCACACAAAAATGCCTAAAAGCACATCCCAGCTGATGCTGCCCAACTTCCACCAGCAAATGGGGAATGTTGTGCTTTTTCTCGGTGTTGAAACCAGTATGAACCCCATTCAGTGTGTCCTGTGTGCGATGATGAGGATCAACACCTGCCTGGAGGCCCTGGAGTCTGCATCAAGCTGGTATCATAAACTGGGAGGACACGGCAAAAAAAAAAAAAAAGGCAGGGGGATTCTGTTTCTTCAGGAAGAATTTACTTTTTGTCACATAGTCTGATCTAAAGGAAGGACAGAAATGTTATATATGGACTGAATATGCTATGAGTTTGCAAAATTATTTTCCCTTTCTTATTCCTACATATGCGGAGGAGACAGTTATGATAAACTGTAAAACCTTATGATAAACAGCAGAATAGTCTCTAAGCCCTCTAGGATTTAATAAGGATGAATTTAATGCATTTTATAGGGTTCTGCAATAATTACCCTGAAACCCTACAATGCTGCATCCTTGGCTTCTCTATAGTTACTGGATCAAAGATGGGAGCCCAGCCTCTTGCAGGGCCTCCTAATCGCCTGGGTATGGGACTCATTTGCTTGCTTCTCTCTTCTTCTTCTTTTTTTTTTTTTTTGTGGTTCAGTTTCTGCACAGTAGCTTGGTTCCCGTAGTTGGGAGGGCGGGAAGCAGCCCCACATGATGCTGCTTGTAACCCGTGATTGCAACAGCCATCATCTGCTCAAGCCAATGAAGTCACCGGACATGGGTCGGTTTCTTCCCAGCTGATGTCTTCTAGCTCTGCTGCTGCTCAAACCCATGTGGAAGAGCAGAAATGGGTTTGCACAGGGAGTTCAGGCACCTGAACGGTGTTTGCACGTGCTCGCCTGATGGATCCTGCTCACTCCTTTGAAGACCGAGCAAGGCAACAGGATTTACGTGCAGAGGAGCAGGAGTGCAATAAAACTTTAGTCCCTCGTCCTCCTCCTGCCCAGCCGCCACCAGTGCAACCCACCATCGCCTGCAGGAGCAGAGCCAACCCTGTGGCCAGGAGAGAGTCCAGAAAAAAGCCTTGCACCTATTCTAGTTTTCTTTCCACCTAGAAAACGCATGTTTTACAAGCAACTTGCAACCCCAGAAATGTCTTCAAGGAGTTGCTAATCAGCAAGATGTGAAAAGAAATGAAAAATAGTGGTGGTTAATAATAAACCAAACACTGTGGCAAGAACAGATTGCACTAAATATTACTGTCTTCCTCCTAGATTTTGGGTTTGGGGTTGTTTTTTTTTTTGGTTTGTTGGTGTTGTTTCTAGCTGATAGTTCCCAGCTGGGACTATAAATTCATCTGTGTGTGGAGCTATTTTCCTCCTCGTCTGTGCACCCATTGGGATGTCATAGCATGAAACAGCAATGCTTATCCTGCATGGCGCGCGCACATATGCACACCGATCCTGGAAGGAAACCTCATTGGCACGGTGTCGTCCAAGGGAAAGTGCTCAGCGGCGGCGAGCTGCTTCGGAAGATGCTATTTCTTCATAACTACGTTAAAACCAGTTGCAAGAAAACGACGTAGCAGCGGTCTTCCCGTGGTGTTTTCCTGTCTGCGTCTGCACCAGCCGGTCACCGCGTGGCCAGACTGCAACCTGCAGAGATAGATCTTGGAAACAAAATGCTCAGTTGTAGTGTATATACAATTGATGCACTTCTGCACAAAAGCTAGGACTCATCTCTCGACTGTAGTTATCCAATAATTAATAGTCAGGTCATCTAGCCTGAGAAACTGCACTCCCGCTGCAGTCGGGAACGGCGTCGATGCCTCTAGAAGGACACCTTTGCATGGGTCTGAGATGGGTCATTTTCCAGTGATGTCTGTTCTTCTCCTTTGGTGACAGAGAGAATCTAGGAAAGCTTAGATTAGATTATTTAGTTAAACTACTTAACTCTACAGAAGAGTAGATGAGACGAATTCTGTCCTAAGCGTATAATCAGGGTCCAGAAGTGACACCTTCAAGGTATTTTGGTGACCCAACAAAACCTACCTTGTGCTAATTGCAGCACGGGGTTGCAGAGCTCCTGCCACGTCTGTCTGCGATCGGTTCACAGGACTAGGAAAACGCACATGGGAAATAATGAACACAGATTCAGGGGAGCTGAGAGCTACCTGCGGCTATCCTGTGAGTTAAAAAAGGCTTAATTCATTGCATCAGTTACTCGCTGGAAATGGCTCATTCAGCACTAATAATAAATCTGCCCTCCCCTTGCGTGGCTGCCGTTGATGCCACGCTGCCCAGGCCTCCGGGCTGCAGCGCAGCTGTCGGGGCACTGGGCAGGGGACCTTAACACCTGCAGAGCGTTTGGTTTCTGGTGCAGCGCGCGCCCCTCGGGACATGGTCATCCTCTCGCGCCAAGACCAAGACGGTGCCAGAGCATCATCTCCGAGCAGGAGACACAAATAGCATTTTTGGCATTTTTGCAGCATTCCCCTGTAGGCAACTGTTGGGTTCCCCTAAAGGGAAGTGATGTTACAGCAGGTATAAGCAATCATCCAGTGCCTTTGAAAATGAAGGCATAGGTGGGAAACCCTGCCCTGCGCTCTCTGCAGGGAAGAGGGTGGCAACCTGCAGCGAAGCTGCTGGGGAGAAGCGCGTGCATCTGCGTGTGTTAGTTTATATAACACTTTAACTAACAAGCTATGATCTTCTCCAGAACAGTAGATAAAAAGGCAAATGAAATATAGGGCAATAATTCTGACACTAAGGCGAAGTTGCTGGTTTTAATATATGCCTCCTCGCAAGCAGATAGGCCATAACATGACAATAATGAAATATAAATGACCTACATAAAAAAAAGATAAAATCAGGTAATTACTGAAGCGTCAGTTCTTTACAAAATAATTGGTAATGACCTTTGATAAAGAAATCACTTTTGCGATATTGCTGACGGTACAGTTTCCAGCTCCGAGGAAACAGAGCCGCCGGCTCTAAATCAGGGTCGGCCCCGGCAGGACGGGGGGCACCGCTGCCTGGTGGAGCTTGGAGGCGGCCGGGCACGGGAATTTTTTGCAATGATGTGGACCGTTTTGGGAGGTGTTGCATCGAGGAATGCTGTCATGCCTTGAGCCGTCGCGCGAGCCTGGGGCAGGGGAACCCGTGGGCGCGCTGCTGGATCCAGGGGTGGCAGTGACCCTCCGCAGCCAACACCTGCAGAAACAGTCCATTGCTCCCAGAGGCGCCTTCCTCAGTCTTTTACTTCCTTCCACGTTTTTTTCCTCCCATTTTTGTGGACGTGAGCTCCACGTTTCACTCTTTTTCTGCATTTTTTCGCTTTCACTGCCCGCTTGCTCGGCGGCTCCCGCAGCAGCCCAAGGGCAGGCAGAGCCCCTTGCTGGGGACGGCCGCCGCTGCAGAGCCCTTCTTCCCCGTGCGCCGCCCGCCCGGCCCGCGCAGGTTGTCTCCCAAGGAGCGAAACGGGAGCAGATGTGGCCGTGCGACATCCCTTCCCCGCTGGGATTGCCGGCAGCGGAGGTTTGCACCATGCAAACGTGCCGCAAGGCTTAATAACAGCTGCCAACCCAATAGGTGCGACGAGATCAGCAGATTTCCTGAAACGCGGCACAGTAAAAAAATAATGATGATAGCCTGAACACCACTAAAACCGTATCCACAACAGCTAAATCTCTCAGCTTGGTGTGACAAACCTTGCCACACACCCGCTCCCCTTCCCTTCCCCCACCCCAGGGAGAAAAAAAGATCTTCACACTTTTTCTAATACCAGCTGGTTCATTTATATTGCAGAAGTTTCACGAGACAGTTACTGACAGTGATATACTAAACACAGGTTAAACCCGCCATGATCGCTGCTGCCGTGTGTGTAGCTAAGAAATTATAACATTTGCATAAAATGATAAGAATGGCACGAGCCTCCTAATGCAACTGTGGAAAAAATACATTTGCAGGGCTCCCCGGCCAAGAAGCGTGAACTCCCTTGCGGAAACGCAACCGATTCCTACTCCAAAGCTGTGGCACGTGTTTCTAGCAATTTTACTCGAACTGCCTGGATGCGATTGCTTCTGAAAACAGAGGTGGGTTTCCAGATGTGTAGAGCAGCCACCTGGGACAGTGGCCGTGCAAAGGCCGTGCACCTCGGTGCAGCGCCTGGCACTCTCCCGGCCCCGCTTCCAGCAAGGCAGCGCTCGCCCTTCCTAGCTCAGCCCATAGCAACATCCTGGCACAAGGAGGTTATTCATGTCGGTCCTCGGTGCGTAGGACGGCGCTGCACGGCACCCATGAGGACCACTAAGGACCCTCCCCTGCTGCCTCCCCACTTGGGAAGATCAGGCACTTGGCACCAGAGACTGGTTTTATCTCCAGCCCTTGGGCAATGCAGAATAAAGCCTTTCAAGGCAGCACCCAAATCCCTGCGTTTCCTCCATGCCAGCAATGTGGGAACTGGTGCAATAGAAGCCAAGGAGGGCTGGAAGGGCCACGTGGGAGGAGAGGATCCTCCACAGTGCTGGTGCCCACGGACATGACCATGGTGCTGCTAATTGTGATTTCTCCAGTGAGGAGGCCGACCCAAGCTGGAAGGCGTTTTCCCTCTGTGGGGACAATTCGGCTCACAGGTCTCCTGGATGATGGGCTCAACAGTCGAGAGCAGATCGGCTCTTGCAGCCATGCCTCAGCTTCATTGAAAAAAGGCCACTGATTCTTTTAAACACAAAGAGAAGTAAAAAGAGCTCAGTAAATGTCTTCCTTTTAGATGGAGAACAGTTTTCATTTTTAAAGGATGTTCCGTAATATTATTATTCTTCTCAGGTTACCCTAAAAGCTATGAAGGATGAAGAGGTGGGCAACAAGGTCTGTGATGATTTAATTAGGCAATTTGTAATAACATAGCAAGCAGCACTAATAGCATACAAGTATATTCCTGCTAAATAGATAATTGTAGCCTTTTTCAGTCTTCCCAGATCTGATATTTTATAATAAAGCCTTTCTCCAGTAAGAAAGAACGAGAGTGGCAAACGTCTGTGCCTGTAGGTGGAAACAAGGATGGACAATGATGGTCACAGACACCAAAAAATCAAATCTGCTGCACAGGCACTGGCCTGTCGGATACCCAGGAGTGCTGAGCACACACAAGGCAGCCGTGTGATTCCCAGAAATGGGCTCTTCTGCTCTGTGAAACCTCAGCTGGAAGCCCATTATATCACGTTGACCCAGAGGTGCCCAATTTTGTGACATCCGCAGGCATTTTGGCACCTTCTCCCTGTGCTTTCGCTCCACAGCAATAGCGTCAGTAGACCATGCTTGCTGTCTCACGCGCTCTGCAAGCAACGTGGAGCTTCGCACCCTGATTGCGTGATGGGCCCACTGGGGTCTCTAGGTCTCTCCGCCCTCCTTTGCCATTTCCATCCCCACCTGGGTTTCTAATGTCCAAGCAAAAGCAACTCACAGATTGCCACAAACAGGGTTGTTTTTAAGGAAAACAGACTCTCATTGGGAAAGTATCCAGGAGCCACCCGCTGCCGCTGCAAGGAGGCTTTGTAGCACCCGTGCAATCAGCCTGCCGCAAGCGAGCACGTGCGGGGCTGTTCCGGTGCAAGTGCTCAGGCCCTGCCGAGAGCCGAGCGTGCCTTTTGTGCATCTGGATCCGTTGGCTTCCAGACCAAGCGATGGAAAAGGTTCCAGGAAAATCAGGTCTGCAGATGTGTGCTCTTTATTTGCACTTAGAGATGCTCCCAATTCTCCACTTACATGCCGTCTACAGGTTAAAGAGAGGGAACGCTTAGCCATTCCAGCAGGTTTTTTTTTTTTTAATGATCTGTGTTTATTAATTTACAAGCTTTACATACAGACCCATTCCATAATGCCATAATGCCGTAATTTGCATGTTAATATGGAAGTTCGTGTAGCGTCGGAGCCTGCTGCAGCTGGAGTGGCGGCTCTCCGAGTGCCGAAATGGTGTTCTGCGACTCTGCGGTACTTTAGGAAAAAGCAGTTCAAGTCTCTTCAGTGCTGGAAACCACAGCATTGGGATCGGTCCGGGAAGAGTCTGGCGAAGACGAGTGTCGTCGGTAGAGGCACTTCATCACCCTCCGAACCGCTTTCCCTTCAGCCGCAGCGAGCCCGGATACCCTTTGGAAACCAGCTGCTCAGCGCCGCCCGCTCACTGCCTGGTGCAAACAGACGTCGGCCCCGCGCTACGAAGTCCGCCTCTGCGTTTTCCAGAGGCGACGCCGGCGTCCGTTCCCTTTCCAAGGGAGCCGCCCCGGACCCGTGCGCTGAGAGCACCCACGGACGTGCCGGCAGGCGCTCGGGGCCGCAGCTCGTGTCGGCTGTGGCTGCAGCAGCGGGGTCTTGAATGGGCTCCAGCGCGAGCTGTCGCGGGCTCCGTGCCGTGCTGCTGCTAACCAACAGCAAGTGTTCAGAAGGCTGCTTTTTCTCCCGAGAATGAGAAAGGCACCTTAGACGTTTAAACCTGCACTCAGAATTTGGACGTCTAAATCCCGCTGATGCAAACATCCAGCTGCGAAACCCATCGCGGTTTGCCCCGGTGAGTCCTTCGGGTGACTAAATGTGGCTTCCCGCGCCTACTTCACCCTGAGCTCGGTTGCAGCCCGCTCTAAAGCCAAGCTGCCATTTGCTCGCACCCACCGCCCCGCAGGCAGCACAGAGCGGACCGGAGGGGGCCGAACGGGAGGAAGAGTTAACTTTTTACCACTTTTCCAATTCAGCGTCTGTAATTTTAAGTCTCGATGCTTTCATTCGAATTTCTGCTCCCAGCTCTGTCCGGGAATTGAGCAGCTTTGTGATCCTCAGCTGCGCGTACAGCAGGCTCAGTCTCAAGAGAGCCGAGGGGAGGCATGACTGTTCACTTTTCCTTTTCGGGGCAGGGGGAAGAAAAAGAAAAGCAGGTGCTTTCAAATTTTCAAGGTGCAAACTAAATTACAAGATGCCCAGGAGTGTGCAATAGCATTTCATTGTCTGAGGCTGGAATAAAAGACAGATAATTAGGAAATTGGGAGTCTATTAATTTTCCAAATTTACTCATGCAAGAAGCACTGAGCTATGGTGATATTTGCTTACCTCGTCATTATGCAAAAATATATTAGCTAATTATTTTGACTAATGCAATTAAGATATGCATATTTAGCATAAACTATACAATAGAAATGTTACAGTCAGCAATTGCCGGGTTGCACTCATGGGCAGCAGAGAGGCAAAAGCCTCAGCACAGTCTCTGACAGTAAACCATAACGCTGCTCCTATTCTGCCCGATCTGTTATTATTAGTTCTGTTGCAGTAATTAATTTACTTTACAGCATGACTAGGTGGCACAGTTAGCAGCGGTATTAATTTTTGTTATGAGACACCTGAAGATGTCAGCTTCGGAGCGGCAGAGACTGTACCTTTAATTGCCTAAAATCAGTGGAAACGCAGTAACTCTTGCAGGGACGCAATTAGGACGCTCAAGAGTTCCCATCTCTGCTCTTCGCTTGCTGTGACCGTATCAGTGCATCGCTCCGGGCCGTATCGCTGCGCCGACGCCAGCACGGCCGAGCGGCCGGCCACCTCCGCCGCTGCGGATCCGCAGCCGGCACGGACCGCGCTCACCTCTTGCATTCGTCACGCTTGCAGGGCACGAAGGTGGCAAAGCTGCCAGGAGGCCCAGTGCCACCCCGCAGCGTCCCCGGTGAGACCAACCTGTGCTGGGGGCTCGCACCCGGGCAGGGAGCTCCTGCCTCTCGCTGGGTGAAGAAACGCGGCGGGGTTGGGCAACGAGAAGGTTCCTCCTACACCGGCGGCGTGATGGCAACGCTGCTCCAGGTGAAGGCAGGGACGGGCGCTCCAAGCGGAGCGACCTCTTGGTGGCCAGGGTTTCGTTTCCGTGGCTCAGCCCGGCTGCCCTTAGCACAGCCTGGAGCAAAAGTCCGGGGCGTTTTCCATGGACCGATGGGTGCACGCCATCTAAACGTGGTCCATGCAGCTCAGGAGCGAGCCCCACCGTTGCTCTGGTTTAAAAGCACCCGAATGCCCAAAGCACAGCAGCAACCACAGAGCAACGCCGGGCAGGAAAGAGCCCCAGGGAGGAGAGCGGAGCACAGCGGTTACACCAACACACCCGAAGGTTTGGTGCCTTCGCGCAGCTGCACCTCTCCGGGTCGGCCCCGCCGCCGGCCACCCTTCCAGCGGGCTCCTTTTGGCTAGTTCCACCCTAACCATGTGGACTGTCAAATGGCTCCTGCTGTATTTTGTTGCCCTTTCAAACGTATCTCGAGGAGCAGGCTGGACCATCTGGTGGGCAATCTGCCGGCGCACGCTGCGGCGCGGTACCGCTGCAGCGCCGAGCCCGCCGGCTGCAGGGCGAGGGCGACGCGTGGCCTCCAGGGCCCCGCGCAAAATCCCACCGCTTTCTCCCGTTCTTTTCCCTTTGGCAGCATCACCCTTTAAAGCAGCTCTCGGGCAGAAGTCCTCCAATAGTCCCTGGGGCAGTTTTTCCTTTAGGCCACCCTAGCGCTCTCCCGAGTCGTTCCCAGCCGTGTTTGGGACTCAACGCTGGCCGCAGACTGTTTCCAACCAGCAGCGGATCTAAGGACACGCACCTGCCCGAGAGCCGGTCGTGCCTCCATGCCCACCAACGGCCCCGGCACATCGGCCTTACCCCACCACCCAGGCCTTCAAAGGGCACCGCTATTCCCTCCACGCTCACGATGCATGGGGAAGGCAGACCGGGGCTCCCCCGCCTTGTCGCTAACTATTCCCCCAGCGGTACATGATGATAGGTGTCAAGTTTTAAACCTCCTTCCTTTCCTCTTTATTGATTCATTTTTGCATACTGCACATTCACAGCTACTGCTGACTCCACACACTTCTGCTCCCTTTTCGCAGCATGCTCTGATAGAAGTTGCTAGACAGGTTAGAGAAGGCGGATTATATATTGCTGACTGTGTATATAAATCCTCATTCATATCTTAGTGCAGAAAGAACAGGATGGTCTAACGAAAATGACTCAAATAATTCCTTATGGATCAGTCTCCACTCTGTTATTGAAAGCAGAAGGCTCCCAGATCATAAGAGGAAGCCAATAACATCAACAGCCATCTCAGAATATACCCACCAGCTAGGCGTGAGTAGGTCACAGCACTGAAATAAGCAGCTTGTCCATGGCAGACCCCATGCCCCCCATGTACCCGCACCCCACGCAGACACATCGTGTCTGTCGGGATATGCAATATGTGCGTGCGACATGCACAACGCATGCACCAGCGAGTTACTGATCACGAAGGACTGTCCTACCTGGAAGGTTTAGATGTGAGCCCTTTTCGAGCTGATTGCAAACAGCACTGTCTTCTGAAGGGTCTCCATGTTTTTTTTATTATTTCCAGAGTTTGGCCTTTAGGCCCAAGAGACTCAAATGCATAAAAGAGGCAACAGGTTGGGTTTATGTTTTATTGCTTGGGTAAGGGCTGAAAATAGGTGGTGATTCTGTAAGAATCTGTTGCGCTATTTATTTCTCTTGTGTTGTCTAGGAGCTTTCAAGACCAGGGGCTTTTGCAATTTTTTGTCTCAGGAATAAGCGACTCTGGGACCACCTTTCCTGACCAGACTGTAAGGAGTCAGGGACCAGCCTTGCAGGTGGAGTTTCCTCCACAGCCTTGGGGGAACTCTGAGCTCTAAAAGTCACAGCCAGGAATATTAATCCTAAGAATACTAATTCTTAGATGGCTGCACACAAATCACCGATCACGGCAGTGATCTCCATCACCAAATACCCCCTTCTCTGTGCTATTTTATACCTAAAAACTACGTCAGGACACCAACCTTGGGGTCTCACACAAGGAAGCTTTTGAGATATAAAAAGGCTTTTGCCAAGGGCGGCATGTCCCGGGTCGCTTTGGGGGAGACGGAGAAGCGCCAATTAACAAACCCCATGGCCAGCCTCACAGCTTTGTCCTATGCTTCCCCTTCTCCTTGCTCACTTCTCTTTCCAGTGTCTCTTTCTCAATATAGTAAAAAGTCAATTTGTCAAAGACAGGGTTTCCAGCTGCAGGAGGGTTCCTAGTCACCGTGCCACGTCTAGCGGGAAGGACAGAGGACAGGGATTCCCCCTCCAGCAGGACCGATCGCCGTCTGGCATCTCTATTAGATAGGTGGAAAAATGAGGGCTCTCTCATTAACACCCACCCTGTGGGGTACAATAGCTTCACCTGTTTCCAGGGGTTAGACAGATTTAGAAGGTGAATACTGCTGCGGTTAGGAAAACTCATCAGGTAGCAGAACGATGTCCTTGATAGACCACCATGTACACGTGCAAGCCTGCACAGTTTAGCTGCCGGTGAGGTCTCCAGTGGGTGCTTCAGGCACACAAAGCAGTTCCTGCGTTTTACCACTAGACTCAGCACTTGGGTATTAAGAACAGCTAGATTTTCATCTTATCTGCCTTTACAGAAGTTTTACGCCACGGTAACACAGAAATTTTCAAAACAAAAGAGTCCTTTTAATACTATCAAGATGTGCTTCAGCAAATGCACTGAGAAGCCGGCGATTTTGGATGTAGAGAAACCAACACAATGAAAAGAGCAGCCTTGGAGCAAATGCAGAGCTGCTTCATGAAACATCAAGGCCCACTGAGCTCCTCTGTTCTTACATATGAACAGTTAAGCATCATTCTCACTTAAGTATCTTTTAGATCAACACTTCCAAGTTAATTTGTTAAGACACCCAGAAGTCTGCTGCTGATAACCCTCCTAGCGAGGGGTGCCCAAGCAAAGCCTGTCTTGACGATGCCGGGGTTGGGGCAGTTTTCCAACGAGGGTCCCCAGCTCACTGCCACTGGGCCACCACGGCTCTGAACCCTTTGGAGGAAGCAGAGGACATGCAAGCCTGCGGTGTGATGAGCTGGCCGTTCTTGTCACGCACAGAAAGGGAAAGGCGCGTTCCCAGGGCCCTAGAGCCCCGTCCTCCCATTGGCCCCCAAAGGATCCTCGCAGCTTTGGATGGGCATCAGACATGGAGAGCCTCCCGGGAAGCAAATCCCCACCACAAACCACCGAGGAGAAGGCACTGGAGCAGATCCCCAGCTGGTGTCATTCAGGGCATTTCACTGAAGCCAGCGATTTTATACCTTCTGCTCCGTAATATGTCCTTATTCATTTTTATTATAGCTGTGCTTAATATGCATGATCCTAACAGTTTGGAGGGCAGATTATTTCAGCAGTTGCTGGTATCTAAATCCCATTAGGTTGCCACACACCTGACAATGCTGCCTGCCTACAAACTTCTCTCATGCTTGGGCTCTCCAGGGCATCCCCTCTCCCCTGGAAGCCAGAGGGAAACTTGACAGACAATTGCACAATATGCATGCACACCAAGGAGAGACCAGACTTTTAAAATTGTCCGGGTACGCAGAAGTCATTAATCTTCCTAGGTAATGCTGAAAAAATGCAGTGGAGATGATGATGTAACCCACCAAGAGGGAGAAAGGAGTTACAGTGAATGGATGGCTTGAGTAAAACTTTTCCTGTTCTTCTGTTTATCTCATTCTTGATTTAATTGTTGTTCCCAAATATTTTTTAAAACACTGTAAGAGCAAACCCTTGTCTGTAAATAGCCTTTTCAATGCTGAGAAGGCAAGTCATGCTAGAAGGCAGAGGGTATCTTCTTCTTTCTTTTTTTCATTTAATTAATTCCACAAGGAAACAAGAAAAGAAGGAAACCTTGTGACTATCTCTGTCAGACAGCAGGTGTACGGTGTGAAATAACAAACAGTGCAAGAACGCTATTAGAAGAGTGCAAAATTTCTTCTGGTTGAAGAATGACTGGATTTTTCCGTGACGGCTGGCACGTCCTCAGCACAGGAGGACACATACTCATTTTAGTGTGTTAGCACCGCGCACATCAGAGGAGAAGACAGGGGCTGCTCCTGTCTGAACTTGCAAACTCACTGCCGGCAGCTGCAGCGAACCTGCTCTTGCAAGTCTATTGCACTTCTGGTGCTTGCACGCTGCAAGTTACACTGAGAAATATTTATCATAAAGTGAATGTGCTCTGTAATTAAAACTTTCTGCTATTAGGGAGTTTATGATCTAATGATGTTTTAGGAAGCAGAGTTTATGGTCACTGAATCAGTACTTGATTTTGAGAGCGCAATTAACAAATCCCAGAAACAGTGCATCAAAGTGCATCGTTAAAGCCAGCATTGCCCTCCTCTAATGAAATGCTAGCTTTAGTAGTATAATTATTAAGATCACCATTTCACTATTATAGCAATAACTGTAGATAATTGCACAATATTATCTTTCACAGAATCATCTTCTCTGCATAAATTAAAAGGTTCAAAATATAATTCTCAGGGCAAAACCCTCCCAGGAAATCCGTGGGGAAGATCAGAAATAAACAGCAGAAATGATGACTTGTCTTGATTGCAGCGTAGACATGTGGCTTCATCACGTGTCTCTTTCATAAGGTGATATCTTTGCCTAATTGGCCTGCAGGGACAGAGCGGCACTAAGGAAGAACAAGTGCTTTGGCTATGTGACCAGAGGTATAGAGTCCATCAGAGTTAAATTGTGGTTACAAACAAAAGTAATGGTTACATGACATCTTTGGATCTATTTCTAATTAACTACCAATAAAGCTGTATAGTAATTAACAGTTGCCCTCAGTCCCTACCATCCTGCCAGTGATATATCGCTGTTGTTATTATTTCTGTTGTTGCTGTTGTTATTCCCTCTTCTTCCTGGGACTTCAAGAACACCAGCTGCTGGTGCATAAACAGAGGCGTTACTGAGTTGAGGACGTTACAGCTCTCTTCCATATCTGCATGGCAACTGCACAGCAAAAAAAATAAAAGGCATTATGTCACTAAGGTATGTCACCCTCAGCTTTGCAGAAAAGGCCCTGGGGTCCTGGTGGACACTAAGTTGGCCGTGAGCCACCAACGTGCCCTTGTGGCCAAGAAGGCCGATAGCATCCTGGGCTGCATCAAGAAGAGCATTGCTAGCAGGTCGAGGGAGGTGATCCTTCCCCTCTGTTCAGCCCTGGTGAGGCCACACCTGGGGTGCTGGGTCCAGCGCTGGGCTCCCAGGACAATAACGACGTGGAGCTGCTGGAGTGAGTCCCGCAAAGCATTACGGAGAGGACTAAGCAACTGGAGCATCTGACATATGAGCAAGAGTCATGGCCCAGTGATCAGAGGACTCACGCAACAAAAGGGAGGACTTTGGGTCTCAGTCTCTGCTGCAAGGTGCTTTTAAAAATTAATCAGTTAGTGACTAAATGTGTTATACACCGGTTTAGAAGCAGAAATCAGAGATCTGATTTCCCTTCTTCCATTTGAATGCCTTAATCACTGGCAGGGAAAATCTTATTCTCCTCTTTGTCCACTGATTTTGAAAAGAACATTTTTGATGGCACCATTTCAACAAAAAGGGCTGAAATTGTCCCCATCCCCAAATGTCTATAACTAGGTGGTGGTATGACATCTCACTGGAGTCTTCGTGTTCTGCATCAACAGCAGCAAACAGAAAAGGGAGCTGAGCCCAGAGTACTTCCCTTCTCGGTGGGAAAACTGGGTGCTTCCCCTGGGTGCTGTGCTCTGCACTTGGACCTGTTCATACATGCAACCAGAGCTAGAGGAAAATTTTAAGGATCCCAAGCTGGTTTGGGCACAAGTACCAAGCTACTTGACTCTGACAAGATGTCAACTTCTTGGCACATGCCTGAAAAACATTTACCAGCTTTGTAAACTTTTCTGGTAAAAGCTGAGGTGCCTACAGACTTTAGGGATGGGATTTACCAGTCTAAAAATAGGTGACTACAGCATCCCAGCTGATCTCATCCTAAAGAAGACCTCAAACCACGACAGCTAAAATGTACTTTAAAAGTACCAGTTTCTTCTCCACTGATCAGAAAACAAGCCTAGATGCCTACCACGTTTGTAGATATCTAAACCTGCATGAGATGTTCCCACCATAGATGCCTAAAGGATTGAACAGGTACCTTGAGGACTGTGTTGTAATGTGGTCAAATATTGTTTATGACCAAATTTGGATCAGGTACACTTTTATTGTGGGTTTGAGCACAAACCCCAACATACTTCAGACAAAGACTTCATATCATAAAAGTGCAAATTTGTAGCTGTTTGTTGCAGTGATTCAGCTTTTCTGATCTGGCTTCCTTAGAAGTTTCAGGAATAAAGTGGAGGAATATTTGTTCTATTTGTGTCTGATTGAAAGACAATAAGGATAGGTTATCTGTCATTAATATTGATTGCATCAAAATCTAATCCTTAACAAATTATTTCTATCAAATATTTTTTACTGTCTGTTCAAAGACAACGTCTTCTGTCTCCTCCGCCACACGGAGCAAAGCAGATGATTGCACAAAAGAGTGGGTATAAAGGAACTTAGGTGCCATTTGCTGAGGAGAATGCAAGTGCTTCCCAACTGCAATCCATGGGCTAGTCTGCATTAGGTGCCACTTTTGAAAATTACATTTCCAAGCAGCCACTGTTATAGTGAGGAAGATGTACTTCAACTTGAGAAAAGTATTGGGAAGATTTATTATGACTGAATTTGTATCCTCAGGTTAAACAATTGCTTCCCTTCATACAGAGTAACTTTTTCCTGCTTAAAACTTGGAAGTTTAGGCAGTCTTTTAAAACACATTAGCATTATGCAAATAATAAATAAATTCAGGTACTACTGTACGTTAGTTCCTGAAAACCAGAAATAAATAAGCCACATACAATGGTAGACGTCTAGCAACTGTGATTCACTTAGTTCCTATAAAAAGTGACTTATATTTTTTTGGTCTTCAGCCTGCAAAAGTATGAGTCTGTGCAGCAAGGAAGAGTGGGTGCCAATGTCCAAGGAGCCATAGGTGCTGCAGTCACTTAGGGCATAGGCTGTCGCTTATGCTATACTTAATGCTACAGATAGATTTAGCTGTAACTGTTTCACAAAAAGGAAAACTGAAATGCACATATATCTGCCTGGCAGCAGTTTCAGGCTGAGATTGGCGCAGAAATCCCAGTTTCCAGCCTTCTTTTTAGGCACCATATTATATGGAATTGATGTGAGAAAGACCAGCGAAATAAGCATGAAAAACAGGACATCATTCTGATGCGGAGGAAGCTGAAGGTAGTGTGCTGAAGATCCCCTCTGTGCAATATTGGTGACTGTGAATGATGGGTAAAAAAGTTAGGCCTTGAAAAGCAAGAAAAAGAAAACATCAGATGTGCCCCACTGGAAAACTAGAAAGGACACAGCTTCAAGGGATGATTATTTTTATTTAGAAAAACATTGTGCAAGGGACTCTTTCCAAGGAAAGCAATCTGGGTTGTGTCTGGGCTGAGTCAACAATGTCATCCTCTTGCAAGAAAAAGCAAATATCGTACTGGGATGTATAAAGAGGAGTGTCATGTGTAAGGCACCTGAAGCAACCCACGCGTGCAGGCTGGTGTGGCCACCGCGTTCAAGGAAGCTGCAGACCAGCTGGAGGGAGACCAGGGCAGAGCACCACCAGAGGCCTCGAAGAAATGACCTAAGAGGAAAGACTGAAGAAGTTGGGCTTGTTTAGTCTAGGGAAGAGATGGGTGAAGGAAGACGTGAGAAAACTCTTCAAATACGTACGAGGCTGCTGCAGAGAGGCAGGAAATGAACTCCTCTCGGTGCCCACTAAATACAGGAAAAGAAGTAATTAACTTAAACTGCAGCAGGGGAGATGCAGATTAGCCATTCAGGAAATCTTGGTGCTTGAAAGGTGTGTTCCCAGCTTCCCCGCCAGCGCTCGCTGGTTTGCTGCTCTCCAGCGGGATCAGGCCGGGTAGTTGCTTTCTTCTCAAAGGAAACCTCCACCTCTCATCGCTGGGCTGCGGGCTGGGTTGTCCCCGCTTTTACGTGAACCAGTCATTGGATTAAAAAGAGAAAAAGAAAACTGACATAGATGCAGGGGCAAGAGGAAAAATGAGACGTGAGACTCCTCAGCTGTGACCCTACCAGCAAATCGCCTGGACGCACTTCATCAGGACACCAAGACCCAAGGCACTGAAACGCAACGCCTGAAAGGTGGACACTCGAGTCCTGCACCGGGCCTTAGAGCACCTAATTTGTCTAAATGAAAAATATTTCACGTGATTCAAGGCTCTTCTGTTCAGCGGGTTTGAACCCCACAAGCCCACCGGTCACTTAAGCATCTAGTGTTTAAGTTAAAGAAGGTGCATAAATGCATCTCGATGTGGCAAAACACCTAAACAGATACCTAATTTCAAGAAGCAGTTTAGTTTCCATTAACGGATATGGAAATATAGCACGGTTTTGCGTGTGCTTACGTGCCATGCTGAAAGTTGGGGCGAGGTGTTTCTCAGCCTGGCGGAACTGAGAATTTTGCTGAATAGACCCATATCCTGCAAGGCACTGCTGATCGCACAGCATTTCTCTACTCCTTTCCCTAATTCATCTTCCTGCTGTGAAAAGCAGTTCTCCTGGAAAGTTGCAGCCTTGGCACATGTTGTTGTCGTGTTTTCTTAGGGGTTAGTTGAAAAAACAGCCAATATGATGCCTACGCAGGAAAAGCCGCTGCTCAGGCTGACATGGACCCTTTCGTTCATCACAAGTGAAGGGAGAAATTACTGCAGGTAGAAGAATTGTTCTATTCCGCGTTCATCTGTGTTCTTGTGTGGTTTGAAGAGATCCTTGCATACAGTTTGTAAAAAGCCTTGAGATCCTTTGAGATGAATGCAGGTTCATTTCGCTACGGAGCTAAAATTGGAGATATTGCAAATTAATTGAAATGGATCTATTATCCCCCCCTCCAAAAAAAGCAACGCAATTGCCTGTTTTCTTTCTCTTTTTTTATCCCCACCATACAGCAGGGGAGTTAGCAGAGCATACTGAGCTGAAGTTCAGCATGGAGGTGGCTAATCTCTCCTTCATGCTTCTCTACCTCTAAATAACTGTGCGAGTGAGCAGAAATTCGCTGTATTCCAGATATCCTGCGAAAGGTTGTATCCCAGGACAGTTGCCCCTTGGGGAGGAAGAATTTTGTGACCTTGCATAGCTGAGCAAGCACATCAGTCGCCAGAGCAAAGACGCTGTAAGCATTTCCAGCACCGCGGGAAAGGAGGTCACGTTGCAGACCTGCTACCTGCCACGCGGGGCCTCGCCTCGGCTGCGTGCAGGAGCCCAAGGAGAAGGAGAGGCTGGGACAACACTAAGGAAATCAAAGCATTTATGAGAATTCGCAGAAGAGAGAGGAGAGCCATGCACAGGAAAATAACTCGCACTGTCAACAGTCCTGCTTCAAAAGGCAAACGGGAACCGGAAACATCCATCCTGCCCAGCAGTGGGAAGCTGTAAACTCCCAAAAGCTTGGAGAAGATTCGGCGTGTCAAATAAGTGAACAAGCAAGATCTGCAGCGTGCTGCAAGTTAAAGGTAAACGTGCAAGGAGACAGCAAGGAGAGTTAGGATTCTGTAAGACTAGTTTTCATTAGGGTTTTTCATTGCAATTTTGCCTAATTAGTCTCCAATAATTAATGCTGTGAGTGTAACAGAGAGATAATCAGGCAAAATGCTGGTAAGTAAACCCCGTGGAAGCCATACATCTTTTGATAGTACTGATTATGTTCTTTTTTATTATTAAAGATCCCATTAGAAAGAATTTATGATTTTCCCCTTTGTGAGAGAAATAATAAACATTACATTGGATGCTCTTATTTTTGGTATTGAGCAACCGAGTATATGTAATTAGCCACAGTTAAAAAGAAATTTTGCCTGAATGGCTTTTGGGGATCATTATATCCAAATTACAACTGTGTAGATTTTTTCATGCAAAAATACAGTATCAATAAATAACTCAAATACAGTTTGTCTGAAAAAAAAAACCATCTAGATCCTGAGGAAAACATGCTAGAAAGGAAAACGATGGTGCGGTGGGCCTGAATACGCACTGGAGAGCGCGGTACCCACAGCACCAACACGAGTGCTTCACTGAGCAGTCTTCCCAGGAGTTGCTTTGCTTCCTGGGAATTTACCTGTAAAGCCTTGAGCATCAACACTGCCCAGGACCATGCTGAAATCCACCTCTCATGATGGCTACATCTCCTCACTGACCGTACACCTACACCCGTTTGCATGCCTGGATTTGCCCGCTTGACCCTCCCCTGGGCTGCCGTTATTTGCGTTGAACCAGATGCTCACAGGTACACGGAGAAGCACTAGACTCTGCCCTGACAAACCTGCAGCCCAAAAAGACCCACTCAAACAGGAGAAATCAGATCTGCCAAGAAACACAAGTTCACATTTAAAATAATTTTGTTCCAGTCAAGTTCAGGCCTGTGCCATAAAACGCGGCAGGACCTGACTGCACGCAGGAGATGCGGTGTTTAATCCTGCAGGTTTGGCAGGGAGGAAGCAAGCAAAGGCTGGGTTCATTACTGGTACTCTTGAATGTGTGTGCACAGTCCTTGCACTGTACACGCTATCCTTGTCCTTCACTTCCCAAGGGCGAGCACATTTTCCATATACCCCCTGCGCAGGGACCACACGAGCTGCGTAGCAGCTGCAGGTGTTTACGAGAGCTATCCAGGCTTCCCGGATAATTCCGTGCAAGCTACCTTTATGACTGGCTTGGAGAACATTCCCCTCTTTCTGCAGTGATTTTTTCCCCGTGTCTTGACCTGGGCAGAGAAAGGCGTGTGCCTCCCCTCCACAGTACAAAGACCAGGCTTGCAGTACGCACGTATCTCCCTAGCGTGATTTCCATGTTCCTCACCATAAACCCAGAAAAACTAAACGTCACAGCACTCCTCTTATTTCCAGATCTCAAAAGGGGTCAGAAGACCACAGTATTTTGCATGAAGTGGGGAAGAGGATGCTGTGCACTAGGCAGATCGTTAGGCTGACCGTCAGCGAGCAGCCCCACTTCTCTCTGTTGCTCACACAGTCTGGTCGTATACCGTAATCAGAGGTGAAGCACAATCCAGACAGCTTATGCAGAGTCTTTCGGTGTGAAGCCACCTGACCTACATGCTAAGATGCTTCACAAACATTATCCTTGGCATTAGTCAATAAGTGCGACAGCAGCAGCACTGCTTGCATGGGGAACTAAGACTCCTTAGCATCTAGCAATAAGATGTCACATAATACAGCAGCCAGGGAGGGAGGAAACGACATGAGAACTGCTAAAAAATGCTGAATGGCTGTTCTTTGCTTTTCACCGCAGAGAAACCCCTGGGGTGCTGATCGTCTCCTGTAGCACGATGTGTTAACACCTGTGTCCTGCACGCTCCCCTCTCTTACCGCAGCTTAGGAGGGACAACCTATGGTGCTGCAATTTAGGGAGAATTCCCCTTGGAGTATGAGAGTAGCTGTCAGAACAAATTCCCCTTTGGAATAGGCAGGATGCGTCCGCAGCTGGAGGAGCATTGGTCATGGAGAAGGAATGCAGACCGGAGCAGGTGAAGGCACAAGCCATGAGGGTGATCAAGGAACCGGCACGTCTTTCATGCCTGGAGACCTCAGGAGTTTGGCTCATTTATTCTAACAAAACTAAGACTGAAAGATGTGAGTTGTCCTGATCAACAAAAAAAAAAAGTTTTACAAGAAAGAGAAATGGGTTTCAGATGGTCTTCAAAATAAAGTGCTTGGAAAATAGATACCTCACTGTTAGAGCAATAAAGTTTTGCCTTCCAATGGGAGAAGCGATAAAAAATTCGTTTTAGGGGAAGACTCAATAGCAGAATATACGATGGTATCCTAACATCCAAGGCTGAACAAAGCAGAGCTCCTGGCCTGGAACAAGGCCTCTGGGCTACCTTCTGGTGGTACCTTCACAGATGCTAGCTGCAGCAAGCGTTGTGCAGAAAGGCCGAAGGTAGATACGAGCATTTTTTTGTCCTGATGACAGGATTAGACAATTAATATACCAGAACCCAGACTGCTCCACAGTTTCTCTTCATGTTTTTATAATGGAATAGGATAAACAGCGAATAGTAACGCACTTGCTAGCGCGGACTGTGCCTGCAAGAACTCAGGCTGCTTTCAAGGGCCATATCAGCCACGAAGATCAACATGAGAGAGGCTGTGCTCTTCGTTATCACTCAGGAGACCTTCTGTCTGAATTAGGGCCCTGAGAATCCAAGCGGATCACAGCCATTAGATGGAGATGATTGTCACCCTTGTCATAATAGCAACGACTTCAAAAACTGCCCCCTACCTTCACAAAGTACAAAATTACAAAACTTACCAGGGGGCTCAGGGAAAGGAAACAGGACAGGGAGATAATGAAGGAAGCAAGGATGGTCAGAGCAGAGGAAAAGCTGTATGCTAGCAGGCTTTATGACGTTATGGAAAGATGAAGAGAAACAGGAGATGCCCATCTAGCCAATGCAATAATATTGCAATCACCTGCATAGTTAAAAATGTGAACTCAGACATCCAGGAGGGTTAAAAGGATGCATGAAGTCCTAAACATAATCTGCACTTACACAGCTATGGGCTCTGAAGCTCAGTAACTTATTTTTAAACTCTGAAGTCAATGGTTTGCTTAGCGAGCATGGGAAATCACACGGCTGATTCATTTATCAGCCAGCTTGCTCCTGCCTTCTGGACAAGCTCCAGCCTGGGAGAGGACACAGACTGATCCCATGGCGAGGCATTTGTCTCACTGGACCCAGCAATCGTGAAGAAAATAGTCACATCATGGAACTTTCCATGAAAAAAAAATGGAGGAGTAGTTCAAAACTCACAACTTCTCAGTAATGGGAAAGGGGAAGGAGGAACAGCTTCATGATAAAAATGACCTCCCCGAGCAAGAAGACCTCCATTCCCAGGGTCGAGAGAGGAAGTTCCAGCACATGCAAAGCCAAAGTCTTCTCGGCATGCCTGGATACCACTAAATGACCAGTCTAATACTGCATCGCACCTTCCCTGCACAGGGGAGACCTTACAGCATCTCTGCGCCTAATCTCAGGAGGCTGTTGGGGAGTATTCCCTCGTGCCAAAGAGGATCTCCTGCTTCTGCGGCTTTCTCCCTGCCTGTACTTTGCCTGATTCAGCGCTGGTACTTGCACCTCGGTCTTTAGCACTCACTGTGAGTACCAGGCAGAGGAGAAAGGAGCCATGGCAGCAAACTCAGTGTCATCTCCACTAGACTACTTCAAAGACACAACTCTCTGTATTTCACAACAGCTATGTTTCCAATGGGTCCAGATTTGCCCAGTTACAAATAGAAAATTTTAATGGGACAAAAGTCATTTCACTTTAAAAGCTCAAGGTGCACATTCACACCTTCCACAGGTCCCATTTCAGCATCTGCACTTGAAAGTGTTTTCAATCGCAAGCCATTATAAGAAGAAGTCATTTTAAGACCATTTGCATCCTAGAAAATTTTGTTTCAGCAGACATTTAATGCAAATTTCAGTCTGTATCCACATCGAAGTCTGTCCTTGTTGAGAGTTGATAAATTCAAATGGCGCTTGCCTCGAGTGAAAAGATCTGAGTTTTATACTGTAGTATTTGCTGTGAATCTTAAAAACAATGCATGCACAACTTACATTTAACATATGAATTCATTTTCTAATTTCAAAAACACAGGCACTTTTTATGAGCACTGTGCAATCATGAATTTGGCAGACTGCTTAATTCCGTATACAGTAAGGATGTAGCAGGGAGCCTTTTCCATTTTGAATCAAATGGAATTTGTGATTTGCATGCACCTTTTGAGTCAAAATCAAACATTTGCCCTGGATTGGCCCTAGTTTAATTAAAATGATGAGAACGTGTGATATGCTTTTGGTCTAAGGCAAAAAGGATGCACAGCACTGAAATTTGGAACAAACATAAAAAAAATTGAGAAATGCATGGTTGGAAGTGATAAGAAATGCCAAGACTATGTATTACATGGGATCACGGGATGAAAATAGAAAATATCCTAAAAAAATTCTGGCTTACTGTGAAACTGTTGTCGGAAGGTTTGGATAGGATTACATGCTTTATGGATAATGTCCCTGTAACTAGCACTGTCAAGGTTTGTAATCTTTTCTCTGGTCTTTCTGTAGAGCTGGTGGGGATGCTCATCGGCGCAAGCAGATTTTCCCCTCAGTTTGGTGTATGGTAAGGGGACGGGGATTTTATCTGGAAGGACTTGGGCTGGGAGAACTGGTGAGTGTCATAGCATTTATATCGATATATATGAGTGCACACTCATGTGTACATGTGATATGCATATATCTATGTATGTGCTCATTTATTTATGCGGTAGGCAGCACATTTGTCATAAATGTCAGTTTTAGAATACGATTGCTCATTTCTAGTGAGTGTCATTAATTTAGCTAACCGAGGTACCTCTCTGCTTTCTTACTGCCATTTACGCATTTGTGCAGTGCAGTATGCAGGAATTCTGGGCATCGTCATGCCCAGACGTTGTTGGGAAACCTGGTTTTGAAACCCATTAGGCATGAACTTTCCTTTTGCCTTCCACATCACAATGTCCAAAAATGAGAACTGTGGGCATGTCCTCCTACCCCAGCCTGCAGTGGCTTGCCAGCAAGAAGATACTGACTGTGAATTGCTTGGAAGAGCTCTATTTCTACGCTTGTAGTACAGGTATAGGAATTAATGGATGAAGGCCTTAATCCCAGTACCTGCTTGCCCCTTTCATACAATTATGTCTGCTTGGTGCAGCTTATCCACGCTCCTTTTCCAGCTTCCTCGTCATTGTCTTGAGTCATTGCTTTGCTCAGGCAGAAGGTAACAACAAGCAGGGAAGGGGGTATATTTTAAGAAAATGCTTTCCCCGAAAAAGTTTATTCAAAAGGCTATTAGAAAGAAAAGATGATCGCAATTGGTTTGGTTCTCACGGGAAGAATTTGCCAGTTGAATAGCTGAGTTGGTTATGTATCCTTTAAAAACCTCTCACTTTTAAGCTGCTTGTTTGATACCAATAAAGGAAAGAACAAAGGTGGAATCCATTTGACCTAAATTTAGCCATCCGAAAGCTGGCCTCTAGCTTAGGCTCATCCCTGAGCTGCTTCTGCACGTAACGGGGCCGCACGCAGGGCATGAGCTGGCCCAAAAGGGCTCCAGTCATTGCAATAGCTCTTCAGCTGCTTACGTGAACATGGAAGAAAGCCAAGCGAAGATACTGCAATCCTCACGTTGGTTTAAAGGGTCATTTTTATAACCACTGTTGAAATTTAGTGTTGTCTGCATACAGCGATTTCATATGACAAAATTCCCCCCCATATAAATTTTACTCTTTTGTGAAGAAACCCACGCTGGGTCCCCGTCAGCCCAGCCCACTTCCTACTGCATCATAAGAGTTGACTTTATTCTAATCTATAAATACATTGATGTCTGTGAACTTGGCTCTTGTACAGTCCTAAGCTACCAGCAGGAGGTAATACTTTCCAGGACTGAGCTTTACCGGATTCCCCAGTATGTTTCAGTGTCCCTGATTTGCATTTATCTTAAGGGAGAACTACTCATTTTCAAGCTGAATCTTCTGCTCTTGGGCTTGCCACTGCTCCAGGAGTTAGGCAGGACCCCGTTCCTGCAAACAGGCGTGGACATGCGGTGGGCTGGTTTGAGGAGGACGGGTGGAGATGCGAAAGAAAGGGTCGAGGAACAAAACTAGATGAATTGAGAGGGTGAGAAGGAGAGAGAGCAAAAGGGTACGAGTCCTGGTCCAGGAGAGACAGGGAGAACCGGTGAGGCTTCGTCCAGCCGTCTCCCCTCCTGCCCTTTGAACAGGGTTTGAGTGCAGAGCAGGGCAGGAAGAAAACTTCCATTTTTGTCCTTCAAAACACTCAGTGTGTGCACCCATGAAAAAGCTAGCCAGTATTGTTGTTGTCCTGCCATGCACAGCTCTCAAGGCTCTTCAGGCTGTCATCAGTGCTCCCGTCCCTTAAGGAGAGGTGGATCTGGCATCTTCCGGGTGCCCAGTGCAAACGCAGACTTAATGTAGGTGCAGTTTATTGCCACAGGTCAAATGGAGACAGAGCTGCATAAACATCCCATCTTGGAGAGAGATGCCTTCTGCAGCCTCCAGGCTACTTGGCGTGCCTGAAGGGCTGAGCTCTTTGCATGGAGAAGAGACAGCCCCAGAACGTAATGTGATTTTAGAAGAGACATCTTACTCCCCCTCCCTCAGACTGCTTTGGTTTGGTGCCCAGAACATCTGGTCACCCTATAGCCTTTTTCTTTAATCCAACAGATACATTTTCTCAGCGCAGCGCCGACTGCCAGCAGATGAGCTGCAACCGCTGGCACCGGGGAACCGGCGAAGCACCGACGCGCACCTCGCCGGGGCGGCTGCCGTGGGGCCAGGGCTGCACACCGCGCGCGGAGACGCCCGCCCGTGTCCCCAGCCGCGCCGGCAGCGCCAGGCAGAGCACCCACCGCGCTTTTCTTTCGGCAGCATCACGGACAGAAGGAGCCACGTTTCAGGCAGCCTTTGAAAGATGAGCACCGCCTTCCCCAATATGTATTTTTAAGCCGAAATTGTCATTATTAAATTTCTAACATAGAGATATTTCCATGATTTTAGCCATCTGTGGAAACAAGGAACCGTTTTCTTTTATCAGTTTCTGGCGGGGACGGAAGCCCCCCGGCGCTCAGCCCGTGTCGGCGAGGGCGCGAGGTGTCCGTAACGACTAGCCCCACGTCTCGAGCTTTGCAGAGGCAGGAGTCCTGCCCGGATAAGCCCCGCGCTGCCCCGAGGAGACACGGATGGGCGCCTCCACCCCGATACGCCGCTGGGAACGTGCCTTCTGCAAGATGACCTCCCCAAGGCACGTGCTCCCAAGGGATGAAGACTCCTGGTTGAGTCAGACCGCGGAGAGGCCCAGGGTGGGAAAGGGAGCTGGCATCGCTCCGCTGCAGCTCCGCTGCCACCCTCCGTTTCTGTCCCACCAACCCACCAGCACAACAGGCGGGGTGCGCGGGAGGTGACTGCGTTCAGCCTGCGGTGACCATGCCCTCGTGGGACGGGCGCAGTCCTGGCCACGCACGGCCAGGAGAAGCCGCGTTTCTTCGTGGCCACGTAGCGTCCAGCCCCAGCTTCCCTCCGAGGACACAACCCAGGTCCATCAGAGATGCCGCGGCCAAGAGCACCTGGAAGGAGCAAAAGCACGGGGGTGTGGGCAGCAAAGCAGCCTCCAGCGCTGCCATTGCTAGCTCCAGATCTGATGAGAAGCACAAAACCACCTAAATTTCCAGCACTTGAGAAGTTTACTCCCACTCAGGGGTTGGGCAGAGGCCCCTCCAGCAGCAGAGGCTGGTCCTCAGGGACACGGGCAGACCCGCGGAGCAGGAGCAGAGCCGACACGCTGCACGGCTGGAAAGGGGCATCCAGGTGGGAAATGCGTCGGAAACACAGCAAACAGTGCGACCAGCCACCGGGCGACCCCCTGGCTCCGCGGCTGGCACACATTTATTTGAATTCAGCAAGCGGGATTAGAGCCATCCCATGAGGAGAAGGCTGTGTCTGAAAGAAGCTGTTGCCCAGCGATGCGATAACCCCGGCAAGGAGCGCCGGGCCGGCTAGAGCGGGTGCTGGCCCCCCGATGCGCAAGCGCCCCGCGAGGGCCCCGCTGCACCGCGTCGGGCGCCCGGGCTTGCGGTCTCTCCCGCGGTGGGTGCCGGCCCCGTGTCTGCAGCCCCCAGCCGAAACGCAAGGAGCCGGAGCGCGGAGCTGCGCCGGGGAAAAGCGCAGTGGCGTGCAGCGCTGTTTGGGTTCGCGAGACGCTAATATTAGTGCGAAGCATAACATTTAAAAAAAAAAAAAAGCGCAGCGAAATAACCAAACGCTTTTTTCAGACCTTACCTCAGTCGTGACATAAGTATTTCAAGATGTTCCCCAAAGTATCACAAAATCGCAGCGTGGGCTATCAATCTGTCGATGAACAGCACAAGCCTTGGTGCTTCCCAAGTGACGCCGGCAGCCCTAACCCCACGAGAAAGCTCGGCGGGGAGGTAACGTCCCGAGCCGGGAGCGCCCGCAACGGCGCCCTGCTGTTTCACGCCCCGCGCTGATTTGGAAGCGACGTATTTTTCCAAAGCAGCAGCACCAAACTGAAAGCGTTCGGCCAAGCCTGAAGCCTCCTCGCAGCGTTTGCTTTGGAAGAACCCGCCTGCGGGCGAGCAGATCTGTCAGTGGTGGAAACCGTCGCTGGCAATCCAGCTCGCGCGGGAGCAGCTCCGCAGCGGGAAGAGCTTCCCGCGGGAAGGGCGCCCCGGCGCGTCGGACGCCTCGGCCCGTCCCGCACCGTGAAAAGCGGGAAAACACCTCTAGCACACGGTGGCACCGGTTTGTCGTTGCTTTGGGGAACCTGGCACGGCTGGGTAAAACCCCAGCGAAACGCCCCTTCCGTTTGCCTCCCGGCACAAAGGATGCCCTCATGCCGAAACTGTGGCTGACGCCCCGGGTTCTTAGCATCGCCTTTATTTCCTTAAGGCCTTTTGACTGAGCGACCGCAGAGCGTGAAAGGAGACGTTGAGGACGGTCGGAGCCGAGAGCGTAGCCGGCCCCGCGCAGGCGCCGCAGCCGGCGGAGGCGAGCGCGGGCCCGCGGAGACGGGAGTGAAACGTAGGACAGATGGTTTTTAAAAAAAAAAAAAAAAAAAAAGGCAATTATCAAAGGGGAAGATTTTGGAACGTATCCTTTGAAATAAAAATTTGTTTAGCATTTTTAGCAGCTGAAATAATTTTCAGAGCATCTGATGAGAGGTTTAAGTGCTTCATTTCCTCCTCTCACTAGCCAAGCCATCCGTTTGAAGATTGTCTGTGGCACATCTCGTTCCCCGTTTTATTGCTATTGGTATTTTTCATTGGATAATGGCAGAATTCGAGATCAATGGCATCGAGGTATGAACCGCAATATTCCCGGCCGTTTGAATGTGCCTTGGCCTTTGAAATGCTTTGTGGCTTTGCAGAAGAGGGAAGAAATGTATTCCGCGATTCTTTAAATATAACTACATGAAAGTACGTCTTGCTACATCCTTCCTTTCTTCCTTCCTTTCCCCTGTTCTTCTGTTCTTCCTCGGAAAAAAAGGTGAGGGGGGAGGAGGATTAGCCAACTGCTTTGTCCATTATCTGCAGTAAGTGTCACTTCACGGAAAAAGTTAATCACGTACCTGCAGGGACATTTATATCCCCCAGTATCGGTGCCATAACTTCTCTTTGAGCTCCAGCATGTGCTCCTATGGATGAGCAGATATACATACATGAGTAGGTGTACAGCTATATACACAAATGTATAGCTATATACATAGATACGTATATATACACACACATAGATAAATAGATACATACATAGGGGTATAGGTATATACATAGATATGTGCCTCTGTACATAGATGTATAGATATACACATAGCTATATAGGTATATACATAGATATACAGCTATATGCATAGACATACGTAGATACACATTTGTAAATATACACGCAGATTTAAAGACTGGAGAAGAAAAACTGCCACTTCATTACGGAAGCAGCAAGGACACATCACAGCTAAAACTGTGCAATTTCTTTCGCATCCCAGGGTGCTCGTTTCCAGTGTCCAAATCTCTAGCCCGTTTCCTCGCAGAGCCCTGCTTGAGCCACAGGCACACACAGACTGCTGCCTTCACACCCCTGGCGCTCAACCAGCTGAACACGAATTCGCAGGAGATCCACCAGAGCTGCTTGCAGCCGCCGTTCGAGACGAGCAGGGGCTGCAGGTCGGTGCAATAAGCACTGGGGCGTTCAGAAGCTGGTTCTTGAGAAGAGTGAGAATTTTATATTGAGTGCTTGCTAGATTTTAAGGACTAAGATAAAAAGAAATTAGGCAAATTTCTGTATGTTGTATTAGCCCAATGCTGATTTTCAGCTTCTTCTGGAACTCAGGCCTAACTGTCCTGGCGTTTGAAAACCACTTACAGATATTCCAGCAGCAAAAGAAATTTGAGTTGTGAAGAGTGAATTAAAGATGAGTATATCCTGAAATCGTCTGCTCTGCTCGGGCTCATCGAAGTCGCTCTTGAGTCATTAAGTGGCTCCCAGCCTATCCGTATGACCCAACTGCAGACAAGGGCCAGTTTATCTATTACTATTTCAGGATTCAGAGCATAAGTAATATTCAAAAATATTCAAAAAAAAGTGCAGAAACTGTAGACGCGTCTTCCTAGATTCAGAGTCAGTCTCTAGCTGCACAATAGCACCAGCATGCAAGACGCAGCCTCAGCTGACGCGGATTTTCTCCCGGCAGACGGAGGTCATTTTCCGCGTGAAGACGCCCCAAGTCCGCCTTGCAGAAACAACGCAACGGCCCCAGGCGCCGAGTTTAGCGCTCCGTGCCTGGGACGGGCCCTCCGGCTTGGGGCCCAGCTCCGGCACGAACCGTCCGAGCAGAAAGGAGGAACACCAGCGCCGTTGGGCGGCTGCGTCGCTGCGCGGAGAACCCACCAGAAACTCGGGATGTGAGCACTGGTGACGCTGCCTTTCAACGCGATGAGTCTCGGAAAAGAGGATAACAAGGCCCTGAATGAGATTAAAGTTCACTTCTTCGGATGCAAATTCGAAGGAGAGAAACGTTCTAATCTCCCACCCACGGGAAGATTCAAGGCCCTCAAATCTCTTAAGCCCCGTTAGTTAGGGCTCCTTCTGACGCCCTCCAGCTTCGCGGCTCCTTCCCGCGGCGGAGACGGGACGAAGGAGAGCGGCTGCCAGACCGGAGACAGCAGGGAGATGCAGCCGGCCGGGCAGAGTCACGGGGAGGACCTGGGACCTTCTGGCCCTCCACCGGCTCCCGTCCGTCTCCTCAACACGCACCGCCACCGCGAAGGATTAACACGACGCCTTCCTGGGGATCTCTCGCTATGTGCAATTTTGGCAATATTGAGCCAAAGGGCTGTTTTACCGTGGCTCCAGCCCACCCCTGAGGTCTACAGCAGCCACCTCGGGGGCTCACCTCCCTCGCCGCTCCCAGGTGCTGCTGCTGCGTTGCACCTTCCTTGTCCTAGGAGCCGCAGAAATCCCAACCCTCGTCAAGGAGCTTGCAACCTGAACAGAGGAGGGAGAAGGGGGATGGACAAAGGTAAGGAAAATGGATTGAACGACAGTCCAGGGGGAATTTATTGGGCGGGTGTTGTTATTTGCGAACGCTTCTCTTTTCATGGGAAAAAAAAGTGTAAGTAACCCTAGAACTAAGGAGGACTAACAAGAGGCTAAGCAGGTGAAGTATGAATATTCAGCATGCTTCTATCCAGACGGGAGGTCGCCCTTCTGCCCGCTGCAGCGCGCCCGGCAAGGATCCGTCCCCAGCCGTGAGAAAAGCCACTGCCCCAGCGCCCTGCACCTGCGTTGCCCCCTCGCTTCGCCCCGGCAGGAGGCCACGGAGATAAGCGAGGACGCGGGGAGCCTGCGGGACGCGAGCTCCTCCGGCGGCGCCGGGGACACGTGGGAACGAAGGGGAAGCAGCGTTCCCGGGGGAAACCGCGGGAGCCCGGCGCCGGAGAGGGCTTGGAAAGCACCGAAACGCAGCCATGGGGAGTTTGCCGCTGCAAGGGCTTTTAGTCCTCCTGCTTCTTAGGGAAAGCGTTAGCTTTACGGGCGGCCACTGCCAGGGGGCTTTGCAATTCTGTACCGGCAGGCAGACCAAAGAAAGGTGCTGCTGCAAAAGGGAAAAAAAACCCTTTTTTCCTGATTTCAGTCACCCTGGGATTTCCCAACTCGCCATCAGCAGACACGGCCGTCGTCCGCACCGCCGGCCGCCGCTGCCCCCGCCGAACGGCAGGCAGCTGCCGCGAGGCCTCCGGGAAGAAGTAGCGCCACGGGCACGGCCGGCTCCGCGGCGGCATCGCCGTGGTGCAGCAGGGAAGACGCTGCCGCCTGCGCCCGGCTTGCCTGCGCCCCGAATCGGCCGCCTCAGTGCCCGGCACCCGGGCGTCTTTCCTGGGGAAAAGCTTAGCGCAATCTCAGCGCAGCGCTTCAGCCCTGAGCCTTCTCTTTCTTATTTTGTTGTGACTCTGATGTAGGCAAATCTGTGGTTTCCTAGGACGGAGATAAACGAAAATAAGCATGATTTAATCGAGGAGGCTCAGTCATGAGCGATGAGCGCGAAGGGGGGTGGTGTTTGGAAGTACACTAAATCTTTATGGATTTTGCTGCGGAACAACAGGGGGACCAAAACATGCCGCGATGTGAATCACTCCAGAGGCATGAGGTTCTCATTTAAAGTTTTCGTGCCTGTCGTCTTTCCTTTTTAATTTTTTATTTATTTTTTTTTTTTACTGCAATAAAGGCTGGAGTGACTGTCTTCATCTATTTCAATCATGGATTTTCTGATTAGGCCCCCAAGGAAAATGAAAAATGCATTGGGTATCTAAGTGTGGCTCTTGTTCCCCTCTCCAGAGCCCTGCAGACCTCTGTGCTCAGCAGACACTTGCCAAGAAACCAAAGTAGTTCAGAAAAATACTTCTGCCGTCTGCATACAAGAGCACCAACTCGTTACAAGCCTTTCCCGGGGAGCTTTGAGGTTCAGCGTCCAGGTCCTTTTAAGCTGACCTTCCTGGGAGATTGAAGTACCAAAGCGCATTTCACGGGGAACATCACTCAAAAGAAACCCCGCTCCGATTTCAGCGGCCAGCCCCGGGGGATGCCGAGGGGCGCGATCCCCTGCACGCTCGGGGTCTGCGCTCGTTTGCAACACCGGCGCTTACTGCTGACTTCTTTGCGACTTTCTTTGCAATTCTTTCTTGTTTGCTGCTATCAGAGGGATTTCTGTTTCTTGCCAAGGGCAAAGCCAGGCATTTGAGACACCCTCGCCCCGCGCTCCTGCCAGGATTGCAGCGGGACTGCTCCGGGCACCGTCCCGCAGGAAACACTTCCAGGCTTGCACCCAACCCAGCAATAGGATACTAATACATCTATTTTTTTTTTAAAGTGCACTTTTAATAGTGGAAAATTAGCACAGATGTGCTGCAGTGCGGTATTGGGGACAGAGACCCATCTCCACCTCTCTGACTCGAGCGCTGACATATATTAACAAAAGAGCCACGTTTTGCAACGGCTTACTGGCTTCAGGTGTTTCACTTGTCCCCAGCACTCAGGGAGAGCTTTGAACGAAAAACAGAAACGTGCAGGCAATTAAGCAGGAAAGCAGCACAGTTGCACGCTAGTGTACTGGTAGGGGAGGGGGGGGACCCTGCAGCGTTTCATGCGCTAGCGCATTGCGCAGGACAGCATCCTTTCCCCCCTTGCAGTTTGAAGGATTTCATCCATGTGCCGTTCAGATGAAGGGCCAGGATTCACCGTGCTCCGCTGGGCAAATAATGTGTGCTTTACAGTATTGATGCATATATCCACAGGCTGGGCCAGTAACTCCTGCAGAGCCATTCTGGCCCTGCCGGTCAATAATGCACACCTCGAAAAATGCGGTGGGAAACTCAGAGCAGCTCCGATCGCAGAGCTGTCTGGACTGTTTTCGAATCACTCCAGAGCAGTGACAGAGCTGAGATTTGTTGTGTGGACAGGGAAAGGCAGCGGAAGGAGGAGAACGACTCCTCCTCACCTTGAAGCTCTCCAGGGTTTCTATTGTTTCCCACTCTGCGGTGCCCTGGCCACCCCGCAGCGAGGGACCTTTGCAGACGTGCTTTCGGCTCAGAGCCCACTAGCACAGGGACTTTGCCTTGCCTGGAGTCTACTTGTGCCCGCGCATTCTCCAGGCAAACCTCACCTCTATGTGGGATGGTGGAAATCTGAACCCTGTGAATCAAGCCTTGGTGTCCCATGCACCTCCAAAATTCGAGCGTGGTTGTATTTATGACAATGCTCATGCAGGGGGTAAGATTAAATGACAAGGCGCGTTGTCAGGGTGAGCTTCCGCACGGCAGACAAAGGTTTTGCGGATAGCTCGTGTTTCTCTTGGACACATAAGACCACCAGTGGGTGGACACATAGGACATGTTTGCAGCAACACCCTACAAGAATTATTGAAGGTGGACCTTTCACTTCTTTAGAAAGAGATTTTTTTCCCATTGGAATAAGCCGGACCCACGGAGGCTCTCTGGCACTACGGTTAGTGGACAACCGTGGGCAGAATTATGCAGCAAAGATCACCTAAGTCAGTCAACATTTCTGACTGTCAGGTGTGCTCTTCTGTTCTTACAAGAGCAGCAGAGGTAGTTACAGTGGCCCTGGTGAGTGTCTGACTATGGGTTCTACCTGGGAAAAGGTCAACCACATCCACATAGCCATTTCCAGAAAATGGACAAGCAAAATATAAGTTGTTTGTGCCCATGTAAAAGGAACTGTAATATTGAAAACTGAGGCTCCCAGTGAGGAAGTCAAAAGCCATTGTCTGATGTAGGGCCTCTTATTTGCAGATCGTACATTTTTTATGCTAAAAAATAAAATAGTTTATGAAGAAAACTCACTGAGTTGAGCCAATATCAGTGATTCAGGATAAGTGAATCCAAGGAGATGAAGCATGTTTAATGTAATTACACATCCACTTCTTGTGATGTACGACCACGTGAAGCATTACTAATCCCCAAACAGATACCTGCAGGGAGGACTATCAAGAACAGCTGTTTGGACAACAAGAAATGAACCACACGAACTCGCAGTTCTGCCGGCTTTCAGCAGAGCGGCTCTGAGAGTCAGATTTCGTCCAGTAAGTGCAAGATTTACAAGGAATTAAACAGTGTTCCATAAGAAAGTACATTAGTTTCTTCTATAAATCACACTGCCAACTCATTTATTATTGTAATAACCTTCAGCATTCCCATTATTGGAGAGGACTTCTCCTGAAATGAAAAATGACTTTGTTAACTCAGTGCATGGACCTTGCCGTCATACTCATTTTGGCTTCCTCTTTCAAATGGCAGGAAAGAAAGACATAAACCTTGCAAACTAATACGTTGGGTGACTTTATTATGCATTTGGGAGTTAATAAATAAGAGAGATAATAATGTAAACAGTATCTTTCCTCCTGGTTTACTCAAGAAATCTCCTCCATTGCAGTTGTTGAAGATGGTTAAGCTATCAACACAGTTGTTTACATGCAGCCCATTTAATTACAAGAACCTATAAGCTATTTACCATCATATTACAGTACTTTAATAACCTATATTTTATTTATACCTAGTTGCCAAGTTTATTACACTTATTATCAAACATTTGCTTAAGTGAATAATTAGAATTGCTTTTGTGAATTTTTTCAAGTTTGCAGTGAGATAATTGAATTATAAGCAGCCGTTTCCTGCACATGCTAACAGGTGCAAGAAGGATTGGCAGAACTGTTGCAAATGTTCCTACCACTGGTTTTTCAAAGCACTGGATGAAACATCTCTGTCATTAAGGGTTGGCAGCAAATGAGCGTTTTTCTCCAAACGACACATCAGTGCACACCTCCACGCAGGGTTTGAGATGCTGGCCTGTTTCCTTGGACTTGACCCTTGGTGTCATTGCTGTCACTTTGCACGAGAGAATAGGAGCAAAATCCTCGTACATATTTACCAACAAACATATCAAGACACCTGAGGACTGAGTCCAGTGGTGTCATGGTCAGTCCACTATATACAGTTTTACCAAATTTGTTGGGGAGGGTGGGGTAACTTCAGGGCTTTGAGCATGCTAAGACAGCCCTTTGTGACTTCTTGGTGCTGGGGAGAATCCCTGTCTCCCCAGGTGCTAATTATTTCAGTGATTCTTACAGTATGATGCTAGCGAGAGATTTCTACTTTCCAGCCCTTTTCAGGATATTTGGATATTTTGTGCTGAAGCGCCACGCTGCTCTGTCCTTGGTTTCCTGAAGTTCACGGATCCAGCCTGGAAAGAACTGCCATGAGGCTCTCTGGAAACTTTTTCTTTAGCATGGCATGAAATGTTAGTTATGTTCAGCAATAGCTGCTTGAGGACCAAGCAACCGCAGCAATTGCCTGTGATTTTAAACCACGGTAGGACCAAACTGGCTTCCGTTGCAAGACAGGCAGCGCGCACATGAGAAGGGAAGATCATCAAGCCTTAAGCACAACAAATGCAATTTCTGCCAGGATAGCCAATGCGTTTGGACTTCCACAGACACCGTATTACCTAATCATTGAAGTGCATTTGTTAGGAGCAGAGGTTGAATATTGACTGCACTGGACCTTGTCACTACAAGTAAGAACATTCCAATGGATCGTTAACTGAGATCAATACAGTTTCGATGAGAAGATGTCCCTAGTCCAAGCTGACTGAGAAGGCAAGAAAATTTATGAAGAAATTAGTCTTATTTAGAAATGTTGGAATACATTCTCAAGTCTCAGATCTAAACTGGTGCCATAGTCGTGAAAGGTTTCCTGCTACCAATAGAGAGATGTCAGAGAGGCGTTCAGGTTACACGGGCGTCTCAGCACCTGATAAACCACTCAGTCATAGCAAGTGATCGAGGAAAGCGATTTGTGTGTCTGTAGTTCTCTTTCAGTTGTATCTTAACAGGTAACACGGTTGTCTCCCACCACAGAGAAGTAGACAATCCAAAGATCTCTAGAACCCACTGCATTTCCTAAATATATAAAATACTTCTCAAGACATGGTTTCTAGACATGCAGCTGAGTGTAGCAGGGGCACAGGAGGTGCCCAGCTGCTTCTCCCTTTCACCAGCATGGGTCTATGCCCTGGAGCCCAGGTACACCTTTCTGCTGCTGCTGGATGCGTGCACTATACTTACCTTGTGTTCAGAGTTGGCAAAATGGAAGCGTCGCTGCTGGGTAGAAGTCTTCAGTCAAAGAAGGCTTCCCCCTTTGAACGATAGTAGAGGTATTAAAATGGTTTCGGAGGATGTGAACCAAAAAAAACCCATCTTAATGCCTCTCAGAACTACAGGCGTTCACGTGCCAGAGGCAGCACATAATTCATCCCAGGCTATACTTGCCACAGCAAGCGTGTCCACGTGGCTATGAAGAGTTTCCTTTCGCAGGATTCTTCTATGCCTGGACTTGTGCAAAATGCAGCAGTATGTTTGATTGCCAGTTTGAACAAAAACATGTACGCTGTAACCACTCTGTGTTCTTATTATAAGAATATATTCCTCCACTGCAGCAAGCTGGCCATGAACCAGCACTGCCGCATGCTGAATCTCATGGAGTGATGAAACTGTGGCTGCACACCAGAATTTTTCAGATGATGCTGAATGCTGTGCAAGATCACGCTCCTCTCTCCATTCAACAGCATCAGCCTTGGGGCTTCAGGAGATGGGCTGTCCTGCTTATTTGAGGATAGGGATCTCTTTATCATAAATTCCACCTCCATTTGTATCTCCCCTCTCTGTTTTGCTTCAAATGTTTGGGTTACTTTGTCTGAATTGGCTGCACCTATATTTCCCTTAGTCTTACTTTCCCTCTCCCACTCTGAAAACTCCTTGAATGTTCTCCTCAATTTCAAGTTCAAAGGCTTGCTTTTAATCATTACTTCATTGTATTACATGCTCTTTCTTTTTTGATCCATATTTAGACGTCCCCCAGATGGAAAGCCCTCTTGGCAAACACTGGAGCTGAAGCTCTCCCAGGGTCTCCCAGGGCGAGCACGTCTGCCTGGACAAGCTCTCAGGTGGAGAACCATGCTCTGAAAGGTGCTGGGATCTAAGCGATGGGACACGCTCTCTCGAATGCTGTCCATGAGCATTTGAAGAGTTGCAGGACTGTAGGGAGCCTTGTTTTGCATGCCACCAGCCACCTTCCCCGTCCTGGAGGCAAGCGTCGAGGCTGTGCTTGAGACAAACCACTACGCAGCCTCTGTTCATCTTCCTCAGGAGCCTCAGCTGCTGCCGTCCAGTCCTGAGATGGCAAACCCACAGCTGCAGAAACCGAGTCCTCCCTCGGTCACCGGAGCAGGCGAGGACACTGTTCCCCACCGCTCTGAGAGGGGCGGAAAGTAGCGCTGCTGCCACCAGCATGTTCACCGGCCATACCGTACGTCATCACACGTGTGACGAAAACACAGGAAGAGCTGAGATGTGTTCTGCCTTTGACATGTACACACAAACGAAACATTTTTCCCATTGTTATTGTCACAAACAATAACATTTTTCCTATTGTTATTGTCGATGCACAGTAAAAACAATAGATATAGCTCAGGGAACCATTAGGCTGGATAGAAACTAGAAGTGTGATTGGTTTTGAAGACAGTATGATCAGTTCAGATAAAACAAAATCTAGCCGCATTTGTATAAGCAACTCAAACATAATTATTTTTAAACTATTGGCCAATGTACATGCTGCCATGTGTGTCCTGCTTTCAGGAATTAATGTGTTTTACTCATAAGCCACCTACTGCTGTTTACTTTATTAATGACATTCTGGTCATCTCTCCTGAGGGCAATAAATGGAAGCTAAATTTGGCTCACTGTCTTCATTTCAATGATTTAGTCTATCAGGCACTCACTTTTTACAAAGCTACACCGAACGTAGACAGATATGAAGAGAATTGCTCCCTGCTAATGAGCAATCATGTGGCAAGAGCTCTGCTTTGCTGCAGAAATGAAGAGATTTTTCCACTGTTCTTTTCCCAGAGAAAGCGCTCGCGTTGTGCCTATCATCGCGTGGGTCTCAGCCACGACCGCTGGTAACCACCGCAGAGCCCCGCACACGTCGTGAAACGCTCGGAGCCACCCATCGAGATGTCCCGGGGAGGCTGGGTGTTTTCGCTATGAGCAAAAATGAACGAGTCTTCCTAAGAGAAAACATATTGACACCAACTAAAAAGGTCACAGCTATAATAGACATGATAATAGATTTCTTTTAAGCTATACATTTTCTCCGGTCCTTTAGATGTTCGATAACGGCTGGACCACCCAAGTTAATTTAACGCAAATGTAATTTAACGGATTCCTTGTGCATGTTTCTTAAACGACTCAAGCTTTCTGCGGTGCATGCATCCAAAAATGAGCGAGATTTTACGCTCGCTCAATACTTTAAAGACAGGGGTGGAAACGTGCAGTAAAGCCGTATTATTTACCCGCCGGCAGCTATGGGGACGGGACCGCACGAGCAGCTGGGTCCCTGCAACGCCCTCGCAGTGCTGCCCGGCACGGGGCACCGCAGCCCCTGGAGGGCGGCCCGGGCTGAAGACTCGGGGGTTCAGCTCCTGATTTTTAAATGCACCTCGATCGCTGCTCCTCGCTCTGGCTTGTCGAGCCTCCGGCGCTCTTAGCTAAAGAGCTGCTCTCCCCGTTGAGCACAGTCGAGTCTCCTGGTCTCAGCAGTGAGCTTCAGCCACTTCTGCAATACACGTAATAAATATTTTCTAGTATCAGCTTGCAGAAACCCAGGTTACGTTGTGAAGGAGGGCTGATGCGGATCCAGCTGTGTCCTTTTATTTTTAATCGTCTATAGCCGCCCTGTGTCCGGCGGAGGTCGAGCATCCGGAAACCACGGCCGCCAGGAGCAGCAGGCACACGACAGCCACGTTTTCACTTCACGCGATAGCAACAAACTTGACTCGCCAGACCAAGCGTTGCAGCTCAAATAACGATTGCCGTTAAAGGAAGGACAACCCTCCCTTACCATGTGTAGCGAATAAAGAAAAGCATTCATGGTTTGGAAAACTAATTGGTTTAGGAATCAAATTGGAGAAACGCAACACCTTCGTGCAGCAGTGGGAGCGCAAACGCTCCTGTGCTAACGAGCTTCCTCTAAAGGAGCCTAACGGGTGATATTTCCCTGCATGAGTTTGCAGGAGAAATCTGCTGAGGTGGGACTGTGAGGGGGACAGAGCGCTGGCCCAGGTTGCCCAGAGAGGTGGAGGAGTCTCCTTCCTGGAGATATTCAAAACCTGCCTGGACGCGATCCTGGGCAATGTGCTCTAGAGGACCCTGCTGGAGCAGGGGGGTTGGACGAGATGATCTCCAGAGGTCCCTGCCAACCTCAGCCCTTCTGTGATTCTGCGACGGCTCATTACCTGCTCCTGCCTGGGCTTTGCACAAAGACGTCGGCTCCTCCTGAGCGACCCGGCACGACTAGCAATGGTTTGGGGAGGACGCCACGCGATCGAGGCCTGGCGCCTACTGAACAAATCTGGGAAACTCTTAGTCCCGAAGTCTCAGATCAGCCCCGCTTGTTTTTTTCTTCCCCCCTTACTTGCTTTCTAACGACTCTCATTTACACTGTTACAAACATCTCCTTCTCGCCGGTCCTCTTGGGTCGCGGAGCACACCCGCTGAGTTTGGCGCAACCCAAAACTCTTCCCCTCCCGCCACCCCCCGGGGGCTCGGGACCCCGCGGCTCAGCGCCGGGCGCGGGTGGCCTGCCGGGAGCGCCCGGCCGCAGCGGGAACCCAGCCGCGGGAAATACGGCCGTACCCGTGAGACGAGGTTTCATTCGGCGTCCCTGCCTACAGGTTGGTTGCTCGTACCTTCCCTTGCCCAAAAACGCCACGAAGCCGGGTGAGACCTTCGAGACGCGCTAACTGCGATGGTCAGTAAATGGTGTCTGTGCAGCCGTAGTCTGTTATCCGGAGCCGCGTCTCGTTCGAAGGTGCCGGCATCGGCGGCGGTGCAGCAACGTGCAGCCCGTCCCTGCGCTCGTGCCCGTGTCCACGCGGGAACCCTCCTTGCCTAGCAGATGGCCTCCTGCCGTTTCTGGCTGACCCCAGGGGAGGCTGTTTCCTGATCTGTGTTTTTTTTTTTTTTTTTCTCTTTTCCTGTGGGGCTGCCGTGCCGTTTCAGCTGCTCAGCGGGGCGGCGAAGGGATCAAATGATGGTTTCTACACCCAACAGCTCTTTTCAAGTCGCTCAGGTTTTGAATTTCATTTCCGAAGGCCAACTTTCCATCAGCAGAAGGCAGCCAGGGCAGAGAGTCCTGCTCTAATTTAAACATTCATTGCGCACGGAAAGCACTGATTACTTGTTTTCCTTTCCACCTTGCTTCTGCGAGTGTTTAAAGCGGCAGCGAGGGCTGACTTTCCTGGGGCTCGTCCCCCGAAAAAGGCTGCGCTTGGCCGAGAGGTAGGTGAGATGTCCTGCAGTACGCCGCAGCGCGGGCACCCCAACGTTTTCCCCCAATATCGCTGTTTTCAGAAAAATACGTTGCAAGGAAAACGATATGAAAAAGGGCCACGGGAGCCTCTCAGGGACCCGACCGGGCCAGCGCAGTGCTGCCCTGCCTACGGCCCTCGTGGGCCGTCAGTAGGGAGCAGAGTGAACAGGCGAGCGGGGCAGGGGGTCGGGGCGCCGTAGCCCTCCAAAGTGCGTCGCCCACTCGCTGCGTTTCCCTTCCTCCTGCTTAACACTGCTGCAATCTTCGCTGGCATCGCACGCTGGGAATCGCTCTCCTCCTACTTCACACTTTGGAGACGCCTTCTGCTCCCGCAGCAGACGCACGGGCAATCGTCCCCTCCTCAGCCGCTTGCATATGTCGCGTTAACAGCGTTTGTGTCTGTGACCAGCTTCAAGTTCTAATGCACAGGAGAAAATATATATATATATATGTACAACTCCGTGCGCTTGGCTCAGCAGCACACGGCCCCGAAATGAGCGGCAGGGGTGCAGCACAGGGCGAAGGGCCACCCGTCCGCAGCCGCCGTCAGCACCCAGCCCCCCCCGCCCGTCGCACCCAGCACCCAGCCCTCCCCGCCCAGCGCAGCAGCTGGGGCCGTGGTGCTGGGGGGCGACGGGCGGTGCGCTCCCCCCTCCTCCTCCTGCCTCCCCTTCAGCCAGCAAGCGCCCCCCCTGCAAAGGCATTCGTAGTTCCTTGCTGCTCGGTTCAGTTTTGCATGGCCGATGCCACGCTGCGGAGCAGGACGCCTGGAAAAAGAGACACGAAGCAGCTCAGAGACATCCATCTTTTTGCTGCTTTTTTTAACCCCTCCGGAGCCACGTCCACGTCTGCCCCGCACAGTGAGGTGGGCAGGTCAGACGCGAGGCAGAAGCACCGCCGGTTTAGGAGATTATGGTCGACCCATGCCACAGCCTGCAGTAAGCAGGCGTGCAAAGTATCAGTGCTTTGGTGGCCGCGAGGGCCGCAGCCGGGTTCGGAGGCTGCGGGAGGAGCGAGTCTGCCCTAGCGTTTCTCCACCAGCGTGGGGCTCTTCCCAGCAGGTGCGAAAAGCCTTTGTCCATGTCGCCTCCAGGAAGGTTCCTCCTCCGTAGGCAGGGCGGCAGCGTTTCCCAGAGCAGCGGCCGCAGCACCTCTAAACCCTCTGTCGCGACGAAATCCAGGGGATCCTCTCAGTTTTGGAGCTTCATTACTCCACAAGCTCCCCCCGAGGCAGACCGCCAGCTCCTACAGAAGCTCTCCAGCAAAGAAACGGGCTGCTTGGGAAACGCGCCAAGGTGTCCCTCCAGGCAGGGCGTCCTGCTGGGCGCCTGCGACGGGCCCTGACAAAGCCCCGGTGCGCAAAGCTCAGCTGCGCAACCACCTTTCCCTCAGCCGAGCTGGACGGGACACTGAAGGAGAAGACATTTCCTTCCTTACGCTGCTCCGGAAGGAAATGTATGTTTTCCCCATTAAAGGGAAGCAAAGCCCTTTTGCCATATTTTGCACTGATCAGGTCTCCCCATCACTTCCACAGAGTAAAGAAGTCAAGAAAGGAGACCTGGGTCCTTGGTTGTCCCTCGCCGCGGCTGCCCAGCAGGAGCAGCCGATGCTTCGGGCTCTTCTCACTGTCGGGGAGGATGCCGAGCAATTTGGGCATGATGTGCACCTCACACTGTGCACCATGCAGGTGCCACCACCCAGATGGCCTGAAACACCAGCTTGGGTCATGGCTCAGGAACTGGATGTGGTTTTGGACATCTCCTACATATCTACCTTCCCCACAAAATTGAGGCCCAGTGCAATACTTGAGACTAAATTTTATTTCATATATACAAATAATTGCATCTAAACCAACCTATTCACATACCTTAGCATGAGATAAAAGATCTTAAAGAAGCAAGGCCTGCATCTGGGTGCTGCTTTTCTGCAGTCTCCGCTTTCCCCGCATCTGGTGCCCCTTCACATTATTTTGCGCAGGAAAGCGTCTCCTCCCTGCAGCTGACTGCGATTTCACCCTGGATCACAGTTAACAAAGCAGGGGCGTGCCACCACTGCCCTGCGCCGGCCACGAAAGCCCCATACCCAGGGCAAAGGGACAACTGCGACCGAGTCCTCGTTGTCGTCGAAAGTCATCCTGTTCCCGACCGCTCAGAAGCTCCACATTCAATTTTTCTGATGCCTTTCATGAAGAATGATGTTTCCTTCCCCACCGCAGAAGATGTTTTCCCCGGCAGGTACGCCGCCTGCACAACATGACACGGAGTCTAAAAAATCACAGAGAGACTCAATACCAGAGAAAACGACACCAAAAGAGCGATTTCTGCGTGATGGAAGGCAAAGGACGACGCGTGGCCGGAGCCCGCTGCCTCGCGCCCCGTGACGGGCAGGGACGCGGCCCTGGGTACCGGGGAGCCGTCGGCTCAGCTGGAGCCTCAGCTGGAGCTTCCCGGGCTTGGTCTTTAATAGACAGGCAAGGCGTATGGCTCGCCCCTCTTTCGTGAGCCTACACAAATGATGCATTTTAGCGAGGGTTTTCGGGGGGGCGTATTCAAGGCTGATGCCTTCCAGTGGGACCTAGTGCCTACCGATTTCGTTGGCACGTCATACTATTTTTTTTAAGAAGTGGCACAGTTGCATACTTGTTCTAAACATCCCTAAAACGCAAATTTAAAAACAAACAAAAAATAAAAGCATATTCTACCTCCGTTCATTCTGCTTTATATACTTCTTATCAGAAAGTAATATTAATTCTTACATAGAAGTGCAATTAAATAAATGCTATAATAGTTACCAATATAGTCAAATAAGCCTTCAATTGTAAGAGTTTATATAAAATGCATAATGCCACAAAGATAATTTAGGTGCAAGCTGAGATATGGCTGATGAATTAGTTCATAATATTTACCTAGATTATGTATAATAAATGTAATGTATATCATTTATATCTATATACTTCTAATTTAGTTGCAATCAGAAAATAATGCAATATGAATTCATATAAAAAAAGCAATTCTGCACAGGACAATTAAAATGGTATAGCATATTGTTTTATATGAAATATTGAGCTGTGTAATCATATTTCTTATATCCTTAAAGCAGATTCCGTAGGAAAAACATGTTTGCTGTCTTTGGAGCTTCTTTATATGAGTATAAAAGCTTTCATTTCATATCGTCATAAACGGGGAATTTCGCAAAAAATGCCATCAACATTTTTCTCCCTTTTCCATCAACATTAAAATGTGATAAACAGATATTCAGAAACGCGGGCCACTTCTGACTGCGTTTCTTTTGTGTTCACTAAGTTATTCAGAGAGACATTTTTGCTCATTTATTAAAAATAATTACTGAAAGCTATGGGACGTTTCTAAGACTTGCTCTTGAGGCAAAAAGAGAAGTTGTGGGCGCTGCCGGTTGGCGTGGAGCTTTGCCCGGCTGCTGGTCACCGGCGGGCCAGCTCGAGCACGGCCACCTGAGGTTGGAGCCCCTCAAGTGTTCAGCCCGGTGTGTGCGGACATAGGCCCACCAGGGCGTTTTCTGGAGTTCAGGACCACGTAGGTCAGAGGTGCTCCTAACTCCTCCTTCAGCTCTACGTAGGCTTTGGGCTTGCACGCACGAGCGTGCGTGCACGTGGGGCTTCTTGCGCGGACAGAAAACCCAGCAAAACCCACTGTGTGCATGGGTAGCCAGAGCCTGCAGGACCAAACTCCTAGACTAGCATTACTTAAAATAATGTTAAGGTTATTTGGTTCTTCACTGTGGGGATGCCACAGCTGGGATGGGCTGCACAAACATCAGCAGGTCCCAGAACGTTTCATCGGCCCTCGGTGACCTCGGTGACCGAAACAGGCCATTGTGAAGAGACGAAGCAACAGAGACCATCGCCCCAACAGCATGAGCAATGAAAACGCAGCAGCTCCGTAACGACTACCAAGACAGGGCCAGAGCCGACACGGCTGCAAACCGCAGTGGACCAAGCCAGTGCAGTGATGCAGAGCCAAGCTAAGGATTTCACCCAAGAGCTTCATTTCGACAGCCCACCTTTTCCTCCGGAGGAGCACGATGAACGTTACGCGACAAAGCTACACGGATGTTTCCGAGACGAGAGGTTTCTTCCGGTATCCTGCTGTAAAAGAGATACTAAAGAATTGAAGGAATTAGCAGGCCAAAATCAAACCCGTACAGTCCTCGCGAGACGAGGCGATAGCCACGCAGGCTATCGAGGCTGAGCTGTGCTTGGTTCGATGCCGGCCAAGATACGTCGCCCGCGCCGCAGAGGGCCAACGGGCCTCGGGAATCCGGCAGTGATTAGCATCGCAAATCCGGGATGGCGGAGCGCCGTTGTCCATGCCGTGGGGACGGCCCTTTCCTCTCCAGCTGCCGGGCTGGGACACGCGGCCAGGGCAGCCCGCGGCCCCTCGTGCACCCGGCGGACGGCGTGACGGGGGAATCGCATGCTGCTGCCAGGTTGCTTCTAGGTAGTGTGGTGTTTTGGGGGGGAAAAGGGAGCTGAGGTGAGCGTTACCGCTTGCTTTCTGTGCCAAATCACCAGATACTGCCAAAGGCAACCGAGTCCCAGAGATGTCCATCACAACTGCTGATGCGACGAGATGCAGAAGAGCTCGCCCCGCATGGCGCTGCAAAGGGACTGTGCAGCTCTTGCACAAAACACGTGAATTTTTTTTCAAACAGCTGCGCCTGGCCTTAAAATGACACCACGGTTTCCTTCCCCCCCGGAGCACGCTAGAGCAGTCTCCGCTCTCCAGGGCTGAAGCTGGCTTCATCCACTTCTGAAAGCCAGAGCCAGGAGGACCTGGCGCTGCAGGATGACATCTCAGCGCGGCCCCAGCTGGGTCCGGGCGGCCGAGAGCTGGTTGCCAACGGCCGGGCCGAGCGGCGCCGCCGTCCCCGGGAGCGACACTGGACGGGTCGGTGGTCCCTCGACGCTGCCCGGCGAGAAGCAGAGCCAGAACAGGAGCAGCGTCAGATATAACTCACCCTGCAAACATGCGCAGTGGCTTCATTGTGAGCTCACAGAGAACTGATTTTCCCAAGTTAGCGGCTGTTATATTAGACTTTCGATAACATGTGACCCGACAGTGGAGAACGCAGTTTAGCACCAGCTAGAGTCACGCTGAGAAATACATAATGGACTAAAACCAGGAGCGAAATCTGTTTCGGTGTTCAGCGATACACTGGGAGTCATGGTGCAGATCGCCTGCCGCTGCGAGCCAGCTACACTCCTCGGAAAAATGGGCCGCAAAACGCATATTTGGGATCTCCAAACAGATCTTGGCAGTGCTCGGAATAGCCCATAAATTAACACCACAATTATGAATTCCCCTTTTCTTTGATTTAGCACCAACCCGTTAAGGAACCGATACCCTATAGTGAAGCTCTGCAGGATATATCCCACGCACGTACCCGCATTCGGTTATTTTTTCACAGAATGACAGAAGGGTCGAGGTTGGTGGGGACCTCTGGAGATCATCTAGTCCAACCCCCCTGCTCAAGCAGGGTCCTCTAGAGCACATTGCCCAGGATCGCATCCAGACGGGTTTTGAATATCTCCAGCAAAGGAGACTCCTCCACCTCTCTGGGCAACCTGTGCCAGTGCTCTGTCACCCTCACAGTCAAGAAGTTTCTCTTCATCTTCAGACAGAGCGTCCTGTGGTTCAGTTTCTGCCCATTGCCTCTTGTCCTGTCGCTGGGCACCACGGAGAAGAGGCTGGCCTCATCCTCTTGACACCCTCCCTTCAGACACTTGTAGACATTGATGAGGTCCCCTCTCAGTCTTCCTTTCCTCTCTCCCGTCCCTACCTGCCAGGTTTCCCCAGCTCACCAGGCGGAGCACCTCCCCCTTCCAAACCTCCCTTGGAAATCCAGAGCACCTGGCAAACCACCAGCGCTTGAGCACGTTCTACGGGAAGGATTTCGGGGGCCTGGCTCCATTTTTAAGCATCCGCAGAAGCGAAAGCTTTGGGCGCACGGGAGGGCGAAGGGCGACGCTGCGGGAAGGGTGGCACGGAGCGGGCATTGGGGTGAGGTGCCACGGTCCACGCGCGTCGCTCCCGCTGCCGCGCAGCCCGGGGGCTCGTGGCCGGGGCCGCGCCGGGGATGAGGGGCCAGCAGGGCACGCATGAACGGAAAAACGAACAGACTAGGCAGGTGCTGGTTGTACAAATAGCTATTTGAGCTTTCCCGTTATACGTTAGCTACTCAACGAAGAGCCCCAGGCTGCTCCCTCTCTGCTGCATCCTCCCCTCTTCTCGCGGTCTACTGGCTTTCAGGAGGTTCCTCTCGCTCCTTCTCCGGCTGGCGCTACTCCGACTTCTGCAAGGAGCAAACACAATCCTTCTCCTTCCCTGGTGGAGTAAAGACCGAGTATAACCGTGAATTATTTCCACATGCCTCACAGAAGTGGAGCAGTGCCGAGGCAGCCATAACTGTAATATATTTCATTTTAATGTTTCTGCTGTGAATAGAGCAGGATGAAAAATTTCCATTAAAACTTTCATTTTTCAACTGCAAAGCGCCCTTTGCCAAAAACACCTATTTTTGTTTTCCCTCACAGACCATTTTTTAAGTTCTTTTACCTAATAAAGTCATTCATTGTTTAAAAAAAAAATCTAAGTTTAAGTATTAATTAACTAGAGGCAGAGGAAGTCAGATGACGGCATAGTAGTGACTACTCCAGATAGTCACGAGATCATTCAGAAAATCAACTGAGACAAATCTTAAAACGAAAACATACCAAATAATTGAAGGGAAAGTAAAAAGGTTTTCAAGCAACGAGAAGAAATTCCTTTGCCGAAGACTGGCAGCTTGGCAAGGCTGACAAGCGTTCGAGTGTTAAAGGTTCGGTGCCCGGGGCGATGTCCGGTCGCGATACTGCCTCCGGGAGCAGACTGGAGATCTGGTCCCACCTCCGAGATCCTCAGCTCGGCACCCTGAGAAAACAGCGCCCAGAAGGACGAGCAGACCTGGGAGGCATCTCGTCACAGGGCTGAGCTGATTCTGCATGCGTTTAGCTATTTCAACACCACTTTTTGCAGGCTACCAGACAGGTTTATGCTTTAGCGATCGGGCTGATGAAAGGTTTGTTGTCTTACCTGCTCCGTGCCCCCTGCCCACGTTTGCCTTGATACCCATGACACCGCACAGAGCGTTTGACTTACGGAGAGATACGCCATGAAAAATGGAAGAGCAAAAGTTTTACAAATGTGCAAATGAATAAATTAATATTTCATGAAAGTTCACTTCAGAAAAAAAATGCATTTTCCCAATGACTGGCATAGGTATAATCTCCCCGTTTCACTGCCCGCGAGCACAGAGCAGAGAGGCAGTGGTCTTGGTGAGTAAAATACATGTTACAAAGGTTAGAAAAAGTCACCGAGCAATTTTTATTGTCTGCCTCTTGTCAAGATGCTGAAAGTTGAAAATTTCCCCCAGTGTTAATAACACAGTATTAGTTACACATGACTGCCTCGCTGGAGTTAAACCAACACGACTCCTGCGCACTCAGCCCTCAATTTCTCTAGCGGCCGGCTATTTAAGAAAATCAAACCTTTCATATCTTGCAGCATAGGTCAGTACATCGCGTGAAAGGCGCTTCACTGCCAACCAAGTGCTATTGTGACCTCTGAGCTTTTGCAAAAAGCTCTGCAGGAATACTGTCACCCACGAACAGAAAACGCAGGGAAAACCACGGAACTATCTACTCTAAAGGTAACTCCTCAAGGATTCCTAGACTATCAGTAGAGAACCGATATTGCAACGCGCAGGTACTCGTCTAGCGCAAACTCCATGCAGCTCCATTGGCTCCAGTTCTTCTGTTTTGGTACTTTTGGGGTTCACAGAATCACAGAAGGGCCAAGGTTGGCAGGGACCTCTGGAGATCATCTAGTCTAACCTCCCTGCTCAAGCAGGGTCCTCTAGAGCATATTGCCCAGGATCACATCCAGACGGGTTTTGAATATCTCCAGCAAAGGAGACTCCACCACCTCTCTGGGCAACCTGTTCCAAGGCTCTGTCACCCTCACAGGAAAGAAGTTTTTCCTCAGGTTCCTGTGGTTCAGTTTCTGCCCGTTGCCTCTTGTCCTGTCACCGGGCACCACAGAGAAGAGACTGGCCCCACCCTCTCAACACCCTCCCTTCAGATACTTGTACACATTGATGAGATCCCCTCTCAGTCTTCTCTTCTCCAGGCTGAACAGGCCCAGCTCCCTCCGCCTTTCTTCATAGCAGAGATGCTCCAGTCCTCTCATCATCTTTGTAGCCCTCCGCTGGACCCTCTCCAGTAGCGCCATATCACTCTTGTCCTGGGGAGCCCAGAACTGGACACAGTACTCCAGGTGAGGCCTCCCCAGGGCTGAGGAGAGGGGCAGGATCACCTCCCTCCACCTGCTGGCAACGCTCTGCCTAATGCAGCCCAGGATACCATTGGCCTTCTTGGCCACAAGGGCACACTGCTGCCTCATGCTTAACTTGTTGTCCACCAGGACTCCCAGGTCTTTCTCTGCAGAGCTGCTTTCCAGTAGGTCAACCCTCAAAGGCTAACAGGCACTGCGAAGGGTTTCTGAGGGAAGCGGACTCCAGCAGGCAAAGGGATTCCCACGGGAAAGGCTGGTGAGGGCCGAGGGCACATGGCACACTCCCAGGGGCAGGTTTTCCTCGCTTTGCAGGAGCAGGCAGGCAGGTTTCTTAGCAGTTCCTCCATGACGACATGCACCTGCGTGTCAATCCAGGGCTGTGAAAAAGGTTCACTTCACCTATTATCGTCACAGTGATGGAAACTGAAGAAACTCAATTCCTCTCCACTCTAGAGGTTTTCCATGTTCTGCATTTGGCTACGTTGTTTTGATACCAGCATGTCTGAATAGAAAATTAGCCCAGTAGATTTAATTACAAAAGAAACTGGAGACATTTCTAGCAGAAATTAGTTTTACCTTAAGCATTTACACGCTCTTTTGTAGATACAAAAAAAAATTTTTTTTTTTTTATAAGCACCAGTGAACTCTGTGCCTCATACTCACTGAAGACAGAAAAGATCCTAGGAAATTAGATACGTTTCCAGAAGATAAGGTATTTAATGAGGATTTGGGAAATGTCTACAAATATGTTACTGTCAGTGCCTTAATACACCGGAGGTGGCCTGGCTGCCCGGCCAGCCCCAAGCTCCCTCGCTGTTGCGGGGACAACCTCTGAGGTCGACTCCGAGCTCTCCAGAGCGCTGCTTCGCTGCCTCGGCCTTTGCCAGCGTTTGTGGGAAAAGGGCAGAAGCTTTGGGTCTCAGAAGAGGTCTGTTTTCATCTCTTTTACTATACACAACAGCTTATATGTGGTACAACTTCAAAAAAGCATTTGCTCATCATTAGCCCTGCTATTCTGCATGGAATCCCATAAATTACATAGCTGTTGCTATGAAATTAAGATGTAGATAGGGAAATCGTTTACAAATCCTTTATCTGTTGCATCTGGAAGTTCCGGAGCACTGATTAGTTAAACACAGTTATGGGATAGCCTTAAAGGCAAGAAGCGTAGAGTAGTGACTTTTGCTAAGGATTCTCCTGGAATTTTATACTTCAGAGTATAAAATTCTGCGATTCTAAATAAGGAATTTATCTTTATGAAGAAAGTTGAGCGACTTCTCCTCAACATCTTCAGAACATTTCTTCCCAAGTTAGGTAATAATCAAATACAAATTAAATACCATCACAAAACATGTCATTTCGGTAAAAACATGCATTTTTGAGGAACGTTAGCAACTTGTTCTTTAATTTGGTTTCCAACCTTCTTCATTTTTGTACTATTGCTTCTAGAGTCTCTCTGTGAGCTGTAATTTCAAAAGGGACCATCCATTCCCACATGTAGCGTGTTGGTAATGCAAATAACACGTTGGCACAAGTTAGATCAACAGGGATTGACAGGTGGAAATCCAATATGACCTCAGAGAAGGGATCCAGAGCTGCAACTGAAACAAATCTGCTAATTTGTCCACACGGGAAAGCACTTAACCCAGTCCAGAGCTCCTCTGAAGCCAATGGGACTCCTCCCAGCTCCAAGTTAAGTCCATGCTTAAGTGCTTTGCTGGAACAAGGCCTAAAGCAGCAGCATCCGTCACTGCTACGTCAATTAGAGTTTTTAGGATTTTGGAGACCAACTTTGATCTTCCTGGGTGCTGATTTTACCATTCCAGGTCAACTGATCATGCCAAATAATTCATTTTTAAAGTCTCTTCTGATCTTTGCTTTTAAGCATACTAGCAAGACAGATTCATTTTTATTTCTTCAAGAGTGCTTGCAGAGTAGGGTTCAACAGTCAAATAATGGCTGCCCACCTCTTGCCCAGCTTCAAAGCATCAACCAAGGGTCACCTAACATGGGCAAAAGGCATAAAATATGACAGCTTAAAAATTAAAAGCATCAAGAAAAGCAAAATCTTTTTCTTGAGAAGAATTCCTCTGTTACAAAATTGGCTTTGTTCTGAATCAGGAAGATCCAAATACTGAAAACATTTATATAATGAAAACTCCAAATACTTTGGTTTGAAAATAGCAAAATGACCTTTTGGACGTGAAGCATTTTGACAATTATATAATATTTTTTAAAGAATAAACAGGCTAAAATCCTAAGCTCAACACTAACATTCAATTTCCATTTTTTTGTCCATCCTTTCAAAATTTTATGAAAACTGATGTTCTCATAAACCATTTCAGTTTCAACAGAAGTGCATTTTCCAATGAAAAATTGTTCAGATGATTGCTTTTCTGCCTGCTTTAACTGCTCTAACTAGTTGAAAAAAGCTTTGGGAATTTCTAGGGGATAATTGCTTTAACCATTCAGCCTCACACCTTGTTATCATGAATCCTATACCTAGAGGAAAGTCTCTCTTAACATGAGAAGTTACTGGGAACCCTCAGGTGCTTTGTGCACTTGAAAAATCAAGCTATTTGATTGAATTTCTGAATATAGCTTTTTTCATTTTGGAAGCAGAATTATATTAAATTATATCATATTATAATTTATTGTTTATGAATGATATTGGAAGTGCTGATGGAATATATAAAGTATGACAGTGGGATTCGCATCTTTATTTCATTCCAGAGTAATACAGGATTATTGTACCCTGACATATTTATAGTATTGAATGGAGGAGTCAATTATGCGCCAGGTAATTGTCTACTGGGTCTACCTATAGTACTGAAGACTTAGAAGATAAACACAGGAAATTAATCCGGAGTAGGACATTGAACCTGTACTTTGTAATTGGCAAATAGTCACCAAACCTGGTCCAGGGGCCAACTGTGATGGTCTTTCTGTTTACTTTGGTGGGTTGCTAGCACACCAGTAAGACAAAACTATTATCCTGCTTGCTGTAGAAGAGCCGTTCTTTCACGTGCTGTTTTCTGCTTTACAACAGCATTACTCTTCTTCCAGTGCATCAAATGCCATAAAAAGTGGACGTAGCCAGGAGATTCCTCCCCAAAAATGAAAATCACTGAAAAATACTTGTTCGTTTAAATGACAGATTCATAAAATAGGTTCCAAAAAAACCACAAAATCTTAAGAAGTCTCCTATCTCTTTTTCTTTCAGGGAAAAATAGCTAACCTTTTAAAAACAGTATGTTTAAATATTTGTTTTTAGAACTCACATTTTCAGCTTTCTCAAACAGCTTTTTACAGCATTTAGAATATCTATCTGTAAACAGGTTTTTCTAAAAGAAAAAGAGTCAAAATTCACAATAATAAAGCCTTCTACAGACAAAATCGGATGAAAGGATGTATTCTTCATAACTATCTTCAGTTTTTCAGTAGATTCATAGTCAAGGGCAAAGGAAGTGGTTTGCTCCACGTGAGGAGCAGCTGAATTCAACCAAAGCCCTTGACGGCAAAATTGGGATTTTTGATGGCACTGAACAGCTTGGATCAAGTCCTTGCTTGCCGTGAGCGCAACAGAGTGAAATCAGAAGTGCTATGGACGTGCATTAATTTACCCTTAAGGTAAGGTTGTCGGGCCTTCTGAACGCGAGATGCTTCTCCAGGGCAGCGGTCTCTGTCTCGTGCACGCACTCACTGCTGCCAGTCCACCGACAGGCACTTTCCATGCAAGCTCAGATTATCAAAGCAAACTTGAAAATTAATACAATAACCTAAAAACAAAAGACAGGAGATTATGGGGCTTTGCTTTCCCTCGGTGCGTAGTTGAAACACCGTGCACCTGCTCTTCGGGTGGTGGCACGGTGCACACATCTGCTTTTGTCCATGCTGCTGGTGCAAGCTGTGGATCGCCTTTCGTTATTGCCCTGCTACTCGTCCTGTAACCGCCATGAACTCATGGCGGTCATTAGGTAAATGACCTAAGCCACAACCCTCTGCCTTGCCCCGCGTGCCTGCCCCTGCGCCTGCTCAGCCTCGCTGGGGATTAGCGCGTTAAACGGACGGCTCTTCCTTCCACGCTGGGCGAGCCTGCCCACTGCCTACTCCACGGCTGCTCCTCCCAGCCAGGCGGATTAAAGGCTGCAGCGTTTCCACGTGCAAACGCACCCTCTTGCAGCCCTTGACATGCAAGTGGAGGTGGAGAATCCTATGAAGTGCGAGATTAGGGCTTTTAAAATAATTGTGATAAATGATAGCATCTGCATGCACTAATTTCCCTCAAGATGCGTTAGATTAATTTTATGAAGTTAACGTCCAGAATAGCAAACATTCGCCGTTTGTGTGACCAACGCTTGGAAGCCGTTTGAGCTCTCACAGCTCTGCACGTGCTTTCGAGCATTGTCAGTATAGAGAAAGCACAAAGCGATTTAGGAAAAAGCAGTGAGGGAGCCCAAATCTGGTCTCCCGACAAGGTATTCAGGAGATTCACGTTATGTGGGTAAACTGATACCTGGGCACTTCGGGGTCCGTTGGAGCTCAACTGCTCCTCTAACCAAGACGCCCGTATTTGAAGGCAACGTCGACAGCCACGTACTCCTGCCCCTGTTGGCTGTTAGCACGGGCGGTGAAATGATTCTCCTCGATTTATCTATTACACAAAGACATGCAATTCTCACCCGACTCCTGTAACCTACACTCATAACAAACTTGCATTGCCCTTCCTGGAGTTTTGCCCGCATGAAGGCTGTGAATCAAGCCTGCTCTTGTGTGAGCTTCTGGCTTTTCATGATGAACGGGAAATTGGACTTCCCCTGTGCAGGTGCAGAAGGAGAGGAAAGAGTGATTTGGCAGGTGTTGGTCCTTCTTGGTGCACCTGGTCATTGAAAATTTGTTGATTATCACACATATTGGTGTACCACCATATAAAGTGGATTAATCAAGCCCACAGAGCCATGAGAGTGCCAGCGTCACCTTTCCACCACAGACAAGGTAATGCCCATACATACCCCCATGCTGCCAGCAACCTCCCACAGGCAGAGCATCACAGGAGAAACCACATCGACAGGAGACAACAGCCCTTCCAATCTGCTCAGGAAACAAAGGTCAGGGTTTGGTATTAATATTTCATTGTATTATTAGTGTGTATTAGCACACTTATTCCATGTTGCATGCCACGCTGCTCATACAGTAGGGCGGAGGACCCTTTAACGACATTTGTTGAACGCTGTGAACAATCTATGGCTGAGGACAAACAGCTCTCCAAGATAAATAGGGCTTGATCTGTGTTTTTCAATGCCATACATATTACTTAACCCCAAATAAGACACAGCTGAAGGGGGTGGTATACTATTAGTTCACTATAGTTTTCCTTTTGAATAGACTGTAGAGAACAGACGGTGATTTTTACTGTCCACAGGGATGTGTGAAGTGCTGCAATCACTTGCTCCTCCTCTATTTCAAGATCTGGGACTACAGTTTCCAATGCTACCAAGTTGACATCCGTGTTTGAACATACACCACCTTCGCAGCTGGTTCAACGAGCTCCATCACAAGTAACCGAATGCCTGTGAGATATAAGCATCTGGAAGAAAAAAAACCTTAGCTGAAACTCAGCCCAGAGGAAATGGAAGTTAGAAGAAATATGGTAACACTTAGCAGAGCAAGCCAAGACCGGGATTCTCTCCTCCGTTGAGAGGATCCATGCTCCAGCTGCCAGAGCAGTGCCAAGAACCGGGGTATTACTGGGAGCCTGCTCCGTGGGTAGGATTGGACTGTCAAGAAACAAATAAATTATCTATTTTACGTCATGTTTATTGGCCCAGTCCCTTCCAGACCTACCAACCCTGACACATGCAGTATCTACAGGATGAGCACCAGTCATTCCTCCTGCTAACCTGAACATCAGTAAGAGCTAAGCTTCTGCTGAACAACATGCACAACTGAAGCAGAGCTGGATTTTCTATCCATCTACCACAAGAACGATCAAAGCCTCTTTCGTCGTCCTGTTTCTAGACCCCCACCTGATTCTTTAAGATCCTTTGGAGTAAGGAGCTATGTTAATGCCAAGACACCCACGAGACAGACAGTAGCATTGCACAGCAGTCACGACCAGGCCTTACTAACTGTCAGGACCCTTGAAAAAGGATAATCTTCTAGCAGAAGATAAAAAAAAAGGGGGGGGGGCAGGAGGGAAGGTTATAAAGAGTGCAAAATTCACCTTTTTACAGAAGCTTATCCTTCGAAGCGTCCCCTTCACCTGCATACATCTACACCATTAAAACCTACGCTACCAGGAGACCATTTGCACAGGCTTGGTTGCTGCTTCTTTTGCAGGCTAAGTACTTCATATCCTACAGTAAGTTTCTTTTCCAATATTTTTACATAAGATTTCTAGAACTGGGAAGATAGAAAGCGTAGAGGCACGAGACAGAGGGGAAAAATAAAGGACACCTTCAGACCACAAGATAAAACACACGCAGCTGAGCGTACTACAGAAGTACCTTTATCTGAAGAGAGGTCCGTGTTTCGGTCGCGTCTGGAGCTCAAGTGCAGCAGTCAAGGCCTCCTCCTGAATAGCTGAAGCCTTTCCAGCTGGACACTTTGTCCTAAGAAAGATAACATACACGACACAAGGATCATTTCGTCTGCACTTGAATAGGCACCTCTGTGACACACCAGCTGCTAACAGGCCCAACAGGACACGCACCATATGCACACCTCCTCTCTGAGCAGGCATGGCTCATATTATGCTTTATATGTTCTCTAAAATGTATGCATATGTACATATATATGAAAATATAACTTCAGTTCATTGAGATCTGTGAAGGCTGCTATTATCTTCTGAAATCACTTGCAGCATTCAACGCCTTGCTCAGTTAACAACCCTTTTGGGTCTTACAGCTTTTTTAATTTCAAAATGCTTTTGCAGAAACCCTATTGAAGTTGCAATGTTTGCTGCAGCAGTGTTCCCTCTTTCTATATAACCTGCATCTACCCCAAACGGGAATCTGCAATTTGAATCTACAACATACAACGAACCTCACATCAGGCCTTTCTATCAAAACACGTCTGATATGAGTAACTTGGTGCTGACAGCCCTGAACCTGGGGGAAACCAGGGGCTGGAGACCATAACCACAGCGGCCAATTTTGCTTGTTTGTTCCAAGGGCAAGTGTGGAAAGAACAGGTTAAGATCACCTTCTAAAAATGTGATTTTTTTTTTCCTCGAAAGAGATTATAGAAGACAACAGGCTTGCTCTGCGCTACACAACACTATGACTAGTAGAGGCAACACAAACTTATCCCTTCCACTATATAAAGAAACCATTTGAAAAAATAACTTGAGTTTAAAAAACATTTAATTTCTCCTGCCCATCCTATATATTTCACTGCAATTTTTAGGATAAAACAAACTTCTTACACGGGCAGAACTCATAACTGATGAAGTTTAACATTGCGGCCCTGAAACATCTGTATCCAAAAACTTGTAAGGCTTAACACCAAGAATCAATGTTTATAACAATTATCAACTAATGTAATTCACTGAATGCATTTGATTGTAATTTTAAAACAGTTGTGTAATTTGACCAAAGGGTTTTTTTTTTTAAATGTATGAATGACTCATATATGTGACTGCATTATTGAGATTGTCATGACTGACCGACGGAGCTGAGGTCCTGACCTTACAAATAAACGTACCTTTATGGTGCCTAGCAGCTGCACAGGCATAACTTCAGTGGAAATCTGTGCACGTAGAAGCATTCGTTAATAACAGGGTTGTATTTTATTTTTATTTTCTTGTATCGGCACTACGTAAGTACCCTCCTCTTGGCAGACTAATCCAGAATACGTACGTACTGAGCTAATTCTCATTTCTGCTAATTTTGGGGAAAAGGAAGCTGCCTTACGTTAGAGGAATTTGGACCGGGAACAGTAGAGGTAAGGTTGGGGGGAGGAAGGCTTTTTTTTTTGCCCTCTCTTCAGGAGGACACGGCGATGACCTCCCATAGCCATGCAGTCAGACGGTCACATGCAAACGGTATATGTTGGCTTGGATTCGCATCCGGAGACGACCCGACGGGCCGAACGAACAACTGGGCATTAGCAGGAAGAACGCGCTGCAGCCAGCCGCCGGGACAGCGCCCGGCGAAGGGCAGACGTCACGACTAGTAGATAGCTCCCTAACAGAAAAAGCTGCCTTCCGGCACGAAGCACAGATGCGGTATGCGCCCATCTCCGTTTGCTTCGTGGTCTGCAGCACGAGGACTGACCGGAAGGACAGTTTGCTCTTCTCCCGCTGGCTCGAGGAGGACGGGACGGGACGGGACGGGACGGGCAGAGCCAGAGCCGCGGGATGAAACAGGGGAGGCGGCGTGCGGGAGCCGGGGTGCTCGCTGCCCGTGACATCGGTCTTCAGCTTTTTTGGGGATGCTTACGAGTTTCCTAAGGAAATAGGTACCTCACCCAAGCACCTGGCATTCAGCGCGGAAAGGGACTAGGGCAGGACCCTGGTCTCCTCTTAGGCAGCTTGTCCGGGCGCCGAGTCACCTTTAAGATGCATCGCTAAGATTTGTCCCAGGCCCGAAGAGAGAGGAAAAAGCTTAAAACACAAGAGCTCGTACTACCTGCCAAGACGGGGCCCGCTGCGGGCAGCTTTGCGACGGGTAGACGCGGCCAGGGTCCTCGAGGGGGTACGCCCTCGAACGCCGCTGCCAGCGGTATCGCAACAGATAACTTTCGTGCCGGGCCAGAGCAGGGCGACGAGCTTCCCGGGCCGCGAGCATCTCTCCGCAAGGCGGCGAGGCGCGAGCCCCCCGCCGGGGCATCAGCAACCACAGCCGGGGGGCACCTGCAAAGCCCCAGCCTACAGGTAGATTCATTTTGGCAGATTGGAATTAGGAGAGACAATCAGCCGATCTGTCAGAGGACCTAATAGAGAGGCACAGTTCGGATAGCTCTGGTTTACACCCGGGACGCCCTGCGCCCCCGGCCGGCCGCGCGGGCTCGGAAGAAAGCGTTCCCTCCCCGAAACCTTGCCGCCCCTCTGCTGTCAGGGCGGCAGCCTTCGCTCCTTCTGCACCCTGCCAACACCCGAAAGGAAAACCGGCATCTCACAGGGCTAAAAGGAGGCGGACGACCGGAGGGGCCGGGCGCCCGGCACGCGCCCTCCGCTGCCCTCCCGCTGGCGGCCAGAGCTCCCCGCACGCCCACCGTCTCCCCCTCGTTTTCAATTAGAGGCTTTTTTCGCACGTGATGCGCCAAGGGAAAAGCAACACTTAGAACTAAGGTACTCCCAGAGACAAATAAGATTAATGGGATAATCTTGTAGATTACAATAGTGAGAGGCAGTTCCTGCCATTTGCCGCTCTCCAAGGACAGGCTCTACTTGCATCCAGTACAAACAGCTGCAGATTCCCCCGCGCCGCCGTTACCTTCCACAATCGCCCGTCGCCCAGACCGCGTTTTACAAGCTAAATCTTCAAATTGGGAAATTTCTTGACCGAGAGAACCCGTGCAGCTAGCTGCGCGCGTGCTCACCTCCGTATAAACCTATGCACATACACACCCACGGCGCTCACAGCCATGGCAGATAATACCCTGACGTTAATCAGGTCTTAATTAAACAGTGACTAAGTCTTATTAAATAGCCTCATTTTCACCGAGAAGAGCTGTAGCTGACGGGGAGCGGTAGCAGTGGTCCCCAGCCTTCACGTGAGTTTCCATCCAGACGGGGCTGCAAACGCGCTGGAGGAGGCACCTTCCAAGCTTCGCGGTGAGCGTCTTAAAGCGTGTCACAGCACGCTAAATACGGACAAAACCCTCTGCTACTGAATTCAGGTTATTTTTCTCTGCCCCTTTACATTCGGCAGTGCCCAAAAATTAATGGCAAAAGACAGAACACGCTATCAGAGAAAAATCATTTTGGCAAACACCTGGCAAGCCGTCAACTTCTGATTCTGGCCTAAGAATACAAGATTAATATTTCTAGTAAAGTGATCAGCAAGAAAAATCTCTGCGTAAACATTGGCGCACAGATTATCAGCATTGGGCTTCCCAGTCCACGGCAGAGCGAGGGGGCAAAGCCGTCCACTGTTTCGGAGGTGTGTTTCCACTCATCCTATCTCTGGAAACATCAGCTGCATCTATTGGCTTTGCGGGATGGATTTTGGATTTTTTGTTTTGTTTTGTGTGTTGTGGGGTTTGGGGTGGGGGGTTGTTCCCTCCCAACCAGGGGGAAGGAAACCAAACAATGAAGTGCAAAAGTCAACTCGAGAAGAGACAAAGTGCATGGCAAATTTCATAGCCGCAAAGTTTCAGCACACACAAACACTTGGAGAACATTTTTAAGTAATATAATTAACTAAACTTGTATTTAGGTTTCACCTAAACCTTTGTGTGAGCTCTGCTGTTCCACATGAACACAACAAGAGAAAAATATATTCGCGCACAGGTCTAACGGGATGTTCAGCCGAACTCAGACTGCTGTAATCGGTGCTTTCCACAGAAGCACTGTGTAGCATATATTAATCGTTTTGAGAACAAAATGCTAATTTTGAGCATTTTCAACTCTTTTTTTTTTTTTATTTCATCAGCTCACATATAACCACTCATTGCTGTTTACCTAAATTTACACAAAACTTGCTTTTAATTACACATGCCAACAGATTCCTGGTATGAAGCAAAACAAGCCACGCATTGTCCACTGCAGTCATCCATACCTTACAGCTCCTGCCACTGCCCCGTCTGTAAGCAGCACCTGCTCTAGCTTCTTCCTCAAATTCAAAAGTGGGGGTACCTGCAAACAAAAAGGGAATAGCTTGTCTTTTTTTCCCATGCAGCTCATCTGCTTACGCTGCCAAAGATGCGAGGGTTAAAATTTCACTTGAAATTACTCACCCACACATACGTAGGGTGAAAGAGCCAGAAGAATCTGACCAACTTAATTCTCATTGATGTCGACACAGTTTTTCTTTTTCTTCTACTGGCTTAGTGTATCAAGTAACACGGGGTTGCTGAGACCTTAGCAGTATCGCTTTGAACGAAGCGGAAAATGCAGTAATCTTTCTGTGTCATTAGTTATTCGGTCTCTTTATCCATCCCCATTAGTTATTTTTTTCTTTCCCCCCATGAATTTAACTTTTTAACATTACTTACGCAAACATAACCTATGCAAAACAAAGCACATTCCCTTCATTCACTCCACAGAGCCCCTCAGAAATATTGGGTTTTGGTCTATTTGGAGCAAAATTAACAGAACTTGTCCTACCCGCTGCCTCGTTCATCCCTACGATTTTATTTATCCTGCCTGCAAGACTTCCAGCCATCAGGAAGACTAATGCACGTTTTTCCAGCAGGATGCAACAAACGCGCTCCTCGGATTTCACGAAGGCAAGCTCGTGCCTTCCCCTCGCGCTCCCGTCATCCTCCTCGAAGCCCGAGCCGGGCGCAGGCTGCGGGCGACGCTGAGCTGGCTGTGCCAGCCTAAGCTGGCCGAACCTCAGGTCCGCCTGGTCTCCTGGTGGGAGCGAGCCAGGCTCGAAGGCCGGGGCAGAGCGGCTCCCGGCCGCCCAGGCCCGCAGAGCGGCGGCAGGCGATTTTGGCTGGGCTGCTACTGGCATCTGGTGGAAGAAGCAGGGAAGAGAAACCTCTCCTCCACGGGGCTCTTCCTGCGGTCACACCAAACGACCAAAACGCATCAAGAGGTCCAAGATACGCAGCACACGCACACTTCTGACCCCGAAAAGTGCTCAAACATTTTTGTATTAATTATCTGCCCTCCCATAGGAGCAGGCAGCACGTTTCAGGGTGACGTAGCTTATCACCACGTTAGATACCACTGACACTGAGCTAAACTCCCAAATAACGATACAGCTCCTTAGTGCAAATGGACGCGCCTCAGTCCTTGGGCAGAAGACGCGCGCCTGGCGAGCCCTAACCCGCTTTGTCCTCAACAAAGACGTTTCGCCAAAGTTAAAGGAGCCGATTCGACGTTCCTGAGGAACGTTTCTCTACTAAAGCAGGGGAAGGAAGAAGGGGCAGAACGTGATAGGGATCTCGGACAAAGCGTTATGGGGCAAGAGAGCTGGCAAAGACGCAAACGGCACGTGCAGATACCCAGGGCTACTGCAAAGCTCCCCTCAAGCCCACCACTTGCCGTTTGTTCAGAAGAATCTGTTTCTTAGAAAAGACCGCCGCTAGGAAAAGCTTGTCTTTTAATATTCAGATAAGAGGGTCAATTATGAAACTGCTATAGCCACTTAAACTTAAAAAAAATCCAATATTCATTCAGCAGAATTGCGCGTGAACAAGTGAAGACCTCAAGCCAGCTGCAGGCGTTAAGCAGTTGCGTGCAAGTAACGTTTCGCGAGCACAAATTAAAGCAGCAGCAGAGTGCTGTGGGGCGTCCTCTGCTCACCCCCTTCAGCTCTGTTTCAGGAATACCCGGTATTTGAATAAAGAGGAATCCAGAAGTCAGACTTTCCAACCGGGGCCAGCCTTCAAGGACAACAAGCAGCAGTTGCTGTGACATCAGTCCCTGCACAAAAAATAGAAATATTAAGACAGGATCAAAAAAGAATCAAGGTTCAGGAATACAGTTAATGCCAGTTGACAACAGGTGTACAGAAAACAAGTCTTTATCAAGCAAAAACTAATTCAAATATACCTTTTTGCGGTAAGTCTACATATTCAGATGAAAGGTAATTGTAGATATTTATTTCTTCTCGACCACGCGGCTTTCTAATAAAAGCTGGCATTCTGACCCCAATAAAACATGTTAAGCATATTTAAAAATAGCCCAAAAGTAGTTAAATGGAATCAGCATCTCCTGCACACACTTACGGAGAAGCTCCACGGGAACCGGGTTGCAGGACTGACACTGCTCAGTGCTTTTACTGGCGATCTAGAGCTAAGCCTAGGGTCATTGGCGATAAAAAAACCAGATAAAGTCGCACAAAAAAGTAAGGAAGGGCAAAGCACAGAATGATTTTGATTGCTTGATATTAGAAGCGTTTGGTTGGAATGGTGTGAATGCAGGCAAACGCACTCCACAACGACGACAGCAAGCCACGTTTACCGAAAGGGGGAGGCGTTCAGGGAAAACGGTCTTCGAGAAGGGTCTAGGAATCACATGGCAAAGCAGGCACGTCACATAAGGAAGCAGAAAACCCTTTTTATTTCTGTTTATGTCACGCGTTTCTAGGACACTTTCACATATCCTGTAGAAAGGAACCTAGCCAGCACAGGCAATCGAGTCTACGCAAACGCAAACCAGCGATTAAAACACCGAATGTAACCGGGTTGCTGGAGCGGCCAGGACGAAGCAAGGCGGCTGGGGGGGACGGCGATGCGAGTGCAACCGAGGAACGGGCACGGAGCAACTGGGACCCAGCGCAGAGCCACAACACGGCAGGGGGGACAGCCATGGAAGACAACCACCAGGAGCAGATAAACCAGCACACGAGATCGAACCAGAAAAGGCCTCTGCCCGCGGCTTTCCTTACAGCGGTGTCAGGAAGGTGCGAAGGAGAACACGGGAAGGCACCGCTCACCTGTAAACTTCTTAGTGACAAAACTGAGAGTTTTAGAGAACCTTACCTCAGCTGGGAGTATCAGTTTATGAGATACTTAAATGGAGATTTTATTTAAACCTCTAGTTAAACAGACCGTTGCTTGTGGTTCATCACACTAATGACGTCCCAACCCCAGTTCTGAAACCTCAGCAGACCAACTCAGATCTAGCGCTTTGATCCAGCTTTCTCCAGACGTGGTTCAAAACATGCATGTGCCAAGACCCTTAAAATACCTCACCTACACTCACTCTGCTTGCATTTTGAAGGTTTTTGCAAGTCATAAAATTAAAATATTTTTTGTTTTGAATAAAAACCTTACAGACTTTTTCTAGCCAAACTGCACGCTGAGTCTTGATGGTGGCAGTGGAGGTAGAGGGGAGCGCAGGGGAGCAACCGTGCATCCATACCATTTACACAGCATTGCAATTGCTTATTGTACATCTCTCTCTCCTTCCACTACACCTCTTCCCCCATTCACTGCTGAGAGGGAATTTTTTTTTCCTTATCTCCTCATTCAACATGCTCATGTTATGCAATTCTTCAAGAAGAAAACTTTATTGGTGATTTAAAAATCAAGATAAGAAAACCAATCTGCAGGTAAAGGCCACAGGAAAAGAGAAACCACAGACATTTTTTGGTCCTAAACCACTTACACAACACATTGGCATCAAGCAGGGGAGTACTCTCCTTAATTCTCAAACAAGTATTTCTATTGAAGTAAAGTACAGAAGAAAATCATCTGAATTTTCACTACACTCAAAAACGAATAGCAAAAAAGAAAACACTTTATCGAGAAATATCCAAGTAGAAAAGGCCCTACACCAAAGGTTCAGCCAGAAAAAAGGAACGCATTTGGTGTGATGGAGCCAAAACTTTAAGAAGTCTAGAAGCAATAGTTAAGATGCACAGAATGCACTTGGGTTCATGCCAAACTAAGCTAGGAATTAAACTTAGTATCAGATATTCTCCTTATGTTCCTCAACACATGTGAATTATACTACACAAAATCTTGATACTTGAGGCAGTACTTCAGTATTTTATTGGCACATCTCAAAAGTACTCTTCTAAATTCAGTCATAAACTTGCTGCTAAAGCAAAAGGCTGTGCAACTTCCGCAAAACTTGAGTTTGTCACAGGTTAAGGTATTAATCCTTTGAATAGAGCAAATCTTCCCTCATTTTGAGTTTTACTTCTGATATTTCTTGCACTTTCAAAGTATTCTTAAGTCAGGTCCCCTTTCTCCAGGTGCCTTCGCAACATATTGGACAAATATAGACGACACCTAAAAAAGCACTGCCCACAGAAGCAGCTATGCTAGTTCAGTCAACATAAAATCCCCTTGCCTCAAATTTAACCAGCCAGCAGCATTTGTCTTCAAGCTAAGTCTTTATAAAATATACATAGAGAAACGTTATGGAAAAACAACCACGAGTTCTTGAGCTACAGATTCCACTACCGTACTGAGTCCGTTTCATTGGTTTCAGTTCTGCAAAGCCAACGGAAGAACACCGTGCACTCGCTTCCCCTTCTGCATCGCATCTGACAGGCTCCATTTCCTCCTCACCACATTTGCAAGAGGATGCGTCACCGTTGTAAGTGCAGGTCTCCTACTGCCTAGGAAATGCTATGAAGTAGCCCAAACTAAATGACAACATAACAGCAATAGGAAAGTGGTAGCACTTATTTCAACGTGGTATTTTGAAGGAATTGGACAGATCAAATATATACTTCCTTGTCCATGAGTGTTTTTCAGGTCATAGCTTTTAACCATTATTACCTTTATCCTTTCTTCATCAATTTAGGAACCAAATGTTATTTAGAGGTTACTTCTTTATTATCTAAAACTCGTATCAGAAATAAAAACAATGAGGACTATAACATCTAAATAACTTCTCTAGTGCTGTATTTGCTGTCTAGCAGTCTTTAGATCAAGTCCAGCAGTTTTCTGGTAACATACACTTATTAATCTCAACACAGAACTAAAATAAAGGATGCTCTTAAGACAAGCCCCCATCACAGGCTCCTAACATACAATACCTACCAGCAATTCAAATACCCCTTCTCAGTATTTTAATGCATCCACATAGGAGTGTTTTAAACTGTGATATTCTATGGAATCACACCACAAAAATTACTATATGCAGCCCCCAGCCCGATAGCCTAGCCATCGATACAAGTCAGTCTGTAGAAACTCCAGGATTAGATGATCTAAAGAGCCTTTTGGCACTTAAAATAAACTAAGCAAGACAATCCTCTCAACACCAGCTTCACCATCTCTGAAGGAAGTGAGAAAAGGTCCCAGCTAAGAAAGTATCTTTTAAGCTAACAGATCAAGCTAGGATGCTTGCTACAAAATAGATACCTACCTATGAATTTTCACTAAACTCAGTATTTCACTACAAGTTCAATAGATCAACCTTTGCTTAAAACAATATAGCAAGGGTAGGAGGGTGAAGAGGGAGAAAGGGATAAGACTGCTTGTAAAGCTATGCCAGACCTTGCTTATGCATCCAAGTCTGTACACCTGATTTTTACACACACCTCACCTCAGTAACATTTCTGAGCAGTATAGCAGCTTATTCCACCTTCTTACCTTCAAACAACATCAGTTACAGTGTGCACGGGTGTGAATACACATATGTCCATAAAAAGAGCAAACAGAGCAAAAAAAAAGATTTAAACTAAAGGCAGTGAACGTTAGTAATCTGTAACTTGGATTAGCAATAAATTTTAATTTACGGGCACAGCCTTTGAATCATTTGATTACAAGAAGCATTATGGCTTCCCTTTCGGGAATCCTGTTAAACTATGAAACGGGTAACTCAACATTAACTTCTCCATTAAGAAATGAACTCAGTAACATGAGCACTTGCATTGCATGCGTTCGGGTCGTGAAGGAGATAGATGCATGCACACCTGGGAACATTATTTAAAGGTAACATCATTTGGACAGTACCACATCATAACTTCAGTTTCGTTATTTTAGGCTTCTTGTGCATAATTTTACCCCTTTCCATTAAGGGAAACATGTAACAGTTACCTCTAAACATTTATTTAAATCTATTCACATAGTATCATTATGGAAGGTATGCATCATGCAACCAATGGAATCACAAGATCTCATAAACAATATAAATTTGACTAATCTTTTACAAAGATGAGAATCGCTGAGTTATCAAATTCCCTCTGGTATAAATATTATGAGGTAAGCAATACTTAAGATGAGGCACTTAAACAATAACCCAAACGGTAGTTAGTGTACAAAATTATAAACAGGAACAGTTATTCATATTGCCCACAATTATTTAAAAATGATTTTATATTCTATATACAGTGCCGTACATGCCTTATATCCCCCACTGAAGCAAACCATTAAGGAAGTAGGAAAGAAATCAAGTCGTCATCACATGCCCTTAGATGCAAGCATACAGGTAGATGAGTACACTGGCGTTTGTAGCGATGTAGTAAAAAGAGTGTCTAGAAAAACATTCTTTTTGTGAGGCAATCTCCAGTTTTCTGTTGGGGGGAAATAGTGATGCTAACAGAAAGTTAACTTGGTATTAACGTACAAATCTGCCAAGCCACAAAAGAAGGACCCTACTGTGTTTAAGGAAGGAATGCCAATTAGGACAGGATTTAAGCCTTAGCGGGATTTATAGTAATTACAAATGTAACAAATTTAACTTTACAAAGAAATTAATTATGTCAATTAAAATACTTAGTAAATTTTACTGGGAATTTATATAGTATTATATATGGTGCTGATCAATGCCCAATTTATTAAAATTACCTAGGGCACATTTCCAAGAAAATGTACCAAAGCAGCATAGGAATTCCAATTAAGATGTGAAACTAATATTTACAGTAAGCACTTCCTTATCAAGATGCAGAGAAAGGAAAAAACCCAATAAAAGAAATAAGGAATTAAAATTTGGGGGGGCGGGGGGGCACAGATGTTTATTCATCCCCATAACTGCACAGCTTGCTAGAGTCTGCCTGGGAAACAAGATCAGTATTTTTTAACGACGTTAAACAAACAAAATTTTCCAAAAGACTCAAGAGTTCTCAATGCTGAAAAGCTTATACCAGCATGCTGTCTGCAACAAATCTGCAAGTTAATGGAGCAGAAACTTAAAATATGCTTCCTCATCCTATGCTTTTAAGAAGGGGGCAGGGACTTCCAGAATGGGTGAAGTTATTCCTGTCTGAGAACTTTATTTTGTGGGGGCAATGATCCTAATTTCACCCAGTCTTATAACAAAGCAGCTCTGAATTTTATTTTTAAAAGGCCCGTGAACAAGCCATCTTTTTAATTTATATTTGATATTTTAAACTCCTTAAACAAATGCAAGCTACATTATGACTTCTGTTTCTTAAGATAAGCCAGTCTAGTTTTGAAGTTTAAATGGAACAATGAAAGAGCCACAGTTGCTAGAATAACAAAATTAAACTTGGCAAAAGTAATGAATTTTATTTACAAATACATGTACCAGGATTACAACAGAAACACACTAGAGAAACTCCATCTCAACAAAAGCAATGATTTATTGGTAATGTTATTAATCGAAACAGATTGACAGTCTCTGGCTATGGTCAAGCAATTATCCAGGAGTCGTAGATAAAAGTGAAGATCTCATCTGATTGCTATAAGGCCTTCCAGTGTCTTTAGCATCCTAGTGGCTCTCTCCTTTTTTGCCAACTACCTGATAAAAGAAAAACACAAATCAGAAAATAATTATGAATGTTTAACTGAAAACGTCTTGCCAAATTTTTTTTTTTTTTAAAGTAAGCCTTGATACAAATAAGAGCTACTGGATTCGCAACTAAATTAATGCATTTAAGCATGCATTGTAGCACCTGCAGAAGAAGGAGCTGTAAACCCCTCTAAAGAATTAAGAGGGATGTGGGAGACACAAGGAACTCCCACCTTCAGCATTAATCCAGCTAGCAAAGCATCAATCTCATTTTGAGAGGAGTTAGGAGACAGTAACAGCAACAGAACAGCCCACACTATTAAGAATATACGTAAGTTACATACCACACATCCAACCTTAATGTGCTACATAAAATACTAGAAGGGGAGGAGGACCACTGGGTGCTCAAATTTAAGTCTGTTCATTTCCCTTGGCCTCGTGCCCTTGCTACCTACCTCACTGAGAACATTTACCTTATAATGCAGTTTAAGCCTAAAAAGAAATCTAGGAGTCACTTGCTTTTCAGTAACTTCCTTGTCAAAGCAATATTCCTTACCAAGGCTCCTTCCAGCCCCCAATTCTGTGAATTCCACCTGGAATCAGAGTCAGTTTGGTACTTTGCTTTCCAGAAAGGACCACCACTGCCATCAAACTTTGGTGAGCAGGCTTGCCCGCCAACAGCAAATACAACTCTATCACTCTACCTGTGGCCATGCAGGTTTACAATTTAAAATTAATATAGTTCATACAGGAAGGGTATCCTGTCCCCTTCATTAAGATAACTGAACACAAGACATGGGGCAGAAAGTAATGCCATTTTAGTCACACTTCAGAAAAGGTTTAGGCTTAATTCTGTGCTCTTGGAGACCATAGAAAAGACCCATTTAGGTCAAATCAAACTATAAAGAAAGTTTTTAAATTTAAGCTTGAGAATTGCAAGGGAGACCTTGGGCAAGGCACTGATTCCCAATTCATTTCCATCTAAATAGAGAGTAGCACTTACCTATCTGACAAGGTGCTGTCAGAATTAGCCGGAACAGACATTTGAGGACGTACACTAACGGAACATAGAATTTCCCATTGCTACTCATAATAATGCTGAAATCTGAGGAGTAAGACGTTCCTTGTATTCTAACAAATTGATTCATATGGCAAAATGTGTTAAGGATTAATTTCCTCTGCAGGTAAGTGACAATATACCACACAAGATTCATACAGTCAATACTGAAAGACTAGGGCACGGTGGGGGAGACACCCAAAAAACAACCCTAACTACGCAAGCCTCATGGACCCACTGGAAGTACTCTTACTGATCCTTCCCCTTTCTCTGATTCTTATCAAAATTCAAGAGGGAAAGTTTTCCATTGTTCAGCTGCTGTTGGTGATCTCAGTTCTCACCTTTGCAAAGTAATTGAGATCTATTGACGAAAAGCACTTTTAAAGACAGTTTTCACCTGTACAGAGCCCTTAACCAGGAGCATTTTCACCAAGGCATAAATTTAACCTAATGCTTAGGGTCAGGAAAATTCCAATTTGACAACATGAGGAAGGAAAAAAAAAAATCAGAAGTCCAATCACTTGCATTAAGATTCAATTAATCAAGTTAAAAATACAGTTAAACTTGACATGGAGCAATATTTATTCTTCAGGTGTTTCAAAAGCAAACTGTGTTCAGATTAAGCAAAAACAATTAACACATTAAAGATTAGATGTTAGCAAGTGTTCAACATCAATGAAAAGTATTGCTATACCAGTCTGTGGTGGAAATTGACAACTCGCCCATGTGTATTATCTGTAAAAATTAATCATGCTGATATGGATATTTTGTCACCAGAGGTCAAAGCAGCTCATTTTCTGATCACCCCACTCCACCTTCCCAAACAGAAAATGCCTACATAAACTTAAACTGAAAAAGTTATCTCTATTCTTTGCTCAGAAATAAATTCATCTTCCTTCTGTTTACAGGAGGAACCAGCATTTAGTATGCCCTAAGACACTGATAACAGCTTGCAATTCTGACAAAGTACAAGAAAGTTTTGATGCTTTTCTTAAATGCACTTCCCCAAGCATCAGTCCACAAGCCTGACAGTGACAACAAAAACAAAACAACAAAACAGAAAAAACAAAAAAAACACAAGCCACCCATTGGTTCCTCATAAACGGTAGGACTGGAAACATCATTTTACCACTGAGCATTCTAGAGCAGATTGCTCCTTAAAGTTTAGTTTCTTTTTATTTAAAGGGGCCAAACAACTAAAATTAGATGCTGCTGGAGAACCCTCAGCAGGTCCTGCACAAAGGTTCACCTCACTCACTGTGTCTGCAGCAAGGAGGTGCCCAGCGCTACTACTCGTGGGACAATTGAGAGTGCTTTGCTGCCCTAACATTATGGCTTGCGTGGTACTTATTGAAGGATCCTACACCAAAGACGGGTGGCTAAGCCCTAATAAGATATTAAAAACAAACAAACAAAAAAACCCAATCCTTGGTAAAGCATTCCACAAACCATTTCAAACAGCTTAACAAAATTCAATACAGACTGAAGAATGAGTTACAGAAAACAGCGTGTAAAAGTGTTTTACGGTATGCCTTTAAAGTGTCTAGTTAGGAGTATGAGAAGACAGAAAAATTTGGTAAGACTGAAAGGAAGAGGTAAGTGTTTAAAGTGAGATTTGGAAAAAGATGAATTGATGAGTCAGAAGGTAGAGAAGGCTGTTCCGGATGGCAGAAGGTGCAGAGAAGAAGGCTCTCGCATCAGTGCTGAGATTGTGGAAAGGGTGAAAGACATGCTAGATGAGCACAGGGAGCAAGAGAGGGAGTAGCACCAGACCAGATCAATCTTATTATTACTTTTTTAATTTCTTCTGCATTTTTAGTTCTTTAGGGATGGGAAGTTAAGCTGAAAAACAAACAAACAAAACGTTACAAGAAAAAGAGAAGCAGCACAGAGTGCAAATAGGCAGTTTTGAGTAAAAGAAAGCCATCATTCAAGAGGGGACAAAGACACCCCACAACCTGTCCACATTCATCTGTGCCCCCACCTCAGAACTGAGCAGCAACATCCATTGTATTTGTTAATACCAGACATAAAAATCTTACTGAACATCAATTAAGAGTTGCCATGCTCTTCTAAAACAAATAAAAGTATGTCTAGAAATTAACCACAAGATTCACAGGAATCTACCTAAGACTGAATTATCAGTCTATGGGGGGTGGGGGAGGGAGGAATCACACACACACACCTTGTGCCTTTACTCAATACTTTCAGTGGCCTGCCCAACTTAGTAATTTGATTAAGAATTGTCTTTGAGCAAAAGACAATCTCAAAGGCAGTCTACTACTTTACGGTAGTAAAGTAATTTGCGTTATAACTTGTGTCTTAAATCAGGCTCTAGGTGGCCAAGAAACAGGAGAAATGTTTCTAGTGTTAAGGATAACCCCTCCCCTCTCTTTTTTTTTTAAAAAATGAAAACCATATGCCTTCAAAACAAGTTTTTCCAAAAGCATTTCAGAAGATATTAAATATGCATGGCAATGTAAAATTCAAAAGAGTCTTCTGCTGTTTAGGACTCCTTCATTTAAATAGGACAAAGATCTTAGATCTCTCCCCACTACTCTGTACGCTTAACTCACCGCACAGCAGCCATTTCCATGTAAGATACTATTTTTGTTGTTTCCCCCTTCTCTGCTCCTGGAATGTTACGGAAATTCCCAAAACTTTCCTCCTCCCCAGATGTTAAAACCCAAGCTGTGAAAGGAGTAGACTACACACAGTGTATAAAAAAAGTTTAAAAGTAGCTTTTTGCAACCTTATTCACTGAATCCAGCGATAGCAACTACATACATGTCAAAATTAACTTGAGGCAAAAACTACTACTGAAGGACCTTAACTAGACCTGCTTAGCACTTCTGCTATTACTCACAGTAGATGAAATTCAGCTTCACATTCGATAGTCTCAATACTGGAAATAATACCTCATTTATATTAAAATGCATGAACTGACTTCCTGATCAAGAGGAGGTGTTTTTTCTTACAGCCAGTTGGTGCTAACAGAGCACCACACAAGCAAATACGATTTTCCTTGACTGTCTGGAGGACAAGAGTGCTTCAGTTATGCATCTTGATAATCAACTGCTGAGCTGGGAGCTGCCATAAGAAGGGATGCATTCAGATCCCACCTCAGCTGGGAAGCAAAATACATTAGCCTGATCCTCAGTAGAAGTAGTTTAAACCATTGGCTTTTTACTTTAAAACTGCACACGTACAGTCAACTGAGTAGTGATGAGATGCATCGTGAGAACATAAGTGAAATCATGTTCACGTTCACTTCTTAATTCAGGCCCTTCAAATAAGATAATTAACTGATTCTTACACAAACACTTTTCAAAAACTCAAATTCAAGGAGAAAAAAAATTCCCCTATGTTGTTAATCATGTTGTAGTACAATTTCTACCATAATGAGAAGAGAAATATGGAGCAGTAGAGAGACAGACTGAGATGAGGCAGTGAGATAGATGAAAGTGGTGAGGAGTAGTGTGGGTAACTACTCAAGGAGATGAAAAGAAAAATAAGGTTTCCCAGTTAATCTACAGACCTAAAAATAATTAATGCCCAACGCTATATTAAGGTTTCGTAGCTGACAGGATCATTGGAAGACGGGAAACAAAAGTTAAAATTCCTAAGAGCACTGTAACTCTGCCAGACTACACATCCCATTTGTTATGATAAAATATTTTAACAGCCTAATATTAAAACTACATGTTCAGGAAGCAAAATAGGAATATTACATATAGTGTCTACAAGTATCTGAACAGAGACACAGTTAGCTACTTCTTAACCCAGTAAGGTAGGCAACACTCCTATTTAAACCAGTTCTGACAAGCTCCTTACCATCCTGATGTTAAGGTTGCAATGTTAGCCCTGTGTTACTGTTTGGTATATTTAGCTTTCACAGGTTTGTTCCCCTCCCCCCTAATTAAATGCATGTCACAAGATAGATGGGCATATTCCCTGATGGTGCTAAGAGATTCACCTGTGAACTTTAAGGAAGCTGAAACTGTAACTGGCACTTACCAGGCTATATAGCCAGCTTCCAAGCATCCACACTGCATCTAGAACCAAAAGATTTAGACGTTCCCTCAAACTAGAGTAGGCAGAGATGCTGAGGCCTGGAGACCCACACTATTTAAGTTCTCGTACCACTCTATAAAGACATAGAATCAGAACCACATGTGTGAATTAAAAAACCCTACTGGCCAAAAACACACTGACTGGACTTCAGGCTGTTACACAGCAGTGAGCTTTAGGCTAAGGCAGCACTGACAGTACTGAGCAGAACCACATCCACCACGTATGTCTGTGTCCACGCAACTTAAACCATCATAGGAGAACACACGTCATGGAGGCTCAAGGTTTCAACCCCGCGCAACATTCCAGAAAACTTTAAATTCCTTGACAAAGTACTCCCTAGTCAAGACTGTTCAGATATGTTTTTACTGATAAATACAAGGTTGGGTTTAAAGAATGCACTTGTTTCCCCTCGCCCTGCAACAATACCAGGATGTACTGCACGTTAATGATGAGATGTTAAAATAGTAACCGCATAAGTCAGAGGGAGACGCCCTACTAACAAAAGTAGTTACAAAATAGCAGTACAAAACAAAAATCAAAACAAGTAAGTATACTGTAAATGAATTAACACGTTTCTAGTTTTGAGTGAATGGGTGCCGCATTAAAAAGGTCTAGAACTGATATCCAATTGATTTTAGTACACTAGAGCAACTTTTTTAGTGACTTCTCTTCAGGTTTCAGGGAAACGCAACAAAATCTGTTTAACTTCTATTAACTTAATTACGATCTGCAAAGATCCTGAAGTTGTACACGTAGAAATTTTTAACATCAAGTTTGGACGTTAAAAAAAAATTTCAAGTACATGAAATGTTGGCAAATGTTAGTGTTTTTAACCTCTTGAAGTTTTAGGCAGTTGGCATAAGTTGTTCTGTGGTGCTTTCAGTGTTATTGTTGCCTACATAGTAGCTTAGCAGAGATAGTGTTACAGTCGTATCTGCCTCTGTAAAAGGACTAGTAATTTAGTAAGTTTTAAAGCAGTACATTTTAAAATATTTGCATTAAATTTCCCAGAAGCTGTAAGTAGCTTTAAAAGTTTCAGTACTTCCAAACCCATTTCACATTCTCAAAAATCAAAAGGAATTGAGAGCACCTTGCTGTTAGGAGCTAGTGGGTCTAAGTCATACTATAACAAGTTGTTTGCCTCTTCTTCATTTCCTTTTAAACAAGGAGAGATGTGTTTTAAAAATACCTTGTGACCAAGTATTTTTCAGATCTTCCCAGTTACTTAAAGTTGCCCCATGGACAAAAATCCTTCACCACAGCAAAAATTAAAAGAAGTCTATTTTGTCTGCGCGCTTGCTTCTCTACTTCCTGAACACCAGAACACAAGCTTCAAAAATCAAGGCATAAATCTCAAAGCTGTAAAAAAAACATTATCTACAGCGTACAAAATTGAGGGACCTTCAGGTTACAAATACTTGTTACAGCCATTCTTACCAGTTATTTTTACCAAGTTGATGAATAAAGAACCTGCAAGCAAGTCAAAAGATCTTTAAAATAAAGGAAGATGTATTGTTTTGGATGCCAAACCTACCTTACCTTAAATTGTGAAATTAGAGTAACAGCCAATTGCATTTGTTCAGGCAGCCCATTTTCAAATAGGTTTAAAAGGTTTAAAAGATTGAAATAAAAAAAAAAAAAAAAAAAAAAACCACGAACTCACTCTCTTGAAGTCATTCATATTTGTTGCTTGGACTGGAGTTCCAATAAATGTGAAGTACGTAATTCTTGTTGTCTCTTCATCACCATGATTGGACTGGACAAATAACTAAAAAAAAATCCAAAATGCAAGAGTTAAGTAAAAAGTCCATTTCTCAATTAATGCATAAAATCTATTAGGCTCCCCAAATTTTTGAACTAACCAAACAAGGCTTTCATTTAGAAATACCTTGTTATCCTTCAGAGACACTGTTGTCCACTTACTTTAAATAATTATATAGGATACTACTACTTTTGAAGAAATTTGTTAAGGGAAAAAAATATATTTCTTGGGTTTTCCCCAGTTTCCACTTCTAATCTGAGACCTCACACAGCAAATGAAAAACTTTGGATTTAAGAAGTCAAAATTCACTATTCACTTTATTCTGATTTCAAATGAAGTTAAATATTGATTTAACTATGTTTGCTGAAACCCACAGGACTACTCATAAACAAACTTCATTGCAATGCCTTTATAATTACGTGTTTTTCACCATGAATATTCAATCTATGATGTTATTTCAAGGTTTCAAGAAATACCAACCTTCTTTTGAAGTGCAAATTAAGGAATTAAAAATAGATTAGGTCAGTCCTTAGTTAACGCCGGAACCACTACACTTTAGCAAGCAGACAAATGACATTTTTTTGCATGAAGTATTAGTAGTAAGGAACCTGGACTCAGAAGAGCAATGAGATGTTTGTGGATCTCTCCACACTTTATTGTGAGCATGGGGAAAGGAGGAATGAGGAAGGCAGCAGGTAGTTGGGTCAGCAGCAAAGAAAAGAGAAAGGAGAGGGAGGACAACAGATGGGCAAGGGAAGGCATGCATCGCAAGCCCATTCCACAAGCAATAGCAATAACTGCTAAGATGTCATTCCTGTCTCAGAAATTGTCTGTGCTGCAGACCACCAAATGTTGAGGGTACATATCACTAAATGCTTGCCCTGTATTTACATATTTTTTGTGGCAACATGGGATGCTTGAATACATATGATAAGCTAGACGGATGGCTGATCTAAACCAGTACAGACATTCACTCCTCTTCAAGTAACTTTTCACTACAGTTGGAAGACCATGTATTTTCCTATAAAAAGGGGATGCATGGCAAGTCAGGGTTGAAGTACTGAAAAGCATCACAGAAAAAGTACTTTTTGAACAGGAAAAAAAGAGAAGAGCATGTCAGTAACCAACCTGTTGAACAGAGAATGTGACCTGCCATTTGTTTAGTGAAATTCTGTCTCAGAAGCAATATTAAAAGTAAATAAGGAGACAAAGACTAAACATCTTTGCTGATTCAGTGGCAAACACCACTGAAGAAGTAGTAGTGAAGAGAAACACAAAAAGAGAGAAAAAACATACTTAGACCATATGAATTAGAAATATGTATAGAATTAATAACTAAAAACAGATAAGCTAACTAGGTTAGGAGCCAAAGAAACTTAGCAGCTATGTATATATATAAGGTATGAAGCTGCCACTACCGACATGGAAGTGTTCAATAAATATTTCTGATTATACTTGGAAGAAAAGCAAAACAATTTACGCATGTGACAGTTGTATCTCCTCCAGCTTATTAGGAACTAAACAGAAGATTTTTATCAGTAGGACACTAAGTGAGTAGAATTTCTTAACCTGCACTGGAAAGCCGGAAGGCTGACGAGATGTCCAGCCTTCTCATTTTTAGGAAGTCTTAAATACAGCGTTCAGGTTTAGCCAGGAAACTAGGAGAGTGCTACTGTGGTGTCCACATCCAAAGAGCGCAAAAAAGTGGAACATCTCGTTAATCACGTTATCATTTGTCTGGCACTTGTACATCAGCCTGTATAAAGCTGACACAGGATTTTCTTGAAGAACAAATACATAACTTGTACTTGTCAGCACAGCTTTGTGGAACATAAGCCTGTTGACAGATCCCCACTTAATTTGGGGGAGGTTAAAGTTGTCATCTAGATTGTAAAGGTAGCTTCATGGACACAACAGACTTGGAAAGGAGTTACTTAGATTCACCAACCATTACATTTAAAATAATTATCAGTAAAACATGCTAAACGTGAAAGTGGGCAACTGATCTAAAATGCAGTCCAGTTCACATCATGTAGAGCATTTTCTTAGAACAGAAGTCAGGGGTCATGCAGGACAACACAATACTAGAGGAAACAGTGCTCATGCAGTACCAGGACAACGCCAGCATGAATCAAGTCCAGCACCTTTTTAGTCCTAGCACATATTGTACTAGAACCCATATTTTTAAAATGGAAGATGAGAAACTGAACCTGCTTTTAAGAGGCACAAAAACTATGCGAAATGTGCAGAAAGTATCTCACAGCTAAATAATTTGAAAACTCATTAAAAGACAAAAGAGATTTGATTATAGCATCGAAAATCCCTCAGAGGGACCAGGTACTGAGTTTAAAGTCAGAGTAAATACCTCATTTGATACTCAGGAGGGGAATAGCTGTCTCATTTCAGTAATCAGACTACTGAAAAAAAAACAGGATTTCTTGACTCCTGAACTCTTCAAACAAAGATAAGATGCCTCTCAAGAAGGTGTGTTAGTAAAAACATTGTGCTAAACAGCATACTAGCTCATGAAGAGATGAAAGTAAACCTTATGTCACATAGGCCAAAACATACATTGCACGTGCATGACCTTGTCTCACCTGAAATTCAAACAAATCTATGTTTAGTATGAACATGCAGCATGCAACCAGTTGAGAGCAACTAAGAATGTTTGCAATCAAACAAACATGCACGGCGTTTTAAAAAGCTATGAAGTCCTCAGCCGACACAGATCTCAGAACGGAAGTTTTACTTACAGTTACACTGTTAACATTCTGAAATTTTACATAGCGAAGCTGGACAATACCATCTTCTTTAATATCCTCTGGTGTTAGCTCCAGGGCTTGAGTTGGTTCGCTTCGTTCTGCTTCCTCAAAATCCATAGATCGAGGAAGGTTAATAAAAATTTTTATGTACTTTGGACCTTGCCCTGCGTTAAAATAAATTAGTGACTTTAAAAATGCAACATGTGGGATTCAGTTGCTTAAGCAAGTTTTTTTAAATGCTGTTTGAGAAGCCCTTGCAGATCCCATAGTCTCTAGCTACCACTCTAGAAGTCTTCTATAGTTCCAATACTTTCATCTGCCAATCCTAAAGTGACACCCTGGATATTGTAGAATATCTGCAGGTGCACCACCCGCCTATGCTTACGCGACAGAGTTTCACAGAAGAAATGCAATTAAAAAAATTTTTGAAACTAACAACTTTACTTTGTCATATAACACCTGAACATTTTATATAGCTTTGCATTATGCTAGTTATGCTAGACTTTTTAGTAGGTCTCACATTTAACTCTTCAATTAATCATAGGTTTCTCCTTGCAGGAAGTCAAAATATAGTAAATATTTATATTTGCGTCACAGCAAATACTGAAGTACCAAGTCAGCATAACATCAATGCAAGACCGTTATTATCCAATTCATTTACACCAATTTTACTGAAGCTATTGCAGGATTTGCTGAGGGCAAAAGGTTCCAGGAACAACAGTTTCACTTTTAGGAATTTCAGTTAGATGCAGACAAAGCTCTGATTTGGAATATGATTGAATAGACACACTTTACTCACCGTTATCTGGCCCCTGAAGTTTCATAGAATAAAGCTTGACAGGTTGACTAAAAGCTACAGTAATAAGTAGCTGTGGAGGAAAAAGGTGGTGTTAAATACTATCCTATTCATTCATAATGAAATAGCACAATAGTTAATCAGAAATAAGTCTGAGCTTTGAAACAGAACCAGTTATTTACATTCACTATATTCCACACACACGAGTCTGTCGCTTTAAAGCATCAGCACATGCTATGCTGCTTGGAAATTATTTATATATAAAGGGATGGAAAACTGGAAATGTTATAGCAACCTCTGCATGTAAATCTTGCTTCTATCCTACTACCATCCATTACTTACATTATCATAAGGATATAAAGACAAATTCTTCAGAAAAAATGTCTGTAGACCAGACCATCACTGAAAATATCTGACTTAGAAACATAAGCATCTACTGTACCTGCTCATCACAGTCTGATTCCAGGTAGGTAGCGTCTTTACGTAAACAATTATCAAAGCCATGCTCATCACTTTCGTTAAGACATTCACAGCCAGCTTTATTGATAAATGGCATTAAATCCATCTGAAAGTAAAAACAAGAGCATTGCTGGGTGCGTAAGACCTGTGCCATCAACTGTCTTGGGATTAGAAAACGTCTGAATTAATGGAATTCTTCATTCAAAACATTAGAAACAAAAGCAAAACACATAAAACCTCAAGGTTCATATCAGAAGAGCTTTCAAACAAAAGCTACAGATACGGCTGTACTTGAATTTATCCTTTTCGTAACTCACTGAAGTTTTTCCCCTATATTCAAAGTCCCACATCCCTGGAACACAAGTTTACTATATCCAGAAGAAATTGGGCAAAGGGAGAATTTTCAGATACGCTTTTGGTAAACAAAGACTACAGCATCATTAAGTCCTCACACCACAACATCACAAACTGACACCAAGACTTGCAGCTATGATCAATTTAACAGAAAACCCAGAAATAGGCCTCCCCAAAAATATACTATCTATTGCAGAGTAAATTAAAACACTCTCACTATAGCTGTTACTGGGCTCTATATGCAAAGCTAGTCTCATTTCACTCCCCGCTCCATCCCCACAAGGCCCTGTACGCTAATTAATGTTATGAAATTAAGTTTCCCAACCCTTTATCCATATATTTGGGTAAAGCTCAGAAGAGCAGAAAATAGAAGCTATTTGATTCACCGTAAACAACCTGACTTTACTGCAGAGCTCTTTCAGAAAGTGCCCAACTAAAACCTCTGATAGACACATACTGGCAGGTTAAAGCGGCCCCTGTCCACACTGTAAAGCTTCAACCTTTTAAAAGGTGATGTTACCGCAGAGGTAGAACAGTCCAAATCAGTCCCCAGATTGCTAGAATTTTTGGCCTAGTAACTGAAGTAAACCAAGTCTGATTTAAGCATAATAAGCTGGGCTAAAATCGAGTATTTCATATCTTAGGACCTAAAGCCAGAAGACAAACTATCTCAACATCAGGATGTAGAGTCTTGGAACAGTCTGAATGTAAGAACTAAAGGAACTTCCTTAAGTATGAAAACCTAAAAAGGCCTTCTTATAGACATGATATATTAGATCCCAAAGGATAATACATCTCCTTTAAAAGAAAACCCCACACAAGAGCTTGAAAAATACCGTGTACTACAACTCAGGCTGCGGTTTCATGACACTATAACTAAATCCAAACACAGGCTGCTGAGGGAACTGTAGTTTCTCCATCCTACAGCTCATTTCCTGTATCCCACTGCTCTAGCAACTCTGTTGCTCTGGACAAAAAGTAACACTTAGTGCTCCCCTAGCATTCCAAGAGAGGCTTAGCTTTCATCTTGCCTGCTCAGAAGATTCAAGGTAAGACGGGAGAAGAAACATGCAGCTGAGCAAGAGGAGGATACTTTCTTGAAGCCAGTGGCAGTCAGGATTGGATCAAACATAAAATAAAGCTGCATTTCAGCCCACCACTGACTCAAACGAGCCTAGCAGGAATTCTGTATAGCCCTGAATTTACTCAGGACTCGATTCATACGGGTAAGACGCCATCTACTGCAAAACTGATTTGTAATAAGAGACGTTATATTCGTCTCAATGCTAATCTAACTTAAAAGAAGCAGATACACACCAACCTCACCTATTTGTCATTTACTTAAAAGATTTGCAGTGTGTTTTGGGCTGCAAAAGTAACAAGCAAAACCTCTGCCTTTTGGCATTCCCACACTGGATTTCACCTTAATTATGTGAGTGTTCACACACAAAATGAAGCGCAATGCATACCGTGAAATAGTTAACAAGCAGTGGAACTGCTAGAAATTCAAGTGGTCTGTGCTCTTGCAGTTTATTTAAACGAGAAACATTCAGCTGCATTTGTATCCTGCTTGCATTTGTCAGATAGGATATGACTAGCTATGAATTCAGAATACTTAACCTCCAGAGAAACCTAGTTTTGCATTTAATAACGTGATTTTGGGTTCTACAGAAACTCATCACAGCTAAGTCAAACACACTAGATTTTTGCTAATGCAAACTAACGTTCTCACTACTGTACAGCAACTAGTTCATCAGTGAACTGTGACACACGATTTAGATGAAATGTAATACACCACATAGCTAACTGCGTTTATATATCTGTCAGAACAATAGACATTCTAATTTTAAGGAGTAATATTACACCAAGGATTTCCTGGAGAACGCCACCTAAGATGACAGCTCCAGGAAAGTGTTTTGTCACATTACAGTTCTCATTTACATGTGTTTGTTACTACAGCTGTCAGACATACTTATGATTTGCAATGCACAGTTGCCTTGAGGTAACATGAAAACATGCAGAACGCAGCGCAAATAGTTTCCTGGGCGCACCAAATATTTCTAATCAGATTGCTCTGTGATGGAAGTTTTGACCAAAACTTCCAAGTGTCCCTTTAAAGTTTTGATTTGTCTAGAAAACACGGGCATATCACGCCATCATGAAAATCTGTTCACAAATACTGCTTCTTTAAGGTTCTTTTAAATGCTCAGAAGAAAATTTGAGAAAGCCTTAAAGTTGGTTAAATGAGACTTTGATGCAAGATTTAAAACCTTCCAGTTTGCTAACATACATTTAGGAGTGCTCACTTTTCCATTTGTAGTTCATTCACTAACAATTCAGCAATTTCAGCTAAGTGCCAATGAGAAAGCCAGAATGTAAGACCAATTTAAAATTCAAAAGTTAAACAACAAGAGTTTTAACAAGAGTTAAAAATATAGATAAAATATCAATGTGTTAATACTACACATTTTTAATGTCAACATTTTTTAAACTTATTTTTCTTCCACATAAACTTAAGTGCATTTCAGTTACTCATATCTACTGGTTATTTAACGCTTTCACATTAAGAAAAAAAAAAAATCTCAGAAACTCTTATTAATGCAAGCAATGATACACAAGGAGAAAGGAATCATCATCTTGCACATTTACCAACCACTAAAACTTTATTAGGTTTCCTGACAGGGATCAGCAACTAACATCTCAAAAGAAAAGACACCCTCAGCTTGTCAAAACAGAAAAAGAAGTTCCTGATAAGTTGTCGTTGATGAAACGTTTCATTTTCCCAGTGGCTAGCTAAATATCTCTCCAAGCACTATCCTGCAGGAATTTGTCTTGACATCATTGAACATTTATGGTGATCAAGCAAACAGAAATCAGAACCTATCATAATGCTAAGCAACTGTTTTCTACAATAGGTAAAACAATTTCGACTCTCTGAACGCCTGATCAGCGAGTCGCTACAGTTACACGCAGTATCCCAGCAGAAACAAAAATGAAATGCATTCAGCATTAACTTGAAAGCAAGTTCATATTCAACAAAAGATAATTCTTGTATGCCACTCAGACCACGCACATCATCTTTTTCATGGATTTGTATTACATTATACATTCTAGATCCTCTTAAATTCTTTAAGAGGAGGAAGAATCTGAAAAAACTTTTTGCAATACCATTCACTTTTGAAAAGATTAGAAATTAGGCACAATAAGATAACATTTATCTAACAATACTGCCCCAAAGGCATGCCATTTCAGGGCAAGCTGCTGTAGGACAAGATGGATCCAGACTATTACGAAGGTTAATTCCTTTGGCAAAAAGGCAGTTGTTTTTTTTTCCACTTAAACAAATCCATATCCTATTTTTATCACTGCTGCAATATGCTACATCCATTACTTCCTTAGCATTGAAAAGCATCAAGAAGAGAGAACAAAGTTTGGGGGTTTGTTGTTGTTTGGGGGGGGGGGGTTGTTTTAAGAGATAAAAGAGATGAGATGGAGAGGATTAAAGGAAGGGTAGGAAGGAAGAACAGCAAGAGAAGAGGGGGAAAAAAAAAAAAATCACATCAACCTACCACCACATAAATAACAGAGATTTCTTAGGGAACAACCAGAGCAAAACTGTCCAAGGTTTTTGACAGCTATGTATGACTGTCATTTTCCCATGGAAATTTTTGCATTTAAAAAAAGTGTTTTGAGTAGACAGAGATGCCTGATATGGACACAGATAAGAAGCAGAATAAGCAACCATAGCAGAAATTTCCTCATGAAACATGAAACTCACTATTTTAACCATTATTTTTCTCTTAATACATTTTATAATGCTACAACAATGCTTACTAATATGTACATGTTACACATGTACATATTTGAATTTTTAATTTTGTCTGAAAAAGGAAACCCAGAGAGGTGATCTTCCCAAAGTCTGGTGGAATTTGCATTGTTTCTGGTGGAAGCAGCATTATTTGTTTGGCTAGGGTAGGGTATGTTTAAAAAGCAACAGATTTTTCATGTGTTAAATTTATGTAAACATCAAAAAAATTTTAAGAGAAGAGATGCATACATATCCTTTTGGGATATCTGTATCTTCATTGTTTCCAGGGTCATTCTCCAGGTGCTGTTTAATTTTTTCTTCTAAACCTACAGCATCTGCTCCTTGATACTGGTCGATTCGCACTTTGTTTCGAAAAAACAGAAATGTTGGTGTGGCTGATATATTATTGGTAGCAGCTGTTCCCTAGAACGCACAAATTAGTTACAAGTGTTACCTAACAGACTATTACTAATATTAGACAGAAACATTAACTTGCTTCACTTAGATAAGGATGTACATGTTACATGTTAATCAAGCTTTGTCACCTCAAATGTCACAAACAATATTTGCTATTTTATAAACAGCTGTAACTCAACTGCCAATTTAAAATACATTAATTCTTCAGTTTCTCCTAATTCTTTATGTATTTGACTATTCTTTGAATAAACTTGTAAAAAGATTTGTTAGTACATCATAAAAGTCACTGTACTTCCTTGTTCTCAAAAAGCAATGTCTGTTTGAAAGTGGAGGTCTGCTTCATTTAACACATCTATTTTACAAGCTTTTCTTTACAGCTGTATTCCTCCTCCCCCCTCCCAAGCCACATCACTCCCAGGAAGTTGCAGCCTGTGAGCGTCAGTGACTTCTGTTTGATTTCTACCTCTATTTATATTTGTTATGCATCCATAGTAGCTTTTCCACAACTTTGCATAATTCAGTGTCATTTACAAATGATGTTACCATTTCATATTCATCTGTCTCCATTATCATCAGTAATATCTGTAGTAATTCAAGACACTTTGCACCATTGCTGTATGTTACAATAGTTTTGAGTAATATTTCAGAGACACCTAGTCCTATTAATCAGATCAGTTTATTGTTTCTCATTTTGATCAATAATTACGCTAGAATTTGTTTAGAAAAACTTAACTTACTCTTTTTAATTCACACTCGTGCTACCTTCCACACTTAGCTGTACTGTCTAAATAGTACGTGCAGCAGCAACCATTAAACTGTCCGTACATTATTTAAACGAAAGATATCAAAACGGTAACTCCAAGAATACTTTTTAAAATAAGTGTAGGTTTTCACATATTTGCATGTACCCTAATTTTGTAGACTTCTACAATATAACTGTTCACGATTCACGAAACTCATAACAGCCGCAGTCTCTTATGATATATTGTCTGAACAATTTTCCTTCATTATCTGCTCTTTCTCTTATAAGGTCTAATTTCCTAGCTAAAAATACGTTTCTGAATACCAACCTGGCACTGATGTACATCCACCTCCAAAAAAGTTGCCTGAGGATATTTGTTACTCAGGGCATTGAAAGCTGGAGCTATCCTTAAACAAGGCCCACATCTGTGAAAACAAAACAAAGTTTCACAAAAAGACGGTGTTAACTTAAAAACACCTGCCCCAAACAGAACGTGCACGTCTGTGTTCTTTTCCTTGGTACACGTCAAAATAACCTTCCTACCTGGCTGACAGATGGTGAGTAATCCTGGTGATACAATTAAGAACGACATTTAGAAACACATCACAAAGTGTTAATCCCCACTTTCTTAGACAGTTTCAATATCACATGATTACCTGCACCTATTAATTAAAACTAACTACACATTTTCTGTCTAGCGTGTTTAGCTCTAGCACCTTTCCCTGCAAAGCAAAATCCTGCTAAGACAAGTAACTATTGAGGGCACACAGTTGCCTGCTCTTCCTGAAAGCAGCAAAATACTCTCTCAATAGAAAAGTAGTACTAATGATCCAAGTTAGCACCTGTGAAAATATTATCAACAGTAAAATCTCTATAGATGACTTGAAATGCTTCATACTAACATATTAGAATTCTATGATTCCTACTGAAGGTTTATTATGGTAAAACTCATTTACTAGAATTGCTTACCAGTTACTGCAATACTTACTAAGCTACAGTATAATAGACCTGACTTCCGCCAGCATAACTGCATCAACTTGGGTGAAAAATATGTAATTGTTAACAAACATACCTTTGGTGCAGAGATGTGCCTATGTTGACACAGGAATAACCTTACAACTTAGCTTGTTGTGGAAGAAGCAGTTAAAAAAAAGAAACATTAAAAAAAAAAGTAGAAATTCCATCCAACAGCACCCAACGTATGCTACACCTAAATCAAGAGAGTTCTGTGTGAATATGCCAACATGCGCAGCTGTAGAACAGCACAAACAAGGTCTAATTCACCCTTCCTATTCTCTCCTGTTTGAGATATGAATCCATGGGAGCATAGCAAGGCAAACCTGTAGACATCTACATGCTGAAGACACCAAGGCACTGCTTTAAGTAGAACCTAATAGCTTAGCTGTAGCCAAAACATTTTCCTGAGCACAGGCACTGGCATTATTAGTAACTGCAGAAATCGGCAAGACCTCTACAGTGAGGTATGAAGTTGCCCTACAAACAAAAGAAAAAACAAAACCATCGCCTAACAGTCAGGCATCAAATACGCGTACGCTCCCGGCCCGGCCCGGCCTAGCGGGGCCTCACGGCGGCGGCGGGCCGAGGCGGCACTCACCCGCGCATGGTGAACTTCACCACGGCGAGGCGGGAGCCGGCGGCGCTGAGCTCGGGCTGGAACTCGGTGTCGTTGGCGATCACCTTGACGCCCACCATCCTCGCCGGGCCGGGCCGGGCGCAGGCTCCCCTCGGCGGCGCGGCGGGGCGGCGGTGGCGGCGGGCGGCCCTGGCGATGTGCAGCGTCACGGCGCGAACGGCCGCCCGGCATGCACCGCTCGGCGCAGGCGCAGGCGCCGCACGGCGCGGGCGCGCCCGCCGCCCTGACGGTAGGCTCCGCCCCCTTCCCTCCACGCCCAGCCCCGGCGCCGCCAGCGCCATGTTGGTCGAGGGCAGGGAGCCCGCCGCTGCCGCCGCCGCCACCGCCGCCGCGCGGGGGGAAGGGAGGGGCTATCGGCCATTTTAGCTGGGGGCGGAGGCCATCTTGGTCGAGGGCAGGAGGAAGCTGAGCGTGGAGGAGGAGCCGCCATGGCGGGTGGGCTGGGAGGAGCTCGCTCCCGAGGGCCGTGGCGGAGGCGGGGCGGCTGGGGCTGAGGAGGACGGAGGAGGAGGAGGAGGAGAAGAAGGGCGGTTATGGCTCTGCCTTGGTAACGTGGCCGGGCCGACTCAGGCCCCCTCCCGCGGGAGGAGGCAGCGGCGCCCACCCGCGAAGACGCGGAGCTTGTGGTAACCTCCAACTGAGTTGAGGCTGCAGAGCCACCTGGCAGCCCCCGTTTTCCCAAAAGTCACACGTCCGCTCCTCAGGGAAACAAGAGGGAAAAGGGGGAAGAGCGCCAAGCGGCTCCCTTTGCAGGCCTGCAGCGGCAGGCCAGAGCCGAACTGGAAACACGGCAGGACGCAGCTCAGGCTACAGTCCCCTCGCCTTACAAACAGCGTTTTATCGCAAAGGGGACATTTCGCGATATCGTGTAAATTAGAAACAAGCAGCGTTTTATTCTGCGAGTCATCTATTAGTAACAGTTCAAATACAGGATATATTTCCTATAGGATCCTACTTCCTTCCCTAGGTGCAACTGCTCTGCTGCGGCTGTTCAGAGGAGCGGAGAAGCACGGAGCCTTTTTCTGGGAGGAACTTTGGCTGAGGCATCGCTGCCCAGGCTGCCTCTGACTGTTAATACTAGACGTACAAAATCAGCCAAGAAACGCGTGCGGATGTCAAAACAGCCCCTCCCACCCCACCTCCTCCAGCGCGGTTTGTCTGCTCTGACACGTCCCCCTCCTGCGTGCTGAGCACCTCGGCAATAGAATTGCAGAAGGAAAGATGGGTTGCGGTTGGAAGACACCTCTGGAGATTGTCTCGTCCAAGGGGGGTCAACTACGGCAGGCTGCTCAGGGCTGCGTCCAGCCGAGTTTTGAATATCTCCAAGGACAGAGGCTCCAAGAGCTCAATGGACAACCTGGTCCAGTCTTTGACCACCTTTGCAGTAAAAGCGTCGTCTTCTTTTTAAGTTAAGCACCCTCACACTGAGATACCTTATGTTTAATTTGAATTTCCTGTATTTTGATTTTTGTCCATTCCACCTGTGTTTAATGGTCAAGTGGAATTTCCTGTGCTGCAACCTGTGCCCATTGCCTCCTGTCTTGTCACAGGGCACCACTGAGAAGAGTCTGGTTCCATCTTCTTTACTCCCCCCATCAGGTATTGATATACATTGAGAAGATCCCCCCAAGCCTTCTCCTCAAGGTGTACACTGACAATACAAATAAAACACTGCAAACAAAGTTTAATGAAATGAAAATATTTAAATATTGTATTATCACATTCTTCTAACAAAATATTTTCGGTAACTCAAAAAACATGTCTGGGCCTTTTATAATGTGTAGGTTAAATTTAAAACAATCTATGTAAACATGAAAGCAAGAAAAAATACCGACTTATTTTGTAGTATAATTCTGCATGATTTTGACCAACACAGGCTTTAGGAATTTATTATCATAGGACAACTGGAAAATCTCTATTCTTCCAGCTGAAAGTAATTCACATGCAAAATAGTCTGCTGTTCCAGACAGGCATCTGTTCTTCTTGGATGATAGGGTATTCATACTCACTTACCAGGAGTCACATGGCTGTATGTAGTTTGCATATATATATATATATATTTATTTATTTATTTATCAGCATTACTTTTATCATCAAAAATATACCCACATAGTCACAATATTTGTTTCTAGTTTTATATTCCAGAGTTGAATTGAAATTGCTTGCTAATTCAACAGCAATGAAAATTTGGAGTTGATCACCTTTGTCTTTATCCATCAGTTCCATCATAGGGAACTGGGGGTATGGAATATATTTGATACCAGTCCCTATTTAGGTAACATATGTACCAACATATAGTAAAGCCAGTTGTGAACTAATTTCACTCTTTTAATTAATTCTGGCAAACAACAAATGCTGTTGTTAAACTGCAGAAATATTTTTTCCTTTCTCTCCTAAACAGTTGTGAGGTATTTGCTGTACACTGTTAAAACAGCTGATGGGAAAAAAACAATCATCACCACTGTAATACCATTAATAACATCAACATCTCTGTTAAATTTGTATGCAGCTAAAAACAATTATTCACGCATACCAAAAGCTAACAGTAAAAATGCTGCTTCAGTTGCAAAGAAGATAAAGTTAATAACCTACTATGCCTTGTTAGCTCAGTCCATAGGCAAGGCTCGGAAAACAAATCAGGCTTATGTAGGTTGCTACGTTGGTTGCTAAGGCCTCTGCTTCATTTCATCTGTAGGCTGAAAAATGTGAAGGGAATGAATTATCTCAAAATAGGATAAGTTAAAAGTTGTCCCTAGTTTTGGCAGTGTTTTGTGACATTGCAGGGAAGCCGCTTTAGCTCTTTGGTAGATAGCAATTAATTGTATATTTTTAAGTTTCCTGATGTTTTTATAAAGCAGAGTGTGGGTGATAACAACTGAAAAAATTAGAAGTCACGAATGATCAGAATCAGTAAGGGGAAATAAGCAAAGGGGAGACACTCAAATGTTTGTGTTAACTATGTTCCAAGATAAACTAAGTTAAAACGTAAGTTAAAACCAGAACTCCCTCTGCGGAGTTTTGCGATGTCATTACTGACGACTCATCACTACGCTGCTTGCCTGCCATCGACGCTTCCTGATAAATTTCACCGCGAGTAGCCTGGCAGATAATAGCATTTCTCATACTCGAACCCAGCAGTATTTTTAAGATACCGCCTCGTAGCTTCTACCATCGCCGAAGCCCTTTTGTAACGTTTTTAACCCCGGCGGGTATGATTCTCTGCACAACTGCCCCCGAAAGGGGCAGCGCTCCCCGCAAAGAAGCCCAGCGCGGCGGCGCTGCCGTCAAGCCTCCCCCGCAAACCCCGGCAAAGGCCTTCAGGCCGGTGTCAGCCCCGGCCCGGCGGCTGCGGGGCCCGGCGCCGAGGGAGCCCTGGCTGCCCGCGGCGCTGGGCCGGGGGTGGGAGGCCCGACGGCCTCAAGGGCTGCTGTAACGCTACGGCTCGAAGGCAAAACTGCCCCCACGCGGCGGCTTCGCCCCCGCAACGGACCGGCCGCCGCCGCCGCCATCCCGGCCAGGGGCCCGCTGCGGCCGGCCGAGCTCCGCGCAGCAGCCGCCGCCGACACCGCCCCCGTTGCCATGGCGACGCCGGCCCCCTCTGCCTGCCGTCAGTCACGACGCGCGGGGGCTTTGCGACAGCGGCGGCAGGAGTCGCGGCAGCCGGAGCGTGTCGGCGGCTCTGCCGCACCGGGCGAGGCGGGGGCGCGGTGCCCGCGCAGCCCTCCGCAGCCCCCGGCAGCGGCGGCAGGTGAGCGCCCGGGACGGCGCGGGGCGACGCGCCTACGGCCAAGCGGGCCTTTCCCCCGCACCCCGTCGGCGGGCCGGGCCGGGGCTGCCCCGCGGCGGCGGCGGCGGCGGGGGTGGGGGGCGCCGCCATGTTGCGGCGGCGGCGGCAGGCAGCCGGGCCCGGGCCAGCCCGTAGGCCGCAGGAGGGCCCGGGGCGCTGGCGCTCCGCCGGCTTTACGCGAAGCGCGGCCTCCGCCCGCCGCCTTCCGCCCTTCCGAGGAGTTTGAGCCCGGGGTGCGCCGGCGTCCCCAGTGCTTTGCCGGGTTTGGGGTTTGGTTCGCCGCGGGAGTCGCTCGTAAACTGCGGGTTACTGCCGGGGGGGAGAGCGCTCTGCTGGGGCTGCCGCAGGCATGACCCTTGCTAAGGAAATAGCTCGGAAATAACCCTTTACCGGCCGCTAGAGCAACTTGGTTTTCTTTTACGGCGAGTTTTCCATCGTATCGTGGCCTCTCTAGTCTGGTTCCCTTTTTTTTTTTTCCGTGAAAGCCGCGATCTTATTGGCAAATAGGGACGTGATTTAGAATTTGCTTGGGGACTGCTTTGTATCTGCTGTTCTTCATGTGATTGTGACAGTTTAAAACAAAAAGCAGGAAAAACGTGTGGTTTTCATGTGTCATCAGAGTAAGTGCCAGAAAAACCAGCAAATGGCTTTCAAAGTACCTGTTAACTGTAACAAAGGATTTTAAGTCCCGAATTGTTATTATTATTTCCCCTTCTTTCTTGTTTTATAAACTTCTGCGTGTACATGGGGTAAGGTTTCTTTTTTTCAATGCGGTCACTGATCTTACCTTCCTGTTGTTAAATACTTTCAAGTGAGACTTTTGTAATCGTTAACTCACCTGGGGAAGGCACAAATCTTTTGTTATCTTGTCATTGTTTTTGTTGCCGTATAAAGATGAGGGAAGAAGTGTGTCTGAATTAGTTGGGTTTTTCAGTTTTAATTTTAGAAAGCAAATTCCTATCTCTTTGATGGATTTATTTTTGATTTTGGGTGTGTTTGGAAGGTTTGGCAACATCAGAGTATTTTCATTTAGACTATAGTAATACATCATGGCAAAATAAAGACATACAGTCCTATGCAAAGAAGCAACCAGAAGACTGTATTGTCTTAGAGAGCTTGAAATACCAATATGCTATAAAATGCAGCAGTGCAAATTGATCATTGATATTATAGACAGATGAACCAGGATGATGTAGAGATATCAATAGGACAACGTTACTGGATACTCCTGATTTTGTTTGTTTGTTTTGGGTTTTTGAGAATAGCAGACTTGCGAAGTGATGCATTTTGAATCAACAGATTGCATGGGTGTAAAAGAAGGCCAGGTGCCCGTACTTCTTTGATCCTTGGTCAGCATAACGAGAGTGACAGTCTGGTTTGCTAGCTCTTGTTATTACCTGGCTTGAAATCTCTTATTCACTTCATGCAAACTTCCACGTAGCTTTGACCAAGTTCAAAGTAGTGGTTTAGTTCTCTCCTGCAGATATGCTTAGTTCTGCTTTAATGAGTACGGCTAGCGAGGCCAATGTGAATATTCGTAGTAGTAAAATTCAATGTGTTGTATTTAGAAAATCAGGGCTTTTGAAAAAGAAGTCCTTATGCCTCTTGGTTACGTAGGGATAAATCAGTTCTCCTTGACAACTACTTGATTGTTTTGTTGTCAGATGAGTCAAGCTGAATATCAGAATGAATGCACTTTACAGTTTAGCTCACCAGCTGCTGTCCAATTCTGTGTATTTGTGTCCGCGCATGTACGTGCGCATGCATGGGGGTGGGTCTGGCATTAAAACTGCCAGCCTTCCTATCTTTTTGGCTATGCCAGTTTCCCAACTTTGCCATCACCGTGAAAAATTCACTTCTTGGTGAAGCAAGCAGAATTAACTGTATGCTTGGAAAGGAGAGCTATTTCACCTGTTTGCCTATAACACTCTCTTAGTGAACAATTTCATTTTTGAATACTTATTTTTATAAGTATATTTTAGCACAAGGTTGCAACAATTTTTTGTTTTGTAGTTGCAGATCAGAAACTTGAGCCAGTAAATGGATCAAGTACAAAGGCATAGTTATCATTCCTTAGTTCCGGTGTTCTGTGCTTACCAGGTGTCTCCTGAAATGCTACTTATTTGTTACATGTGTCAAAGAACTCTCCTGATAATTGATTTTACAGTGGTTTATATCATGAGAGTATGGTCCAAAGTTTCTTTTACTTAAAGAACTGCAGGGCTGTATTACTGAAAAAGCATTAGTATTGAAAAGCTTTCTTAATTCTTTCTCAAACTCATTTTCTTAGATGAACAATAGGCTAGGAAAGCAAAAACATGATAATTTGCATTTGATGCCTTTGTGATGAATAAAAACAAAATGCAAAAAGACTGAAAATTACTGACAGATCTTCAGCAACAATTATTAATTAACAGAGCAGATTGTACTGACTGTTTGCACTTAATAATGGAATTGTTTGTTTAATCACCGTCCATTTAAAGAAAGTTATAGATGTCTAACACTTCTGACTGCAAAAGATTTCTGCAACTCCAGGTAAACCACTTTAGTTTTCTTCTCATCCACATTAACCCTTTTTCTGGAGCTCCAAGTATTAAATGGAAAAAGGGTATTGGTAATAATACCAAAAATTTCAGATTTTATAAAAAGCACTGGGTTATTCAAATGGAAGACATGTTGTAACAGAGGTGATCTTTTCCAATAAATTGTGATTGCCTTCATGTAAATGGTTTAGGAGAGCTGTTACAACACTTAACTAATGTTATTTCTTTCAATGAAAGATGCTCTAAGCGTGAAAGGTATTAGGCATTGAACATTTTGGCTTTCTTGAAAACTTGCAGTCCACTTAGGGTTTGTCCTGATGTCATGGGTGGCAGCCATCTCTATTTATTTTTGACAAATCTGAATAATAATGTAATTTAAATGCTATGGAAAATAGTATTAATGAGTGGAAAAAGTGGGTAGGGAAAGGGATGATTTATTCTTAACCTTCCTGAGCTTCTTTGAAGAACATAAGCACAGATGCATTTATTTAAAAGCAGACGTTCATTTGACAGTCTTTAATGGTTCATTTTGGAACGGTTATACACAGAGATGAAATATGATAGAGAAGCAGTCATTTCACAGATATATTTTTTTCTGATGGATTCTTTTAGCATCCATATGTATCCTGAGATTAATTCTTAAATGCATGTACTTTAATCCAAAGAAGTGTTTTATACGTTTCTTCTTTTACATGTCGTCTTAGCCTTTGCTCTGCTCTGTCAAAACAAAGCTAGATTTAGTTATTTTTATGCTCCTTTCCTAAAAGAAGTGTTCCATTTTACCGGTCCGCTTTGTAACCTTCCTGAGTACCTGCCTGTTCTACCTGAATCTGTCTATCACAGGAAACAGGCTCACGCAGAGCACCTGGCTCACTAAGCTCAGTCTGTGTAGTGTTATGCGACAGTACTCTGTTGAACATGAAGTTACTGGAGGGCTCTGTGAGTCTTATCTCCTTTTTGGGAGATACTGCGGCGCTTTGCTCTAGACCAGAGCACATCCATAGCAATTAGGTGTACTGTGCTTCGGAAAGTCACCAGGTAACTGTGAATTCTGGTGGTGTCACGTGGCATCAAGCGAGGTGCTGACTGCTTAATATTTGTGCACATAGAATAAACCTAAAACAGTTTTCTTTTTGGTGACAGAACTGGTATTACTTGTGGTGTTACTGGTATTACCTGTAGTTGTGGTTTTGTAGTTGTAGCAGTTACTGATGTTTTAAAGGTACGTGTGCAAGCTGTTACAACTAAGGCTAGTGACAGGGTGAAACATTTGTGTGCTTCTGTCAGTCTAGTCTGTGTTTTGAAAGTCATCAGCAGTGCCAATGACTGGGGCAGCGTGTTTAGGCGCACTGAGGTAGGATGTTAATTACCCCTTTTGTTTATCTTGCCTTGAGATGTCTCTAATACTGTATTCTGTTTTTCCTTCCTCTCCTTTAGCTTTATGTTTCCTGCTTGTGCAGTGTGTAATGTCATTATCCCTGCTTCGTTTTAAATATTTCCTGATATTCCTGAAATATATTGGGGGAGCGGGAGGGAGAGGGGAAGCACGTGCATACCAAATGCTGTAGTGGCCACAGCTGTTTCTCTGCACACAGGGCATGGAAATAGTACCAGCTAGCAGATTATATCCCCTTGCTAATGACAAGCACAAAAGAGAACTGGCTTTATTATCCCAAGGCAATGCAGAAGCAATAAGCCACTCTCACTAGCTTCTGGACTTCCTATCGTAAATTAATCCTGCGTGGTACTTTTTCTGTCTGCAAAAATCCTTATAATGAACGCTGTTTCGGGGCAAATAACTGATTCTTGAGTCTTGCAATGTTTAGGGAGATGTGTAAGCTTGCTAGTCAGCTATCTTATCTGCAAGTTGTGGGAAAACTTGAGCAAATTACCAATAAAATGAGATTTCAGGAACAGTTTGCATACAGGTAGAAGAAGGTTTATACATTTTTCTGTCTGTTGCCATCACTCGGCAAGATAAAAAGCATATGCAATTACAAGACAGGCAGAAATGGTAATGATTTTTGAAAATACTAGAATTAGTTTCCAAGTGTAAGTTGTGGCAGAAAGTCATAAGCCATGTGATCGAAGTTTTGAGTTCTGTGGTTTTTATGATGAATATTTCTGATTAGATGATATTCTCACTTGCTGCATGTTAGATTTTTTTTTTTTTTAATATGGCAGATGATGCAAGGGACAAGAAAAATCATGTAAATCGTGTGACTCTGTTTTCAATCTGTCATCAAAACAGTTATTTGAAAGTGTGACCTTACATTTGATCTTTGTCTATATAGCTGTGGTTATCAAACCTGATCATTCCCCTGATTGAACAGTAAGCTACTGTTAACTTTCAATTTTCCTGCCTCTGCCTTATATCTTTATCATCAGACCTTTTTTTTTTTTTTTGAAATCACTGTATGTTTTCTGTTTTAATACAGTTCAATAAGTTAGCTGGGGACAATTTGCCATAACTTATTAAACATGAAGGTGCAAGTTAGTGTTTAGAGGACTGTAGCTTGATAAAGAGATTTATGTGAGAGTCCTTGATTCCGTATTTAAGTAATATGTTGTATTTAATTCAATAGCTTTACTGAAATCGGAATTTATCCCAGATTGTCACCTTTGCCTAAGTATCAGCTTTAAACACTGCCATAGAAAGACTCACTTGACTAGTTTACCAGATTAATGTTCTAAATTTTTACCTATGTGAGGATTTAAAACTGATATAATATGATATTCTTTCAAATCCTTCTCTCTTACTACTGTAAAAATAGTGAATTTAATCTAATTTTTTTGGATGCTCTGGTAATTTAAGGGATCGATTTCTCCTTAAGTATGAAGAACACAACTGAAACACTTGTTAGGTGTATGTAACTAGCTAAATTATAATTGGAAGATATAGTGGACTTGATGAAAAAGGACATGGAAAAGGCCAAAGTACTCAATACCATTTTTGCCTGTTTTTTCCCTGGTAAGGTGAAAATCCATGGGACCAGGCAGTGGCTAGTGTCACTGAGAGACTCTTCCCTGTTGCCTTTGAAAGGCCATGGTGGTCTGTGAAGGTTCCTAACAGCTGCAAAAAGGCAAAGGTCAAACCCATCTTCAGGAAGGACAAGGAGGATCTGGGGAACTACAGGCTGGTTAGTCTGGCTTCAGTCCTTGAGGAGGCTACGGAGCAGATCCTCCTGGAAATTATCTTCAGGCACACGAAGGGCAAGAAGGTGTTTTCAAAGAGCAAATCACACCTGCCCAGTCTGCTTGCCTTCTGCGTGTGATGAGATGAGGCTGGCTCTGTGAGCAGGGGAGAGCAATGGATGTTGTATACCTTGACTTTAGGCCTTTTACACAGCCTCCTACAGTATCCTCATAGCCAAATTTGTGAGATGCGGACTGGAGAAGTGGTTAATAAGGTAGGTGGAAGATTGGCTCTCACGCCAGGCACAAAGGGCTGTGATGAGCAGTGCAGACCCTGGTGACAGTTGGTGGCTGATGTTGCCCCTTGGAGATACCGGGGCCCACACCTTTTAATGTCTTTATTAATGATCTGGGCAATGGGATGCACTCTCGGCAAGTTCCTGGGTGATGCTAAACTGGGAGGAGTGAACGGCAGGGCTGTGTTCAGAGGGTCCTTGACAGGCTGGAGAAAGGACTGACAGGAACCTTGTGAAGTTCAGCAGAGCCAAATGTAAACTCCTGCATCCAAAATGGAATTACCAAGAGTAGAGGCTGGGGTCTGACTGGTTAGAAAGCAGCTTTGCAGGAAGGGACCTGGGTGTCCCGGTGGATGACAAGCTGACCATGAAGAATTAGCAAGACTGTAGCCAGCAGGTCAAGGGAAGTGATCTTTCCCCTCTCTTTGGTGCTTCCAAGATTGCATCTGCAGTACTGTGTCCAGTTTGGGGCTCCACCTTGCAAGAAGGACATTGATATACTGGAGTGAGCCTAGTGGAGGGCTACCAGGATAGTTCAGCATTCGTCTTTTGAGTTACATAAAGATAAAACAGCTGAAAAAAATTGAGATCTAAATTAAAAAAATAAATTTTACATTTTTCTAGTCATTATATCTGGTGAGATATGCCCCACTCTCCAAACTGTTCTGGGAGATCCTTAGAGAGATGGAAGCTTAAGGGTGTCAGTAGAGTTTATCTGGTGCAGGTGGCAGGAGGATGAACCGGCCTTAATTCGCGGGAGTTATTTCTGTTATTTCTGTTTTTCATGTTTTCATGAGTGGGTTCTGGAGAACTAAGTGGCATCTGTCAGGGTTGTACAGAGGGGCTGAAGAAGGGGTTGTGGTTCCGAGGGCATGAGTTGAAATGAGTTCCTAAGGCACTGCAAGAGACGGCGATGCCATGATTTACAACACTCACCTTACAAAAAAGCAGGTACAAGAGAGAGAGAAGATCTTAAGTTGCTGGGCACAGTGAGAAAAAGAGAGAAACTTTTGTCAAGTCTTTGCATTTCGGTATGTTTTGTCTCCTTGAGAGAGGTGATTTGGAAGGGAAGCAAAATAAATACAACTTTACGCTTTTAAAATTTATATGCAGTACCACGAACATGTTCTTCTATTGCACGTGCAGGGGAACAAAATTAGGACTCTGACCCTTGTGCAAGTGATAGGGGAAAACTGAACACTCGCAGTGAAGGTAGAGGGCTGTTAGGCAGGAAGAGCTTAACTCAGTTTAATATTTCCACTTAATTTTTCAGCTCAAATGTCCAGTTCCTGTTTCTGCAAAAATAGGCAGTTTGTTCAAGAAAGATATAAATAACTAAACATGGGATTTCATATGTAATGATTCACTTCATGCTTTTATCAATAGATACAGTGTTTATTTGCTGCTGTAGTTTGTCGTCATTGATGTAAAAAAAATTATATATTGATTGCTTACAGACATTAAATGAGTTTTGCTTTTTGCAGGGGACGTATTTGGTGTTCAGCAATGGTAGAGAAGAGTTGTTCTCTGTAGACTGAATTCTTCATCTGTTAAAATGTGGTACTTGTGGTACTTTCTGAAAATGAAGTTTTTAATGAAGGCGTTGCGGTACCATAATAAAAAACTAGAAGGAAAGAGGTAGCTTTTCTTTTTGCTCTCCCTCCCAAGGATTGATATTAAATAGCCTAAGAATTATGTTTTTCTATTTTAGTTACAAAGTTTTGAAATGTGTATGTGTGTAAGCTTTTAACATGCATTTTGATATTAATGTTTTCAATACTTTCTCTCACATTTTTCTGTATGGAAAATATGAAATACATTGAGTTATTTATATGTGCTAGCACTTTTGTATGTTGTAATATCCGTTTTTTTTCCTTGTGAAAACTGTTTGTTGTTAGATATGTATCTATAGTGCTGTCAAATTTAAAAGTTTTTAAACTAGTTTGATAAAGCTTTAAACTTATTGTAAAATTGCAAAGAAGAAGCAATTCTGTGCCCTGATAGGGGAGCTTCTGTATTTGTTCAAAAGTGCAGTTATTTGCATTGCTGAGATAAGCATAAAGATCTTTATATAAATAGAATGACTTGTTCCCTGAATTGTGAACAATAAGAAATGAAATGGATGAGAAAAGAGGTTTTTATGTTGCTAAACAGCATTTATAGCTGATGCACTCCTAGATTTTTCAGCTTTAAAATTATTGAGTGATTGTTATATTATCCATTTTTTAAAAAAGTACTAATTAACAGATTACATTAATGATCAAATATCTTTTATTATCATGACAAAAAAACTTAGAGGAAGTTTGGTGAAACCAGTAGTTTTAAGATTACTGCTAAACCAATATGTCTTCTAATCACAGGTAAAAAGAACGCACTGTATATTTTATGTGCAGGAGGCTGCAGCTGTAGCATCCTTCAGGATTAACGTTGGCGTGGTTTTGCCTTTCTAGTCTACAATAGTTGAGCTACTGAAAGGAATTTTTTGGAAGTAGTGAGGGAAGAACACTTTGGAAAGGAAGTTGTAACTCAATTGTTATTTAAGGGCTTATATATATATGTGTGTGTGTGTGTATATATATATAAATAATATAGCTGAAATTTCCATTTCACCATACCTTTCCCAGTATGTCTTTCATTTTAGGAGTACAAAAACTGGGTGCTAAAGACTTAAGTTGTTCTTATATGATTTCATTTTTATATGATGTCTGGACATGTTTTATTTCTGTTTTTCATGATATTTTTCTGCTTAAATCACTGTAAATAAAGTATTTTTAGAATTGTAACTTCTTAGTTAACAGACATGCAATCATTAGTAAGGTCACCATATCCTTTAAGAATTTTTAATTGTTTACAGTTCTGTATTGTGATCATCCAGACAGGGAACAATTGATCTGCTATTGCATAACAGATAGCAATACATTTTCAGGCATGTTTTAAAAATACTAATTTTAGTGTAGCTTGTAGAATGTTATAATAGATTACATGCTTGATCTTGGGTCTTTGCTTGTGCTTTATTATTAAATAATAGCTCTTTGTAAAATAGTTCCTAATAAACATAGTGTAATCAGATGCAAGACTGAATTGACGTAAAATGGCACTTTGTAGTAAGCGTTAGTATTGTTTTCATGATTTGGATTTTGTGAAAAACTACAGAAGTTTGAGACTTGGTATATCCAGCAGGTCCTGTAACCTCTTTTACAAGAATCATGCTTTTTTTCACTTTATGGTTTCCAGTACTTAGCTTTTCATTATACTATTGTTCACTGTCTTCCCTTCCCCCATTTCTCCATGTACGTTATCATGTTTGATTTCTCTGGCCGCAGAGGTTGTTTGCGCTAGAAATATAGGCAGCATTTGCCAAAACTAATGTGAAATTACTTTCTTGAAGAAATTGCACTGTATAGATGAGAGATGACAACTTGTGTTGATCTCCATGTAGCATAAAAAACCTATATTATATGAGTAAAAAAATAAACTTTTATTTTGAAATAGAAGGGATTTTTGATGCAGAAGCACTTAAGTATAGAAGTTAACACTGGGAATGATGGGGGTATGTAAGATCAAAAAGTCAAAATCAGGCTTGGTACAAGTAAGGTCTATGTAGTTGCCTCTATTTATATCAAATTTGAGTTTATCTGAAAAGGGGGTCATTAAAACCTTGATTAATAGTTTCAGTAGAGCTGAAGATTATTGAATTAAGTTCCGACAGCTTTCATGAAATGCTGAAGCTCTGAATTTGTGCTTCCACCGGAAAAAAGGCAAGCAGAGTTATTTTGTAATGTACTGTTTGGCAGGAGCTGGCCGGTCAGTCAGCTCGGCTGTGCTGGGTTCTGGTCACCATACGTTGCCTGATGGGGCTGTTGCACGCGGGGGCAGCTGTGGTTATCGTGGGGGGGGAAGTCGAGTTGTAGTAAACCTGGCTTAGATTCAGGATGACTTTTTTTCCCCCCCTCCCCTTTCCCTTTTTCATAGATGAGAATATTTTTCTGCTTTTGAAATGCTCTAAAAAAAGTTTGCATCTCTGTGGACAAATGCAAATGTTACTACGTCACACAGGCAAGAAAAATAATGTCTTTATAAAGATATGAAATATATATTTTTAAAGTTTTTTTCCAGTGATTTCTGCCTGTGTCCGAGTTGTTTATACTCCTGTAAATCAGAAATTCTGTTCTGGTTTGAGTTACAGTAAATTCAGGACATGGACTTCTACAAGGTAGTACATAAGGAGCATCTCCTTTATCTGTCAAAGCAGTGTTCCCCATTTGTTCATCATGAAATGCTCCAAGCAATAACTTTCTGTAACTCAAGCTTTTACTATGCCTTAGGAGAGCAACTACTGCAGCTCTTCTTGAATCTCAAATAGGAGGCCGGTAACAAAGCGTCACTCGCTCCTGACATGTTTTGTTTGATGGTTGCACTTACGTTCCAGATGCTATTACTTGCTAAGAAACAATGAAAAAATAGTATCTAACATATGTCGCTTATTTATAAACTTACCATTGGTGTGATCTGGATGTAACTTGAATTCTAGCATTTTTATTTGTTAAATATAGAATACACCTAGAAAGCATACCCGAAACAGTCTTGGCTTACTGGGAGGTAGAAGAAAATCTGGTATTTTATAGTTTCCTTTTCCTCTGCGTAGACGATGTCGCGCGTGGTTGGTTTAAACACGCCCCATGCCAAAGGGGAGATGGGCAGTGGCGAGAGCTGCCCTTTCCGCCGGCCCCTCGCCCCCGGAGAGCCCACCGAAACTGACGAGCTCGGCATAAACAGCCTTTCCCGCTGGCTGATTCAAGGGCTGGAGCTTTTAAACGCATTTACATGATGTGTAAGCTCAGAACATTGCTAACATAAATGCAAAAACAAAACACAGTTTAAACCTTGTGCGGTTCCTCGTAATTGTTTTTTATTATTTCAAATTCTGTGGTGTTTTCTATTTCTCTGAAGTTATGAGTCAAACGCTTTTGTTCTCCATTTCCCAAGAAAATTTTGGCTTTGTGACAGATAAAAAAATGTCCGTGTTATCTGTGTCAGTATATGTATAAGCTATTAAATATTGGCACAGAGATAGAGCGTTACATAACGTTGCTTGCTGGAGAGTGGCCAGAGCCTGGTCCTTATGGCCAGCCGTGGTGATCAGAACTACCTTCAGATACCATATAAGCGCATTTAGCATTAGTATAGTTCCTCAGAAGGCTGAGGAAATGTCTTGAGTGGCTGGCTAGTCATTGCTTCGTTTCTGAATACAACTTGACTCTTTAATTACCTAATTAAAATTTTTTTTTTCAGTCCGTAGATGAACTTTACGAAAGTTGTAAATTATTGCAGCTGCGCAGTACTCCTACCCTCAGTGAGACCTGGAGTTGAGCCTGCAGTAGAGCTCAGCGGGTCGATGTAAAGGTTGTGCTTCGGAAAGAGTGCTTGACTCAGCATGGCTGCGGGCACAGCGGGCTGTGAAAGCTCGAGGGGGAAGGAGAGGGCAAAGTCTCGTGGGAGTGAAACCGCACGCAGTGCAGCAATTCTGTCGAGTGCAGTTATTCTTCTGAGTTGAAACATGCTGTGGTGCAACTATTAATTTTATGTTTTTTATTCAAAAAGTTTTATTCACCTGATAACGGAATAGTGGGGAACTTCATATGTCGTTTATGATAGTTCAGTAGCCTTTCCTCCAGGATGCATGCAATATATCTCTCTCTATATATGTATGTATATATGTGTGTGTGTATATATGTCTGTATATATATAAAAAACACAATATGAGTAGAAAAATTCATTGATTTTTTTTATAATAAGGTAGATGTTAACTCTTACTTTGCTGTTCCTTAGGCCCAAGCTAAGGAATATATGCTGCTGCGGGTGCCGGGGGGCGCAGGTTTCATTGAAAAGTCAGGCTGTGTTGCCTCTTCCTGCTTGCTCCTTATGGCAGGGCTGCCAGTTCTTGAGATTACCTTGAACAGCTGGAGATATTTGGAAGAACGGGGACATTTGTCACAAAGTGACTGGATTACACGAGTGTATCGTCCTTATTGAAAAAAACTTGACAGCATGAACCCTGAAGTGCCGTAAAGCAAGGAATAAACTGAAATAACTCAGTTCCTACCATTAAAGTCTCAATCTTTAAGTCAGTGCGGCTTTGTTTTGGAATTTAGCTCATGGTGATTGATAATGCTGAAGAAGTGAGAAGCATGAGGGATGGTCTGCAGTTGCTGATGTCCTCTCTTTCTTTAGTTACGATGTTGACAATGGTAGCAATGATTTTTATTTATTCCCCTTCCTCCCCTGCCCTGCTTACCACCACATCTCTGCTGTTGCATGTTCTATAGTCTAGCTGAAAGGAAAAAGAAATTAGAAGTAACTCGTTAGCCACCATTACTGGGGAAGTGGAAGGTTGAATACGCTTACCATCAAGGCTTGGAAACCAGAAACTAGAAAATCCGAAGCTAGCGTATGACTTTTAATTAGACTATTTCTATTTTTAGTTACCTTTTGTTTATTTGTTTAGGTAGTCCCTTTAGCTGTGTGTGACAGGGTAAAAACAATCAGGTAAGGAGAATTAATTAAGGGATTGCAATAACCTTGAAGTTGGAGCTCAAAAACATTTCAACTAATACAGCGCGTTACGCGTTTGAACATAGATACCCATTTGAAAAGGTTAGGTTGATGTGACACTGTTCTAACTGAAAAATATGTTTGGAAAGTGCCTAGCGATGTGTACAAAGCACCAGACCCTACTTGTGACTAAGGGTCATCACACTTGACAAATGGGGGTGGGTTCTACTGACTGGGCGTATACTAGCTGTTACAACCCTGGGACTGGAAGCATTCGCTCCAGAATTATTTTAAGAAGGTCAATACTGGAAAAAGTGCCTATGTAAGTAGGGAGATGTCACCTTGAAATGCCCCATCTCTTGCAAAATGCATGAGAAACCAACGTTTTGAAGTTTTTCTACTATCACTGTTCATCGCATTTTTCAAATGGCTGCTTAAAGAATATATTATTTGATACCTATGTTAGCTATGAAGATGCACATATTCCCCAAGGAGAGAAGAGTTGATTATATATTGTACTTTATTTAAAGAATGGCGTATATAGTGACTGTTCCTTACGTATAAAATATTTACAGTCACTTCAGACTACTGTTTCAAGTTCTTGTGAGGATGAGACGGCGATAAGCATGGAAAAGGCATATCTGCTGAGACCTAATGTTTATTATCTTGATTAAATTGACAGGTGTGAAAGCAAAATGGCTGGAAATAGCCTTGTTCTACCCATTGTTCTTTGGGGCCGTAAAGCTCCCACCCACTGCATATCAACGTTGCTGTTAATGGACGACGTGTCAATGATTGTCACAGGCTGTCATGATGGACAAATATGTCTCTGGGACCTCTCTTTAGATTTAGAGGTAAGTCTAAACTCCGTGTGTAACTTTAATTTTCTTCGTATTTAAAGTTTTTAACCATTGTTCCTAAAGTGATTTTTATTCTTCAGTATGGCAGGATATGTTGCAGTGTTCAGTTGTTTCTACGCTCTATTCATGTATTCTACCTCCCTCTCTTAAAATGACGCCTGGAGGTGACCCGGTGTGCTTCTAGTAGTGAATAGTTCTGATTAGAAAGAGGAGTTTTCACTCTTTAACTTTGCTGCTGCACTAGGAAGTTTTTGAAGTAATTATTTCTTCTTTTCTGGACATTGGGGCTACCCTAAACTGATAGTTACCTTCAGATTTAGCTGCTTAGTATTTTGAGAAAACAGATTTCTGAGATCAGATGCCTGTATTTAGAGGGCTTTTTAAGGTTATTCTTCTATTCAAGCTCCGTTTTCTGTGAAAACCGATTGTAGCAGAGCTAAGGATTACTAATTAATTATTATTATGTATTAGTTTTTGCCCTTGAGTTGAAATCTGCAAGTGTCCGTCTTACAGGTGAAGTAGTAATTTGGTTGGATGCAAATAGTTTTAAATCCTTGGAATGGAGGAGAAAAACAATCCTTTCTTATAAAATCAAGCATGTTTCAGGCAAGGGTTATACTGAAAAATCTCAATCTCCGAGTTACCCGCATAAGTTATGTTAGTGTCTAATACCTTTAACAAGAAACAACTGGAGAAAGGGACCGTTTCTTTCTAGAAATGGCACACAAAGGGTGATTTTCTTTTTTATCCTTAATCTGTGAATGGAGTATAGTCTGTGAATGGACTCTTATATAAAATTATTTATAAATGCAAAGGGTCATGAAGTATACTTGATCTGATCTGTTATTGCAGTATAGGTCAAATTCTCCTTTTGACTGAGGCCAAATTCAGACTATGATTTTAAAATTATAGATGGAATTAGTTTTACACAAAAAGCATTTTTTTTCACAAATTGGCATTACAGTATTAGTTAGAAACTGGTTCTTTCACATATTGTACCACCATGCTGTGCAAACTGTTTTAAGATGCTATTTCTACAGCTGTGATAATAAAGCGTGTGTGTGTGTGTATATATATATATATATATATATATATACATAAACACATTTATATATACAATATATAAATATTGTGTAAAACAGAAATTTGGAATGTGTATGTTCTAGGTAAGTAATAGTGCCGATGTTATTTTTGCTTTATGTTTTATCTCTCTGATTCTAGATTAATCCCAGAGCTCTGTTGTTTGGTCATACAGCCTCAATTACTTGTTTATCAAAGGCCTCTGCTTCCAGTGAGAAGCAGTATATAGTGAGTGCATCAGAAAGCGGGTGAGTTTTCTGAAGATTTATTAATATGCAGATCTGTTAAATAATGGAAGATGAGGGTAGAGGAGAGATTGGGTTGCTTACATCTACTTCTTTTCACTCTGAGTTTCTCATCCACGCTATTTTTTACTTAGACTAATGTCTAACTCATTCATTGCCATCCCAAATGATGGGACCTCTCCAAGGTAAATACTCAATGTGGTGTGAATTTTAGATTCCTGGTCTGAAGGAGGATAGAGGTGTGCCTGAGATCTTGAAGGCTTGCCTATGTTATTTGTTTTAACTTACGATGCAGTGGCAGGACACAGGACAGTTGTATGTAAAGTAATCTTTGCTGCCTTGGATATAACTTTATCTTTGGATGGCTAAGGAAATGTATGATGTTGTCAACTGCAGTCTAGATACTTCTGTCATCCTTTCACTTGAGCAGCTTTGTAAGTTCAGTTGTGGATGGACACCTATGCTTTGTTCCTCTCCTCTGCGTATCCAAGATCTGCTTCTTGAGTAGAAGCAAGCTTAAGGTCGTGATATATCTGGCTGGCAGGAAATGATTCCGGAACCTCTGAAATAAACCTCAGTGTTCACTGCCATGTGATTAAAATACTGTTTTTGGTAATAAGATTTTATTCCTTACAAATATGGAAAAAGTAAGCTCATCTTTGAACACCTCAGGAGAGGCACTAGAAGTATATAATAATCTGAAGTATTTTTGAGAGCAGTCAGGAGTTCTAAGTTACACAATTGCGTTTGCTTAGTATTGGTCGTTCGTGATGAACCATGGCATTTTACTCATTTCCCCTCGCAACTGTACTGGGGAAGCAGAGTTTGTATGGGTTACGATGGAAGGACTGGAAATTCAAGTAAATTTTGAGTTTCCTTTGTAAAAATGCTGCTTATTTGGTCACTAACAATTGTTTAAGCTTCTCCCAATATAAATGATTTCTAAATCCTTGAAAAATGAAATATTTTGGATGTGGTTGTAATTTGTCTTTTGTATTTTAGGGAGATGTGCCTGTGGGATGTGAATGATGGGAGATGCATAGAGTTTACTAAATTAGCCTGTGCACACACTGGCATACAGGTTCGTGCTTTGTGTATGCTTGAGAAGTCCTACTGTAGCATGGAAACTGTAGCTCTGTTATTGAAACAAGGCTAGGTTTTTTTGGAAGCTTAACAATGATATTTTATAAGATACCGCAGTATGCCGATATAGCTTATGCTGTATTCTGCGTCATCAAATGCCCTAGAGCTGGAAACGTGCTTTACTTCAGCTTTTGAAAAAGATATACCATAATTAATTTATCAGAAAGGCTGGAGAAAATAGAGGAAAAAGGAGGAGGTGTTAGGAGGAGTACTGATAAGGGGAGGTAGGAGGGTGAGGATGATCTTAGCAGAGAAGGTTGAGATGGCTTTCTGTCAGCTGCAGGAGCTGGGCATGGAGGCAAAGGATGGCCTTGAGAAGATGCTAAGAGAAAGGAGGGCCTCTGCAAAAAGCTTCCTTCGTATTACTTGCATACACAAAATTCCCTTCGGTTCTCGTTGGCATTTTTTTAAACAGATAGCCGTTAGACTATATTTATGAAATTATGATTTTGATTAAAAATGAAGTACTTGGTGCCTCACATGGAGTATAACCTCTGTATTTTGTTAATATCCATTTAGTTCTACCAGTTCACTGTTGGGACTCAGCGTGAAGGGAGACTATTATGCCACGGACATTATCCAGAAATTCTTGTCGTGGATGCTACCAGCCTTGAAGTTCTTTACTCTTTATTATCAAAGATATCTCCTGACTGGATCAGCTCCATGAGTATCATTCGATCCAATAGAACACAAGGTAATTATTTTTGTTGCTTTTATTATGACTTTGCCTCCTTGTAAGAGAAATAGTTTCTCCCCAGGTTGCTGAAAATACTACAATGTTACTTCTTGCCTCTTTCTCCCATGTGAGTAATGAAGATGGTCTTGTCCAAGACCCATCAAGCACTAACCTTTTTAAAAGCAATGTATACATATTTATATCCAGTCCCTGAAAAGGGGACTGGAGCATCTCCCATACAAGGAGAGGCGGAGAGTGCTAGTATTGTATTGTTTAGCCTGGAAAACAAGGCTCAGGGGAGGAGATCTTATCAATGTTTATAAATATCTCATGGGAGGATGTGAAGAGGATGGGGCCTCTCAGTGGTGCCCGGAGGCAGAATGAAAGGCAATGAGCACAAACTGAAACACGAAAAAATCAAATTAAACACAAGAAACGCTTTTTTTACTGAGCGGATGGTTGAACACTGGAGCAGGTTGCCCAAAGAGGCTGTGGAGCCTCCATCCTTGGAGATACTCAAACCTGCCTGGACGCAGTCCTGGCCAAGCTGCTCTGGCTGACCCTGCTGGAGCAGGGGCTGGACCAGAGGATCTCCAGGGCTCCCTGCCAGCCTCAACTGCTCTGTGATTCTGAGACTGCTTTAATATTTGCTCAGAGAGAAGACCTGATAATCTTTAATATTTTTAGTATTGTCTCTGTTGCTGTTCCACCAGATGAGAGTTTTAGCTCTGGTTATATTTAAATGCTTTCTCGTGAACGGAACCTCAGTTCTAGCCAAATTCAGTGTGTATGTGCGTGTGCACAACAGGTTCCAGTACACTTAGTAGACAGTGAATAGTTTTGTTATCTCCTTCAATGTATGCACGTGTCGAAACCTGGAGAACAAGGTGATACCTTGTTTTCTCTTTGAGAATTCAGAAAGAGTTTGGGAGAACGCTAGGAAGAACCTAGGAAGAGCCTCTAAGTGACACAAGACTGCAGGAAAGGCTGCGAGGACTCTAAACGCTGAGGCTGTTTTCTTTATTAATGTGATGCGTAGTACGCATCAAGATCATTTAGTGACTTTGTTGATTAGTGACTTTATAAAAAGCACTGTTGTAACACTTTGAAAGCTATTGTAGGAAATATGTAAGGAATTTGTTGATTGAAGTGCACAATAGGATTATATGTCCAAGAAGCTGGCGGAAATATTACAATATTGTAACCATTGCTGGAGAAGAGGAAAGAAACCTGAAGACTGTAGAACTTTCTGTAAACATGATGACAGTCAGTTTAGTGGAGATGTATGTGGGTAGTCTCCATGTTTGGAAGTGGGTTAGTTGACATGATTTGAAGTGATACTCGTCCACATGTACCTGTTTTGCCCTGGGCTGGTTTGTATTGCTTTGCTGGGCTTTTAAGTTCTGGCAGCTGAGGAGCAGAAATGACTCATTCAGCTGTTGCTGCTCTGGAGGCTGTAACTCCACTCCTAGGGAGAGTTGAGTGAAAGTCTTGGGGATTCCTGTTTCAGTTTATTTAACTAAATCTGCTGCTGAACGCAGGTCAGCAAACTTGCTTCCTGAAGATGGGCTCCTATGGAGGGGGAAAAAAAAAAGAAACACTGAGAAGAGCGGTCTGAAGAGAGGAGAGATTTTTGTCTTGATTTGAGACTGAGAGCAGTTTGTAACTGAGAGTGTTCCCAAAGCCCCGGCGTGGGAAAACTCCATTGCTGACCCCTAAAACCATCCAAGTTACTGGAGTAATTGCAAATGAACTATGATGTTAAGTCTTTTCAGATACTGGACCAGGGGTTTCATTTTATTTTGTAGTTGTTTTCATATTTTATAATCAAGAAGGTGTACCTTGGCTTAATGGACTTTCTGTCTTAACACTGGACTCCTCTGGTATAAACAGGAACCTCTAGAAAGTTTGACTAGTGCAAAACGTGCTCCTTTCCTGAAGGTAATGAATCTAATAATTGTGAAAGAAGCTCCCTGGGAACCTCCAACCTAAAACAAGTGGGACTACCCTTGCACGCCCCCGCCCCTTTCAACTGGAGCCTTAATTATTAATTTAGAGAACTTGCCCCCTCTCGTGATGGCAAAGAGCCTCTAAACATAAAACCAGCGAATCTCTGTGCGCGTGTGTGCACGTGTGTACTTATTTTCAATATACCAGTTCACTAATTAACGTTTGGTTATGTTTTGATGAACTTTAATACTGAGTTATTCTCATGTATTTTTGTAGTCGCACATGCACAAATGTGCAACGAAATGGAAAGGTTCTTGTATTTATCCATTTAACTTTTTGTATTTATTTTCCTCCAGAGGATACTGTTGTCGCTGTTTCGGTGACTGGCATTTTGAAAGTATGGATAATAACCTCTGAAGTTAGTCGCATGCAGGTAAACAAAGACTTCTGTACTGGTGATATTTGCTGGGCACCCCAATATCAACTGTTAACTCGCATAAATTTTTCTGAAGTCTTGTTGTGATGGAGAGAGACTCTCTTAGTCCTTTTTCCTGTTCTTCCATCTGCCTAGTAATGTTAGGATTTTTTTCTTTTACCCTCCAAAAATGAACTTCATTAATCTTGCTTAACCGATTCTTCAGACTACTGACAGAATTCTTGACGAAGATGCTTTTCTTTGTCTTACGCCTGACACTCACAGAGCTGACTTCAAAGTTAAGAACATCTAATTTAAAGTTAAGAATCTCTAATCTCTGATTCCTAGACATCTTTATTTGTACCATTAATTATGTTAGTTAGATTCCAATATTTTTGTCTAGTGACTTTTATTTTTCCCCTCTTTAAGTCCTATTCTTTTCTTAAGTCATCTTGTCCATTTCACAGTATTTTTGACTTCCAAAGGGAATTTAGTAACAAAAGGTTGTTACAATAACATTTGGCATTCCAAACTGAGATGGATACTATACTATGTGTATAGCTTCATGTGATACAGACAGAATTTGTATGTTAAAGAGCTTGCAGTCCCAGTACCCTTTAGTCAAAACAGATGATATTAATAAGTAGTTGTTTACTTTGTATAGAAGAAATAGATTGCAAAGTTGAAACTTACCCTGTATTGCACAGGAGCTGTGTGTCTTTTAATATGGTGGTGAAATTATAAAAGTCACAATGCGACTTTATCACAGTACTTCATTTTTTTATGTTCTTAAAGATATCTGTACTCAATTTTTAATTTTTTATTGTAGTTTTATTATGTTATTATTATAGGTAATTATTATATCATTTTTTAAAAAGAAATTCCTATTTTCTTTGAGAAAAGTAAAGAAAAAGTGAGAAGTAGAGGTGTTTGATACAATTTTTAGGAATTTTCATTATTAATGTTATCTACAGCTAAGTCTTATTTGGCAATTTTTGCCTTCCTGTGTACTAATCAATAGAAGGTCCTATAGGAGATTTGCCATACTTCTCATAAACGTCTTACAAATTAACCATTCACAGAAACTTCCTATAAGAAATGTATATTACTTGGATACTTTTGCAGATGGTTAGCAGCTATGAAAATATAATTTTATTATATATAGAAAAACAAATTCAGTTTTCTGATTTCAGAAATGTTTATAGCACAAAAGCAACATATTTTGAATTAGCTGGGAAGACCAATATAATGGAATTCCTTGCTTTTGATCCTATAAGGGTACCTCGAAGTCGTTATTCAATTTTTTTGTTTCACAGTTTCAACCTAGTTGAAATTATATGATTTCTGATCACTTCAGAGCTCTTTCTGGAAACCCTTGTCATGCAACTACTACTATTCTACCTAATATCACATTTAAAAGTTACATTAAACATAAAGGTGTTAGCAATAGAGAGTATTGGCTCTTCTGAAAGTGAGAAACACAAAGACATAACTGAACAGGGGTTTTGTCATAGTCTGTGTAGGATATTGGGAACCCTGAAAGAATGAAGTCAGAGCTGAATCTACTTAGTTTCAGCTGACTCTCTGCAAGCAGGGTAATTCACTGAGGGTGACAATACCAAACAGGCACTGCTAATCTCTCCGGAGAAGCTGGGGAATTTGTTAGGCAAGACAAGATACCACATGCTCTTGCAGATCTTCTTATGAAGAATGATAGAATAAGAACGGCTACAAGTGTTTGGTTTTTCCGTAGAAGTTGGCCATCTGTCATCTTATGAAACTCAGAGGAGTCCCTTTTCTGTTGCATGTTCTCTGTCATCTTCCTAAATTGAGTTTGAGCAAAAAAAGATTCACTTGGGTTTTCTCTTATTATCTGATTTTGTGCGTGTGTGTAGAGACTGTCAGTTTTAAATACTTTTGTCATACTCTCTGAGCACTTAACTGGTTTCTGTGTATAAATGTGTGTTGGGCAGAACGTTTGTTTCCCACTTTGAAGGTGAGGAAAAAATATCCCAGGAAAATTCTGTCTTGTGCGAGAGATCTGTAAGAGAGCAAGGAGCTGCACCTGGGACAGCTGAGTCCCTGCTTCTGCCATAATTGCTTGGCTGAGCTGCTTTCCTCTACCCTGTCTTAATTAATAGGGTTTGGTTTTTAGCTAGTTTCGTAAGGTTCTCCATTTTCATAAAGTGAGTGGAATTGCACAGACAGGTTGCCGTATACATCTCCTGGTTAGAGGCCAGCAAAGCATTCAGTCTGTAGTCTTCTGGTTGTTTCAGCTCTGGTTTTCCTGAAAAAGGAAATCAGGAAAAGATGTGGAGCAGCCAAGTCACCGCTATCCTTCGGGGTCAGAGTGAAGATGGACAGTCAGGAGAGTTTGCAAGTGAGGATTGACGTGGGAGCCTAGTTCATGTGTTTTCTGGATCTGGCCAGGTTAGCAGTAAGCACCCTCAGTGCAATCAAAAGGGAGGGTTTTGCTTGGAGGTGGAGCTGGCGGGATTCCAGAGGAATTGTCCTTGTTGGCCAAGGTACAGCATTAACGCAGCAGACCAGCATAACGCCCTTAGCTCAGTAAAGGGTGCAGTGCCCAGTGGGTAAGGTGCCGTGCTATTTGGTAGCGCTAGGCTGAATCTTGGAAGAACGTGGTCAGCAGTGGCTGAATTTTAACCTCTAGCCAAGGGTGAGACTGCTGCAGAAAACTGAGACGTGAGCTAGTGGAAATGAGTTGGGGAGGAAACAGGGGCTTGCATATTCAGCAGTTCTCATCTTTCCAACTCTGCTGATGTGCTGGACGCTATTTGCACCTAATTACGGCTATAAAGGAATCTTTAGATTAAAAAAATGGCATCTTTATTCCAGTTGATGTCTTTTTTTTTTTTTTTTTTTTTTGTCTGTCTCTCCAAGGGAATTTTTTACGTATTGCTGCTTTGGTTGTGTTTTTCTGTGTAATGCTACCTTTGCACCTGTGACAGAGTCTGCAGACTTGACTCTTCATCACAGGAAGATTGATATTCAACAGATGATATACCCATGAGGGTATCAAAATAAAACATGAGTGTTTGTTTCAGTTAGGATTTATAGAAACATTTTTGATTTGAGCAAAATTTTAACTGTCAGGAAATGTCCTTCTTTGAAGGTACTGTTGTTATGACAGAAGCTAATATAGCTCTATTTAATTTCCAATTCATATTTTTAAATAGAATACAATTAATTTAATGTAACTTTTCTTTTTTTTTTTTAGGATACTACGCCAGTATTTGAAGAGGAGTCTAAACCTATTTATTGTCAAAACTGCCAAAGCATTTCTTTCTGTGCATTTACCCAACGGTCATTGTTGGTAGTGTGCTCCAAATACTGGAGGGTAAGGAAAGCCAGTTGAACGAAAGCTGGCTTTTTTCACTATAGATAAACGCCAGTAAGGCATTTAGACCAAAAGGTTTATTCTTTTTATAAATTCAAACTCTAGAGTTCATTGAGTGTAATCCCTTAAAAGTATATTGTCTTGCAGTGTAGGGAATATATTGCTTTATTTCAATAAAACAAGGCCTATTACTTTTACCTAGACAAAATATGTGATATAATGTAACATCCTGCCATATTTATAACATTTTGGATAGTCCTGTAGTCATTAGGTAGATGTTAGATTTTTTTTTTTTCTAATAAATTTTCTGTATCCTAAGTAAGTATTGTTCTAAGACAATTTAATATGTCTGTGCTGAAATACTGAAATTAGCTGCTATCTGGGTGTTTTAATCTGTAGTTGGTTAATGATAGACTTTTCTATTTCTTTGCAGGTTTTTGATGCTGGAGATTATTCCCTCTTATGTTCAGTCCCTAGCGAGAATGAACAGACCTGGACTGGCGGTGACTTTGTGTCAGCTGATAAAGTGATTGTATGGACAGAAGATGGGCAAAGTTTTATATACAAATTACCAGCCAGGTACTCAGAAAGGAAACACTGTCTACTTCTTTATTTGTTGAGATAAAAAAAGAGAAGCTTTGAATAAACACTTAGTATTTTTGGCTTGTATTTCTTTACAAAATTATATGAAAGTTGTAGAAACTAATACTCCATGAGCATATTTTAAAGTGTGTGTCCCCAGAATGTATCGCATAGAGGTAATGCTCAGTAATTTAAAATCAAAGATTGTCTCGCTATTTTCTGATGCTACTGTAACTCTCTTTCACTTCATAATGGTAGCTGTTGGAGAATGTGTGATGGGAAGGGTTGCATTTTGCTGTTGAATAAGTGTCATAAACAAATTGAAATCAAATGTATGTTTTAAATATTTCCTAAAACCTTCTTCCATAAGGAAGAAATAGAATTTGGCTATATGAAGCAGAATGTAAATGATAGTATTATAGGTGTGTACTCTCCAAGCCTTTTAAGGGCTCTGTGGGGTGAACAGTTGTTTTGTGGACATAAATATAAAAATATAAAGTTAAATTAAAATTAGTTGTTGCAGGGGTTAAGCAGATTTAGAAAGACAAAATTAAAATAAAGGAACTTTTATGGCTCTCTTTTGACATTTTTTACTTCTTATTGTGCACGTGCTGCTTTGTTCTGGGTGAAGGTACTAGTTTTCTCCGAGAGATCCCTGAACCTTCTGTGATAAATCAGATGAGAAAATTTCTTTCCCATCTCATATCCTTTGGGTTTGGTGCATTTAGCTCCTGAATCTGTCTGAAGCCAAATATGTTGAACTCTGGAGTAGACCCTAAAGCCAGCCTTCTTTCTTTCCTTTTCTTCAGTTATGAATGTGTGTGGGGACTGAGCTGAAAACATTTGGAACAATTTTTATTTATTTGGAACATTTATTGACTGAGGACATTAAAGTTATTGTAATGATCTGCTATACACTGTATTAACAATTAAAAAAGTAATAGTTAGAGGCTTAGGGGGTTGTTTTTTCTTTTGAAAGTAAAAAGAATCTAACATATTCTTTATCTGGTGATACAGTAATCCCTTTCTACTAATTTAGGGAATTTTATTCCTTTTTTTTTGTTTGCAAACCCAGTTGTCTACCAGCTAGTGATTCATTTCGCAGTGGTGTGGGAAAAGCAGTAGAAAATTTAATTCCACCTTTATTGTACAGTGTATTGGACAGAGCGGATAAACAGGTAAAAGATATTTCCTTTGGATTTTCTTATCTGTACTGTCTTGTGTACTGCATTTCTTTTTCTAAAGACTTGAAACTCACTTAGCATAGCAAGTGACCTCTTCTCCTTCAAAGTAGACATTTAGGGTTGTTTCTTGTTCCAGTAAAAGTAGATGTTTAGGAGAGTAACTGATATAATACACCTTCTGGTTTTTTTGTGGTTTGTTTTCTTTTATTGTCATATAAGTATTGTGATTAGTCTCTGGTCCAGTGAATCTTCAGTTCTTTTGTACTAACAGCTTACCGCGCATCAGTGCCTGGAGAATTACAACTCAAGCTGTGATGTGCCTAATGGTTAGGCAATCACTGAAGAAGTATTTTTACTATCACAGCTTAGGTTTTGAATGCCTAAATTTTTGCAAAGGAAGTAAGATCCCATTTTTCTGGCCCAAATCCTCTTTGAATTAGGATTCATTCTTATGTTGTACAGTAAACTGTATGTGCTATAAACTAATACAGCTTGAGGCTGTTGTGTAATTACATCTAGTAACGTACAGTACTATTAGTAAGTCTAACTTACAAATACTGTTATTACAAGACTATTATAGGGATTTTTAAAAATATTAACCATTTAATTTGTTGCCAAATTTGGACATTGATACTCTTATACTTTTTTGTTTAATTGTTTTTTTAAACTTTGTGGTGTCGATCAATTCGTAACATGTTTTGTTTCTGTTTTTGAACTTTTTCACTGAGTGGTGTATCTTAAACTTATTGTTAAAACATCAACAACTTTATATTTTATATGCATGTAAACAGTTTTAAAATTTCCCTCTTCCCCTAAGTCTGTGACATATTTTGTAACTAATCACAGTTTCTGCTGGTTCATATTACTATATTTATCCTTTCTCCTATGGAAAGGCTAAAGTCTAGAGTGGCTAGTTCCCATTTTGATCTTAAAAGGTACAGTGGATTTTGTGGAAAGTGAATTTTGAGGTTAGTACATGATTTACATGTGCCTGAAGTTGTTCTAATTTATTATTATTATTATTTTAACAGTTACTAATATGTCCCCCAGTTACTCGATTCTTCTGTGGACGTAGAGAGTTTTGCAATAAACTCTTAATCCAAGGAGACTCTTCAGGGAGACTGTGTATTTGGAGTGTGCCTGATACATTTGAACAACAGGACAGTGCAGAAGGTATACTTAGTTAACGATCTTGCTGCCAAGAACCTTTTAATGGACATGTCTGTCTAAATTCTTGTTATGTGATTTCTGTAGCTGGCTGAAATACTGTTACTTTTCTTACAAATGCATCAATCATGTTTCCCTGAGCCTTACACGACATATTTTCATAGTTGTTTGGACATATAAGTGTATATATAATTTTTATACTGCATTTGCTTAACTCACTTCTGTGTCAAGATGCACATTGAGAAAGGTGGAGTGTATGGAGGAGTAGGTTAGAAAAGTCTTGGAAATACTTGAATAAACAGAAATGAAGGAAGCTTGTTGGGTTGTTTTTGCAGTAGATCCAGCTTTGTTTCCAACACTTGGGCAGTCCCTCCGCAACCTTTTAATTTCAGGTTACCAACCATTTTTTCCTCCTGTTCAGATTTTTTTGATGTGAACTACTGAAGTTTCAAATGAAATCTGTGTTGCTTGAATAGTTTTTTGTTTTTTTTTTTTTTTAAATTATTAGCTTATTGTAAGAGTTATAGTAATTTAAGTTTTAAATATATCATCAAAATCTTAATTTACTATGAGTACTTTGCAGGAGTTAAATTTTTACCTGTTTTACTTTCCGAATACCAGCTCTGATCATTGCCATCTCTGTATGTAGCTTCCTCTTGTAGCTTAAATCATGTACTTTTTCAGTTCTCTCACAAGTATTCATTGTTTCCATGTGTTGCAGTAACAGCGCTCATGTAGCTGGTGAATTAATTTCCAGCATATGTATTGTACTTGGTTTGAACCGTTGTAACATAGTGTATTTAAAAGCAGGCCTTGACATCTTCTCAGAAAATCTTTGCATTTCATTCCCTTTTTTTAAACTCTTTTTCTCCTTTTGAACAGGACTACAAGCAACCACCTCAGTATCCCTACAGGAAGCTTTTAATAAACTTACCCCTCACCCTGCTGGAATTATAGACCAATTAAGCTTAATACCAAACATCAATGAACCGCTTAAAGTGACAGCGAGTGTATATATCCCAGCGCATGGGCGTCTGGTTTGTGGTCGTGAAGATGGAAGCATCGTTATTGTGCCAGCAACGCAAACTGCTATAGTTCAGCTTCTGCAAGGAGAGCATATGCTTAGGAGAGGTATGGAAATAAGTTTTAGAAAAGCACAGTTGGATTACCGAACGTGCTGATTTCTTACTCGATACACTGAAATGAGAAATAGTTTCAAGAAGTGAGCATTCAGTTGTTTTATAAATATGGTTTAAAAAGTGGGGGGAGAGGAGAAAGTGGAGAAATCATATAACCGTATTCTTAACAAGGTCTCTGTTCTATTATGTAATGAGAAACTTAAGTGAAAAATTAAGTGTGGCCAGCTTGCGTCAGTTTTCTGGGATGTCCCTTCACTGGAAAGGTTCAGGTGTTTCTCCTGGATTCTTTCTGAGATGCAGTAGCAACATTACAGTGGGGGAGATCGTCTCTCTTCTACCCAGAATTGTCTGGGCCGCACGTTCAGCTAGAGTAGTAGTGTGCCTTTGAAGCTCTCCTTGGGAAAGTAATGCATTTAAAAGAGAATTCCTCCTTGTGTATCACGTAGTTAAAGTATGTTATACATTGGCTTGCTGCTGTACATTCTGGTTCCAGATAATTTTGTCCTAATGTTTTTATCTTGGTGTTTCAGAACAAATGTGTTTGTCTCAAATTTTTACATATGCTGGTAAATGAAAAAGATACTTAAATATTCTTCTCTTAAGTGGATATATAAGGCTCCCAGTTATAATATTTTCTGTTTTTAATTGATTTACTGTATATAATTTCAAACATCAGTGAATTTTTATGCAAAGTTCAGTTTCCTCAAAGTCAGTTATGTTATTCTGCAGTTCTCTGCTGGTGACTCTTAACCTCATAAAAATTCTAAAGAGCTCAGGACAAACTGCAACATGCCTCTATCTTTTTAATCGAGAGCAGACTGCTTCTTAGTATCCTGTATTGGAAACTGTTCTAATGAATTTTTCTCTCTTCCCCCCCACCTCTAAATTTCTCAGGTTGGCCACCTCACCGGACTCTCCGAGGCCATCGAAACAAAATTACATGTTTACTCTATCCTCATCAGGTTTCTTCTCGTTATGATCAAAGGTATTTGATCTCAGGTGGTGTGGATTTCTCAGTCATCATATGGGATATATTTTCTGGAGAGATGAAACATATCTTCTGTGTACATGGTGGAGAAATTACACAGCTTCTAGTTCCACCAGAAAACTGTAGTGTAAGTCTGAATCCTTCTCGAGAATGTGAATGTAATAAAAATACTGCAGGTTTAGAATTGAGCCAAAGTATAACTCTTGCAGATATTTAAAAAGAGTTTAATTGCTCTGTTAATTTCATTTTTTTTTAACATCATGATCTATCTAGGTAGAGGACTAAAAGTAGTGGAAAAACTGGATATTAAAACATAGCTAAAGAAATGGTTGGCATTGCGTGATATACAGCATTACCAGTGGGAGAAGGTTTTTACCCCATGGAAGCAAAGTCTTGGCCCTGAAGCTGCTTGGGAATGTGACAGGGAAACATCCACAGCGGTTGTCACATTTTATTTTTCATAATTTGAGTGAATAGGAAGAGTTTTATGAGCGAATTGCCATTAACTTGTTTGAAAGAAAATCCTGGTTTCTCTCTTTTGCTTATCAGAATTTCCTTGCCCTTTATTTCCTTTTGTCTTCCGTTATTCTTCTTGAACAACATTTTTCTGCTTAGTTATCCTCATTTTCTTACTTCTTCTGTTCCTCGAGCCCATTTGCTTTATCTCTGCACTACTTAGCTCTACTGGTATGCTCTATTCCTCCCTGGGTCTCAACTCTAAAAAAGACTAGAGAGTTAGAACTAAGAACTGCGAAGAACAAGAACTAAGTTGAACTAAGCTAAAGGTAGATGTACACTTTTTAAAATAAAAACATCTAACTATTAGTCTACAGTCAAATAAAGTCTCGGAGAAGCTGGAAAAAATAAATATATAAGATTTAAAACTACTTAAAGAGTAGTTCTTTCAAGTGTGTGTGCAGGGCAATATATTTTCTTTGTTATAAGTCAAAATACTTGACCTTTCGTTTTTTTTCTTCGTTTTACGAAGTAACACACGTCAGTGTGATGGCTAAAGCACTTCTGCCTGTAGCATAAAAATTTGAATAAAAGTGACGGAGTCAAGTATTCTGTATTTTATTTGAAGGTGAACTGTTTTATCAGCTGACTGAATCTGTTTGTCAAATAATTTATTTTATTATTTTTATGACTGTTTTGATCCTTTCAAATTTTAAATACTTGAAAAGCATGTAGAGGGTGGAGCAATTTTATTTTCTTTTTTGTGGAAAAATTGAAAGATGTTCTTCATAGTTGCTGTATAAGATCAAAGAAATGTATCAGTATGGGACTGCCATAATAAATATGAAATACTGTTATTGTTTTTTTTTGTCTGAGGTAGCCATATCACTTGGTCATGTTGAGAAGGCAAGATGTTCTCATACCCATTTGCTCTGCGATGTGCAAGTGGTTGGATTCTGTGGGTGAAATTCTGGTTCTGGTGAAGTCAATAGCAACTTTGTCATAGGCTGATGTCCGTGCGTTTTGCTTATAAAATAGGTTGTTTATCGCCAGTCTGATGAAGAGTATTTTATCAAATGAAAACTAATTTTATTATGATCAAAATAATTCTCTTTTTTGTTTGTTTGTTTTTTCCTAAGGCAAGAGTCCAGCACTGTATTTGCTCTGTTGCCAGTGATCACTCAGTAGGTCTTCTGAGTTTGCGGGAGAAAAAATGTATCATGCTGGCATCCCGTCACCTTTTTCCTATCCAAGTAATAAAATGGAGGCCTTCAGATGACTACCTGGTGGTGGGGTGTTCGGATGGATCTGTGTATGTCTGGCAAATGGATACTGGTAAGGTTTAATGCAAAGATAGTGACTTCTGAAAAAGAAAAAATTATATTTGCTAATAGTTCTCTAAGTTGCATCTCAGGGAGATGAGTTAAATTTTTTCACACGTTTATATTTAAAGATTTCGCTCTCCAAATCTTTCCTAAATTTACAGATTATTTAAGCATACATATTTCAGTATTTTGAAGAACTCATTTAGTTCTGGAGAAGTATAGCTCACTCTGGCTTTTTCCCCCTATGTGATTTCCTAATTATCTTTACAGAGAACAGTGGAAATGCTCACATTGGCAGCACATAACGTCCCCTAAATTTATTAGTGTTTGTGCAAGTTACTTGAAGCTTAGTGTAGAAATGCATCATCTTAAACCTGAAAGAGTTTGTAGCGTGAAGAATAATCATAAATTTAAAAAAAAAAAAAAGGTTAATGGTTAAAATTTTAGTTTTGAAGTATTTTAAAAGACTTAAGGCTTGTTCTTAGTTTCCTGAACAGAATGGGTAACAAGGGCATAAAATAATAGCAGCTATGTTGTAGAAATTTGTGTTTGTGGTATTTGAAAGGGAGAAGACAAGGAATAATGCATCAAAATATATACTGTAAGTAGCTGCCTACCTTCTAACTCAATTATAATTGAGTTAAGAAAAAAAACCCAAACATGTAATGATGTCTGAATATTCTTTTCAGCTTATTATGAAAACTAGATGAGAATTTTGTTGTTGTTATCAAAGTTCTAGGAAGGAAAAAAAAAAAAAACCTGATAACCATCATAGACAGTGTAAGCCACACAGGTAGCTGGGTGGGAGAAGGAATTTGAAATGATTGAAAATATCCTTTTACTAAAAATGTCAGGGGAATGTTTAGGGGAAAATGTTTAGGGGAAAAAAATCCCGTTAGGAATATGAGTTCTAAAAATAGCTTATACACAACCAGAAGTTTTAGGCATAGCATCCTATGGTGTAAGTTATTTTCACACACGGTACTTGTGATGTTTTGGACTTTTCTGAATTGTTTCTGCTAAGCTAATGCTTTTCAAAATATGCAAAGGTGCGCTGGACAGGTGTGTGATGGGAATAACAGCCGTTGAAATCTTGAGCGCTTGTGATGAGGCAGTTCCAGCTGCTGTAGACTCCCTCAGTCATCCGGCCGTCAACCTGAAGCAGGCCATGACAAGACGTAGTCTTGCTGCCCTGAAAAACGTGGCCCATCAGAAACTACAGACTCTTGCCACTAACCTTTTAGCTTCAGAAGCATCTGACAAAGTAAGTTGTGTTTTTGTTTTTAATGCAATATCTGGAACATTTATTTTCATAAACAATGAAATGAACGTGGAAAGCCTTCATCGTTGTAAACTTAAAGGGTCTTATCCAAAGCAGTTTATAATTTTAATAGAAAGACCCAGACTGACTTTAACGCTTTAGGTTAGCGTTTAGCTTTAGGTTACCCAGAGGTATGTTTTCTTGGACTAACAGTTTGAGCCTTGTTCAGTGTAGTTACTTACCCGGAAGGAATCGAAATTGAGATTTTTCTCATATTTAGAAGTATTAGTTGAATTCCTTCTATAACTGTAACACATTTATTTTATTAAGTTTACAGCATAGTTGTAAGTTGGCTCTCAGAAGTTGGCTTCTGAAAAAAGACAAGTTAAAATATTTTCTCTAAACCTGTTAATTTAGAGAGAAAATTTCCTGCTTCCTGAAGGATATTACCTGTGTCTCAACTATTATTAAATTTTAACACTTTCTTTTTAAATATTGTTCAATACGTTTGTAATGGCAGTATGTATTTAACTCATAAATATCACAATATCGATTAAGAACAGACATAGTAAAACTATATAAGTTCAGGTGTGCATACTTAATTCTTTTCTGAATTGAATAATTTTTTTGTACTGCATATGGAAGGACGGTTTTGGTAAAAACAAAGTGAGAATAAAAATTTGAGAGAAGAAAAAAATGTTATGACAGTGATGAAACACTTTATATTTTCAGCCCATCATACAATATTTCTGTGTTTTTTTTATAGACTTGTTCCCAGTTTTAGTAGTATGTTTTACAGTAAATTAGTGATTAAAAGCTCTAGATAAGAGACTAGCCTTATATTTTACTTGTGAACATACTGAGTCCTTTAGCAGTGGTAATACTTGCCCAGTTTATAAGGGAGAAGAATTATACATTTGCAGAGGCAAGCCTAAGAAGTTAAAGGTTGCTGGAGGAATAATCTCTTTATGAAAAATGGATGTTGAAAGAGCTGCTGGGATTTCTCTTGCCGCTCTCCACCCATTAGGGATTTCTTTCACCACTGTCTTTCTTCTGTACAGGGATTATGGGCTTCTCTGAGAGAAATCCTATCAGGAACACCTTTCTGACTTCAGCCTCCAGGATATTGCAGGCTATATCTAGATGACAGTGAAGGGCTGTATTTTTTTTCTTTTTGTTTTTTACTGGAGTAGGGGTTAAAGAGTGAGTAGACATAGATGCATATTGTAGAAAAAAGGAATAAGGAATATTTTGCTTGCTGTTGGGAAAACTAAAATTCTATGTTTTACATCATGAATATAGACAGTTATGATGGTGAATCTATTTAAATTTAAATTGTCAAAGTCCTACATTTTCATGTTAGTTTTTATAAACAAATCTCATAATAGAAGCAATAGAAGCAATATAGTGAATTAGTGTACCTATCTTAGCAGTTGGAACCTGTGGGGGAGGGTATATGTGGGGGGATTTTTAATTTTATAGTGTTTTTAATTTCACAACAATTTTAGTTCCCTTCAGAATTAATAACATAGGCTACCAAACACCATGAAGGGATTTGAGGAGAAATTTGAAATGTGGTGGTAAATGCATGGAACTGTGCAAAACACCATTTCCTTCATTTTGATTGTAATAAAATTAGCAAAGAGCTTAATTATAAACAATAGGAAATATCTGGTTGGTATAAATGTATTCTGACAGAATATCGCATAACACTGGCATACGCATATGGAGGCTATCTGAATGTTTTCTGTAGTTGCTGTGTTTCTAGCTTGACTAAAAATTAAAAAAAATGCCGAAGTGTTGGTGATTTCCTTATGATAAGATTATTCCAGTTGCTGTTCAATTAACAGATGTGTATATACTCACAAATGCATGGCTTATACAAGACAGTGATGTCCTCCAAAACAAATAATCCAAACCCTCTTCTTTCCTTCACTCTTCTTACAAGTTAGATCCATCCATTTGTTCAGTTAGAGCATCCGTGGAGCTTGGCAATACCAATTGAGAGCGCCTCCTTCTGGTATCGTGGCCTGTTTTACCAAAAGCTAATCCATCTATTTTTTCTTAAATACTGGATTGTCCACCCACCGGGCCTCCCCCCACAAATCTCTCAATGAGAACGAAACCAGCTCTGACTCGGTGAGGTCCTGAGCCATGGAGCAGTGGTACCTGAGCATCTGCCCTGGGAAGCACTGCTGTGCGGTTGCCCCGTGGTCATGCTCGTCTGCGACGGGCTGCTGGGCTGCGTGGACCTGTGGTCTCACCTGACCCGGCTCTTCTCATGGTGCAGTACCTTGGCCGTCTGTGCCAGTTGAGCACAGCCGGCCCCGCAGGAGGCTTTTGAAGACCACCTTGCCTCATCAGAAGCTCATTGTCAGCTGACCGCCTTGTTTGTGCTTGCTGAAGACTTTGTAGTATGGGATTATTTCTGTTTGTGTTGTGGGACAGCGAAACTGCTTCCCCAAATCCCTCCTTTCCCCTCACCCTGGTCAATGTTGTGCTGAAAGCTGTAGGCAGGCTTTCCTTACAGTCCCACTTCTAGCACCTTGATTTCACTGAAAAACTGACCTAGTTTTGTGAATGCTTTTTTCCCTTGGATGAATGAATGCAGGCTACAAAGAACTGATTTGGGTGAACTAGCTGAATTTTATCCTCTTGCATCATGTAGCCTCTAACCTCTCTTGATAATGCTGCTTTTTGGGGTGTTTGGCCCCCTGTACCACAGTGGTGTTTAGCCTCGGACTTGTGTGTGGTGTTTCAGAAAGGGCAAGGACCGTGAACAGTAATTTAACTGAGGCGGCTGTTGATCAGAATTACCTGACGCTGGGTTCTTCATAGCCCGCCAGTGCTGAAGGCTACTGTCCAAGATCTTCTTTTCCTTCCGTTAATGCCGACCCAGCAGGTAGGCAGGAGGTGAAGGAGATGGATCAGCTGTTCGGGGACCGGACAGTGGCAATACAAAGGGATTTGGAGCAGATCTCATGCATTGAGAGTTACTGGTGTCCCATATGGACAGGAATTGTTCAAGTTCTTCAACTTAAAGATTTCAGCCCATAGAATACAAATATATATGTATTTTCAGTTGGAAACAATGAAGTGAATTTTGTTGTCTATTGAAGTTACATTTTTAGACACTTAAGGGCCATGAATTGATGGCTGTTGCTTTTCTTGAGGTATGTATTATATTAGAAACATTCGATCATCTCCTGAGCTTCACTAGAAATACTGGTTCGAGTTGTAGCAGAGCTTGGTATTGCGAGAGGTCACTAAGATTATTTGTTCTATTTTGTTTAAAAAGATCTGCTATGTGAAAGAGAGTGATTAGAGTACCTATTCTTTTAACTTGCTACTGCAGGCTACATTGTTGCTTAGAGCCTAATCTATGCTGACCACTAAATCTAGCCACAGCCGCATGACCTAGTTCGGCTGAAGAGTAATTGTTCAGATAAATGAAATATTTCTACTCATTTTTTATGCAAGTCTGAGCCTTTCAGATTCACAGCAGATTAATGATGGAGGCGGGCGAACGCCACTTGTTTGTTTGTTTTCTTTTTTCATTTATATGTGTTCATTTTGTGCTCTCAGTGGTAATGGTTTTCCTTCCTGGAGTTTAAGGTTTTTAAACTTCTTTTTCATTATCTGTAAGTCGGTACTACTTTCACGTTTTTTTTCTCTAAATTTAGCAAGGACATAAGGTTATGCACCAAATAAACTGTTTGTTTTGCCCTCCAGATGAGTAATAATAAATACTTAATTTCACCAACCAAAACAATCTTTTCAGTATTCCTCTGGATGTTATTCCCCCATTGACGTTACTGTTTTTGACGCTTCCTCCTCTTTCAGTTTCTTTTTATCCCGTTGTTTTTCAGGTTGAGTTTTTAAAAATCTGGATTTAGTGCCATTTAATAAATTTGGAGTACTTGCTCAATTGTATACCTTCTGTTAATTTTGTAATATTGATGTGTAGACAAGGGTCCAGCCTATGCTCCAGATCCACAGTAAGGAAGACTTATCCTTTTTGTGTTGCGCTAGCACTGAGCAACGGAGTCAGCTTTGGTCTGCCCCCCCCCGCCACGTTACACGTGCTGCACACGTTCCTGCAGACCTTTCTAAAGATGGAGCTATATGAAGCCATAGCTGGAAATTTTTTTTCTGGCCTGCCACATAGCCACAATTTGGAGAGGAAAAAAAAAAAGTATTAGTAAAATATATATATGAGCAGATATAAATGGAACCAGTTTAACTTAAATGCTGAAAATTAATTATGGTTTGAGAAAGATTTTAACAGTGTTTAAAGCAAGATTTTAATGGGCTTAGCTGATTCCTAAGTGTTTCAGTTTATGTGACACATTCAAATGGAGGTGTCCGTAGTAACTTGTGAAAAGCGTTCATTACCTGTTGTTGAGCCCCACGTACATAGCCGTGACGTGTTTGTGTGTGTATGTTTAGACGCACAAGTTTACAATGAGCCAATATAGCAACAGACTCCTTACCAATGTGAGCAGTAAATAAATACTTGTATTTGTGCTAAATTGACAGCTGGAGGGTGAGCCTACACATTAGTCTCTGGAGTCAAAGGATGACTAGCAAAAAGAGCTCTTTTTCTGAATTGATATCTCATAAATAGCTTGAATTTCAAAAATATGTAATAGAAAGCATAACTTTAACATTATTTGCTCTTCAGAATGTTAAAACTAGAGTGCAATGTAGGATGTATCCCAGGAAAAATTAGTGTGATGTAAAATTTTTACGGAACTGCAGTGTGGGGGAGAGTACGGCACAAGAGCTGGTGCTGAATAGCCTCTTATTTTTAATTTGCTGCTGTTTGCGTTATTTTAAAACAGATTTAATATAGTCCTTAGGCCTTTCAGATTATATATTCTCTTTTTTTTTTTTATGCTTGATCAATCTTCCAGTAGTTCACAAATACAATTTAATTATTTGTATAGTTGTGCGAGGAAACCCAGAGCCTAGATGCAGTCCTAGATTCAGACTCAAATTTTTCAGCCTTTGGAGTTGGGCTCAGCAGTGCTGCCTCTTAGTCTTTGCAAACAGCATCACTTTCTGCTTCTTTGTTCCATCTCTATTGTCTCTGTAACGTAAATTTTAGAAGTAGGCTTAAGTATCAAAGGTAGTTTAGCTGATGGACTAAACAGCATATCAGTGCAAATCATCAGAGGAGAGCTTAAGAAAGAGCTTCTCCTGGGCTTTGCAGCATGCATATTTGTGTGCAAAATACAGAGAGAGGATGACTTCTGGCCTTGTGAGGGTTTTATGAACTTTGCCACAGAGCGAATATGACACCTGATTTCTTTTTTTTTATTTTTATCTTTCTATTAAAATAAAAACTTAATACAAAGAAGTGGAAAATTTATCTTCAAGGAAACTAGGAAAGAAATATCCTTGGAGCTGTGTGTTAAGGCAGTACAGAAGAGGCTTTCCTTGCCCTGAGCAATCTACTCCAGCTGACCCAGCTCTGAGCAGGGAGGACGATCTCTGGAGGTCCCCTCCAGTTCCATGTCCTGCTTAAACACCTTCTTGCCAGCATGCTACCACGCATCCTAACTCTTTTTTTTTTTTTCCCCCTAATACTGACCTGTCAGAGTAGGCTATGCAGGTAGTAAATTTGCTTATCCTATTAATGGCATTTAAAATTTTAACTGAGTCCTTAGAGAAGGAGCTTGCATTTTTGCTTTTGTCTGTCTTTTAATTAGTGCAGACTGGTGTGCACTACCAGCACTAATTAGTGTGCTGGTAGTTTTGATTATGGGCCAGCAGAGGGGAGCAGAGATCTGCTTCCAGCATGTATCACTATTTTTCTTCCTATGTTAAATGACTTTTTTTTTTCCAAACGGAACATATAGAGACTGTTCTTTAGTTTCCACAAAGATGTACGTTCAGACTTGGGTACTAGTATTCCCACTGAATCCAGTATAACTTTCCGCTCACGTAAACCTCAATGCTGCGCTTGTAGGCGCAGGTATCTCAGCTCTGATCAGGGTACTGCTGGCTGCTGAAGGCAGCACCGCTGTTACGGTACCCAGCACACGAAGGGCAAAAAAGAGAGCAACAGTGATTAACAGCTAAAATATTTGTGTTACATTGTTGCCTCTAATTTTACCATTGAGACCATTACCAGAGACCATTGTATAAAAAGGTGCCTACGTTACCTTCTCAGAAAATAACAACTAGATTTGTAATAAATAAGGAATATGTGAATAAATCAGTGCATTGTGGAACATAATTGGCAGTTATTATTTATTGACATTTAATTATTTCTATTCTGGTTCCCATTATTCATGATTTGCTTCTCATGACAAACTTATAACTCATAACTTCTTTGCTCTCAGAGTTGACCACAGGAAAAAAAGAACAGGATTTGGGTATGTGCTCTCGTGCTGACTCTGTTAGGCCCCTTGGCTGTTTGTGTAGCGGTCTGAACTAATCAGCACTGCAGCTTCTGTGAGAAATGTCAGAAAAGAAAGAGAAGATGATGGTCTCCATTCAGTTTTTCTTTCATAACCCTTGTGACCAAATGTGAAGTTTTCTTCCGGTAGAGTCTTGATTTCATTGCATAAGTGAAACGGATTTTAATGTGAGGAAAGACAGAAATTAAGAGTTATTTGATTCTTGTGGAGCAGCAGATGTTACTGAAAATTTTGCCAGGTCTGCGGTTCGTTGGTGGGGAGATGTTTTATATGTGTTGGGAATATGTCTCTGTGTGTGTATGCTTTTATTGTCTTGCTTGGTGGTGGTTTTTACGATATCAGTGCGCTAGAACAATGTAAAACGTTTAAAGAGCGCTATTCAGAGCTGCTGTTGGTGATGTTCTAGCTGAGAAAACCTCTCGTGAGGAGGTGTCACAGGAGACCTTCCTTTAAGGCAATAACTTATCGTTTCAGAGACACAAAATATGATTGGGAATTAAAAGAGAAAACCGGTCATTGCTGAATTCAGTGCCTGAAACTACAGCTGAGGCTGTGGAAACACCAAGGACCGTTCATTTTGTATTCATTGAGAATCATCCTTTAAAAATGAACAAGAACTAGTGAGTGCAGCAAGCCAACCAGTAATCAGCACTTGTTCTCTTCTACTGCAACACCGTACAATAAAATATACATGGATATTCATTCTAAGTAAGCAAAATATTAGCAGTTTTAAGTTAGCAGTTTGCAAATTAAAAAATAATGTATCAGTGTGGTGGAAAATTGAAGATTACGAAGTCGAAGCTAAAATAACGGGTTGCTTTAAATAAACTCGAACAAACTTTGTGCATATTATGTTTAGACAAAACTAAGAAGCCGTGTCTTAGCATCTGAAAAATGTGACTCTCTTTAGCTTATCCTTGAATTGCTCAGAGTACTCAGTAATACTCAGAATACTCAGAAACAAATAGTCTAATAGCGAGAAGTGAACCCAGAAGAAACTACGGTTGGCTCATCAGCTGCTCCTGACTGCAGGACAGTAACGTAACGTCTTCTGGAGAGATCTCTTTCCAAGCAGAAAGCTCATATATAAAAGTTGGGGAGGCCAGTTTTTCCTCTGAAGATCTCTGAAGATTTTTTTCATAAAAAAGGGATCTTATTAAAAATCAGGTATAAGAAGATGAGGTATCAGAGCCACAGAAGAAGCAGAGTGCTTTAAGGGCAAAAACCTTGGGAATTACAATAGCATGCCTACTGCTCAAACAGCACCGTACACTGCAGCGGTAATCGAACGGGATATGGCAGACGTTTTTTAAAGCTAACACCATTTTTAGAGTCTATATAGCTGTAATGGAAAAGGAATATATGTAAACTATGTATGCGTGTATATATATGTATAGGTAAATTCAGTTTTCAAACACCTGCTATGAAATCCTGTACAAAATTATTAAGCAGTCATAGGTTTAGAAATATGAGAGAGAAAGCTTGCATTGAGAGAGAAAGTCCTTGAGGGAGGGAAGAACTAGGCATACATATCCAGTTTTCCAAGTAAAAGACATTAGGTGGAATATACAAGTGTTTCTATGATTCATACTGATAAATACATTTATTAGTGTTCTGGAAGCAGAATGAAAATGGCTGCATAATTTGTATATAATATATAGTTTATCAGTTACTTGAGTATTTTTGTATATATATATTTTTATTTATATATATATATGCAAACACTTAGTGTGTATGTATTTTCATATATAGACAGTGTATTTATAAAAACTTCAAACATTGTTAATTTCCACATTCCTAACGTGCCGTTAAATTTGCATTTGTGGTTTAAAAAAGACAGTAGAGAGTGGAAATAATAGGGACACTTAAGAGAATACCAAACTGAAAGAGCTGATACTAAAATTAAGGCTGAGTTATAGATGAGACGAGAGGTAGGAGCCTTGGCTACATTGCTTTTTCAGTTCTCCTTATATCCGAATGTGAAATATTTAGTGCTTTTTAAGCTTAATAAAAACAAAATATTGGAATTTTTTTTGTACTTAGGGTATAACTGATCTGTTAGAATTCATGTTCTGTGTAACAAATGTGACGTTCCCTCTTATGTAGAGAGCTGTGTTTGTCTGAAACTCCTGTAAGTGAGATTTTCAATTTTAGGGATGTCATATTTGATCACGAGTTTCTTATTCCTGACATCTAGAAAGAATCTTGTAAAATTCTTCACTAACAATTTCATAACATGGTTTACACCTATGTGAGTTTTCAGAGCTTCCTCAGTTTATGAATTAGCTTCATGAAAAGTATTAAGAAAGTAATCCAATTAAAATTTCAAAATATTTTCTTCTTTTTTTTTTTTTTTTTTTTTAAATTACAGGGAAATTTACCTAAATATTCACACAACTCCCTGATGGTTCAAGCTATAAAGACCAACCTAACAGATCCGGATATACATGTGCTCTTCTTTGATGTAGAAGCACTGATTATTCAGCTACTGACGGAAGAAGCCTCTAGGCCTAATACTGCACTTATTTCCCCAGAGAACTTACAGAAAGCATCTGGCAGTTCTGACAAAGGAGGCTCTTTTCTGACTGGCAAACGAGCCGCAGTTCTCTTCCAGCAGGTCAAGGAAACAATCAAAGAGAATATAAAAGAACATCTCCTCGATGATGAAGATGAGGATGAAGAGTCAATAAGACAGAGGAGAGAAGACGGTGACCCAGAATATCGCTCTAGCAAATCTAAACCATTAACCTTGTTAGAATATAATCTAACCATGGATACAGCAAAGCTTTTTATGTCTTGTCTTCATGCCTGGGGCTTGAATTCTGTTCTAGATGAGCTTTGCCTTAATCGTCTTGGGATGCTTAAGCCACACTGTTCTGTGTCCTTTGGCCTGCTGTCTAGAGGAGGCCACATGTCTCTCATGCTTCCTGGTTATAATCAGTCTATAGGTAAACCGCCGTATGATAGTATGGAATTAGGAAGAAAAATGTCCATTACCGAAGGACTAGGAAAGGGGACATACGGTGTATCACGTGCTGTCACCACTCAGCATCTCCTGTCTATTATTTCATTGGCAAACACATTGATGAGTATGACTAATGCCACTTTTATTGGAGACCATATGAAGAAAGGTCCAACAAGGTATAGAAAAATACTCCTTTTGTTTAACTTGTGATAACTTTCTTTCAGAGTCTGTATTTTAATACAGATTTTAATTTGTTTAATTTTACTCTTGGATTTGCTGTATTAAATGGCTGTGATAAGCTTTGGTACCTAGAGGAACAGCATGTATTTCTTCTTTCTTCAGTATATTATTTTTCATGCTAAGATAGCTTTATTGCTTTTAATGGACTTATGTAATTTAAAATATTATTATAATATAGAGTTATTATAATTTGTCCTGATAGGGATGAGAGGCCATTTTTGTCCTTTATTTTGAATGCTTATTGTTTTTAAAGAGTTTTTATAACTAGTAGATCAAATTCTGAATCAATCAAAACATATAGCTATGCTTTTCATTGTATTTCATCAAAGAATAAGTTTACCTAGGAATTGTAACTGAGGTCTATTTTTGATGTTAAACTGACTTTTGTTACAGGGTTGCCTTTCAAACTTTGTTTAGCTACAATATCTTTAGCAAATAATCTTTTTTTTTTCCCCCTCCCCCATCCCCTTTCTTCTCCCCCTTCGCACATGCTTCATGTTTAGGCCTCCTAGGCCAGGCACTCCTGAGATGTCAAAAGTGAAGGCACCTCCTTCAATTTCAAGTCATGCAGCTCAAGGACAAATTAAGCAAGGTAAAAATTGCCTTCTGTAAAACAATTTGATATCTCATTTCAGCTCTTGGCATTGAAGTTGTCAACTATCAAGTGATTAAAAAAAATATCGCTAGCTTCTACAATGAGGGAGAAAAAAGTAGTGTGATATGCTAGGCAAAAATTTTAATGACTAAGACCTTTTCAAAAATCTATATAAGGTGGTGATACCGTCATGGAGTGATTCTCTGACATTGAATTTTTGCATATTTTAAGTGCTCCCAAGCATTCTGCTGTTGAGGATCAGGTGACAGTCAAGCATCTAAAGTCCACAGACTGGCCAACTACAAACATGCTTATAATATATCTAAACTAAAGGTTAAAGATAAACACACGTAAGTAATATATACATGTTACCTCTCCCTTTTAAGAAGGATGAAGACAAATGTTTGTTTTAACACTAATTCTACCTCTGCTACTACTTTCGTCAATTGCAATTATGAAAGATGGCAACGGGTGATAGTTTAGGCTCCTTTAATAGTCTTTTCTAGTCTATATCTTTTCTTTCATAAGTACAATGATTAAGTATACATATATAAAACAATATGTGATGTAAGAGAAAGATGTGCACAAGATTAGACCTGCGTTTTCTACTGGAGCAGAGTGGAGTGGTAAATAGAGCTTCCTCTGGATGCCAGAAGCCCCAAAGAAATATCATCTTCCCGTGAACGAAGAGACAAAAGAGGAAGTGGCCCCTTCTGTGCTTTCTCTAAATTAGGTAGCTGCTGTTTGATGGGACAAATGAACTAATTCTCTTAAAGTAAGCGTAAAATACCATGATGTGGCCAATTTTTACTTGAGCACAAAAGTAAGGAGCGAATGAACTGTTAGCGAGAGAACCAAAGTGGGGATGGTGTGGTAAGGTAGTATACCTGCGGGGCTGGTAGACAGCAATTGCAGTGTTCGCCCGTAACGGGGATAACGGGTAAATAAAACCTAGTGATTCCATTACTGTTAACTGCAACTGGCATTTTCAAACAATTACCAACAGGAAAGCAGTTGAAGGTTTTAACAATTTGGGGAGAACGTATAAGCATGAGCTTTTAAGCCAGTAGATGAAACTGATTGCAGACTTACGCTTTGCTATGAGGACCACTTCACTGTATGATAAAACAAAGAGAAAAGGTATATACAACATTAATCTTCTTACAAAATTGATTTTTTTGAAATTTTTTTTGATGCGAATCCAGCTCTGTGCATATGCTATAGGTCAGAATAGTAGGTTGTTTGTTTTTTTTTCTGTAATGTGTTTCGTAATATATAAAGAAAATATCCTTTCAGATTCGTTTCAAGTTTTCTTAATCATATTTGTTTTTTATTAAGTCTTAACCGTTATGGTTAACTGTTAAAACTTTGTCTTTTCAAGCTATTTGAATAAGGAGAAATTTACAGTTGATAAAATAATTGCACTTTTTAATTCTTAATTACAGAGTAGAAGTGATTTTTCCTTGTGGTATTTTTAGTGAATATTTATCCTTCATGTATATCTTTAAATACATCTTTAAGCTGTGGAACTGCTCTTAGATTAGAAAGGTAGTAAGCACAACAGGTACCTCATACATCAGTTGTATGATTACTTTCTTCACTCACATGTGAAGAAGAGGGATATTTATATCTTGGAGGAGGAAACTTGCCAGTCAGCAATATTTGTGCGTATTCATTATTTTGCTAAATATTAATTTACTGTGACGTTCAGTTAAAAAGGGAAACTCATTTTCAGGAGTGGCACACTTCAAGTTTCCTTCTCCTGATCAGGGATGCTACATAATAGAGAAGTAGTGGGCAATAGCAAAAAGCAGAAATGTGTTCCCCCCCCCCCCCCCCCCCCAAAAAAAAAAAAAGAGGAAGAGCAGTTGTCTTTAACGTGTAAAAGGTATTTTGTTGTGTTATTTTACAAGCATTTATTTTTTATTTTGAAAGAGAAGTGTTTGTGAGGTCAAGATTTCCCAAAAATCACGTCTGCACAGCAAATTCAATGTTAAAATGTATTTCTCACAGGTAGGGTTTATGTCCCTCTGTAGTTCCGTTATGATTATCCTTTCCAGAATGAAAACTATATCATTTTTCTTTGAAATAGGTTTGCTAATTACGATGATGGATACATTTCCATTTGGTAACAAAAATATATAAAACTGCTTGGGAAAAGAATTGATAAAAATGAGATTGTGTGCTGTTGAAAGTACAGAAAAATACCATAGTTTCTAAACGGTCTTTTTTTCCTACTTTTGGTGGCATGAGGTACGCAGTCTTGGAAGAAGATGGTTTTGTTTTCTGAGGGTACACTTGGATCTTGAGTTTTTTTAGTATCCAATGTGCACATCCCTTTATGTGCTATATGTAGCATCTTGCTTCTCATAGATTTCAGAAATCAATTAGTGCAGCTACAATTAATGCCTATTATGACATGCTTGATCTCCATCTATTTGACCTGTATTTGTCCTGAGATCACTAGAGCCCAGTGTTACTCAGCTTTTGGGCCAGCTGCTTCTGTAGTAGTGGTTGATACAATTAATGACATTTGAAGGGAGCTGACAATTAAAAAAAGAAGAAGAAGAAGAAGAAAAGAAAAAAAAAAAAGAGAAAGAAAAACTTTAAAAAAAAGACTTCACTTATTTACAAAGAATTAATCTTTTTTCATAAATTAAATAGCTGTTTTTCACATCTACTGAAACTAATTTTTGTTGTCACAATGTGATTTCTGCTAGTCATCCTGTCACTGTACACGTGCCATCATGATGCATTCATGTGGAAAGTACGGAAAAAAGTAGTTTTGATGCAGATGTCCTACGGTGACAAAAGAAGTTCACTGCATGAAAAGCAAACATACTATTCAGAAGACAATGCCTAATCTGCTCAGGAGCTTGAACCCATTGTTGTTCCGCAAGGGAATAAAAGAGGAGGATTAATTTGAAGATGCTTGTGCATGACGTGATAATTTCTCTATAGACAGGAAGTGTCAGATCGTGACCTGTAAATCTTAACGTTGACCTTGGGTTGTAGCATGCGTATGCCATAAGGTCTGCACATCTTTTCATGTGATAATTTCAAGTCATGAAGCATTAGTGAAGTACAGTGTTTAGAACCGCTTTTAAAATGCGTTTGCGCCAAGAAATTATGCAGTTTACGAAGTAAATGCCATAACTTCTGCCTCGAATAACACTCGTGAACTGTGCTCTTTTATAGCTGCTTGTCTACTGTGTGTTTTATATGTTTATGTTGTATATTCTTAGTCCTTTCTTTGATCTAGGTTTAAAATTATTTGAATATTGAGATACGTTTGAACAGTATTATATTAAAACTAACGATCAGTAATACCTTCTATACCGTTTCAGAGTAATAGAAATGAACTGGTTGTTCAGTTCTAGGCTGTGTAGTGAGTAGTGCAAACTGAAAATCTGTCTAGATACTGGAAAAACTTAAAAATAAAAATTGGAACTTGTATTTTTTCTATTCATGGTGAAGTGTTGCAAAATGAATCCACACTCTTTAAAAACCGTATTTGTAATCTTTTTATTTATAGGTACTTTCTCTTTTCAAAACATGCAAATTTATGTTAGTATATCTATGTTTTTCTGCAGTTGCATGTCTTTCTCTCACTGACATTGCACTTCTTGTAAAACCTAAAATTTTTTTTAGTTTAATATTATCATAGTTTCCTCCAATTTTTGTTTTTCATTCTTCAGTAATACTAATCTATTTTTCAGACGTTGCTATCCTCACTTTCCTATTTTTTTTCTCTTTATTTCTTCTTTTTTCCTCTGCAAGTTGCTCCTGCTGTTTCTTCTAGCACTGAAGCTGGTCACTCTGGCTCTGACACTGCTCCTACTTTACATACCTGTTTCTTAGTAAACGAAGGTATTCTTTCCTCATTTTCTATCTATTTATCTCTTACTTTCAACTAATGTCCCTTATCATTGTTATGACAGTACTTTAATCTATATAGGTATTTGTCATTACAAGAAACAGAGGCAAAGAGTTTATTTTTGTATACTTTGCCATTAATGCTGGTAAAGGGTGAGTAGATCTGGTTTGTGTGTCTTGGACTTTGTGGAAAGTCACTTCATGAACATTGTTTTAGAGATTACGTTTCAGAACTTGTTTGGTCCTGCTGATTTTTTTTTTTAACAAATACTCTCAATCTTTTCAAGTAGGGAAAATATAAATCTTTAGGTTGACAAATTTAAGAACAAGAAAAAGCTTGTTCTTCTAGAAGGCTCCTTCTAGAAGAATGCTGTATCAACTGCTCCCTTAAATAGGAAATAGCGCTGTGCTTTTTTGGATGCCTCTATCTACAAACGTGGTAATATATGAATGAAAGAAGTTGTAATGTATTTAGTTTTGTGTTCTCTCTGTGTGCCGTTTCCTTTGCTTCCGTTGTGGATATAGCTTCTGTTTCTTGGTAGGAAGGTTCAAATCAAACTAGAGTCTGGAGTACCTTCTAGTGTGAGCAAGTGTTTCCACTGCCGTAATGAACGAGCACCATCGTTTTGCAGTCTCCATTGCAAACGGAAAGACTAAAAATATAATGGTCCTTTTAAAAAGAAACAAAATTGTTTTCATGTCATTTAAATTCTTTTTCTGGCGCTTATGAAAACTTAAAGCGCTTGGATTTAAGCTACTTGGGTTTTGTGGTTGGGGGTGAACCCCCTCCCCCCAAATATTTATCAACTTTATAAAGAACATTTTTCTGCCAAAAAGATTGGCGTGTAAGTGTACACACACGCACGCATGCACACCCCTTCTAGCTCTGTTGGTAAGTTGCTTTTAGTATCTATTCTGATAACTTTTGAACATAAAATTTTATGCAGGTTTTTGTCGTGATAATTCATATACTTAGTTTTCTGTAACTAGATTATATCACACTTGCAAATAGGACATTGAATGTCATAAATTATTGTTTGAACAGATCATCTAAATTAATCTTGAACTGAGGGCACTGGCTTATGCTTTTGAAAATATTAGCTGTAGTACTTCTTTTGGGAACTCTTTCTGTATTTACTAATTATGCTGAGCATATTCATAAGGCTGCAACTTCAAAGTCCAAGTATGAGGCTGAATGTTGTTACTTTTGGAAGGCCTCCTTGAGAGGGGGTGGGAAACGAGGGATGTTTGCGTTAAATCAGGACTGATTTGAGACAACCTTCTGCTGGTATCTCTCTTGGACGTTGCATGTGTCTAAGAGATCTGACCAGGTATTTCCCTTGAAGCGCTCATTCAGTTCCTGTGCCTGAAACAGGAAGATCACACACTGTAAAACCTGATCTGAAGCTGATTGGAATCAGTAAAAAGACACGTATTGTCTCTAGAGCTTGGGCGTCCAGCCCATGGCAGGGGTGAACCCTGCGTTCCCATGGCAGAGGAAAAGAATCCTGTTTTGTTTAAGAAAATAGCTGTAGTGGTTTTTTTTTTTTTTTTTTTCTTGCCCTCCTTCTCCCTCAGTGGCCAGTGTAAATTTCTTTGATGGTATTTTAAAATTGCTTCAGTGCCTCTTATGTTTATCTTCTTGTTACGATGTATTTTAACAGGGTGGAGCCAGCTCGCTGCTATGCACTGTGTTATGCTCCCTGACCTGTTAGGACTGGACAAATTTAGACCTCCTCTTCTGGAGATGCTAGCTCGCAGGTGGCAGGATCGATGCTTGGAGGTGATTTCAGTAGTAATTTTGTACTCTTTTTTTCCCTGCTTATGGTTAATGCTGTGTTTAAAAGGTGCAAAATAGTGTGTTTTCAGATCTCAGTCTACCTTTTTAAATGTTAAATTCTTTGGTTTAATCTGGTACATTACGTTTCAGCGAGGTACCATACCTGAGGAACTCTTACTGCGTGAGGGTGGCCAAACTTTAGAGTAGGTTGTCCAGAGAGGTGATGGAGTCTCCATCACTGGATATGCTCAAAACTGGACTGGACACAGCCCTGATAAAACCTGCTCTGGTTGACCCTGCTTTGTGAAGGGGACTTCGACTTAGGTGGTCTCCAGAGGTCCCTTCTAACCTAGGTGATTCTGTAATAATAGTGTATGTCTGTGATTTATCTAATTGGCCACTGGATGTCATCCTTGTTCTACTACAACAACTGTGAATACTGTTATTTGACGCTAGAAAAGCTAATTTCCCCAATTCTTGGAATTTTATTTTGTTGTATTCTATTTGGAGGTGCAGGGAGGAAGGAGTAGAAGGGGAAGAAGAAGCAAAATCAAAATATGTGATTGTCTGTTTTGTTACTTTCTTGATTTTAGTCTATTGATGCAAATAGAATGTACTTTTTTTAAACTGATGCTGTTGTCTTTTATGAATCCACTTTTCTGTAGACTAGAGAATGCTACTTTGTTTCTGACACAGGTTTCTATAGTTATTACTTATTTCGCATACGGTAGGTTAATTTTTTCAGTTTTTGTGTCAAAATGTTGGAAGTGTAATCATGTCTGCAGATTTTCTTACTTTCAGTGTGACATGTAGTAAGCAGAAATGTTGCTGTTCATATTTAAAAAGAAAATTATTGGATTAAAAATTTTCAAGAGTCCATCAAGAATCTCATTAGGATCAAAAAAAAATTCCAGACTGCTGAGTTGCTGCTTTTTTTTTTTTTTTTTTTTGGAGTGCATGTATAGTAGTTAGTAAATGGTTTGTCACCCAACTATTTGATAAATGACTAGTTGGCCTTAACACTACACCCATGCTGCTATGGCAAAAATTTTGTTGATTGTGCAGCTTTCAACGTAAGAAAGGAGTAACAGAGCTGGATTGTAGACCGTAGGTCTTCTGCAGTTCTGTAACTTCATTGGAAATGCTTTTTTGCTACCTGATTGCCTGTTACAGAATTATCTTTTGCTAGATAGTGTGTACAGTGAGATGACCTCCTGAGAGCGTAATTACTTTGAAACTAATGAAAATTTGTAAGCAATGGAAGTCTAGTTACTGGCAGGATATTATATTTTTATCACGGAGCAGTTGAGGTTGGAAGGGATTTTTGGAGAGAGGGTTTTGAACATCTCCAAGGGTGGAGTCTCTACAGCTTCTCTGGGACGCCTTTTCCAGTGTTCAACCTCCCTTGCAGTAAAAAAGTGTTTCCTTATGCTCAGATGGAATTTCCTCTGTTTCAATTTGTACTGAGTGCTTCTTGTCCATGTTTTCTCTCTGTCCACAGTTTTCTGTTTGACTTTGGTCAAGTGACTTGACTTCTTTGTGTGCTAAATCCTTTAGGATACATCTAATATGTGTATTTATAAATGTTACAGAACCTTCAGGTAGAATAAGTGTCTTGTACTATTTGTCCTGTATTGTTTGTCAATGTTTTGTATTTCTTGGTGTAAAAAGCAAAGTTCCTGTAAACTTTGGAAAACCTTTATATATATATTTTTTTTCTTCTTTCATTGCTAACTCTTCCACATGAAAAATTATTTTTAAGTGACTTTTGTCTTGTTACTGCATTCCAGCATTCTTGACGTTTGGAAAAATTACTTGAGCATTATTTATCTTTGTTAATTTTGGAAATATCGTAGAAAAGGATGATCACAAGAAATGGCTTCTAGAAAACTAAATTTTGGTATTCTTTCAGTAGATCAGAGCTGCTCTTTTTTGAAAGGCGATAGCTAATTTTACTTATGTGGATCGAACATTACACTATGTAAGCATAAGGTTCAGTTGTGAGCCATGTTATTTCCGAGAGCGAGCAACTTATATTACCGTTCACCTTACGGCAAGGGGAAGAAGCCTGTGTCGGTCTTGCTTTCTGCTTTGAGAAGGGCAAGCGAAGAGAAGCCAGGAAAGGGTAGAGCACCGGTTTGGTTTGTGCAGTGCTCTCATGCAAGGGGACCGAGTTGTGAAGTTCATCCTCTAGTTTTCTCATGGGGCAGCACATCTATGCTCTGTAGTCATGATAGTTTGGGCATGTCGTGTTGCTTTTTATTGTGCTTCTGTATTTGAAGTGGGGAGTGTTGGGGAAAAATAATCAAAAAGCTTAGCTCATGTTTCTATATAAGTTTTCTAAGTGCTACTTTTTCTTGTTTTTAAATTATACTTAAAACATGTTAATAAATAAGATTTGAGATTGTATGACATTCTGGTTGGCCTTATAGGTAAGAGAAGCTGCCCAGGCGTTACTGTTAGCAGAACTGAGAAGAATCGAACAGGCAGGTCGGAAAGAAACAATTGATGCATGGGCTCCGTATTTACCACAATATATTGACAGTGTTATATCACGTAAGTAATTCTGTGTTTAATCTGAAAATAATTTTGTTGCTAGATAAGGGAAAAAAGAGCTTCATAAGCAATAACATAAGCAGCACTACAAACCTAAGGGAAAAATGCTTTGTAATACTTGGGTTTTTATATAAAAGTTTCTTGAAATTTTAAAAGCAATTTCACAACCATGGAATCTTTTAAGATCATTAATTTTAATTAGGTAAATAAAATATTTCAGTACATGTCTTTTGGAATGAAGTGTCATTTGTGAACGCTATCCCTGCCAGGTAAGGGCTAGCCTTGTAGTTCGGAGGTTTCAGGGAAGAAACCTAGTGTAAAAAGGCTTTTCTAAGGGATTGATAAAATGGTGAGGCTCTACTGGTAAAAGGCAGAAGTCCTTTTTCATAGAATGTATAATTAAGTTATAGAAATTGTTATAATGTTATCCTTTGACCAAAAGGCAGTAATGAAGGTTAATAGGATATGTCTGTCAGTGCCTGTTAAACACTTGATGTCACTCCTGGCCAGTGAGTATTCAAAAACAGTGGTTACCGAGTGCTGCAAGGAGATATTGGGCAAAGATGGTAGCATAGTTCATTGAGGATTCATGAGGCGTTAATTTACGGTGACATTTGATTAGATGAGCACAAGATTATGGTACTTCCCTTTCTATTGAATAGTAGAGCATATTCTCTTCTTTCTCTCAGCAAATTAATAAAAGTTTAAAATTAGAAGTTGCTGGGCTTTAGGGCATTAGAAGCTTGACCTGGTTTTACAGAGAGCAAAGACAACGCAGGAGCAGCAAAGAAAATCTCTCTTGCAGTGTTACACTAAGAAGTCTTAACCTGTACCAGAAGTACGTGTAGGGATAAGAATTGTTCCCTTTTTCATTTGTCTCATAATCTAGAAAACACATACATCAGTAAGTCATTTCATACAGGCCTCTGTGTAATTTTTTAAACTTAAAAATACTGCTACAAATACACTTCTTTAACAATATTTCTATGCTTTAATTTGATTATAAAATAAAGTACTGTTTTCCTTAACAGTTGTTCTGTAATTTTTTCCTGTCATCTTTTTTCTCTTTTATTAGGTGAAGGGTGGTATTTGAAGAAGTCAAATGATATAAACTAATACACGTTTTAAAAAAAATTCTTAAAGCAATAAGGTGAAACAAAGTTGTCGTTTTGCTCAATTATGAGTCTGACTGGAGTGATCTTAAATATTGTCTTGTCCTTTTCAATAAAATGCTATCCATTAAAATCTTCCAATTGAAGATGAAATAATACAGGGATTTCTTTTTAATATTTTTCCTGAAGGCTTTGAAAGTTATTTAGATTTCTAAATGCCTGGCCGTGTTGAAGCAGGTGGGTCATGGACAAAGAAGGGTTTTAACTGAATTTGACGTGACTCGGAGCAATAGTCTTTTGTGTAATTTTAACTATTACACACAAAGATAGGTATGCCAAAAAATTATGCTCCTGACTGTAATTTTGTATGTATATTTTGCAGTAATAATCAGGGATATGCAGTTTAATAATCCTTTTCTTCTCCAAATCTGTTAAACAGTTACTGACCATGGTTTCATCTGTTGTAATTTTTTCCAAACCAGCTATTTTCATTTTATTCATTGCTATTTAAGCAGATGTTTTACAGGCTCTTAAGAATACGTTCTGGGAAGACCTATCAGGATTGTAACGTTCGATTATCCATCTAGAAACTTGCCTTTATATGATAATATCCAAAAATGTCTGCCACTTACAAGTTTTTACTGATTTGTTATATTTTCATTAATGAGAGTATTTGCTTTCTAATGAGAATAATAGACGTGCATTTTTCTGAAAATGAGCCTTCTTCCAGGGAAGAATGTAGTTGTGTACAGAGAAAGATCTCTCTTAGGTACCAATAGATTTTTGAGACATGTAATAATTTTATCAAATCTAAATTCAATGTATATGTTACTGAGAACACAGTATTTTCAAGTGGTGTTAAGAATTTGTTGTTAAGACTAAGGTGTTGTTAATTACAGCCTTTAGGCATGTAGCATTTGCCTGGTTACTGGGATGTTACACAGTTAGACATGCCCTCAAGCAGTGAATAGTAAGTGATAGCACGTTGTAGATAGATGCAGAAGAGCCTTGATTCATACTGATAGATATTTGTGACATTCTGTATTCTTGGATTTATTTTTTGATTGATCCTTCTATGAGGTCAGTTACACTCCATTCGTAGAATACAGCTATGGTTGCCCTATAGTTGCTCCTGTAGCAACTACTGATGATTACTAATTTCTTTTCTCTACAGTGATAGTGAATGACCTTGTTGGGTGCAAGGTTATGGATACGATCGTGTTGGTGAAGTTTACATGAACTGCTCTGTAATGCCTGCTTGCTTCAGCCAGTGGACTGTTTCCAAAAAAAGAACTTGTTTTTAATGATACTTGAAAACAGCTGTTAGTTTGTATTAATTCCAATCATTTGGTATTTCTAGTACTTCTAGTTACTTAAATCCTTACATCTGAAAGTTTTATAGAAGAGTATTAGGCTCGGTTTGACACGTGCATCTTCTGGAAGCATGTTATTTTGTTCAGTCTCTTAAAGCTTGCTTTTGTGCTCAGGTTGCAAGTATGCAATGCATTTTTGTGACAATAGCCAGGGACCACTTTAAGGAAAATATACGATATTTTGTAAGAAAGCTTGCATACAGCTGTATTTTGGCCTTTAAATTAGTTATTGGCAGATCAAAGAATAGCGTTTATTTTAACACTAAATTAGGACATCCTGATCTGATCAGAACAGACAAGAGAATTTTAAAACACAGGAGGAAAATATAAAATAGAAAAAGCAGCAGAGCATGGTTGAATGGATAACTGGAAAATAAGTGAAATTGTGAAAGTCCTAATATTGAAAAATTTTTAAACAGATCGTGACTGGCGAATCAAACATTCCCCCCCCCCCCCCCCCCCCCCCCCAATTAAGAGAGTTGAAAACCATGTGAATTGAGGTTACTTCTACAGTGGGTGTCCCCTCAATGAGTTTATGGTTCTCCTGAATGACAAGGCTGAGAGGGCAGTTAATACTACTACTGCCTGTATCAACGTATACACAGATGTTGACACCCTGAGAAAAAAGGTAATTATGCTATCAGAAAGGAGAAACAAAATAATTAAGAAACAAGGAAGTTTGCTTTTGTGGGTAGTAGAGTAAAACATACGGAGGTTTCCTGTGTTGTATTGTAAGACATAATAAACAGTGACATATTTTTTTAAAAATTTGGGGAGGAACTGAAAGGTATAAAAATTATTTGTGAAGGCCGAAATGGACACAGTTTCAATCATGGTCTTTGGAAGAGTATCATTTTATGATTAGAAAGGCATGGAGGAGGATTATGGTAGATCAAGAAATATTATTTGAGTCTCTTCACCACTTCTCCCTATTTTGCCTCTTGACAGAGGGGCATAAAATACTATCAGCATATTTTTGTGTTCAGCACATTTTATTACTCCACAATAGTTTTATAAAAATTATATTAAAAAAAATCCTTCTGCACTAGCAGGTTCATTTTAATTAAAACTAGTGGTAATCATTAATAGAAGTCTGTTGCTAGTATGAGATACTTTGTAGTATGTTATGTTTGACTCTTAAATGAATCAAGTATGTGGTACGAGGAAGCAGAGTTGAAATCTCTCACCATTTGTATATTCTGTACACAGATCCAATGGCAGTTTTGGGACATGACCTTGCCCGTAAAGATCAAGTTAACTGGCACATCTCCCGGCTTTTTGATAACGTGTGTTCAAGGAACTTGCAAGACATTCAAACTTAAAAGATTATCAAAAGATAATCCCGTGTTAGTGATGCAAGAGAGAGTATTGTGAACAAAAGAAATACAAATTTTAGAACTTGTGTTTGATTAATGCTTCCAGTTAGTGCAATCATAAAATGATTAGCCAGATTTTATTCCCATGACTTGTTTTCCCATTTTGAGGGAAATAGGGAAATATTAGCTGATGCCACATCATAGAACATATTGAATGTGGCAGCTTAGGAAATATTTCATTCAAATCAATTTTTCTTTAATTCAAAACTTTTCTCAATATATTTCTCAGCACATAGTGAAACAATAATTAAGGCTTCATACTTAGTAAAGTACTAGTAGTCTTGTTCTGCTATCGCCTGTGAATTGTTTAGCTATTATTACTCAACAGTACTCAATGTATTTCACGGAAACAGAATTTTTAAAAGTAGTAAGATGGTGAAGCAGACAAGATTCAGTGTGCTGTGTCCTTTTTTCGAATATCTCTTTTCTCTAGTCCTTACTGGGTTTACACAGGATACTGGCGTTCTGAACATATTCATAAATGTTACATGTAGAGCACACATGTAGATACAGAGGTTTATCTCCTCTATTATTTTTAGCTGATTGCTATCTAGATCATTGCGCGAACCTTTAAAGGACGGATGTGACTGCTCCCCAAAGGTTGCGCTTGCTACATTATAACACAATTGTTCCCTACAATGCAGGGTAACAATTTACAAATGAGACTAACCTTTGCAAGAACTTTTGTGTTTTGTATAACCTTCGCCATAAGGAAATACCTCTAGAGGAACTTGTAAGATTCGAGTAGTTTTTATTCTGTTCTAGTTTTTATTCGTCTTATTCATCTAGCACAAATAATAATTTGTCTGTTGTTCAAAAAGGCATGTGTTATACATATTGGTATAGATTTCCCATCTTTTGGAATGATCACCTTTAGAGATGTCAGTTTTAATTATAAATTACTCCTACAAATCTTTTTTTCTTTTTTTAAAAATTTTCTTTCTGTATATTGTTCTATTAATGTGCAGAGATTTGAGAAATACAATACACTTTATGTCCAGTTCATGCTTCCTGATCTTCCTGAATAGAATTTATTTCAGCAGCTATTTCATGAAGGGGTCATATTGTGAGATTAGGGGCTCAAGGACTAATTCAGTAAGATACTTGAAGGAACTATGTTGTCAAAATCTAGGTATTTGTCTTAAACACTGAGTCAATAAAATACACTAAGGGGATAATTTTATGTTACAGTGTGAAGGACTGTTTACAAAAAACTGTGAGAAGGAAGTTGAAATTAGTGAGGAGAGAGAAAAGATGTGTACTGAAAACAAGGAGAAATTATTTTACAGAGAAAGTGATTTAAAATAAGATAAAATCTATTCTTTCGTATTGCATCCGTTTTTTACAGTGGTCAGATATCAGGTCAGGAACAGGCGGGTCTGGGTTAGAGATCAGTGTTTTCCAATCTTTGACCTACCTATTAAATATATATTTTACAATTACTGAATATACCTTGCTAAATGCCCTGCAATTCCTTAATTTTCATAGGCAAGCTCAAACTGGCAGCTTACAAGTGGTAGAGTTGTGGAAGTCAATAGAGATGTTCTGCATGGTCAGCTGTAGAGGTTTATGCTGCTAGCGTATATATTTATGCAGTACCCATCTGAGGCTACGTTCTTGACCTTCATTTTTATTTTACCGTTTTATGATTCTTTTTTGGTGAATGTATATTCTTAGGGCCAGGGGTTGTCATATAATAAAATACACTAATAAAGCCTGTTATCTTTAGTATATGGCATTATTAACATATTTGGAAGACAATTAAGCATTTTTATCTGTCTGTAGTTTAGTAAATTTAAATCAAACTCTTTGGACATTGAGGTCATCAGTGAGCAAAAAGCCACCAACTGTCCAAAAAGAAATCTTTTTAATATCTTTATGCTGAAAAGACAAGGAAAATGAAGCAGTGAAAACATAAGCAGCAGTTTTCTGCCTTTAGACAGTTTATCTGTGTTGTACACTTTATTGTTATCAATGATTTTGTACTTGTGTGTAGTTTAAGTGCTAGAAGTCAGATTGTTTTGTAACCATCATCTGTGTCTTTTATGTTAATTTTGTAAAAGCGAAGTGGAAGGGCTCTGGGATTTGAGGTGTCTGCGCTCGGGAGTCATTGTGTGGCTCTTGAGCTGGCTGCAGCACGCGCTGCTCAGACGTGACTTCCAGTCAAATACACACAACCAGCAACAGCGTGTGGTGGTGCTGAGCACGTGTTTTTGTCAATTTAAGCCCCAAGAAGATTCTGGTATGCAGTTTTGGTATGACCAAGAAAAAGCTGGTTATTTCTGGCCTGTTTGGTACATGTTGGACAGAGAGCTAAGCCATGCAAAGGCCATGTGATTGTTTCAGCAGTACAGAGTCCAAACCAAAGCGTCCTGCTGGGGAAAGGTATGTTAGTTCTGGGTTTGCACTTCACTTGCTGTGATCTTTTGGTTGACTCAGAGCATTGGCAGAACTTTTACCAGCCTAGAACATGTTATGTAGATGGACCCAGAGCCTTGCATAGGGTCTTGCTAAGCGTTGGATTCATGGCATCTTGGCATCTGGTTGCTTCGCTTGGAGCTTATACAACTGTGCAATTGCGGTCTCCCTTGACAGGCAGATCAACCAGCATTTGCGGAAAAATGCTCATTATGGAAATAAAAAGGAAAAAAAGTTAAAGCATCTCTCACAGCTTAAATATATTAATCATTTGCAGTATGTTTTACCCCTTCAAGTGATTCTGAATAAGAAAATAGAATACAGAGATGCTGAACAAAAATATTTCAGACTTTTGTCATGATGAAGTAGTCTCTTCATAGGTATGCTAAAAGGGTTGTTGCTGTCCTACAGGAAAACTCTTAATCATTCTGGTTGAAAATGATTTGTTTGTTTCGTATTTATTGTGTTCTCTTATCCAATTTAGAAGTTATTTCTAAGTAGCTAACTTGATGTCACACTGAGAGAATTAGGGCCTTAAAGAATAAACAGCAGGACCAGATGTGTTTTTTCTTAAAAGTAAGGTCCCATTTCATGTCAATGGTTTTGACAAAAAAAGAGAAAGAAAATTCCGTAATACTTGAGCAAATTTGTTTCTGAATCTGGTGTGTGTTTATTGGACTATTCTTTATTGGTAATATTCACCCATTAAGCTGTAGAATAGAAATAAAGAGTCCTGATATAACTTCATAAGAATATGAAGTTCTGATTTTCCAGATCGACTCTGGATCTTGGTAAATCTATCATCTTTAAGCCATTTAATTGGAAAGATGTCCTTGTTTGTGTCTGAGACAGGGAGAAAGAGGTAAGTCTGTAAGATAGAACTAGGCTGCGAGATGCTATAAGCAGCCTTCAGCTGTTTTTTTTCCCCTGCAGCTATTTTTTTTCCCCAAGATGATGGGTTGGTGGAGGAGGGACAAAGCCAAGCAGATCTTCTTTTCCCTTGTGTGGGTCTGCCAGCACAGCAGTAGCTTATGCTGGAGACCAGCCTCAGACTGGCCCCCTTGTGCTGTCGCCCCTCCAAGCAGCTCGGTTATAGCTGCCTACGCAGCTTCTGCAGCAAATGAGTTAGAGTTCAGATGTTGGAACAGATTAGGCTTAGTTCCACAGCGTGCTGTAGGTAGAACAATAAATCTTGGTTTTCTTTGGGCCTTCTAAACCCAAAATTGGCGTGTCAGCCTGTTGACTGCAAATGAAATGGGAATGGGTGTAAAAGTGATGTTATGAATTAAAAGTATTAGAGGTGTTTCAGCCATTGATATTTTTCAGGTTCCCACAAGGAGGAAAAGCGTTAGACTTTCTAAGCTTCATTTAATACCTGCTAAGATAAGGTCATGCAACTGTGTATTTTTGTCCTAGCCTTATCTGTTACTCTTTTTTCACAGTATACAGTTGTTTCTAAAGTGTTGCATAGTCCATGGTGTGTTTTGCATGAGGAAGTGTTTTCCAGTGAAGTTCAAAAAGGAAAATGCACTACTACTGCCTTCTACCTGCTTATTTTTAAGAGTGAAGGCTATCCTTAGGGAAAATTGGATTTTGCAGGTTAAGTTATTTTCTTAAAGGGATTTCTTTGCTGGATATTATATTCACCTTTGGATTTGTTTATTTTAACATTGGTTGGTGTAACGTTTTCCTAAAATGTTGAAGCAATCATTTCCCAGACTGTGTGCAGTAGGAGCACCTAAAATCTTTTGGCAGTAGATTTGTATGCTTGGTGGTGGGAAAGTATGATATATTTTTAAATATGTGATGTTACTGCAGATACAAAAACGGTTACTATATCTTTAATGGAAAGCAAAAGGTTATCTTTCTGTGGCCTTTGTGTGCATGTGCTGATGGGGATGTAGGCAGCCAGACAAGCAGTGTGTGCAAAGAGACTAGGGAACTGGCTGAGGATCGATAGAAATGGTGTGAAGTGAATTAATGTGCGGCAAGCAGGCTGTCTGTCAGAAGGGTTGCAGGGAACGGGGGCAGTGCTGGTCAGGCGCTGCAGAAATCTGCTCTCAATGAATTCGGTCCAGAAATTAAGTGTAGACACTTCTGTTGCTCCCCATTATCATTAAATTCCAGTTCATTCAGGTACATGTTTGTATCAAATTATTGTCCATTTTTAAGTGAAAATCTTGAATGCTGTAGCAGCATAACATTAAAGAAATTCAAATATCATTAAACTGCGGTACGTCTTTAACCTGCTTCATATAGTAACCCATGTCATCACTGCAAAACAGTAACTGTGATCAGTCTATAATAGTGAATTTGCTGTCTTTTTTTATTAATATATTTCCGGTAGATGTATGCATCTCTTAGCTTTGTTTAAAGCCTGATTAACTGAGTAAAACTTAATTAAACTTCCATCGATTTAAGCAGGACTTCTCATTGAGTAAGGGTAGTGTGATTGGACCCCAAAGACTTTGTGCTGTTTATACACGTGGTTGATCTTACTCTAGCAAGGTTTGAGTTAAAAGAGCACAAAGAAGCAATTTTGCACTGCAATGTTTTAATGTATTAAATGAATAATTAGTTGAGGATGCTACAGTAAATAGTAAAGGATAATAGTGTTGTAGGTTTCTAATATGTGTATATCTTGCTTAGTTTTCCAATAGATTTAATATGTCAACTGGCTTATTTTTAATACATTCAAGTTTTTATGTCCTTTTCATTTCTAAAATCTGTTTCTTAGATGTTCTTGGTCAGTTATGTAGAAAGCTCTCGCATCCAGGAATATACATTCCATCATCTTGGATTTTTATTGAGAGGAAACAATGTTTTATTGCCTGACTTATTTGCATGCTTGTTATTTTTTCTTCCCTTTGGCTTTATCCATTCAGTGGCTTTCTGAGAACGTTTAATCGTTCTGATTAAATTAGATTTGTACTTATAGTCTTAATTGTGTGCAATTGTAATAGACTTTGCTCAATTTTTTATATACTAGACTTAAAAACAACTCATGCAAGGCCCTTATTTCCTCCCATTGTATCATAACTAGTCTTGATAAACTCTTTCGAAGGGTGTAGTACATCCCGTATGGAAGATCAGCCTCGTTTCAGCTTCTCGGGGATATAAAACAGTGAAAGAATTGATGTTATAACTAAATTAATTGAAGACTGTGAGTTTCTGCATAGCCTGAACTTACCTTTTGGGGACTGCTGGACCCTTGGATTCTGCTGACTTAGTTATAACCAAAGAAAATGTAACATCTGAGATGAAAGCTGTCACTGATAAGAGGCTTCATAATGCAGCTTTAAAAAGGCATGCAAACTTTTTGCTGTTCTCGGAGCATAGAAAGAAATGAAATAATTTTAGACTATGGAAGTGATACTTGGGGAATAGTTATACAAGTCTACTATGTCTGGGGAGATTAGCAGCTTCTTGTACTAGCTGGAATATTAGGTAAATGGAGGGTTTTTTCTGTGACAGAGAGGAAAATTCTGATACTAAAATGTCTTAAAAGTATCCGTATTCTTCTCTTGGAATTTTCTTGTCACTATGTTTATATATATTGGCATAATGAGAAGGAAGTTCATAAAGATATTTTAAAAATACTACCCTCTTTATAGAGGCTACGCCAGAACCTCTACGTAGAAATTGCTGTGTCAGAAAATCACTGTGTTATCACAGGATAAAAGTAATTACTTTGTGGTGAATATTTGCTACTTACCAATAGTACTAAAAAAGTAAAATCTGAGAGTGTTCGTGAGGCTGTTACTGTTCTGGAGCTGGTTTAAAGAAGGCTCGGAACTGAACGGCTTTCAGACTTGGATTCCCAGACTCCCACCCACAGAGAAATTTTCCCTTCGTGATTTATTAATCAAATTTATATGTTTGGAGAGGACTAGTAACTTATTACATGAAAAATACTGAGAGAATGAAGGAATGCATTTTAGTGCTTTCATAAATACGACTTCAAAGTGGAGGAGGAGGAGGAGAAGCAAGTGGAGCAGGCAGTTCTCCATCCTCCTGTAGCAGGCAGTTGCTGGTGCTTTGGAGTCTTCAGACCACAGTCTAGAGCTGTGTGACTGTCAGAAGGCAAAGCCTTTTACCAAGACTTAATTTCGTGTTGAAATTTGGTCGGTGCTGACAAAGGGCTGTGGTCCTTTTTTAATGGGGACTTAACGCCTCTGTAGATTGCAAGCCTAATACCACAATCAGTAAAGCAGCAATCCCTTCATATAATAAGATTTTTGATAGTACAGGCCGACTTAGAGGATATATCAGGAGGAAGGAAATCTTATCAGGGCTTCTCTGCAAACTGCTCTCTTAGCTTTCCTAAATCTCTTTGGTAAGACTGTGTGTGAGGCTGGACTTTTCCGCCCTTAGCAAAACACTTATTTTGATAATGCCTTGATTGGATCGTGGTAAGGCCTGGCTGGGGAATAATTACAGGTTACAGTTAGGCGGAGTGTAAACCAGAGAGCTGTTTGCGTGGTATTGTGTGGCAAGCTTTGGTGTTTGTGGCGTGGTTTCTGATGGCAATTAGCTGGTGCGTCACAACCCAAGGGGAATGGAATGGCTCCGCTGACTTAGTGCGTGCTGGAGGTAACGCGGAAACCCAACCCTTTCTCTTTCTGGGGAGAGAGATGAAATACTAAGAGTAGATGTGATAAAAATTCAGCCGCTACCTATTATGCAGCTTTGTATTTTGTGCCTAAATGAGATGTTAGTGTAGGATGTAGTGGGTACGATCTGGTATTTTCATGGAGCTAGAAGGTGATCTTAAAGGAAGAAAATATGTAAGAGAGATATGTATGGTGTGCAAAAGATTTTTTTTCAATGATAGCTGTTTGAAAGGTCTGCATATAATTTTAAAGGAAATCAGAAAATAGTTACCCTTTGCTTTATCTACATTTCGTAGAGAACTGTACTGCATGGTCCAGAACTTCAGAAGATAGTTTGTTTGTGGGGTTTTTTTCTTTCCTAATCTAAGGACGTTATATACCAAAGTCACTGATTTCTGTGGCTGTTCAGACTTCTTTTTGTTTTTATTGTCCAGCTGGAGTAACAACAGAAGCCATTCAGACTGGTAGTGCAAGCCCAGATTCGTTGGGAGCAGAAGCGAAAGTTCAGGAAGAAGAGCATGATCTGGCTGATGATGACATCACAGCAGGTAAGCGTAAAGATAATCGATATGTTATTTTTGGCGTTAGGTGTAGTGCAGAGGAGACAGAACACTTCATGTTAAATTTCCATATTTTTCATGAGAAAATGAAACTCTAAGGCTGCTTAGGAAGAAGTGCGTACAGTTAGAAGTAAAAAGCAGAAAAAAGGTTAAAGAAAAGAAAATGCAGAGCTCTAGATTAAAACTAAATACTTGCTTTGTTGTAATTACTGCAATGTTATTGTGCTACTTCTGAAACATTATTTATATTTCCTTGTATGTGCTTTCAGCTCTTGAATCTGCCTACAACTGGCATGTTTAGCTTGCAGTTCTTGAATAAAAGCTAATTGTTTCTAGTTATTCCTTAAATTAATTACCTTAGTGAAAAAAATGATATAAATGTTATTGTCACAGTCTGCCCTGATTGATCTGAGATTTTTTTTTTCAACAAGTAAGTGCCGTTAGTTTGTTATGCACAGAACTCAAGTACGTTTCCATTCTATAATACCAATCCAGCTTTTTACCATTGTTCGAGTTTATTGTAGATGGGCAGATAAAGTCAAAATTTCTGATCTGTCACTTCAGAATAAGCCTTGATAGACCATACTAAAATATGCATTTAATTAGAAGTACATATCTTTGAATTCTTTTTTTTTCCCCCCCATGCTTGTTTGTCATAAGGGAAATATCTATATCCTCAGTATCGATACCCTCTTAATTTGAACAACTCTGTGTTTTAGTGTAGCATGCTGTAGATCATAGAGTGCAAGAGTTACCTTTTAGATTCAAAGACTTCACTGAGCATTGTATAGATTTTTTTTTTTTTGAGAGTCTAAAGCAAAACTATTTATTTCTATTGACCAGAAGTCTGTTAGCATGACAGGCCTAGCTTTGGGTCAAGTCTCTGGTTGAAGGTGACTGAGACAGGATTCCTGGTTGGTGAGAGAACAGACTGTCTGGAATAGTGAGTACTAACATAAGCAAGGGGATAAAAGGCGAACTTGAAATAGCCAAGAGCTAATATGATTCTGGAAGTGCCTTTAATGACTAGAGGAAGATGCAGAATCTGTCAAGAAACAATAATAAATAGAAGATTGACCCTCGAAAAAAAAAAATTAGTGAATGGGCTCTAGGTAGCCTGAAATACAATTTTTTTTTCCTAGCCTTTCCTTTACATCAGTGTTTCGTACAGAAACGTACACCTTCTCCTTGACTCCACGTCTACTGGAGACTTTGATTCCTTTCCTGGAGTTTTTAGTGAGAGCCAGCGGTATTATGAACAAGTATTATGAACAATTATATCTAGGACAGCATTTTCCCCCTTCAACATCTTATGTTCTTTTCAAGAGGAAGAGATTAAAGATGAGATTCTTTAATGGAGTGAGTTCCAGGTTATTTGCATCTTTTGCTATGTGTAGACTCTTGAGGTTTTCAGAAGGATATTCAATATATTGCTAGAATCTAACAGCAGTAACAATTTTATTTACAGGAAAAGTACCTCTGTTATTAAAAGCAATTGATTTTTTTTTTAAAAAGTGTGTCCTGAGTAAAGCTGAATATTTAGTTTACAACTGGATAAAACTAATTTAATTAAATACAAATACATTTGTTCAAAAAGAATAGTCCTATCTGTAAAGAACAGCCAGACAACTAGAATGCCATTTGCCCCCCAAAAGGTTTTAATTGAGATAATTTAAACTTCACCTTGTCATCTTAAAAATATGATGCAGCTTCTTTCTATAGCAGTCCTTTTAAACCTAATATTTATTGATTCATTGCACAAAGTAATGCTGGTGTGCAGTGGACAACAGGAATTTTTTCGGTTAAACTTGAGATTCACCAAACGCTTTCATTTATCCAAATAATTTTTTAAAAGGATCACTTTCCCTTCAGTCCTTTTAGCGATTAAGGTGTTTTAGCTTAGCTGGCTGAAAAACACTGAAGCCTAATATTCTACAGTGCCTATTAAGCATTTAAAAACACATAAGCAGGAGTTATTTAGAAAATTGGTTCTGTCTTCAAAACCAGAAAAATATTTTGCTTGTACAACTTCAGCTCATATGTGGACAATAGCGTTCTTTCACTTGTGTGGTCATAAATCTACTGACCTCAGTGGGCAGAATTGTGCAGTTCCTCATGAAAGTAAATTGAATTTTTTCAGAAAGCATTTTATTTGAAATATAATTTTAGGCTCTTAGATATCATCTAATTTTTCTTTTAGCAATACAAATATATTTTTTCCAGGAAATGCTCTGATATGGCATAGTGAATTGCTGCAACAGAAGCGTTGAGAATTTGAGTTGAAATGTACTTTATTCTGAAGGATCTGTAGTTCCAAAAGCCTAAAAGGTAGGGAATCTGACCCGTTTGAAGTACAGAAACAGAACGTATTATTTGTCAAAGAGAATTTAAAAAAGTCTAAATTGGCAAAAAATCCTACTTTCAAGAAGGATAAAATAAATGCATATTGTAGTAAGAAAACTCAGAACTTGGTGTGCTGAGTGGTGGGGGTAGACAGGTGACCAAGGTGGGTCTTGAGGTGTGTAGATATCAGCATATATAGAGTACGGTGAATTTGTGTAGGGCTGGCTTTGTGTGATATTGGTATTTGCTGAATTTGCTGAACTTAACCGAGCAATATGATTCCCTGGGTTAGGGGATACTAGTAAAGTTAGTAAGACTGGCAGATGCCTGTCCAAATAAGTCTATCCAGATAATTCTGTCTTGAGCCTGAAAGTCTTTCGTGTTACACCTGCAGTCCCGTGCTTCTCTCTTGGCTTCTCTAGGAGCATTGAGCGTTGTTGTGCTTCTCTCGGAGCAAAGGGAAGCTTTGAGTTTCTTTTTGTGTGAACGTTGTATACGAGATAGTCCATTTTCTCCAGCGTGATGTCATGACATTTTAGTGCGTGGGACTGGAGAGAGTCAACCTTCTCCTTGTCCCATTCTGATCTCTTGCATAGAGGGAGAAATAGCTGTAAATTTTCAGTAGCCACTGTAAATCCTTCTAGCAAGTTCAGGCAATAATGGTATGCTTTAGAAATGCTTTTTTTTGTTTGCATGGCAAAAAAAGTCTCAGTCTAGGAACGCTACTGATAAATGTTTATCAACTTGAAATTTTCAAGTTTGAATAGTTAAGTCTTTTCCTTCAGTATTCACAGATGTATTTTTGAGCATAATGAGCAGTATTTTTTTTTTGAAGCAGTAGTTACCCTTTAACTGGCAAAATTAGAAGTGAGAAATAACCCTAGATTATTCCATATTCTAAACTTAAAAATAGCCTTTTAATCAGGAGAAATATGTCTGTATTATCATAATGATTCTGGAATATACAGGCAGGGACTGTGCTTGGGTTTCGTCGTGTAATTCACCGCACCGTAGCAGCTGTGGAGGCACAGCGGTGCGTGGGAATGCATTTGCAGTAATTTTGAGTGAATCTTATTTTTCCTATGCAGCCTGGACTTTCTGACGTTGGTATCATCTAACTATTTTAATTCATTTTTAGTATAATTCCTACGTCATATCTGATTTTTCTATGGAGCATTACAATTTCTAGCCCGAAAGCTTCCAGTGTAATGGAAGAAAACATTTCAACGAACTGCTTCCTGAAAGCTTCACAGAGTTATTTTAAGTCCCTTTTTTAAATACATTGAGTTTCTGAGCCACCCTTTGGTTTCTCTCCATTCTTTCTTACTGTTGGAGCTGGCCGTCTTTGAACTGGAGGCAGCAGGTGCAGTAGCGCATTACTTCCCTCCCGTTACTGGCCAGACTTCCCCTGAAAATTTGGTGTGGAGTGGAAGTGCACAACAAATGAAACCATCTGCCATCCCCAACAAACAAGCCAGTGACCCACTGCTTAGCACAATGAGGGTACCAAAAGAGTCAATCTCTGGACAAAATTCCTGCTGGGTTTCATTTAAGTAGGTTAGACCAAACCTGAGAACCTTCTACAGACCCTGTCACATACATTTTTGTATCTCCAATGTCTGTTGTAGAGAGATCAAAGAAGCTTTTAATTTGTATTTAATCACTCATTGGGAAACCAACTACCATATCATGCACTGGCTATTGTGGAAAACACCAGAAAAGCGAGGTTTTGTCATTTAAAGAAAATGCCATCTCTTTCAGATGCTAACTAAGAAAGCAGTGAAAATACACACTCTCTCTTCTCTGTCTCTCAATCTGTTCTGTTACAATTAAGAATGGAGTGTTAATTCAGGGATTCAGGTTGTTAAATGAGTAAATTTAATTTTTAATGGAGTTTTCGTGTGCGCTAACTAGAATTCCGAAGCATTTTGGCAAGTGTGTCTAATAGATAAGTGTATATCAAATTAATCTAGAATTACGTTCAATCTAGGTTCTTGCAATTTGTCATTAGGTGTCTGCAAGGAAGCAGGAAATTATGGGTAAGAGAATTCGGTAGCTTGTTTTGTTTTGTTTTTAAAGGAAGTGTACTTCCAGTAAAAACTGGGGATCAGTTGGTTTTTCAGCAAAGCTGCGTGTATTTGAAAAGATGTGGGCATCTGCCATTCAAGCAGATGTCACCCAATAAACTCCATAAAGAGATCTACCCTCTGTAAGAGGGTTATGGGCGTGACATCTGTCTGAATGGCATATGTCAGTGTTGGGATAGTGCTACATGTATTCATTAAGGAAGTACTAATACAAGAAAACTAGTTCGTTTGGGGGATGCTTTTCTCATTAACGTAGAAGTGTACCGCACAGCAGTTGCAGAGAGCGTTCTGAGTTTTAGACGGTTCTGGCTGCTGTAGCGCGCTTGCCCTGCGTGCTCTGCCGTTGGCCTGTTCCCCGCAGCTGCGTAAGGGTTTGAGCAAGAATTGTTAAAGAGCCCGATCCAAACCAGTCCACCGGTTTGTGTTAAGCTATAATATTTATATTGACTTAGAAATAGCTGACACTTTTAAAAATGACTGTAGATTTAAAAAAAAAAAAATTGCCTTGACTTAAGCTAACAAACTAAAATAAAAATGACAAAATGGGATTTGTTTAACATACGGCAACATACATAGATTTTATAAGCTGCAAAACTTGGACGAAGATATTTAAGAAAACAGTAATCCTCCGTGGAAGGCAACATCAGCTCTTCTTCAGCTTATGAGCTATGGATCTGAAAAACGAAATAGCACCCTTGGACGTGTGTGTCAGCTTCGCTTTGTTCAACAGCTGTTGTGTTTGCTATTCAGAAAGTTTGTTCCTAAGGAGCTGGTTCTAAAAGTATGTGCAAAACTTTATCACCATTACCCTTGTTCTTCAGGCTTTGTGTAATTGGAGATAATAACAGGTTAGAACTGCTTAAGGTCTTTGTTTGCCGCCTTTGTCCAGTGCTGAGGTGCTGGATGCAGCGCTTAGCATCTTCCTGACTTAATGAAAATGCAGTGATTTGCTGAGAATAAAAGCCTTGAAAGAGCTATAGTGTTTAAAGCACGGGCATTTTAATGTATTAGTTAAAAATTAACTGTTTATCGTTCTTTCTCTATATATGTTTTATACCATTACATTTTTAATATAGATGCCATGACTTATCACTAAAGCAAGTAACTCTTTAAATTTAAAAAAATATTTGCCTTATTTATCATGTATTTCAGGGAAAGTGTTTTACATGAAAGCCAGGTTTGCAGTTCTGAAGAAAGAATGAGTTAAAAACAGATTTCTTTAGTGTGGCTTGAAAAGCAGTCTTGAACATGCATTCATCTATAAATGTTTACTTGTGTATTTAAAAATAACTTTTTTCATTTTTAATTTCATATACTTTTTGGTGTCTATGTTTACTTGATGATACTTAGCTTAATATCTGTGCTTCACAGAATGTAACTAACGTAACTAACAGAACGTAGCTAACGTAACTGTCAATACTTGCACCTTCTTATTTTGCGTGTGCACGCGGGATGTCAGCATCGCTGTGTGTGTTACACGTCAGTACTTTGTGAAAATCGATACGCGATTCTTGGACTGAAGTTCTTTTGTCTGTTTTTGGTGACAGATGTCGCCTTCCAACTTTGTGCAGTCTTCCTTTGTTCCACAGTCACTCTGCAAATTTTATTAACTTGGGAAAAGATAATTCTCTTTTTCTTAGAAAAACATTTGTGCCTTAATTGTTTTGGTGTTTTTCTCACTATCCATCTTTTCTCAGTGACATTAGGCAGAAACATTTCAGTGTGGTGCTTTAACTCATTTAAAGACTTTTCTATTGATCATAAGAATCTTTCTAAATTATTATTGAGAATAATTCCTGCACATGTGGAAGTGTGGTTTTAAAGAGAAAAGTTTAAAAAAACAAGTGTTAAAATGCAATTTTAAATATTATTGAGAATCCTCATTTCCTTGTTTTCTTTCTGTTCTGCTTAAGTTTCATTTTTTGGTTATCCCTGCAACCAAAGCTTTCAAATTTTCTTATACTTTTTGGTTTCACTTTTTTAAATTCTAATACTAGTATAATTAAATTTAAAGTATATGGTAGGAAAATGCTTAAATCTTTGCAGAGTTTTCTTTTAATGTTAAGGCAAGGGACTGGATAAAAAATTTATGTTAAGTCACTTCGCCCCTAATTATTGCCTTTAAATTAGTTCTGGCAGATTTTGGGATCTGCCTTATCTTGGAAGGTGGTGAGATATCAAACATTTTTCCCATCGGTTTAAGCTTTGGAATATCTTATGCTACATTTTGTTAACATTAGGCCAGTCTTTTTTCTGTCAGACTACAAAATCATTTTTGATATACATCTTGGTTCAGTGCCTGTTAAATTCAGTGAATTTTGGATGGGCCTTCTGGAAATCAAAGCTTGGTTGGGTTTAAGTGCTAGTCTTAATGGCTTTTCGCAGTAGGTAAGTAGGCATGCCGGTACAATTTCCCGTGTTTCTTTAGAAAGATCATGTGCAGTGTAGGAGAGTGTTAAACACAGCAGTAGAGTTATAAAATCTGTTCATTTATGGTGCATGAAGCTGACGATCAAGCTTCAACATTTCATCAGTAGTAAAATGTGCTGAGTAGTTCTTGAAAGGGACAGACCTTGGCCTATTAAAAAACTAAAAAATTTTGTGGCAAGAGCAGAAAGATCTACTCTGTATAGTCATAAACTAACCTTAATTCTACAGTATTTTAATTTCCCCACACCCCCCCACCCCCGAGTTAACTTGTGAGACTAAAATCAGTAATGTTTTCTGCGGGAGATTTGCGTGTTCAGCGTAGTACTAGACTGTAATAATGTTTTGCTTTATGTGTTAAAAATACTGCTGTGCATTTGCTGGTGTGGACAAGGTCATGGAGCGTGGAGTCTAACCTGGGTTAGAGGGAAACGAAAGGCTGATGTTCCTTAGCCCTTGTAGTGTTAAATCTGCAGACTCGGAAAGAAGAGCGTCCTTCATAAAAGCTTTACCTTAGGGTAGAAGTTGAGTTTGAGAACCACCGTTCCTGACCTGAATATCCACCCCACTGTCTTAATCGGTCCTTTATGTAACTGACCCCGACCGCTGAGCTTCTTGCAGGTGAAGATAAATTCTGGCACGTTGCTCGCCTTTCCTGGTGGAAGGGGTTAGGTGTGTGCCAGCAGCACCGTTCCCTGCTGGGAGCACGTGGTGTCGTTTCTGAGCGCTGTTGGGTGTCTACATTGCCCTGCTGAAATCCAAACGTGGGTGGAAAAGGCTGTCATTATAAACTGAAATTGCTAGCTTCTCTTAGTGTCCGATTTAGCTGCTCCTACAGATACGCACAAGGTCAAAGGTTTATTTCAGTAAAGCTTAAACTCATTTTGTGTAATCAATATGCAGCTAGCGCCTTATTTTAGAACAGTTTTAGAAATTGGATGCAAAACAGTGTTCCAAACACAGCCCATGAAGTAGTGACTTGCAGTCTATGTACATCCAAAAGAGAGCTTATCTTCTGCTTTATTTTTTCCTCCCCACTTTGTGAAAGCCGCGTGCCCATAGTAGCACACCGTTAGGGGAGAGATCTGTGCAAAATTGTTTCTCGGTTTACTTTTTAGAAGTGGTGACACGGGGGGAAAGACTGTGGTAGGCTGTTACCTGTTTACTAGGCAACTGGCCTTCGAAATGGGCGTAGTGGATTGGGTTTTCCTGCCACGTATGTAAGCCTCAACCTTTCTTTTTTTCTTCCTCCTTTGTATAGCTGCTTATGCTTGCTGTCTCCAGTGCTCGTAAAGGGATGCTCTGGGTGTCAGCAAGGCAGCAGCGCTGCGTTGTGGTTTCGGCAGTGCGTTGCCCGGTCCGTCCCTCAAAGAGGCTACGCTATCTTTTCCAAGACGGCATTGGCTGAGTCTCGTTAGTATTACACGTTCTTACCGTGTGCTCTGTTAGTGTGTGGTGACTAACATGAGATGAGCGCTCCGGAGCAAGCTTTGAAGTTTTCTTAGAAACTGGCAACTGGAGAGAAACCGCGCTGTGAACTTCTCTCGACAGCGCTGCCGTCTCCTCCAGGACTGCGGTGTTCTCTCGCTCGCGGGCCTGCCATCCCCGGTAACGGACATAACGAAGCTTCTGCAAGCTAAGCGTTGACCTCCGTGCCGCGGACAAACGCTGCTGGTGGGTCTCGGTGCCGCTCGCGTCTCCGCCGCGGCCACGAGCATCGAGCGTCTCCGCTCTGCTGTGAGTGCTTTGCACAGTCTTGCTCGGTTTGTAGTTAAGCTCAGTACGTTGCGTGGGTCAGGCGGTCGGACTGCCAGCGCGGCTAACGTTCGGATAAACCAAGGAGAAGTTGTGCTTTGCTTCTCTCCGCTCCGTGCAGCGCGGCTGGCGCACAGGCAGACGCGGCACTGGTAGGCGCAGCCTGTCCCTAGGAGCCCTCGCCTCTGCGCGCACCGGGTTACAGCCGTTGGCTAGTTCAGTCTGTGGCGGAGGGATTTGCTTAAGCCTCGATTAGAAAAGGCACTAATAACTTTGCCAAATATGGATATAGATTTAAATTTTTATATGTATAAATATGAAAGGGGGTTTGGGAGGCCTGTGTCAGTAAACTGAGTAAATGGCTGAGTAAGTACTTTCTTCCTATTTCCGCTGCTAGCGGTACCCCATTGCCATTATGGGTTGTCCTGTTACATTTTGATTCAATAAAATTCTGTCCTTTTGGCTGCATTTGAATAACGTTTGTTTGCCTGTCCTTGCTAGTTGCTGCTCAACAACTCTTATCGTACGAATCAGTACGTAGTGGGATAGAAGCGATTGAAACCACAACTTCTCATTCATCGTAGTCTTGAAAATCTTAGTTTAAAAACATGTATCTAAGTAACGTTTTTTCATTTATACTAAGTTGTCTTTGAGAAGTATCGACCTAAAAGAGTAAAGCGCTGAATAAGATATGTTGCTTTGTGCAAGAGTTATGTAGCAGGTAGGATTTATCTGCCAGAAAGAAAAAACAGGTTATACAAGGAGTAAGTCCTGACTTCTCATCCTTGATTTAAAAACAATCTTTTTAGTTGACTTTACTGATAAACCGTCTAAAGTTATGGTGAAATAAATACTCAGTTGAAATCGGGAATTAATTATACACATTTTTGACTCTTCAAACAATTACATTTTGTTAACGCTTTAGAATTGTTCGTTCTGCTGGTTTAAGTTTTTGATTGCCCAAAAGTGTATAAATTAACTCAACCTTAAAAAAAAGTATCAGCCTATAACAGCAGGCTGAGAACAATATTATAAAACAATCCAATTTTTAATATGCTTGTTCAGTAATTGTTCTTTGCAAGCAATCATTATGTGCCACCTTGTTATACAGTAAGAATATTTATCTATATATTTAGAGATATTCCCTATCTATATGGGTAAAAATTTTCAGTTTTACACAACAAGGTATTAAATTAATTTTTAAAATAACGGACTTAATGTTAGTCCTGATTTAATGTAACCTTTTCCAGCTGATAATCCATAGGTGTAAAGAGACCTGATAATGTTGATTTTTTGCATGTTTAAGATTGCCTTTTGAAAACGTGAAATCCAGCTACAGGATTTTCAGAAATATCTAGGAAGCATCTTTTTCCAAAAATGCTTTGTTTTAATTTAGAAATTTGTAAAGCAAATTTGTAATCAGGAGGGCACCTAGGCTTAATAGTGATTCGTTAAACAGGTTGGTCTATCAAACCTAAGTAAGAGTCTCCCCTCTGCTACAGCAACCTCTCTTTGTTTCTGCTAACACATGGTATGTAATAACAAAATCTGAATAGCAGCACTAAAGAGAATGGAAGTTGACGATTCATAATTTTTCATGCATAACAAAAATTACTTTCCTTCCAAAATAATTGTAATTGAGCCTTTTCCTTTTCCTAGTGCAAGGGCAGTTGTATCACTGTCATCAGCCACAGCTGAATCTTTGGAAATCTCAAATTCTTCAACTGAAGGCTGCTCTTTTTTGCTGCAGTTTCCATGGAAATAAGTGTCAGATCATCGAAACTGGGTTGGGAGGGGAAAGTGAAGGAGGACTTTTAAAGTGACCAGTTATCCAAAAAAGGGTGAATGAAACAATCAGTTTCTAATTCCCTCTGTCTGACAGGTGATGGTTTTTACAGAGGTGACAGATCTCCTCTGCATGTTAAAGGCCCGTACGGTCATGCCATGTCAACTGGCAAGACTTCGCTTTATAGCATCTGTGTACTGTAAAGCAATGTATAGAGGTAATATCTTTTATTTGTTCAAACTAATACAACTGAAAAAGCCAAATTTGGGTACACCCAGCCTCCTTCAGGTCTTAAATAGAAACAAGATTTGCTGTATTTATTTAATAGTCTATTTAATGTCTGTGAATGTGCAACAAAGTGTTAGCTTTGAAATCCAAGGCTTTGTCTGAGAAAGATGCTATAATGGCATAGTACTATTAAAGTAAATCGCATAAAAAGATTATGCGGTTAAAGTAGGGATGTTAGCCTGTTATGAAACAGTTGAAGATTATTATGTTTTTGGAAAACATAATATATTTTTAAAGTATGCACTTCTAGAAACATTATCTAATATCTTTTCAGTCTTATTTTAGAGAGTTTTGTGTTAGAACAAGACAGCACTGACAGTCCTGAAAACTGCAATCTTCTGTTTAACTGCATAATGTTGATGGCAGAGGCAAGAGCAGTATTATCTCCCAGCTCCCAGCCTCGGTGCTAAAAATATTCCTCAGGGCTGATTTGAAGAGCATCGTTTCAGGAGACACTGTTTCTGTCCTCCTTGATGCAAATACCATCCTAAAAATTAATGAGTTGAACTTAGCAATTCCTGTCCATTGGAGCTAGACTCAGACTGCTGCTTTCTCCCAGGAGACTTCTCAGAGATTTACGTTCTGAAGAGAGGAGAGCACTTTTTTTTTTTTGCTCTACCAAAAAAGGAGGATTTTATTCCTGGAAGAATCTTTTTCGAGCTTAATTTTGATTTTAAGCCCAGTGGGTAAATTGTTGGGTAATGCATCTGGGAAATGGTAAGGTCACCAGTGTTGGCGTAGTTCTTAGCTAGCTTAAGTTCAGCAGTTGTTTTGCCTGAAATAATTGCCATATTATCTTAACTGTTTGTCTTACATTGAAGAATGTCTTCAAAGGCACAGCAAGTCTTGGTATTTTTGATATAGGAATTTTACTTCATATATGATACCTTGATGGAGATAGCTGCCAGAGAAGTCATTTAAAGCATACGCTGGAGCAGGAGCAAAGAGTGAAGCGGCTCTGGAGGCCCTTTGATAAAATGAGCTTGAGCCAAGTAATGGCACTGCCTCCTGGAGGTGTTCGCTTATTGATACCTGACAGCTTTCGGCTGCAGCTGTGAGGTACAACTCCTTCTAAGGTACAGCATTTTCAGAAGTTTGCATAGTAATGAACAGTTGCAAATACCTCTCAGATTTTCCTTAGTCCACCACAGTAAGTTTAAACTTGATTGCTAAATACTGCAGTGCTAGCAAGGTTTACAAGCCTTAGGGTAAGTAAGCTTTAGTCATGGACCAAATGGTTTCAGAAGCTGTGCTGCTGTTAACATGCATCGTATCCATTACTTTTGGCAGTATTTACTTGAGTAAGTTGCTCATTTGTCAGTGGAAGAATGTTCTTACGAATGTAGCAATAATTGGGATAAGTCTTAACTCTCAACTCTAGCAATTTCCATGTGGAAATTACCACTTTCCCAGAAGCTTGTACCGGTTATTACACAAACCAATTGCCTAATGACCAGTACATTGTTAAATATATAACATACAACTTTTTAAAGATTTCCTTTAGTCTGGGAAGCGACTTCTGAAGTTTTTGGGAAATTCTTTGTTTGTCTTAAGTTTGCCGGGCATCCGTATCTGTGATCTGAAATCCTTGACTACAGTTCTATGCTACAACAAGTAAGCTATTTTCTATCTGCAATCCTGTGAATCTGTTGCTGAATATTAATTTAGGTGGTGTTCTGCATCATGAGCAGTAATAATTCTGAAATTGGATTGTTTATTCTTTAGATATCTAAATATTATTGCCCTGAGGTTATATTAATTCTTGAAGCAGTGATGTAAAGCAAAGATGTGAAACCTATATATGGATTTATTTATTTTAATTTTTGGACTCACTGGTGAAAAATGACACATACTGGATAAGGCTTTAAATGTCAAGCCACAATTTCATTTCTTAACTACACATATTTTATAAAAATAACCAAACATAGTATCTAGTGTTTGGGTCCAGAAAACCTCTTATAACTCAGGTTTAAACAATACCAAAGTCCCTTTGTGCCTTAGGGGCTGCTTTGAGCAATGAAGAGATGTGACCTGCATGGCTCCAAGGGTCCTCACCCCTGTCTGCTACCAGGCCGTTTCCACCTGCAGTCACTCGGGGGCACCCACACTACTACTCCTTGCATATCTGGAACCCGGTGCCCTCCTTGTGGGGTGATCTGCATGCTCTGAAAGTCCTTTGGCCTTCTTCAAGATAGGTCTTATCCTGTAGTCTATAGCTGAGTGAAGGTCAGTTTGGAGTGTGCTGGTCCTAGACATAGCCTTCCTCAGTCTGGTGTCTTTAACATGAGCTAGAGCATCTGCAGAATTTTAATAATATTACACAACATACTTGCAGACTGCCGCAGAACAATATGCGGTATGATTCCCTTCCCCACCCACCCACAAGAGTTCTGTCCTCTGCGTGTTAATTCTGCGTGCTATGGTGTCGTCATCACACGGAAAACGGATCAGAGCAAACTCCCGGCAGGTTGTCTGCGCTACCAAGGTGGAAACAAATTCTGGGAGGCTTAGGTGTCATAACGTTCATCGTGAGCTGAGCCCACTGACTGCTTTAGATGTGTATCTCCTCTAAGTATAAAACCTCCCAGAACTCCTCCTTTTCTCTGCAGCCTAGGTACTCTGGTGGAATCCTGTTCCAGTAATCCAGGAAGGAATCCTATGTTCCTGAATCCTCTTTAATACCTCTGTTATGTCTCTTAATATCTTTAATGTTTCTGATACGTTGATAAAGGGGTTTTTTGACCCTAAAAGAAGCAGTTACTGGCTTGGCAAGGAACAAAGTCTACATGGCAGGTGGAATCGAAATGCGCAGATATCACCTGGTTTTGCCTAAGGGATTAATTAGCAGCTGCTTTTCTTCCAAACCTAGGATATAAAATACTTGATTTACCTTGTATTAGCTGAGAATCACCACATATAGTGACTTGTTTGATTCCTAGTAAGCTTCTATAGTGCATTTTTTTTTCCTCTTTTGTGAATAGGAATCTTTGTTCCCTTGCTACTGTTACATGCAGTTACAAACCTAGTATGCTTATCAGTCCCTAATATGCAAGAAAATGGGAGGGTGTAGTGATAGGTACTTGTAGCTGTTTCCTGAATCATGACCAATTTGGAGAGTGAACTGGTGGGCTATGGAGCCATAGATTAAAAAGCAAAGCCTGGAATTTAAGAGTTTCGATTGAAATTCTCTAAAGCTTAGTGACCGCACCTGGGATGCGATTTAACATCACACTGTGCCAAACCCAGGTCCTCATAATTGCCATCACTGAATCAAATGATGAGTAAAAAAAAAAACCTGTACGTAGCTGTGAATCAATGGTGTCATCCACTGAGGCCCCCTTCCCAGGTAGAGAAAAGGTAGTGAATTAGTCTGTGTTTGGTGCCTTTTCAGGCACTAAACCAATAGGAGGGATTCATAATCCCTGGGTTGTTAAACCGTCACGTCAACTGATGACCCTTAGTCATTTTGCTCATAATCTTTTTGGTGTGCTATTCCTATTGTGCCTTGTATTGATTTCAAATTTCTCATATTAACTTGGTGTGTAAGCCTTTCGTGTGTCATCTAAACACTTTCTGTAAGCATGACAGTATGTAGAATGTGTTTCTTGGGGTAATCCTTCAAGAGGTCCCCGCTTCATCGGTTTAAAACACGTTTGTGCGATGCAGTGCTCTTGTGGCATTAATGCCTTATCACCTCCTCTGATCGGTTTTCCTTCTCAGAAAAGATCAGGTGCTCTCCCTGGCATCCCAAGCAGCACCAGGTATATCTCTGGTGGATTTAAAAATCAAAGAAGAAGAAAAAAAAATTCTGTTGCAATTGTAGAACTAGCTCCAGACATCCAGTAGGACAGTAACCTACTGAGCAAAAATTGTTTACCAGCTAATTGTTTGTGTTAGCAAGACTGATCTGTGACGGTCTGTGTGGTTTGTCAAGACGAGATCAAAAGCATTAACCGTAAAATCCCTGTCTCTTGACTTTCCTCGCCAAGGAAAGTCTTTCCTAGTTGCCACTGTGTGCCTGAATTTCATAGTCTTGAAGGGATAGTGAGTTTTGATGGCAGGGTTTTTTCTTCCCCTCTTAATCAACTGTGATATTTATAACATGTCCTACTGTTTATGCATGATGCAGACGACTAAGTCACAGAATCACAGAATCACAGAATCGTTTAGGTTGGAAGGGACCTCTGGAGATCATCTAGTCCAACCTCCCTGCTCAAGCAGGGTCACCTAGAGCATATTGCCCAGGATCACATCCAGACGGCTTTTGAATATCTCCAGGGAAGGAGACTCCACCACCCCTCTGGGCAACCTGTTCCAATGCTCTGTCACCCTCACAGTGAAGAAGTTTTTTCTCAGGTTCAGATGGAACTTCCTGTGGTTCAGTTTCTGCCCATTGCCTCTTGTCCTGTTGCTGGGCACCACGGAGAAGAGGCTGGCCTCATCCTCTTGACACTCCCCCTTCAGATACTTGTACACGTTGATGAGATCCCCTCTCAATCTTCTCTTCTCCAGGCTGAACAGGCCCAGCTCTTGCAGTCTTTCTTCATAGCAGAGATGCTGGTCCTGGCCTCTGTCTTCATCTTCACCCTTGTTTCTTTCCGTTTGCTGTATGAGGGGTTGCACTGCTCAGAGCAAGTAGGAGGTAGTTGTAATAGCAGGAGACAGGCAACTTGCCTGGAAGGCTGTCCTGGCTTCACCACTTTGGCTGTCTGCACTGCAGCTATGGAAGATCTGGGGCAGCTGTGCGCCCCGTTTCTGCTCATGAAAACCTATTCCTGAGTGCGTTCTTTTTGCCTTGGTCCTCAGAGGGACCTGCAGAGCGTGATCCTCTGTGGCCACTGTTTATAGCAGGAAGCAATGCTGGGTCATTCAGCTGTAGTCCCTCCTGGGAAGGAGGGAAGGAAAGCGCCCATTGCTTCACTTAATCTGGTCTCCAAAGCAGGAGTCTGCCCTGCTGATTTTTGCTTGTCTCGCAGTGCCCCAGCAAATGATTCTTTTATGCCTCCTTCCCTTTGCCTCTTTGCCAGCCTCTCCTTTCCCCTTCTCCATTCCTTCTGCCCCGAGCCTCAGCGCTCGCTAGGGCAGCAGCCTCTCTTTCTCCTCAGTTCCGACTGGACTTTCTCGCACAGCATGAGCTTTGTGTTTTAAATGTTACTGTCTGCTCTTAAGGGAAACATGCCTGTGTCCCTGGTGAGTTCGCTTTTTAGAGCCTCTTTTTCTGGTCAGCTCCCAACGTGAGAGTCCCTGCGAAGACAGCTTTGGTTCACCAGTACGTCGCTCTTCTGCAGCTCGTCATGTCCTTCCTCTGTTACAACAGAAACCTTGGACCAGAGAGATGCCTTGACCGTGTCATTTCCTTGCAGGCCGTCTCTTTGAGTACTGTAACAGGAAACTCTTCTCTCACTCGCTTAGTTCGTTACTTTTTCCATCACTGGTAGATCTTTCTCGCTACTTCTCTTAAAAATGTTTTCCAAAGTATGTTTTAGCTCTGCATGGCTCTTCTCTTCTTATGCAAGGCGCTCCTCTCTGTGCATGTTTTATAGGATGTGATGATAGGAAGAACATAACTTCAAGCGTCAATATTAAGCAGGTGAGGGAGCTGTAAGTTTATAGCAGTTTCAGACTGTGAATCTTCCCAGAGGGTCATAGTTGCAATAAAAAAACAAAAGCTGTAAAAGTTGCCAGGCTGACATTTGAAACTATAAACAAAAGGTACCAAGGGGCTTATGCACATCTATATGACTTTAAGCTTCTGACTTGGTTGTTCTGAATTTCTTTCCCGACCTCTTTCCAATAACTTTAGTCTAAAGTTAGAATCCTGAATTGTCCTTCACGTATAGAAAATGCATGGTGTGAATTCCCCAAGCTGTCGTGCTGTGTTAAGTGGGAATTTAAAGGAATGAGAATCCTTAGTCAACATCTTGCATCATTTTACAAGTGAAGAATTGCAGCTGGTTGGATTAAACTTGTTTAAATAAAATCTTATAGCTGATTACATAAAGAATAATTGTATCAATTTACTTTTATTAATACTGGACTTTACTATTTGATACAAATAGATGTACTGTGCTAAGAAAAAAATCAGCAACCTTTCCATAAATGCAGTTAATTGTATGCTTTAAGCATATGATTCATCACAGCAAAGTTAAAGAGAATATTCTTCTTAAAATTAGATATATTTATACATTTTAAAAGTACTGTTTTCTTAGTCTACGTTGAAGCTTTTGTAAGTGGATTGCTGAAAGGCCTTTCAAAGTTAAGAAGAACCATTACTGTTGGTGCTGTCTGATCTCATTTTCTTCTAAATAAAAGTATTTTTCATAGAGATGGAGACCTGATATAAAATTTGTAGCAGTTTCTTGTAGCATGTGTTTTTACAGCAGTTGACTTTATAATGTTTTACAGTATTTTTCTGTACCTTTCTATATAGTCAGATAAGTTTTCAAAGTAGTAATTTAAAGCAGCAGTTATCTATATCATGCACGGAAAACCTGACATAAGTTTAAAATATATATAAAGAGCCATACCTTTTAATATTGTTTTCACTTTTCAGATGGCTGTAGTTTGGATAGCTGTAATTCAAAAATAAAATAGGATGTAAACCACACTGAACTTTTAAAAAAAGATCCTAGTTTCAAAAGCACTTGTGTATACCAAAAAATTTAATTTCACCTACTTACGCACGAGAGTAAAAGGTTAGAGTTCTGCATTTCATCCTTTTACCAGTCTTTGCACATTGATAAATAAATAAATCATCTAAGATTCAATAGGCCAATTGCAGTACATAATAGCTATTCAGAGGCAATTAAACTGCCTTTTTCCACGCCGGCGTGTGAGCGCGCCCTTTCGCAACCTTCAACTTGATTTGTGGTGATTCAAAATTAACTTAAAAGTCTTGTTTGCTGACAGCTTAAAGCTTAATTGACTGAAAGCCAAATAGAGCGCGTTCTGCATTCAGCGCTAGCGCCGCCGATGAAGCCGCGCGCACATGGCGCCCGTTGCAAGGCAGCGCTTGGCGCGCGGTCCTGGCGCCGGCCCGCAGCCTCGCGGTCTCTGCTCGCGCCGCGTTGGCTCTCGCTCGGACCGGCCCCGCTGCGGCCGCTGGGCGTTGAGCCTCTTCTGCAGCGCCCGGTATCATTCCCCGCTCCCTCGGTGGCGCCTTGTCTTTTCTTCCAAACAAACGTGCAGGTACCTTTTGGAAGAGAGATTTGTTTTTCCTGTTTCTGTATTACAGAAAATGAGAAAAAGATAATGAATCAGAAAGTGAGAAGTATGTAATGTTGGTTTCACTCTTGGATTAAAATATCCAATTGAAGGTAGAGTCACCCATAGTTTGAATAAAATTTGTGAGAATATTAAAGAAAATATATTGCTGAACAAGCAACATGTAAGTATTAAAACAGTTGTTTCATAGTAATCAGTCCATTCTGTCCATAGGGTGCGGGGCGAGATCTGAAATGTTGTTACGTGCCTACTTTGTCGTGGCAGGTAATATCAGGGGTTCAGAGCACGTGTGTTAGGGTCCCGAAAGAATGCTGCAAAATACATCCCCAGATGCTTTCATTGCATTACGCTGGGAAAAAGTTCCTGGGGGAATCCAGCGCTTGGTCTAAATCACCTTTCTTTGCTATGCTGCTAATTGCTTTCCTTTTCTCCTGAACTTGCATATATTTGTATAAAGGTTTTGTGGAGGAAATGCTCTGCACTGCTTGTCACTCCTCTGTCACCGTTGGTTAAGTGCAGCTTTGGTGCCTCTGCCATTGAATTTTTCCCCCGACTCTTCCCGGTGATAACAAGGATGCGAAGCACCATAGAAGTGCCAGCAAATAAATATTGGAGAGAGATTTTTTTCTCGTAACAGAACGATCTCAAAGATATATTGAATCACTTCAAATTAAATGAAGTCTTTAAGCAGTAGGAATGTATTTTAATCAATTAAAATCGGAAATATTTTAAGAGCAAATTACTTTAAGTTGTCCCGATAGATATGTCAGAATAATGTTAAGTCAGCTTACATGTTTTCTACTGTAATTTTTTTAAACTTCTGTTCACAGGAAAGTCTAATTTTAGTATATAAAAGATAAAGGACATAGATTCTGATATCGATCTATTTCTTACTAATTTCTGGGCAAATCACAGCTATCTAATTTTATCCACTTCATTGATTTCTGATAGGAGCAACATCTTTTCATAAAGCATCAGGCAAAGTTTCAGTTCAGTTTGAAAATGACTGTGATTTAAAATCGTTTGTTACTCTTGTGTTCCTTCCAGTGAAATTGTAATAGTTCTTCAGAATGTCAAGTCTAGGTTTGTACTGGTTTCATCACAGTTTTATCTCTCTGAAACTTGAGAATCAATTTTTTAAAAAATGATTCTTATAAGCAGCTTATTAAAAGCTCTTTTGGGGGGGAAAAAATCGTGTTTACTTTTTTCTGACTTTTAATTATGTGCAAACTAATTGCTCCTAATATGAATATTAAGGATATGATCTTTCACTCTTTGGGAGTTGGTTTGCATCATGGAATTATGATTGTGTATGATTTAATAGTAGAGTTATTCAAATACTCAGAGTTGCCATATGCTTATAAAGCTATTAGATAGACGCTGCTGTGTAGTTTTGGTAAGGCTGCTGGTCTCATGTAGAAAATGGGCTTTTAAGGCTGCTGGTCTCATGTAGAAAATGGGCTTTCCTGTATTTAGTAAGTACTCTTTGCAACCACGCTTCTTATAATATATTGTAGTTTACTAGAATTTTCTCTCTGCTGTAACATTCCTTTTATGACGGAGTATCTCACTATATTGAATGTCTGGGAACATAAAATGGGTGAAGATGATGATCCTTTCCTGTGAGGGGGACAGAGCGCTGGCCCAGGTTGCCCAGAGAGGTGGAGGAGTCTCCTTGGCTGGAGATGTTCACAAGCCGCCTGGACGCGATCCTGGGCAGTGTGCTCTAGAGGACCCTGCTGGAGCAGGGGGGTTGGACGAGATGATCTCCAGAGGTCCCTGCCAACCTCAGCCCTTCTGTGATTCTTCTCACAGAGCGCAGGGCAGTGAAAGACAGCCTACGACCAAATGGATTCTCTCTCTGCTGTTCAGATGGAGGAGAATAGTTCATATTTTTACTAAATACGTTTGCTTTTATTTAAAGCTCCGACTTAATACATCCAAACTTTCCTTATTATTAGTAACACTGAAACGATAACAATCAAAATTTTGAAACGGCGTCATAAACATTTAAACGTGTGTGTTAACGACGAGGCGCTTAGTCAAGCTTCGTGGGGCAGTACGTGCCCGCGGACGAGCGCAGCTCCTCTGCTTGGTGGCCTTCCGAAAGGGAGCAGGGAGCGCACAGGTCACAAGCCTTTGGTGAGAGACGGGGAGTTTAATGCTAATAGAAAATAGATTAATGTATGCCTGTGTATGCCAAAAATGAAACTTATTACTGCTTTACTTGCTGTTGAGTATTCAATAGCTATTAAATGATTTTTTTCTCTATTGTGTTAGTTTGTTAGGGACAGCAAGTGACTGGCAATAGCAACTTCAATATTTGCAGTTACATGGGTGAAAGTAGTTTGTTACTGGTTTAAAGTAGCCTCGTTATAAAGCAACAAGTGGCACTCAAGTCAGTGTTTCCTACAGCAAAAAAGCTGCAGTGAGACCTAATAAAAGTCTATAGCTGTATGAAAGTAGTTATTAAAATATCTTCTATCATTAGCTTAATCTGAATACCTGAAGCACTCTCATTTAGGCAGTGCTGTTCAGCGTTTCCAACTGAGATAAGGTATGAAACATTTTTGGTACATCCTGAGTGTGTAAGTAAATAATTCCTGGTACAGTTTATGGGTATTCTTTTATTTGCTTACAAGGTAAAAGAAAGCAGTTTAAATGCTCATTTATAAATTTTTTAAGGCATGCTTTCTGGGTGAAATTGCCTTGCCAGCCGTGGAAGCCTGGAAGTTGCGTATACGTTGGTTTTGCAGCGGAAGTGTGTTGTTTCCAGGTGTGCTGTAGCAAGGAAGTACGTTGTTAAAGAGCGATATCAACATCCCTGAGTGCTAATGAGCACGCAGTAGTCTATACGAACGCTTAGTGGACGCTGAACAAATTCAGACGTTAAGCTTTTTAGGAAGAATGAGTGATGGCTAATGATTATTTAATGACAGGTCTCTGGACTGAAAGGCACTTAGCACTCAAAGCGTACTGCAAAGCCTATTCCTCAGAGCTTCCGACAGGTTTATTTGGTCTCACCTTGAGTAGAGCAGTGCAGTATTGATTTCACTGGTGTGGATTTAAGCGCACTATTGGCTTAGACTAGCACCACCTATGCAGAAGAAAATCAGTGCCTTAACCCTTAAGGTTGTGCATAGCTGCTCTTTAATATTTGATTATAGGCTAACAGATCGCTGGCAGATTTTACCTTGAATACTGCCTTTTTTAATTAGCGAATACACTGCAGTTTTTCCAGTAATGTGTATTTTGTAACACGCCATATGGATAAACTGTAGTGGTGTACATGTGGGTTCTGATCAGACGTGGCTGAGGGGATCAGAACTCTATTTTAAGATATAACCTCCTAAATGAAATATTTAATGAAGATGAATTTTATGTTTAGTTTTTTGGAAGCATTTTGGTGGCTGAAAACGTCTTTTCTAAAAGTATTGTTCTCTAACGATATAATACTATTATTCACCGTGACAGTTTTTGGCATTGTCCTCTGTAAGCTGCTGCAGCTGACCTGCCCAGAACCGTGTTACTGGCACTGCAGAGGGAATATACTATTAGAAAGCAAACAGAAAACGTCCTGCTTTTCATAATGCAAGCTATTTTTGGCATACTGATATTAAATTATTCAACTAGTCTATCGTAGATGACTTGTGAAACGTTTCCTGTTATGTTAAAAAAAAAAAAAAAAAAAGGTTAAAGACTTCCATTTTTTACAGTAGTAACAGCGCTCCATTATTTCAAATACTTTCCTGAGGACACTAAAAGAATATAACAAGACGAGTATTATTAAATAAATCAAAAAGCATGCCGCTAGGGAGCAGATCCTTTAGGGGAAGAAGAGGAAGAGGAAAAAAAAAAGCTTTTGTTTTGATTCCAGAGTCATTGTTTCACTCATCCTTACGTGAATTTATTTTCAAGCAGTGTTGTCAAGTGCTCTTTTGTTACCTAAATATGTACGTATGTCTCTTGAAAACGGGCACGTTTTTATCAGTGAGAATAATAGAAATGTACAGGAAACTTTCATAGAACTTGGCTATTTTATTCTTACAGCCCCTTCCTTGTCTAATAATTTGGTAGCAGTTATCGTTATAAAACACAGTAAAAGATTCATTTAAAAATACTAATAGTTGCTGCACTAAAATGCCTGCACTTGTTTTTTTGAGCACATTTTATTCAGTGTGCATTTCAACTCTATAAAAATATACTCTGCAGCGTTATTTATAAGTCTTTTATAGCTCATATCCCAATTATTGGAATGATAAAAAGACTGATTACAAAATGAGTTAAATGTTAATGAAATTATGTTCAGTTCTACATCTCATGTTCTTCCTACATCAGCGCAGTTTAGAAGTACTCTGAAAGCAACAAAATGACAATGCTAAAAATGCTTAACGAGGGTAGAAATCCTGGGTTTCAGAGATAACAACCACGGATAGTCTCCCCTCCGACTTGCCGCTGAGTTGTCAGATTTCTGTGGTGCACTGAACTGACTCGTATATTGACTGTCGTGATGGCAGTCAAGCTCGAAAGTAGTTTTTAAAATATAAGAGAGAAAAAGATAATCAGTTTTGCAAAATATGTGAGCACATCAAACATGTGATTCTCTGTTCTGTCTTACCCTCCTGTAAATCTCATAAATACATTAAAGACTGTGGCATTGCTCCACATTAAAAGAGACAAAGATCACCACTTCTGCAATGCATGAATTTTCCATCTTTGCAGATTTTTTTTTTTACCCCTCAGTGGATAGAAGACTGGAAACAGAAATAAATTGCTCCAAGGGAGAAACTTTTATGTATTTGCCTTTTTCTTTTAAGTGGTAGGGGAACGGGTGCCTAATTTAAACCTTAATAAGATAGCTTTAACTTTGTCGTGCACTTGGCGGCGCGAGATGATATATTCCACCCGGTTGACTGTCCTTTCACAAGTTTTCGAGTACTCAGTATTTCATCAGAAGAGGTCTTGCTATATTGTTAAGGTTTACCTTTTAGTATAAGCGTTTTGAGTGCATCTAGAGAATGAGGAAATAGGGAAAGACGTTGTGGAAACGCATTGTCTTGGACGTGGGTGGACAAAGCACCGAGGGGAGAAGGCATTGCACGTTCGCGTCAGCGCTTGCCCTTCCAGGCAGCACGCTCGGTTTCTAAGTGGAGGCTGGGCGCAGCTGGAAAAATTCAACAAAGCCGTAGCCCTAAATACAGACTTTTTCCTCTTATCGGACCAAATTTTGTCTTGTGTATTGCATTTAGGTCCTAGTACTAAGAACAAATAGTATTTTAAGAATGTTTGCATTACCATGCACTGTATTTAGCAAAAAACCCACTTTTTTAGGAAGGAACAGGGTGGATTTGGGGGAGGGAGGGGTTAGAAAAATTAAGTACCTTCCTGCCACAGCAATGTGTTTAATGCAAACTAACCCAAACTGCAAGGAGATGCTATGTAGTCACTAAATATCTTTTTTTTAAATTATTATTATTATTATTATTATATAAGAGGAAGCTTTAAAGAACTCAACCGTATTGGTGGTATCAAATCACCTTTTGGTGTTGCACACGCGCGCCCTGCCATGCAGCCAGGGTACTTGGGGACCAGTAGGGGTCATAATGCACACTTGTAATTTTTTGCATTTCGGGATAGCCCTCCACCCTTCTCAGCTCCTGATACGGTGGCTCTGTGGAGGGCTTGTCCCTGCTTAGCCGGTGGAGGGAGCTGTTTATATAGAAATAGCTGATCTTGCAAGCACTCGCAACATTTTAAATAACGTGAGCCTAGTAATGAGTAACAACAGTTTTTATAGGGTTAGATGAAGTGGATTACTTTCTCAGCCTTGCTGTATTTTTCGCATAGTCACTTTGTTGTTATTTCTTTATAGTAATTCTCAGTTCTGATTTTATTTTAAATATTATTGCTTTATAAGCTTCCAGAAGCACTGAAATTGTTAAAATTATTTTTCTGTATATGATTTTTGAAAAACTAGAAATATAGGAAAAGCGGTAGCGTGGCTTTGCGTTTTAAGAGTCTTGAACAATTAAAGCTGAAGAAAAGAAGTATCTTTTATAAGTACACATAGCATGCGTTTTAACACATATGATACATTTTTACATATATGATGCATGTTTAAATTTTTTTGCAATATCCTTTTTTAGGTAGCATTATATAAATTTGTTTTCGGTGAGGAAATGATACTGTTTAAAGAAACAATTATTTAAGAAATATTTAAATTTACTGACATGAAAATATCATGCAATTTATTTTGCGCTCACGTGAGTGTGAACAAAATCACGTTTCCCCCTCATAGCTATTGCACGTCCTTTTCTAACGATCCATGTCTCACAAAGAAGCTCTTATGGTTTCAAATCTAAACAGTTGCAGTGATTGTTGCTAATAATGTAACATCTGCCATGACCACGTTTTGGTGTATGTTTGTCTCTGGCATCTGATGCGAGGACTCTGAGGATTTCCTGAGTTTAGCTAACTATACTTTTTCAGCAGGACTGGAAAAAAAATAGAGTGAGATGGAGAGAAATCCTTCCCCCCACCTGCTCACTTGCAACCCCCCTCCACCATTATAAATAAGCAGAAGAAATGCAGAGATAGGGACCTGGCAAACAGGAAGGAAAAGTTTCGGTGCTTTTCATGGAGTTCGTTTTGCAAGTTCTCATCCTTAGATAGTGACTTCTGACTCTCAACTACTATATTCAGTGCTGTGAAATGTGAACTGTGACGAAAATCAAGAGGACTTGCGTGTTTTGGTTTTCTTCACAGCCTTAAAGTACCAGATTTGGATGCAAGGTCTAGGTTTTCTTCCTGATTTGATGCAAAATACATTTGTGACCTTGGGCAAATAACATTATTCATTTAGGTCTTTGCGTTTCTGTCCTCTAAGGTGAAAGTCATATTTCTTCACCCCTGTCTTTTCATACTATGTTATATATCTCTCTCTATATCTCTCTCTATATATTTTCTAATGCACTAAGCCCCGAAGAAGGCCTGCCCCGCCGTTGGGACGTGCCTGGCGGTGGGTATCTGTGTTATCAGCTTGGAATTCCCTGGCCAGTAGTAGAGCGTATGGCACGGAAATGGGGCTGTGGAAGATCTTTCTGGCATTTTTCACTTTAAAGGATTTTGTGCACATCAGTTGTTGTGACTAAACGTCAGTGATTACATTTGCATTTACAACCTCTGGCATAATTACAACTTTGTAGTTAGTTGTCATTCGTTGTAGTTTATAACACTTTGGTTCAGTGGCTCTCCTTAACTCCAGCAATATGATGGAGCGCATCTGGGAAGCTTTTTTGGTGGAACCTGCTCAGGTAGCAACATACGTTCTGATGGTGTAGGCTGATAGTAATAAATTGGTCTAGCACCTAGTTTTGTAAGGTTTTAATACCTAATACAGTAACAGAGTACCATCAATATGTGCCTAATAGCAGATATAAAGTATCTGATAGTAGTCCATCTCTCATAAAACCGCCTTCAGCCTTAATTCAAATCCATTGATTCCTATTCCAGTTAAACCTGAAGAACTTGATTTGTCTTTTAATCCTTTTATTGTAAGCTAGGATAAAATTAATTTTACCCAAGAACTGTGCAAAGCCAATTAACATGATCTTTAGTGTTATTTAGTAAAGTGCTTCAAACTGTTAAATTTATCCTGACCTCGTGGCTGCACTCTCTGACTGCTTTTTAAATGAAGTAATCAATATCTGCCAGCCTTTTAAACAGTCTAAACTTCTGAAATGTTTTACCTATATTTTAAATGGTTTATAAATACGCTCAGTCGCTTTGTGAAATCTCTCAAGCTGTTTAGCGCTTTCCTCCGTGCAAGTTGTCTACCTGCAATTTTCGAAAGATCTTACGTTTTGAAAGGTTGCAGTACGCTCATTTTCTCCCCAACAAAAAAAAAAAAAAACCAACAACAACCCAGCTAAGTAAATAGATGGAAATGACAGATTTCTCGGTTGTGGTGCAGTACAGGAAATATGTTGTTTTTACCGCTAAAAACGTAGAGCGCTTTTGTCCTTTCACCGGCGTAGCTTCTGTTTTCCACACAGAGCTATTTGAGGTTATTAATTTTCTGACTGTGATAGGGTGATCAACCGTCCTGCCAAGAAAATGGATCTCTGTGTCACCCTTTAGCGTGATTAAACGGAGGCGCGTCGCTGTGAGAAAATACCAGATTTTCCTGAGACAAATGACACCGTCGGAAGGACTGCTTTCATAGACCTGATTCCGTTTTTGAAATCTCCCCTACGGCTGCCGGTTTATTTGCCGGGTGCAATTAGCACAATTAGTCGCGGGGCAGGCAGCTGATCGCCCGTTCCCACTGGCGATGTGGGGAAGGAACGGCGAAAGCGTTTCGGCGCTCGTTCCCCCTCCGGCGGAGGCCGTTCCCGCAGGGAGCGACGTGGCCCCATCCAAGAGCGTGCCTGGCCGTCGCCGAGCGGCGAGCCTCCGCCGGAGGGACCGGGCGGTTTTAGATTTTGGGTGTTTTTTCCCCCCGGCGTTTTGAGGCGGGCGCTCGCTGCGGCCGGTTCGTCGTCTGCAACGGACACCTGGGAGCGAGCTGGCGCGGGGCGGACAGCCCAACGGCTGCCTCGAGAGCCCTGCCCGCTGGCTGAGGAAGGGGTTAAGGCGCCGCCGAGGCCGAAGGAGATGGGGGGCGAGCGCCCCCCTTGTTTAATTTCCTGCTGGAAGGCGCACATGTGCGCTGTGTCCGGCGGCGCGGGGCGGCGCGCCGGGGTCAGCGCCTCGCCTATTGATCAGCCGCCCGCGCTGCCGGCTCCGGCAGCTGCTTCGTTGCCCGCTCTCAGCGCCCGCTGCCCCGCGTTAGAACAGAAATCCATAACCGGGGCTGCGCTCATCCGAGCGGGGCAAGAAACTAAATTGAACGGTATAAAACAGAGCAGGAGTTTGCGCCGATTCATCTTGCTCCGAGACGTCAGGCGGGCTCCCGGCCGGAGCAGCCGCTCCTTCTCCTCGGCCGCGCGCGCGGCGGCGGGGGAAGCTGATAAGCGATGGCTCGACAATTAAAACTCCTAAATTTAAGCTTTGCCCGTCACAGTTCTCATCCCTCTTCCTGTGAAGCTGTTAGATTAACTTATTTACGTGGTAGTTGCCCTCCCCTCGGGCTGGCAGGTCGCCGTCGCGGCGGCGGCGCCTGGGCTCCGGTGGTCCTCCAAGGCCCCGTCTAAAACGTGGCTCGGTTTTCTCGCGGGTAGCGGCCCGTTGTCCCTCGCAAAGAGAGGCGTTCGGCGGAGCCGCGCCGGTTCGCCCCCCGTTACTCTGCGAGCTTGTGAGTCTCCTTTAATGCCAGGTGGTGCCTTCCCGCTTCTCGGCAGGGATTTAACAGCAGTGCTGTAAGGAGGGCCGAGACTTCGTTATTTTTGTACGATACGTGGTAGCGCGTTTGCTAGTGTACTGTGGAGTAGCATTGTAAATAAAAGGGAACGGTAGCTGTCAGGATAAACGAATACCGTATTTTCGTTCCAGTAAATTTCTTCTCCGGGTTTTGTCTCTTTGCTCCGAAAAAGCGTCATCTGCTTCGTGAAATTACGAATCCCTGGGCTACGTTAGACTACCGATGTAAAACTAATAGTTTTGTTTAAAATTTGTAATTCAGTGAGGTTTTTCCAGCATTTTTGAAGATGTTTGTTAAAATACCATACGTAACGTTGTAGTGTACGAAAATACTAATTCAGCTGAAAGGCATATACTGTTATGTTAAAATTCATAAAAATTGCGATAAGAGCATGCTGTTGTTTCAGTGACTGTCCTCATATGTGATACAAACATACAATTTTGAATATCCGTTTTATGAAGAAACAGCTGATTACTTCTTCAGCTGAACTTGTTACTCGGATTTAAAGTAAACAGGAAGGAAGCCGTACCTCACCTTTCAGAAAAGGTTGGTTAACAAACCCAGAATTCCCTGTGCCTCACTCCAAATGAAGAAATAAAACTGTGAAGTTGGAACAGTTTCCGGATGGTTGATATTTCTGGGACATCTTGACGATTTTTTGATGGTGGGTGTCACTGGAGACAGACGTTACAGTGGCTGCGTCTGGACTTGGATCACGCCTGGTAGGTTTGGAGAAGCAGAGTGGAATCAGACCAAGCAGCTGAACGCCTGGCGATGGAAGCGAGCTGTGCTGAAGACACGTTCTAAGTTAAATGGAATCCATGTCGTCTCTTTCTTCTGGAAAGGACAACTTTGTCTGGAGTACTGGAAAACAACCCTGCTTTTGATTTTCCTCATATTTCTTATTTTTCATTTTAGGTTGTCTGTCTGGTCTCCCACAAATGAAAAAAATATCTACCTCGTATGAAGAGAGAAGGAAGCAAGCTACCGCCATTGTTTTGCTTGGAGTGATTGGAGCAGAGTTTGGAGCTGAAATTGAACCTCCAAAACTTTTGACTCGGCCACGCAGTTCTAGTCAAATTCCTGAGGGATTTGGTTTAACTAGTGGTGGATCAAATTATTCCTTGGCAAGGCATACATGTAAGTATCCTGGGTACTATTTTCCCTTGTTTTGATTTTTTTTTTTTAATTATGTTATTGTTTTACTTATATTTCAGGACAAATCTGTTCATTAAGAATTTCCTTTCGGAGAACAAGATAGCGAGAAGATATTTTGGACATACAAATAAGCAACACCATAATAAGTTGCCAAGAAATTAGTACTGATACAGATAGCTGAGCGGAATTATGGAGTCTGGGACTAGGTAGTGAGATCTGCAGTGGTACTTGTGAGAGGGAAGTACCTGTCTCTGGAAGAGAAGCATTCAAATTTTTATTGTCGTGGTCAAGCACTTCCTGCTGAAATACTAACATCCTTTATTCTTTTTCCAGTTACACTTAAAATGCTTGCATCTAAGACTGCATTAACGTAACTATTCTTTTTTTCTCCCGAAAACGTTATTTGGGTTAATACAAAGAGAAGGAGAAGACCATGAGCTTTAGACCTGCCTGTTCCATTGATTAATCTTCATTTTCATCACATAGTAGCTCTTGCTCCTAATGGAGGTTTTTCTCTGTAATTGAAGCATGGACAAGTATGTTTACTGCACCCCTCATACTTTTGGCAATGTGGATCAATAGGCTGCACAAAAGCATATGTGGCTATGCAAAAAAATGTGCAAGATGCCCAAGGTGAAAAACAAAGACAAAAGTAATGGAAAAATGGTAGGATTCATGATGTACTGTATAAAAGAACTTTACATTCAGGTCACATATCCAGAATTAGTAAAGATGTAATTATCTTTAGTATGAACAGTGATTGTGATCTTATATTAAGCTGCTTACATATGCATGCCTTAGACTGACTATTTGATGTTGATATTGCAAATCTAATAGGAGCAAATGCAGCCACAGCGCACTGCATTCCTACAACTATTTTGGACGTGTTCTGAGCAGGCTGATACTAGTTTCTTTTATGTGGAGTCTGGCGAAAGTCCTCTTTGTCACCTCTATAAATTGACTCTGAAGCACTATGGACTCACTGCCAGTATTGCTTGAAAAAATGTCAACTATCTTTAAAAATGATTAACGCTAGATAATTTCATAGCAATGGATTTCTCATGGTGCACTCGTGTAGTCTCCACCAGATGCCCAAGTGCCTTTGAGGAAAAGTGGAAAAAACAAGTAATTGAAAACCAGTGTACTGTTGCAAGAGGAGGACAGGTAGTAACGGTAAGAGAAGGTGAAAATGCTATTGGTAAGCTTGCCGAGGTCAGCTGTTCTAGGGGTTAAACTTCAGGCTGCAGCCATCTGCAAAGCAAAGAAACTGTCCTTCCGTTTGGGATCCTGCTTATAATGAGCTGTAGGTTGTTACCGCTGAACCGCGCTGTTGCAGTGCATCAACATGACAATGGTTTTGGACAAGCACCGGTTGTCTCATAACGCAGTATTTTATGTATTTAGCAAAAGAAATCTTGAAGGTTTCGTGTGCCATAGCATGACTGAGGACATATTTTACATTGTTTTCATTTCTTATGTTTCTGCTTGCTTTTATTCCAGAGATTATTGTTATTGTAGGTGACAATATTCTCTGAAATATCAGATTACAGACAGTTCTGTTCAGAAAAGGTACAAAACTCAGAAATTCTAAGTTGTTTCCAAGTCCTTTTTTTACTCCAACTTGTGTTTCCAATGAAATATGCCGATAAGTCAATCAGTTTCATAATGATAAATTTTATATTTTGGTTTTAATTAAATGCAGGAAAAATGCTGCCCTTTTAGTTGCATGGTAATGGAGTATCATATGAATAATAACAAATAAACATAATTTTATTACTATGCTAACACATTAAACTTGCTTTAGACCGTTCCCTTCCATTGAGGCTTGCTGGCATGGAATAGTTTGCATCTACGCTGTTAAAACTCGCCCTCCAAAACAAGGTGGTGATATGCCTGCTGCCCATTGGGAAAGGTCTGTTGCCCGTGCTGGCCCTGAGCAATGCCCAGGAACTGCGCGGGAGAGTATTAGTTGGCACGGAACAGCACTGTGCTAGCAGTCATTGGAGGATCACGTTCAGGAGCTCGTGGGCATTATGTGGCACTGTTTAAGTCGCTAGTATAGCTGTAAGCGCTGTATTCCACAAAGTGGAAAAGCCCCCACACCGATTTTTGAAAGGCAAAGGTTTCAAAGAGCACATACTTTGCCAAGTGTATGCAAATCTGAAAAATGCGCAAGTCTTGGTTGTGTCAGTGAGGAAGTGTAGGGTTAGCTATGCAGTAGTTCAGGAAGCAAGTTATATTTCTGAGAAACCTAGAGAAAATCTTTTTTTCTTCTTCCCCCCCCCCCCCAACTGACATCTTCATATACTTCATTGGTAAATGCATTCCTGTGCTTTAGTAAATAACATTCCTCAGTAAGTCCTTTGCAGAACTGAAATTGCAAAGTCTTGCAGTTCCCTGCTTCCTTCTGTCCTTTCAAGTTTTTTTGCAAGTATAGGGAACTCTGCTTTAAATAGTTACATTTTTTATTTCTTTTTTACCTTGTGATCACATTGGGGGTTTTTTTTTTCTTTATTCATTTTCTAGTGTGTTCTGCATTATTGCTGGGTTTAAGTTACTAAGCTATTTCTCTCTTCGAACAACATCTGTTGTTCGAAGGAGAGAAAACAATTGAGAAGAATAGACTTTCCTGTGTTCCTGGATGTTTCAGCATGAGGGATTGCAATACTTTGATTGGACAAAACAGGTTCTTCCATGTTTTCCTTTATGGTGTGAGGTTGAGTCAGACTTCTTACTTTTCTGAGTGATATTTGGGCGCAGGGTCAAAACAGGCTTTACTTGTCTTTAGAGTTTCCTAAAAAAGAGGATGCTGATGTCTCTATTGGACTCTACACAGCGCAGAGCGCTCTGTTTGCTTGGAAGCTGCGTTGGGGATGCGGAGATTGCGGTCGTGTTCTCCTGCCTTTCAGTGGCACACTGTCCGCGCTGGTCAGCTTCCTCTGCACTTCAGTTCCAAAAGGCGATGGAGCACTGAAATTGCCTGATCTCCTATGGAAAAGAAACCAAATCATTTCAACCAAGAATGCCTTGTCTTGAGCGTTCCCACGCTTTTTACAGGCTGAACTAGTTGGTGGTGTCGCTTGCTGTTAAAAGCAATGTTCTTTGTTTATCTGTTTGCGTGTTATTTTTGTTATATTTAGGCTTAGTAGAGTTATAAACTCCAACTTAGAACTCTTACTAATCATAATCTTAGAAACACTGCACAACTGTCTGGCTGACTGATAGGCTGAATTTCAGTTTTTAATGTGGATGAAGCTTGACGAACTAAAATGTTAAAAATTTAGGTGAAGACCATAAAGTAATATTTGAAATGGACCAAGGGCCAGAGGAAGAGCAGAGCAGTTTTGCCTGTGATGGTTTGCATTGGGAAAGCAGGTGCTTTATCATTTGCTAGGGAGAGCCTCTTCACTCTCTTCCTGTTCAAGTAAATTGATGTAAACTAAGCGGGAGGTGACATGAATGGATCACTCGCATCTTATGTGAGAATTCTTCAAATGAGAGGGCCATTGCAACCCTCAAGAGGTAAAGATTAGTTGGAGAAAAACAGACAGGAGATGCTGGGTTATATTTTTGGTTGATGCTGGTATTAGCAATACTCTCATCTGTGTTTGTGTCAAGAGATGAAGTAGGATCTTCATCGTCATATTTTACCTATGACCCTTGCAATAACAATGTTGATTAAAGTCAGTATTGCTGTCTTTCTGGTGCAATCTACTCTGAAACCAAAGTACGATGTTACATTTTCTTAGAGGTGAGTGGTTAGTATCTTCTCAGGTGTTTTGCTCAAGTAGAGGAAGTTGAACTGGAAAATTTGGTTAGAACAACAATGTTCATTTCTTCAGTTTTCGGGCATGTTTGTGTATTTGAAGAAACTTTGCAAGCCTGAAAGAGGAAGTTCAAGTTTTCATTAGTGGTAGGTGATTTGAGGGCGTGGAGGTCGGGGGCGGAGAACATTAAAGAGCTTAGGGTAGGGCGACATTCACAGAATCACAGAATGGTTGAGGTTGGAAGGCACCTCTGGAGATCATCTCGTCCAACCTCCCTGCTCAAGCAGGGTCCTCTAGAGCAGATTGCCCAGGATCGCGTCCAGGCGGGTTGTGAATATCTCCAGGGAAGGAGACTCCACCACCGCTCTGGGCAACCTGTGCCAATGCTCTGTCACCCTCACAGTGAAGAAGTTTTTTCTCAGGTTCAGATGGAACTTCCTGTGGTTCAGTTTCTGCCCATTGCCTCTTGTCCTGTTGCTGGGCACCACGGAGAAGAGACTGGCCTCATCCTCTTGACACCCCCCCCTTCAGATACTTGATGGGATCGCCTCTCAGTCGACATTGATCTATGCATGTATGGTGACAGTGATAGGGCTTGTCTTTACTTTAACAAAGGGAAGGTAGGGCAGGTGAGGTGAACTGGATAATGATTCATTTTGTGAGAAACAGAATTCTGCATCCTGTCAACCAAATGTGTGTGAAACTGTCTGTAGGTATGCTGACAGTAAATACAAAAATTGAACTCTAGTTTTTTTCTAGCGTACCATCTTACAGAACTCATTGTAAGGATATTAGAAGTATTTAATGCCTATAGATTTGTGTTTGGCTAGGCCTGAAGCATTTTTAAGCGATACTCTGAGGTGGGGAAGATTAGGATAGTCTTTGGAAATGTCTGTGAGATGGACTCATCTTCCACTCCAGTTAATTAGCTTGTAAACTTGGCCATGTCTACATAGTAATTTGTCAGTACCTGTGACAGGAGCTCATTCTGCCAGAGCTACGGTGTTCAGCTCTAAGCAGCTTCATTCGGTGGTATTTTCACCGTAAATGTCTAAAGCGTATACACTGAGGGTGGGTTTTTTGGATAATCATGAAGCAGAAGAGTATCAGCATAATGCCAAAGACTGATGTTTGCTTTTGGAGGTCTATTCTCTAATCTTGATGTAATCATGACCCCTTATTTCACCAACGCACAGCTCTTCCCAAAGGGAGAGAATGCGAAGACTCACTGAAAAGGGAAAGAATCGCTTACCAGAAAATCCTGTTTTGGGGATGTTTTTTCTGTGTATAATCATACTTCTAAAAAGTCCATTCTAATCTTTACTCCACATGTGTAGTACTGCAGTAGGAATTACTTTGAAAACTGAACAGTTGATCAAAAATTGAACAATTCTTTGAGTGTGCAAAAACAACATTATTAGTATGCACTAGGACTCGAATTTTTTCTTTGTCTTATTATGATTTATAGGCACCAATCTGAAATACATGCAGGTTATTGCTCTGACTTGCAATGGCATAGAAAATATTTCTTGGCCCTTAAGAGATGAGCGGTTACTGAGATGTCGTCTACTTTCTGAAAGCTGGCTGTGGGACATAAATGATGCTCTGAAGCAACAGAAGCTTAGATAAAGAAATTATTGGTTCTCCTCCATTTCAAGTTGTATTTTTTTATTTCTCAGTGCTATAGCATGCAATAAATACTGATGGAAGCCTGGTGCTGTATGGCTGTCCTCAAACTGGAAGAGGCCTGCCTGCCTTTTAACCGTTCCTGAAATACAGCTTCAGTTCCCTGTGCAAACTGCTCAGGTGTAGCTAGCCTAGGCTGGAGAGCTGCTGTAGCAAATTTCCTTTTGACCACCTGTGTGACAATGTCTCCAGAAACAGCGGTTCTGGTGATTTTTTTTTTCCATCCCTTTACTGTGACTATTAAGATGTGATGCCTTTTTAATCTGTGTGTTCTGTTATCCTGCGCTGAAATTGTGCGCTGCCAGTTACCCAAAGTAATGAGAAAAATGGTATATAACCAAAGCCTAAAATTTTTCCTCTCTAATTCAAAATAAGTTACCAAAATTAAAGACTTTTTTATGCCATTAACATTATATTGTAGGTTTTAACTGTATGAGTTGTACATGTGATTTACTGTATTTAAGAAAATAATAATTGTGATAACGTCTTTTTGAGAGGATGAAATTCTCTAGAAATTCACACAGTGACCTTGCCTGACATCTCGCATTAATCTCTGTTGACCTTACAAATAGTTCATGAGATATTTAATTATAAAATGCCACCCAAAGAATTTCTCATTACAGATGCACCACATCACACTTAAACTGCAGCTAATGCTGTGTTTATAAAGTTAATGGGCTGATAAATCTGAATGACTGTTCTGTCCTGAATATGAAAATACTTGATTCCATTGTTAATGCAGTATATTTTTCAAAGCATCTGCCATCAATATAGTTATTAATGATAAGCGTTTTGCCCTTTAACTTAGTCAGTGTCATATGTGACGACATGTTCAAGGCGTTGAGTTATTTATATTGTTTTTGCAGGCTACATGTACATACTTCCAGAGGCGAGGGGGTTCTGTATTACAGGATCCATGGCAGTCACCGCCGTTTGGGGACAAGGGGGATGTTAAGTAAGCTAGCCAGCAATAAGGTTCCTAACTCTCATGAAACCATTTTTCTTTTTTTAATTATCATTTCCCAAATTCGTAGCAGCTGACCTTCTGCCTGTGAGCTGCAGGCCAGGAGGGGAAGCGAGTGAAAATTCTGGACCGAAATAGAAATATGTATGTCTGCCTAATAACGTGAGGTCAGACTGCTGCTATTAAGATGGTTTTTCCAGTAGGGAGCCATGCGTGTAAACTTCCTGCACCTTTGAGCAGAAACCTTTAGCCTGTAGCTATGCTTTCAGCCAAAGCAATTACGTCGTTAGCTTAGGATGAAGAAAAGAAGATGTATTTTTCAAAGCAAATATAGTTTTAATAACATTGGAAATTCAGCACATCGATATTTGAAGTGGGGATTTGACAGTAAGGAAGTAGCTTTGTGTCAGAGGTGTGCCTCTTTGTCCTCTTCCAGGCAAACCTGGCAAATTTGGTTAGAAGGGACCTCAGAAGATCATCTAGTTCCTTTCCCTGACGCGGTTTTTGGCCTAATCCTAAACTCTCAAGTGACGGGGACTCCATAATCTTCCTAGGAAATCTATTCCAGCTCTTTATTTTCCTTATTATTTGAAGATTTTTCCTGAGTTAACTCCTCCAGTCTGTCTTGATTCCAAGCGCAGAACTATATTAACCTCATAAGAAGCAGTTCAATTAAAACGTTTATTCACCCTGAAGAGGTGGTTCTGTACTTCCCTTGCATCTAAAACTCTTGGCAATGAATAAGTGTTTTTCAATAGGCTTTCTGTATCCAGAGAAGTGTTTGCAAACATATATGTTTTCGCAGCATTCACCTAGGCTGAGTGGATGTTTGTTTCCCGCTGAGAAATAGATACAAGAATGATTAGAGTGAATTTTCATTCTGAATATAAAATGCTTTATAGAGATATTATAAAATTTTAAAATACTTCATTCATTCATACCCCAAATCATAGAATAATTTTCTTTTGCTCTATGAGAGTTTCAGTCCCAGAGCAATTCTTTCCTGTGTAAGAAGTATGTTAGAAATCCTGCACAACTAATAACCTCGTTGTTTGATTATAAGTCTCAGTCATAATATGTAAATGCCAAGGACACGAGTTAAGATTGCCCAGACGCATTTTTCCATTTTCATAAGTTTGCTGTTAACGAATTTCAGAAAGATTTGCTGATAGATTAGAAAACTGGGAATTTTGCATTCTATTTCAGGTTATGGAGAATAGTGTTGTGTCGTAACCAAAAATCAGTCTGTGCGTACCTCTGTGCTTAACCTTGGCTAGCTTTACCCCCTCCGGCCTGTCCTCCTCCTCCTTACTAATCTCATGCCCTCGAATGCCTGCGCCCCACTTGAGCAATGGGAGAGGAAGAGAAGAAACGCTCCGAGCGCAGAAGAGCGAGCTCCTCGCCTTCGGGTGCCGCCGCCGGAGCAAGCTGCAGAGCGCCGACTTGCCCGTAGCCCTCGGCGGGAGCCCGGATGCGATCGCCACAGAAAATGCATGTTTGCTGCCTCCTTATTGAACATACTCTTTTCAGTTTTACAGGTAATTTTCAGTAAATCTCTAGCACATTCAATTTTCAATGGTTTTTAATGCCTGCCTTTGTGCATATTTTATGTGGGTAACCAAAGAAATGTCCCAGGTTTTACAGCTGCATCTCCTGTCCCGTTCTCCCTCTCTTTTTCCAAAATGTGAGTTATTGGTGCTTTCTAATAGCACAGTTGTAAGTTTGAGGAGGGACTGGAAACTTGAGTGGGTTGTTTTTTCTTATTAGCACGGGCGATGCCTTTTTTTCTGTTGATCTTACAGAGATAGTAAAACTGTTATTCCTAAAAGGATCCAAAATCACAACCTAAAATACCAGATTCTAGATACTTTGCCCATTTTTAAAGCAATTGAAAATACTGCTTTAGAGCAAGTGTTAACGGCAAGTATGATGATGGTATCCTAAACAGGCATAACTGAGCTGACCATTAAAAAAAACAAAAACAGCGAGACTTAAAATACAAAACTGATCTCTGCTTTGTCATCCAAGCTATTCCAGTGACGTTTTTAATTCCATCAGGAAGCAAACCTGGGATTCAGTCTTAGCTATTGCATTCTCTGATTTCTCTTTTCTCCAGATAGTAATGGGTGGTATCACCACTTATTCTTAAGATTGTCTAGTATTTCTTTTTGTAAGATCATCTTTTCAGCTGCCTAAAGCTGTCAAGTGTAAATTTGGAACCCAAAAGTCAATTTTAGTTATGTTTAATAGACTGAATTTGTTTGGAACATGTCTTCTGAAAAGGTTTGGTCATTTACAAGAAGAGTAGAGAAAACAGATACTATTTTAACATCAGTTTGAAAGCAAATGTATTATGTTAGCCATGGGAGTTTTGTTATGCCATATTTTGGTGCAGGGCTTTAAAGTTCATGGGGAGTAAGGATATTGAGGATGTTTATCTTTTTATGTTCTCGTGGAAGATTGGTTTAGCTCCTGGCAGATTAGTGCGTTGTTTAAAGACTGATTTATTTGGCTGCCACTTCTCTAAACCTTTGTTTGAGCTGGGCACGCTCCCCCGGAGGTGGAGGGGACTCTAAGGGTCTTTCCTGCAGTTTTTCTTCTGAACTCTTTTCATCAGTCACAACACGGCATCAGTTGCAAGAACGAGAGGGAGGGAGGGCTTTCCTGTGCTGGTGGCGCCTGCGTTGCACCAGGAAAGCCCCGTGGCTCTGGGAAGAGCTGCTCGACTCAACCCTGTGTGGGACAAAAGGAAAGAGGAGAGAAATGCTGGAAACCAGCTGGCGGGGAGGAGATGCAGGCAAGGAGAATTGAGGGAGGAAGGACGAGGTGAGAAGCAGATGGGAGAGGAGCTGCTCGGGGAGAAGGTGGGAGAGGACAAGCAGGTTTGATGAGGATCTTAGTGGGGGAGATGGTGTGAATGAGACCAACTGCTGGGCAGAAGGACTCAGCTTTGAGGAAAACGGGAACAAAGAGGTTCGTGGCCCACAGTTTCCACAACAAGTTGTATGTTCATGCATACAAAGTTGCATTAGAAAATACTTTTTGGTTAAGGTTGTAAGCTCCGCTGTTAAGGAAGGAACGGTATAGTTAAGTTTGAGCGTGCTACTGGAATTCAGCTTGCTTGCAGATATGAACTGGGTCAAGCCTTTAATTCTAAGTCAGGACTGTTGCCACGTGGAGTGCAGAATGGATTATAGTCCCTAAATGAGTTATTCCACATTTTATTATCCCTAACTGGGATTTTTGCTCTTTTGCGCTATTTACTGCCTGATGATTCAGACTTGACCACTCAGTAGCATCTTCTCAGTCTCCTCATTGCAGCCTATGAATGCATTTTGTAAACAATATATTTATTTTCACAATATTTCTAAAAGATAAAATTTATGACTGCTGGAGTGGTGTCTGTGTATGTTAGAGAGAAGTTTACTTTTCAAGGTATACTTTGGCTGTGCTTCATCCGTTCATCCAAATCCGTTTTTACGTGTACTTCTGCACAGAAACAGTGAGTAGGCACAAGATTATTTGGGGTATAAAGTCAGATATTTCATGTGCTTTGTTAAATTGGGGTTTCTAGCTTTATAGATTGTTGCGCAGTGTACCAAATGTACTTCATCTGAAAATAAAAGGCAACACCGTCCAAACCAGAGACCCTTGGTGAACACAGGGCTATTTACTGTATCAACTAGCTGAAACCTTTTCTCATGTCTTTTGAAACATTAGTTCTTCTGTATTGTGAAAATATTTTAATCGCCAATCTAGACAATCAGAAAACGGTCCTTGTGAGGAGATTGTCGCACCCCACTAATTGTCGGCACCTATTGCGTATCTGATACTTTGAACTAGCAACAGCGATTGATACAGGAGCGAGCGAGCTCAGGATCATCACTTACAGATGCAATAAATCAGCTGAGCACCTGAACAGCAGCCTTTCAGAGCAAATTAAGCAAAATGGCTCAGTAACTTCATTTAAAAAAAAAAACACCAACAGCAGCAGTGTGATTAAAACAAGTAACAGAATTTATTGTTCATAATTGAGAGAGTGGTAACAGTGCATGTCATTTTATCGACTTTATTTTTATATCAGTTAGGCAGAAAGATTTGCAGATTTGTATGGATCCCACGGTTTGTGTCATTCCTTTGATTTTTCAGTGTACTAGTAGACCTGCAGTTTTCCTTCCCCACCCCCCCTCGCCCTGGGCTGTTGTAACTAGATCAGTGTCTCGAGCAGAATTTTGTCCCTGAAGGGAGGGGGGAAAAAAAAAAAAACAGAAAAATTGTGACTTACAAAAAAATGAAACCCGTATCTTAGCCTTAGAGATAATATTTTGGAAAAATAGTAAATCTGTGTGGCAGAAAACAGTCAATCTTTGCACCAATATTATACCCTAATTGAAATCTCTATTTCCTTGTTAGCTTTAGTGACAAAACCAAATTTGAAAACTAAATTCACCTTTTCCCCCCAAATCCTGTAGGGGATTGAATGATTTGAATGATGTGTTTTTAATCAGAGCTTTCTTTTTTGCAAATTTAATATTTTGATTATTGTAAGGAGTTGGTACACAATAATCTAAAACTTATCTCTTCTTTGTGTTTTGAATATGAAGGAGCCTAATAATGTAACAGCTCAGTAACAGATCTGAATCAGTTGGTTACGGTTTTTGCCAGTCTGTAAGCTACCGTAAGTAAAGACTCAGCTTTGTCACTGGTACCCCATTTTGAGGTAAGTGTGTAACACACAGGTTGCTGGAACAAGCCCATCTTTCTCCAGGGAGGGGAGTCAGACCTGTTGAAAAGTGCCTTTGTAGCAGTGACCTGTATTAATAGTGTTGGTGTCCATGCACCTTTTTTCCGCGTACTTTCTCGTTCCAAGTATGCAAGCTTAGGTTCTCGTATAAAATACTGGACAAAACATGAACCCTTCCACCAGAGAACACTCGCATTTCTATCTGATGTGAAAGAAAGCAAAATAGATGAGTTTTCAGAATGCCTGTGCTGCTGCAGCACTGCAGCATCCTGCGCCCAGCTGCAGCCGAGGCACGGTGCTTTATGTGACCCAATCAATAGGAAAGCTTCATTAACCCAGGCAGAGGAAAATCTTAAAATACGCTGATAAATGACCTTAAAATATGTTTGAGGGAAAGGTGACCAAGGGGCACAAAGACTGGACAGTACTAGCAGAATAGCTGCGCATGTGAGCGGTTCGCGGCAGGGGTGCCACTGTGGGCGTATCACACCAGATCAGGCCTCAGAAAGCACAAAGTTTTTGTTTAAAGAATGATCATGTTGTAAATCCAAACGATTAAAATTCAGCCTTAAGCTCAACACCCTCGTTCCTGGTGTTGTGTTGCGATCCTTAGTTTCACGGGAGAATCTATAGCCTGCGTTACGCGTGCGGAGGGGGGCCCTTCCCTCGGCGGGAGTCAAACCCCGGGCGGGGGAACGGGCTTCACCCGCGGCCGCCGGTCCCACCGGGACGCGTGGCAAGAATCGCGTGCACGCGTGTGCCTCGCCTGCAGGGCTGGTGGGAAGTCGAGCTTCCTGAGGTCCCCTGGGGAGAACTGAGGTCCCATTGGCAAACCTGCTGAACAAACGTTTACGGATGCAGCTGATCGTGGAAGAGGATAAAATCAGTTTTGAGATAGCGGAGAGGAGTTAAAAAGTTCAATGTAAATACCAAGTATCCTGAAAAATCTAGTCTAAAGTGTGTCAAATTGCAGATTTGATTGGATAGATATATTTTTTTTTTAACTTAAAGGGACAATATTATTCCCATTTTGCAGATAAGGAACAGAATAGTAGAAGCACTGTGAAGGCAACTTAGGTATTAGAAAAAGAGTATCACACTCGGAGAATCCCCAAGGAAAGTAAGGAAAATAGTTGCTTCCTAAGAAAATAAAGTTTATGTGATTTAGCTGTCAGTGTGAGAGCACCATCGCTAATAACCTTCAAAACCACTGCTGATGCCACCAAAGTTTTCTAGAGGGGTAAAGGTCTCAATTTTAATTTTCTACCATTTTTTGTGAAGGTTACTCTTTGGGCTGATAAAGAGACTGTGTTGATGTCCGAGAGAAAGACAAGGAGAACAAAGACCCTGGATGTCTTTTGATGATCTGAATTGACGGTATTTTATGGTGCAAAGCAATTAAAGTGAGTTTCTTACTTTGTATGCAAGAAACAGAAGTCCCTTTTGATGTCACGAGAATCCCTTCCTCTTTTTCAGTGATTTCGCACTTCAGCACCGTTCTTGAGCTCCTAATTCTTATTCACAAATTGTTCTTTGCACAACTGAGTGTGTCGTTTCCTGTAGAGGACCTGAGGGCTGAGTCCTTTGGGTTTAGGTCCAGTCCCAAGCACGTGGCGCTTTCCGTTGCTCTTTACAGCCCCTTTTAGAGCCAAGGTGAGATATGCTGGAAGCTGAAGGTCTAAAATTGATGAAAACCTTATGGTACCTGTGGGGAGTATAATTCCTGATTTAAGTTCTTAGGAATTGCCAAGACCTTCAAGCTTAAGGCCTTGTGTTTTTACATCCCGAGTGAAATGTATGTACGGGCAGCAGCTGCAGTTTCAGAAGGGAGAAAACCTACCTGAGTGAAAGTAATTTCACACAAGCAGGATGTACCACAATTAATCTGAATGTGCTTATTTACACATATTTGCAAGTATATATGTGTTTGCACTTCTTAGAAGAAGCATTTATGTAAAGATCACAGTTCAGTGCAAAGTGCTTCTCGGTGCTGAGATTAGCAGATTTGTCAGGACTGATTACTTTGGTTTGACACCACACAACAATTACAGATAGGATGTGCTCCATCACCGGTCTCTTTTCCAGAAAGGGATTTTCTTTATCAAGATATATTGAAAAGAGCGTCTGGATGTTTAAGAGCCGTTTCTGTGATAGGAGGTTTTGCATTTAGGTGGGAAATTCAGAAAAATATATACTCATTTTTTGTTTTACGCAGCTTTTTGCTTCTTGTTTATTCTCAGGAAGCTTATCACAAGAGCAGCAGAATTCATGGTGCCAGCACTGTGCGTATCTGAAGGAAAGCATAGCTTCAGCTCCAGGAATGTGTATCAAAGGGAGGTGGAAGTAGGGATGCTGAATGGTTTGCTATGCTAGATACCTCTGTTATATTTTGCAGCTGTGGTTCGTAATTGCAATCCATGTTTCTGGCCACAGACTATTGCAGTCTAGTGTATTACCTGTGATTCGTTCTTTCCTTCCTGATGTGGACAGTGAAAGGTTGTCGCTATTGGAATCTAATTACAATTTCCATTTCACACAAATAGCCTACCAGTTGCGAAGCTGATGAAATGCGCTGAGTGCCGTTGATGGCACAACAAGCAAGAACAATTTTTAGTATAACAAACCATGTGCAAAGTCTAGATTGTTGCCCCATAGTGGTCACATGCATGTCTGAACTGGGGTGCCCATATTAAAGAGAAAAGATTTTTTCCAAAAAAGAGACGAATTTTAGTTTTATTTTGCTGCTTTGTATGACTGATACCTACTCTTAAATTGTGATTACATGTGGAGATAGTATTTGAATGTTGCAGAGGGCTTAGCAAACAGTGTATTTGAGGATTGTGTTATATTATTTACGTGTAATGTTTTCAATTTAGAACGTGTATTTTTCATATGCCAGACGGGAAAACCAGAGCGTTCCATATGCTTTTTGCTATTTAGTGCTGTATGTAAGAAAATAATGCCCGAATGATGTCAATCAATAGTTTGGGTGTTTAAAAAGAACACCCCAAACACCTGCCTTTTATGAACTGTTGCTTAATATGCACATCAGTAAATCAGGTTGTGCTCGCTTTCATTGCGAGAGTGATGAAGAGATACGCAGAAACTAACTTAATTCATCACAGAAGTGAGCGTTAGCCCTTCATTAGGGTGGCGGGAGAGAATTCCGAGTTCCAGAGTATCTTCCAGAACTGTATGATAGGAATAACCTCAACCCTAGGAAAACACTTGGGAAAACAGATAATTAAGATTGTTCATTGTAGGAAGGAGAAACATGGGAGATGATATACAGAAATAATAATCGTAATATTGTTTTAGAGAGAAGTAGCAGGGATTTACCTTCACAATATATAGGTTCTTTAATACTTTATATTGTGAAATAGTTGAAGTTTCTGTGAATTCTTTCAGTGTTTCTCTTAAGTCTGGGGATTTTTTCTTTTCTTCTTTTCTCCCCTCTTTCTTTCTTTCTTTCTTTTCTCCCCTCTTTTCTGGTTTCTGCTGGGAGTTTTAGGATTGCTTGGGAAGAAGGTAGGATTTATCTGAGTGAGAAACTTCTGAAAATCATAGTCTTATTTTCGCAGCCTTTGTTCTTCAGAGAAATACTAGCTTCATGTTAAAACAATAATTAAACACGAGTTTTCTAGTCTACAGCCGCGGTTGCGTTGTTGCCGCAGTGGCCGAGGCACGCTTGCGTTAGGAGCACGGCCGCTCCAGAGGGCTGCCTGGGTTTCCCTGCTACTTTCCTTTCCTTTCCCCCAGGCTCACTGTGCTGCTCTATAGCAAGCACGTTGCCTATGGAATTCATTGCTAGAAGTTACTTTAGACCAAGGTGTAACCAGGGTTAGGCATTTATTGGATAACAAGAAATAGTGAAAATTGCAGTAAATATTAAGAATTTTAAAGGGTTTAATCCTTAATATAGTCCACCTTGCTGACTGTTAGGGAGTTGGACTATTTTTTTCCTAAGGCAGTTCCCCTATGTACCTGTCTACAGCAGTAATTTTTAAGTAGTTGGTATCCCAGGGGATCACAGTGATAAGAATGGAGAAGAGAACTTTCATCTCATCCCAAACAGTGGTTCCTATATTCACCTGTATCACAGAATCATAGAATGGTTGAGGCCGGAAGGGATCTGTAGACACCAAGTCAAGCAGGGTGACCTAGTGCCCGCTGCCCAGGACAGTGTCCAGGTGGGTTTTGAATATCTCCAAGGATGGAGAATCCACAGCCTCTCTGGGCAAGTGTAAAATGTAACAGGAAAAAATGTTGCTGAAATCTACAGGTCCCCGGTTAATTTCTAATTTATTTAATTTTGTGTTTTATAAGCATTTGTATTCATCTCAACTTTATGAAGGGTCATAGCACAAGAAGCACATAATCAGCTCAAATGTGTATGACTTGAGTACCATCCTGGGGCTCCTCTCTGAGATGACGGTCCTCATGTGGTTGCAATTTATGTGGAAAACAGCACTAAACAAATAGTCCTTGTGTCCTCTGCGGCACGTTGTCTAAGAGTACGGTTTTGAACTGCAGCTAGGCCAGTCTCAGAGCAGCTAGCTGCTGCCAAAGGAAGTGGGCCGTGACCACTTTTTGTGCATCTGCACCGGCACTGACCAGACACCGCAGTAAATGAGTTCAGAGACCTAAGTCTTAGAAAACTAATCGCTTGTTGTATGGTTCTTTTTCTGTTGCTGTAGTTACCAGTTTAACATAAGATCTGTTATTGCCAGAGTTCCCGTTCGGAGCTATGGCTTGCCTGGGTTGCGATTCAGGATGTGCCACAATAGCCAAAAGGGAAAGGAGCAGTTCGTAGCCTCGAGAGCTTTGCTTTCCTCCTCAGAACGTGCACGTACACATAACGCCCTGCTCCAGTAAAGCCCTGTTACTCGGGTTTTGTTTTCTCCAAAGACAAATCTGCTTGAATTGATTGCGGGGTTGTCCTGCAGAGAGCCCAACGATGTCGGCGTGAGGTACAGCAGAGCCCGATCCGGGTGCGCTACCGCACGTGAGGGGACAGACACCTTTGGGGGTGACAGGGCTTGGGCAGTGTGGAACGGCCTAAAATGGTTGTGCTGCCCTGAGGTTTTGTACAGGCCATGCAGCTTTCTGGGAGTTGAGAAGAAATTACGTGTCATTGTGGATACCGGTGTGTTTATATATCAGACCCTGATACTATCGAGAACGTTAAAGTGTGATCACCAACTCATACGAGTCGTTGCATTGGCTTTGCTTATTTTATTGGGATTGCGCAAATGTCTTCCACCATTATGTAGGTCAAAAGTTATCCGAACGGCTTTGAAAAAAAAAAAATTATTTGTAGTTATGTTTGACAGGAAAGATTCCTAAGAGTAACGCGTTGTATAATCAGCGCTGTGAAAAGAACAGCGAATTCCTGTAAAATGATGATCATTCCTACAGAAATAGCATCCTAATTTAAAATAAATAATATTTATATATACTTGCATAATAGTTACACAATTAATAGGAATGAAAATGTGCAGTTGGCAAAGTTATGAACTAAGCCCTATTGATTTTCTCCACCCTGCTAGATTGTACACAAATTTGGGGCTAAAATAATGATGGTTTACGGTTTCTGTAGCGCTGTAATATAATTTCATAGTTAGAGGAAGAATGCATTTAAACCACCATAGTTGGGTTCTCTCCATAAATTGAAACAAGTCTGATCTAAAACTCATTTACTGTCTTGGAACAGAATTGATCTTGCTTTCACATTTGATTCCCCCACTGCAGACTCTGAGAGGAAGAAAAATGGCATTGTTAGGTCAGCTTAACTGGGCCATAGGTGGACAGAAAAGACTGGGAAACCAGCGATTATAAACATTTTTCTTTTTCTTTTCCCTCTCTTCCTAAGGATTTATGTAAAATCTGAGGTAATTTTTATGTCACTTAGAGGCAGTGCTCATCTGGCACAAAAATCCTTGCTGTCTATTCATTTAATGTAAAAAGCAATATATAATTCTGCTTAAAAGAAATGCTGTGAATTTACTGCATCTAGAATGGGTTGTTCTGACCTGATAAACCTCTCTTTAATCTTTAGGATTTACATAGATAATTAACATGGCACGAATGTTTCCCTTAAGGTTAAATAATATTTCTGATGCTTTTAAATCTTCAAAGTGAATGAGGACACTTCCTTTCCAATCAGACAAACACATGACGCAAAAATTTTTTATTGTAGTTATATATGAGCTGTAAATAACTAAATAAATAAAAGTTTAAATTTCAGTATCCTGAGAGGTTATTGTAAATGTCAGGCCAGGTTTTGTGCCGCTTGCGCGCCGAGCGATGGCTGGAAGCCACTGGAACAGAGCGTGAAGGCGGAATTGCTCTAGGAGGGTGCTAGTGCTGCATTTTTCATAATAATCTTCGCCCTTCTGAGATTACCAGTCTTTTAATGTCTTTACGTTTAGAAGTATTTACCTTCTGGAAGTAAATGAGAAAAAGGACCTATAGCAGTTCATAAATGCTGTTTTAAATGTACATTTGTGCTAATTCCAAGTTTTACCCTTTTTTCGGATAATGAACTCAACTGCCCGTTTAATTATACAGACAAAATAAGCAAAGATTACTTTCCTCTGGTTCTCGAGTTATTTTTGAAAATTGTGTCAACTCTTGAGTACGCGTGACAGGAGGGGCTGTGCTTAAGCCCTCAAAAGAGCAAAGGCGAAAATATTGCAACTGTGTTCGGCCAATACGACATGAGACTGTTAATTGTTTCCTCTCCCTTTTGAAATCACTCAGACTGCACTAGATAGTAGTTATTGATTTACTGTACAGCAAACGTGCTATTGTTCTCGGCACGTCAGCGTGGCAGGTAGGTGCAGGTTGGGCCGTTGCAGACAAAATTTACTTCATCGGGCATATAGAGAATTAATTTTGAGTCATTGCACAGTGAATGAAACTGCACCGAGTGACCAACTAGAGACGCAATAAAACAGTCCCTGCGTGGATGTGCGCTGCAGATATAAATCTAGTAGATATCTTGTCTGATCTAAAGTACAAAATGGCTGCACAGCAATTCAGGCTTTTTAAATTATCTGTCTGTCCTCCGCCCGACTACCCGCTCAGCTCGTAGCACCGCATGAAATGACGACAGCAGCCAGGATTTCGACTCAGCTGCAGATGAGAATTCGTGCAGGATTTTAGTCGTGTCGTTTGCAGTGAAGTGCAGCAGTTGTGGATTATCTCTTTTCAGTCTTATTGTTTTTCTCATTTCCTACAGGAACAATGCAGATTTAATTCTTCAGTGTTTTTAATTTAAAAAAGAAATGCAAGCTTCATTGTTGTCCTGCGCAGTAACTACTTAGCTTCTTACTATATTGTAAGATCATCCTTTTGAAAATAAAGAAAAATATTACTTATTCATACCAATTTTGAGATTGCCGTAGAAGTTGGGTCTTTGCACCTGTTGCAGGAATGGTGCCGAAAAGACTTGGAGACAGTCAGCAAAAGGCTATTCTCTCCCAGCAAAACTCAGTTGAAAAAATGGAATTTAAGTGTGAGGCAAATATGCTGAAAATAAGTTCTGTAAAAATGTGACACTGAGTGAGTATTAAAAAAAAATGTTTTCGTAATTGCATCTTTATAAAATTTCTTGAAATAACATATGTCATTTTTTTAATTTAAGCCTAACAACTATCCTCTGACTTACCCCTATGTTAAAGATGAGGCAAGATATGTAATAAAAATTCAGTGCACTACAACAAGTAGGAAGGGAGGAAGGGATGTGAATTTTTAACCTAGCTCTCCAGATTTGTCTTTCTCTCTTTCTCTGGGCGTTTCACACATTTACACATCAAATCAGGAAAAAAAAAATCATCCAGAAAGGGTGACAATTTGATTTAATTTCTTGTAGAAAAATACTGTGCCCAAAGACACAGGGAGACAGGGAAGACAGAAGAATTAGTCAGAGCTAGGATTCTTCACTTTTGTTTTCCTCTATAAAATCAGAGAAAGATTCGAAGCAAGTTAAATCATATTCTTGGTGTCTGTCATTTTTATTCACTTGGAACTTGATCTCGTGGCAAATTATGAGAATGGGAATCAGCATATCGGTGTCTTGTTCATGCCTGTGCTATTGATTTTCCCGAGCAAATTATTTATTTTTTTTTTTAAATCTCTCTGCAAAATGGGGATAACAATGCTGACCGCTGTAATATGTTTAAAGCTCTTGAGATTCAGCAAGAAAAGACATTTTAAAAATCCAAGGGGGTATATGCATTGGAAATAACTGAATATGTATTAGTATTCAGGTCACATTGTCATTATTAAAAATGACATAGCATCAAAGACCCTTATTTTACTGTTCCCGTAAGCACAGGAGAAGTAGGCAGGTGTCACCTGGAACTACTCTGCTGTGTTTGTCTTGGCTTTAGCCTTCCTTCCCCCCGCCTCCCGTGTAGATGCCAACGAACTGACAGACTTGCTATCTCTACCCTAGGTTTTGAAAGCGCTTCAAAGCACGTGCCCAAAATTTTATCCTTCTATCTATATTTGTTGAGGGCAATTCAGTCTGGGTTTGGAATTCATGATCGCGCTCAGTCGCTCCCTTATGCTAGCAGGGTGGTCCCTCCTCTCCAGTGGCAGAATTTCTTGTAGCCTTTTGACTCCTGGTTTCTTTATTTCCGTATGTTTGTGGCATACGCGTAGCAAAGCGGAATAAAACATCTGAAACAAAGTGATATTTTAATGCCAATATATATAGGAATGTCACTTCCTGAGCTACGTTTCTGCCAAGTTACTGCTTGAAGTAGTCTTGTCTGGCGAGTCACACCTTAATTTTTAATGAAAAGAGCTTTGGTGGGTTTGTTTCTTAATGACTTTTTATAGCACAATGTACATGTAAATCATTAAAACTTACTTAACTTACATTAAAACTTATCTAGGTCAGTTTTGTTTTTTTTTTTTTTTAAAGAGTATGATGTTCTTTCTTTTTCTCTTTTGCTGGAAATCTAACCTGATTTAGCAATTTCAAAATATATTTCAATATATCAGCCCTTCTGAAATGGCTGAAGTACACGCACAAATGACATCGAGTCTTGGAAGAGTCTGTTAAAGGCTACAGAACCTTTTTCCCCGCACACTTGCTCATAGCACAAGTGCGTAGGTTCCTTAGGTGATGCCCGGTAAAGAGCAAGTGTGAGCGTGGGCCGGCGAAGGGCCTCCGGCTGCTGCAGCAGGGCTGATGTGTATCGGGGAATTGGCATTAGCATAGCGCTGCTTCTCCTGCCCCAGATAATGGACTCAAAGGTTAAGAGCAGAGGAGCTCAACAGCTCCAATCAGCAGAGCTTTTCCAGGGCTAATTACCTCTTTACTGCGCTGACTCTAATGTGACATGTTTATTGCCTTAACTAACAACTCATTAGCTTAGTTGATGTTTTTGTCAATATTAATTCGTTCATTTAAGCCAAGTCAAAGCTTAAACAAAGATGTCCAGACTGAGAAACGGGCAGCAGAACGACTTTGGTTTAGTTCATCTTTTTCTTTAGCTCAATTTACACAAGGTAAGTGTCAACAAGAGCGATACTGGAAAGATTTTTATGAAAAAGGTAGGCATATTTCATTGTAGTGATGTGTTGAGTAGTCATGCTTTTTAGTAAGAGCCTTATATTTGAGAAATAAAATTCATGGAAATTAAAGCTTCATGACCTACTTGCTTTAAGCAGAAACTTTCAGTTCTTCTTTTGTTACACATATGTAAGGGTTTAGTGTGAATTTGTTAGAAAAGCATGTCTGTTGTTGGCTTTTCTGACTACTGAATATGACAGGTGGTTTATTTAATAAACAAAACAAGCAACTCCTAGAAGATAGTTCTTAAAGCTAAAGAAAAACCTATAAAAATCGATAGGTTATCTCTACCACAATAGAAAATTGAATGAACATTATTGAAAGAGGTAACATAGAGCTACGTAGAAATAATGATAAATTATCTTTATCTGGGAGTGTTTCTTGTTGTAGCTGTCCCTCACATTTATTACTATATAATTACTTTTAATGAGAAAAAAATCTCTTAAATGAGATTATTGATGCTGTTTTCTGAACACGTAGAACCTGGCTCAGGATTAATATATGTTGGACTCATTTGGGACGTCATTTCTTTCTCTCTTTTTTTTTAGTTACATTTCTCTTTCTTACAATAAAGGAGGGAGATCCCTGCGAGTTAGTTTGTTCGTTTTTAAGGTCTGGGGGGGGGTCCCTGAAGGGGCAGTGGTGATGGCAGAGTCTCTCTCTTAGTGAACATCTGAACGGTTACAGCACTCAAACATGACAAAGGTGACCCAGAATTTAGTTCCTTCACCTGTGCGAGAGAAGTGTTTGAGCTTACGTCTCTACCTTACCTTTTCCACCAAACACCCAGGCATTCAAAGGCAGAGACACGTTCGTCGTTTCCTGCTGAAACTGTCATTGGAATTATTTACAAAAAAAGAAATACTGGATCGAAAGGAGCATGACTCTTCAGTGCGGAGGTTCAGAGCGCTCGGCAAGGAAAAGTGCACTGGCTGCTCCCTGCTCCGTTCCTACGAGCAGTTGGTTTTATCTGCTGAGCGCTTGGCATAGCTAGAAAACAATAAGACATGGCTCATAACGAACCACGGGAAAGCAAGAGCCCTACCCCAAAAACTCAGAGCATTAAATAAGCAAAAAACAATTATCTTTAATATATGCTTGATGAGTAAGTGCATAAGATATGCATGGCAGGTGAAAAGAAAGACTGCTGGTAGGGCTATAAAGATGGACTAAAATGGACTAAATAGACCATTTCCTATTTGATCTGATTCTCAGTTTTAAGTGTTTTTTTGGTGTTTTGTTTGTTTTGGTTTGGTTTTTTTTGTATATGCCTAATGTTTATTTACCAAGGGACATCGCTGGAGTGGTGACCCTTGTACCTCTATCTCCTTGTGAACTTTCAGGCAACTGTTGTAAACGTGCAGCTTATTTCTGGGCCTCACATCCGAGCGGAAAGCTCATGCTTCTGGGAGAAGAGTCTTTCTCCAAGGCTGAGCCACTCTGGGGCCTGAACGGTCCTTCCGAGCTTCTTACAGCTGGTCTCCCCCAGCTCTTTAGTTCTGCCCCTCCCAAGTTTCCTCTGTGTAGTTGCACAGTCTGAAGGCTATGTTTTTGAGCGCCGTGACGTGAAGACCGTTTGCGTCTTTTGGACAACATCCCAGTGACTGGCAGCGCTGAACTGGGAGAACTCAGCTGCATGGGAACCACTGCCCGCGAGCTCCCCCCGAGCATCTGGCAGGGAGGACTCAATAGGTTTATTGACAGATGGATTTCTTTGTTTTGTCAGATTTTTGCTCAGTTTTCTTTTACCCCAAGATTTGTTGGGAGTGGCTTTGTTTGTGGTCACAAGAGCGTAACTCTGGTGGCGCTTTCTATTTTTTTCTTCAGTTAAATGTCATATAAGATGCAAAATGTAAAGATCAAGCTTCCAAGAGCCTTATGCATTTGAGTTAGCATCTCGTGACAGTCAGTGCAAGTAGCTGCTTTCCTTGTCTACAACTGTGATGTTTTGTTACATTTGAATTCTTTATTGATAAAAGTCAATTAACTGAGGCAGAGCAAAGAGTACAGTATGACCCCTTGCCACCGGTGCACCATGACCTGCACCTTCACGTGGTGACACAGTCCTAATTCATCTGGCATGCCTTGTGATAACATAAATCATCAGAAATTCTCTTGGTTTTAAAGTGCATATAATATGTACTCTCAAGGGTTATCACTGTAGTTGAGCTATTAATTAATTTGTTATCCTTTTAATGTGACCTTCCTTTCCTCTGTCTACTCTTCAGTCTGTGATCCTGGCAGATAGTTTTGCCAGAAGTAGTAGCTGATTCCTGTTCACATACGTAGGATATTCCTGTTGTTTAAGTGTCTCCTAAGCCGAGCTGCGTGTGTTAAGAGGCTCCGCGCGGTGGCTGTAGGGCTTCCACCTCGGCGCAGCGGCGGAAGTGCCGTGTTCTGGACGAGAAGGGGTTACAGACGATGTACCTGCAGAGACGGAGCCGTGCGGGGCTTTCTGAAGGATTTGATTGCGTTTCATAAATAAAGCATTACTGATCCCCATCCGTTTCACACTGAGGCGATCTCAATGGGAAGCAGGTTTTGCGAGGAGGAAGGACCTTTGCCGCACCGTTGGCTGTCTGGTTCCCCGATGACCCACACCTAGCAGCAGAGGCCGTGCTGCTCAGTGGCAGGGAGAGGATTGTTGTTTAATTATCGCTAACGCCTTCCTCTCTGTCGTTTCACTTTCTGAACTAGTACTGTGGCGCGTACAGGACAGGCAAGCAAAGTCCCCGAGCGCCCTGCCCCAGTTCATCAGCTTGTCAAGAAAGGTTTTGCTTGCGCGTTGCTTGTTCTGCTCCGTGGAGGGCAGCTGCCGTCTGTCGGATTGGGAGCGGAGAGAAGGCAAGCGCAGCGCTCCGACGTCGCCCGAGAAGCTGGCGGCAGCCGCAGCTTTCACTCTCATAAATCACATGCTGGCGGGAATATTCAGGATGGAGCTAAACTTAAGAGAAACAGTGAAGTACAGCATTGCGCTTAGGAGCCAGCTCCGTTTTGGCAGCATCGGTCGCTGAAACTGTATCCCCAGACAGTAGAGTTCGTTTGAATTAAGCGCCATCTCCGCCAGTTACGGAGATGACGTCGTCATGGTGTCACAAAGGGTTTTGGTTCAAGACTGGAGCGTTCGCAGGAAGGCTGGGTGAGAGCGCCCCGAGGCTCGGGAGCGGGACCGGCGGCTTCGGGCGAGGGCCCCGCTGCCTTGGCCTTGCGCTTCCCCCCTCGGCTGAGCGCACCTAGCAGGAGCGTCCGGTAGCTGCGGCCAAGGTGCCGGTTAAAAACTGCAAAATTTAAACGGTGTTTATTTTAACAGCTATTTTGCCAAGTTTAGTTTCGCAAACTCTTTTGTGTAAGACACTCCCTTAAATATTACGTACTTTTTTTTTTTCTGGACACTTTTTTCTGAAAGCTGTTTGTTTTCCATGTTAACATTATTAGAAACTTTCTTTTTTTTTTTTTTCCTCAGAGGTGCCCATTGAAAGGGGAGGTTTTGTTTGTTTTTCCTTTCATTTTGAGTCATTGTGGTACGTCTCACACTTTTGATTCAGAAATATTCAAGCATGAGTTTTCTTTTTTTCTGTCCTTCCCCCCCTGCCCCCACCCAAGTATATTTAGGATTATTTATTTTATACTGAAAACACTGTGTGTAAGACTCAGAAACGGCAATGTTGGCACATGCCTGTGCCCCTTTGATGCCGGCCACGGTGTCATCTGGTGCGCTTCAGCCGCGCTGTAGCGACCGCCTGACCCTTCCTGCCGCGGAGATAGATCGCTGTGCGGTCCTCCTACGTAGAGACTGGATGGGTTGCGGCGTCGCTAATGGGAGGCAAAACTTCTGATTAGATCTCTCCTACGCTTATGTGTACCTGAAAATTGTTATCATCTGCGGTTCTCAAAGCCTGACTTGTGTCTGAGGCGCGTGGAAGTAGCAGTACCGCTTCCCTCAGAAGCGTGCTGTTTGAGGGCTGTCTCTCATTTGTGAGGCGTGCTTTCCAACAATGCTTTCAAATTTAATTAATTTTTTTTTTTTTAAGAAGGTCTTGGTTTTGTTCCTGTCTGTCAGACTTTCCACCCCGTATAGAAGTCCTTAGAAGGAATCTAATAATGATTTTTAGAGTTAATTTTAGCTGCCCGAGGGCAGTTGCACATTGGAAACGTTGCTCTATGTTGCCTTCTAAAGACGGTTAAAAACCTTCTGGTGCGCTAGTTACCACTGGTTCCCGAGCGACCCGGGTGCTTCCCCGTGAGCCTTTTCTCCGGCCCTCCGGCCCTGACTGGCCGGTTTGCGAGCATCGCTTTTTCGTAGCCTTCTGGCGGCCGTCGAGCTCAGGGCCGCGACGGGTTCGCCGGCCCCCGAGTCACCGGCGCTCTCTCTCCCGTTGTGTGCGGCAGGCAAGGCGCTGACGTTCCTGCTGCTGCAGCCGCCCAGCCCCAAGCTGCCCGCGCACAGCACCATCCGCCGCACCGCCATCGACCTCATCGGCCGCGGCTTCACCGTCTGGGAGCCCTACATGGACGTCTCCGCCGTGCTCATGGGGCTGCTGGAGCTCTGCGCCGACGCCGAGAAGCAGCTCGCCAAGTAGGTATCCCGCGCGGCCGCCCTTTCCGACCCGCTGCTCTCGGTCCTGCGGCGGCTTGTTCGGCTGCTGGTAGCTCTGGTTTTTGACGAGAAGATGGGAAAAGGAATAATTCCGTGCGTGTGGAGTTCTGCGTTTGAGGCAGAACCATCCAGCTTATAATCTCAAGTCTGCTTCGGTTTGTAGTCTTGGGCAGCGCCAGCGGGTGACCTCCGAAGGGAAGCTCGAGCGGCTGGTAAGTCTGAGAACACAAATGAGCTAGACGTTTTTAAAAACTGAAAAATATCTTTTTCTTTTTTTTTTGCTATCTTTTTAACCATTCTGAAATGTAAAACTAGTATTTTCGAAGGTATTTTCCCAGCAGTATGTCTCAACACGTGGAATTTTGTTCCATGGTTTTACAAGCCATCGCGTTGGAACGTGAGTTATTCTGGACAGCACGTTTTGGAAAGGAGGGTTATTTTATTAATAGCATTGCTGAATTTGTATGTACAAGATCATTATTCATGGCTACCTGGATTTTGGTTTTCCTCAATTGCATTCAGTTCACATAGGTAGCATAAAGATAATTTGTAGATTTAAAGATTACTAAGAAATCATAAACAGTAGACTGGTTTTTGTCTCTTGGGTCAGAGAGCAGTTTATTAAAGTGTCCTAAACCGACGTTTCGATGGTGTCCTATCTGGTACGTATTCTACCTTCTTTCAGATAGAATCATCTTTGTGTCAGATGTTTGTAACTGAGATTAAAGCAGGGGTAGAAGTTTCTTAAGTCTGTCGCTTTGGCATAAAGTGCACGCTAAAAATGTAATACTGCTCAAGGAACTCTAAATGTACATACGTTCCAGTTAAAAATCACTAGATTTCTACAACTTCAAATCACGTCTACACAACATTGTAACAACTTGTCTATAAAACTCAAGACAGCCATACGTTCTTCCTAAAATATGTTTTAAAAAAAAAAGAAAAAGTGATTTCAGTCACCTTAATATGATAGACTATGCTGAAAAATTAAATAGAGTGAAATAAGAGTCAGTTCTCTGAATTTATTTGCCAAAAATGCCATTGTTATGCTTACCCTATTTTAATGTTTGTTAAAGCAAAATCAAAAGAAAAGTATTAGCTTCATCTACTTTTTGGGCCGCCAGTTTTCCCACTGTCATAGGGCCAAGAGAATAAAATTTACCCATGGGAACTGACACATTCAAGAAAACCTCAGTTTACTCTCTCGTGAATAGTGGAGTTATTTTTCCCAGTATGACTTGAAAAACCATCTTCGTTTGTTTGTACCGGCCGAGGAAACGCGTTGCTAGCGTGTTCCGTTTGTGTGTAGTTGCTGAGCGGGTAGGTGCGCCGGTAGCCCCGGCGAGCGGGGGCCCGGGAGGCAGGCGGCGCCGCGAGCCGAGCCGAGCCGAGCGCCTGGCCGCCCCACGGTTGGACGGGTTCCTCGGGTGCCGCCTGGTCCTGGCCGGGCTGCTTGAGCTACGCGAGTGGAAGAGGCCCTCGTCCGTGACGGACCAACGTAAACCTGGGGCGGGTTTTCATAAGCAAGGGAAATTGTGAGTTAGACCCGATCTAAGATCACGAGAGCGCGTGGTTAGTTGAGAACTTGAGAGCAAGGCGAGGGAAGGACGGCTCAGCCTCTGCAGGCCTGGAAAACCTGCGGCGTGCTGGAGTTTTGGAAAAGAAACTCATGGGAAATTCCTCTGCTCTTCATTAGTGTCCAACTAGTATCTCATAGCATTCATGTCATAGGTAAATATGTATGTAGTACGTACACAAATATTATCAAATGGGACTGGGGTGAGGAAAAGGGATGAGGCTATCTTCACGGGAGCATGAGATGAAAAGTATGAAGGTGTTGCTAAGAAAAAAGGAGAAAATAGGTATCAAGATAAATATTATTGGGGCAGAGGATATAAAATTAGTATTAAAAAAGAATTGGAGACGTATCAGAAAGAGCTGTTTGAGGCCTGAGATCAGGGACAGGGCACGCTTGAGGACGTGCAGAGGGAGACAGGAGACTGGCTCTACTGACTTGCAAGGAAAATCAGTTTAGCTTAATTTGATAAACCTTGAGGGTTTCTGGTTCATGTATTTTAATGTCTGTCTTTAGTGCAATTACAACTCAAATATTTTAGCAAAATAGTATATATTTAAGCTGTAAATACTGTATCTTATGTATGGCCTCATATCTGCAGTTTATTATCTTGTGTTTCTTGGTCGTCTTATTAGCACAGCGAGAGTAACGTAAGAAGGACTCGTCGGCTTGCTGTGCCGCTTCTTGGCCTCTGCCCTTTCGCAGCGGCAGCGATTAACTAGGATTAAAAGTCCCGATTACCTTGAAATAACGCAGACGACTCCATCCGGTACGGGTGCGTTGGAGTAAGCTCGTCGCAGCGAGCGTCGTCAGGCGTCTCGCGCGCTGGCCTTGGTGGCAACGCGCTCGCCCGGCGAGCGGGCGTCCGCCCCGTGCTGCCCGCTCCCTCCCGGCGCCGGGCCGCGCTGTCCTCCGGCACCTCTGTGCCACTCTTCTCGGCAGACACCCTAACTTTCTCTGGCTTTTCTTTCTGTTTCGTTTTGTTTTCCTATCAAATGTTCTTGCAACGCGTTTTGCGTTAAGATAGCCGGATTCTTAAATTTTAGCTGTTAGTGTCTGCCGTTTTGCAGGAGCTGAGTAGTGTTTTTGTTGAGTATCCACCGACTTTATTATCTGAGGCCCAAATGCAATAAATTTCAATTTGGGACCCGATTCTCACATGAGCAGTCTTTACTCACACCATTAATCTGATTAATGGCAACCGGAGTATTTGCACAGTAAAGGGTTTTGCAGGATAGCCCTTATTTTTGTTACTGTTTGTTGTAAAATTGATCATCTTGTCTCAAGTTTATTCTAAATCTCTATCTGAATAGATTTTATTTTAAAAAGTTCCATCTCCCCCTTTTTTCTTTATTTAGTTTTTGTCACGTAAAGCAAACCGCATGAGATAAACCTGCAGAAGGAGAGACTGTGCTTTGTATTAAATGGAATAAAGTAAATATAAGAAGTAAACACAGTGGCCTGTTTGTATGAAATAGAACAATGCTGCTATGCTTTATATAATTGGCTTTTTTTTTTCCTTTTAATGTAAAACCTTGGCAAATATTTGCAACTGTACAGCAGTGCTGCCGAGATTTGCAGGGTTTGCAGGCCTAGGTGCACAGTCCTTGCACAGGAACAGGTTAGTCCCCGACTGCGACATGCAAAACGTCCAGCCCCTGCTCTGGGATGAGCACTGCCTTATTCTCCGTGTGGTATCTGGAATCCTTCTGGAGATGCGTTGCTCTTCTTTAGCGAATATAAATTGGAAAATACAAATGTAGTACTTATTTGCTTGTCAGTGTGAATTAATATTATAGTATTAAAGCACTGCAGGCATTCACCTGGAAAATAACTGCTACTGAAAATATTTACGTCCATTAAGCAATAATTCTCATCATAAAGGGTAGAAAACATTGATGGCCTCAAATGTTGGAAACTTTTTGTTGTTAAGTCAGTTACAGTCTTAAATTGTAGGCGGTTTTGCATTCAGAGTTCTGAATCTGGACTATGAGCTTGTGGGCTGTGTTTCTGGGCAGAACAGATACAAAACCTTCAGCACATGCGGATTGTGGTCATGCTGTTGTTTCAGTAGAGCTATCCTAGTTTGCACCAGCTGACAATATAGTGCTTTCTGTTTGGCCTTCCAAGCAAGTGAATACAAGTGAGTATTCATTTGTACCTTAAACATATTTCATATTTAACTTTTATTTTATGTAGTGTTTTCTACATAAGGAATTTCACTAATTAGAACATTAAGTGTAGATTGATAAACAGCTCATTAGCAGGGAAATAATTTCGTTCGTAACGGAAGACTGATTTTTGAAGTTTTCCTTGCAATGTTTTTGCTTGGGAAAAAATCTTACAGCTGAAAATCTAGAGGTCAGTTGATTACTTAGGTGTTAATTTTGCATTATTTCTTTTCATAAAATAGAGATTCATTTTTCAGTAGTATTTTGCTCTGTGGAATTGTTAATGTGTGTCAAAGTTTCTAAATGTATCCTGAAGCATGGAGGAGAAGAGTATTTTACGTTACTGAAGAGGCAGGTAGTACCTTAAGAGGTAGTACCTTAAACTGCATAGGTCAGTAATCAAGTGAGTATTCATATGCATGTACGGTGGTTATATATGTGGTTAAAGTAAGGAGGGGATTTGGTTAGTTTATATATATATTTTTGTTTACAGTACTATTATAGTAATATAAGTTTAGGTGCTTAAAACTGGGGGAATTTCTATTCTTAAAGAATTATTCAGTTTTGTATTTTATTCTGTTATTTGCTTAATAACAGTTAAAGCTGTTCCTTTTTTGCCACACTATCTGAAACTGTAGATTAATTAGAAATATTTTAGTTATAAATATTATTGTCAGCTGTTTATATATTTATATTTTAGTTTCTTTGGTTTTTTTGTCAAGAAATTATTTGATTTGTAGAAATAACGTTTAACACCATGAGTACTTTTAGAAACCGGTATCATTTGACCTTCGAATTTATGTTTTTCCTTTCAGAACTTACAGTTCGGAAAACTGCTATGTTATGAATAGACTTTATTTTATAAATATATTTGGAAATGTTTGTTTATAAGCACACACATTTTAAATGATACATACAATAAGGAACTGGCAGAGTTGCTTTATTCCTATATGTGTGTCTTATCATCGGTCTGTAGAAGCGTTAAGATTTATAACTTTCTTTTACATTATATGAAGGTAGACGTTACCAGTTTTATATAGCGTATTTAATTTCCGCAAAGTTTTGAAGAATGAATGATTGTTGTCTTGGGGAGGTTAAAGGAGAAATGTGTACAGATTGGATGAATGCTCTTGTCTATCTGAACCTCAATCATTTTTTTTTTAACTTGACAAAAGAAGACAAAATATTTTACCTTCCCGAAGAGTCAAATAAGTTCTACTGTATTTAAATGTAGACTTATACAAGCTGAGCGAATACAGTTCTTCGGAAAGTAATTTTCATCTTGCTATTACATCCTTAGCTGTCATAAAGATTAGTATGGTTCTCTATACACAGAGCACTGAATAAATGAATGTATCAGCATGTAGCCTTGAGGAGCCCAATGCAATTTTCATCATGATAAATTGCATAATAAGCGAGAAAGTGTTTGCTTATTAATCCATAACAAGATTTAGATTGAAAATGGCCTGTTACATTCATGACAGATACAGTAGTGACTGCAGACGGACTAAGACGGAAAGAAGCAGAGCAGCACCGTGTGCAGGGGGTTAAGTGTGCATCTCACCCTTCTGGTGCCCTGCTGAGCTGCCCCTTTTTGTGCCTGATTTACCGTGTACACAATAACGGCGCGCAGCTGCCTGGCTTCTCTCTGGATGTTAAGAATGTTTTATGAAAGAGCTTTTCTGTCAAGCTTCTGCCTTTAAAAAAAAAAAAAAATCACATTTACTGACCAAAAGCAGTGTTTTTCTTTTTTCCCCTCTGAATTAAATAAATATCTGAACTGAAGTCCAAAGCTCTGGTATTTATAACTCCTCCGCTCTCCCAGTTCAACCCAGCCCGCAAAGATTATGCTCTGCTAGCCAGCCAGGCTGCGCGCAACGGCTCGCTCAGGAGGATTAAGAGTATTTTTCTAGCATTAATTAGGCTTTGGGTTTTTTTTTTTTTTTTTTGGCTTGGATAACTGTAGGGATCATTGTTGTCCTTAATTTTTGCGCTTTGAGTTACAAGCTGCAGTTTGATACAGATTATGATATAATACATCAAAATTAACAAATTGAATTCTCATCCATCTGTATATTTATACATATCTGTGCACTAAAATAATTAGGTTACCGCTCTTTACTTTTGAGTGTATGTGTTTAATGGAGAACTTTCCTAATACTCCCACGTTCATATAGAGTCTGTCTATGAAAGGGTGCGATGTACGGTGGGCACTTCCGTAGCTTGCGAAAGCAGCGGAACAGCTTTAGAAGACAGCCTTAACAGTCGTTAAATCGAGATTTTTCCAAAGGAGAAACCTGCCTTGGGTGCTTGCTCCTAAAGGTGACTTGGCGAGTTACCATGTGCTACAACTGCAAAAACGTTTTAAACCTGGAAATAGCAGAGGATTTGTATCCATGTCTGCTGTGTTTCAAACCCTCAGTGCAGAGGTGCCTGGATGGATATTTGGTTTCCTCGTTTAACTTCATTTAGTAAAGAAATATTAAACAAGATCATTGACTTTTATGTTGAAATTTCACATTTTTAGTCCTATAGAGTTGAAGTTTTCATCTGGCATTAGCTTATGAAAGTCAAGAGATCTGGAGCTCTGATTCCTAGATTTTCTGTTAACCATCTTCAAAACCTTTTCCATCTTCCTCTTTCCTGAGATATCACCTTAAATTCTCTCCGTTCCTCTTTTTCTGTATTCCTTTTTCTTTTGGTCCCAAATTTAGGTTAGGCATATACTAAAATACAGCAGATAGTAATTACTCCAAGTAATTAGGAAAGCTGGGTTGTCAAATACAGAAAATGGTATGCAGAAGAGCCTTGTAGCTAGAAACAAGATCTATCTTCTGCGTGTGTGTATACGTTCTTTTATTAATCTTCTAGAATGAAGATGCAAAATGCTTGTGCTTTCAAGAAGCTTTCCTGTTTCTATGGGGAGACACCAAAGAACTTTTTTTGTCCTTAAAATGTTTTTTCCTGTTAAAGCTTCATTTTCTTTTTTTCTGTGACTTCACACTCCAAAATCCTGTTACCTCTTCCCGTGGTGGGAAATGCTCTCCCTCCTTGTCTTTGGTCGGAGCTCTGTCTCCCTTCCAGACCAGCAAGTGCTCGTACGCTTTAGGACACTCGCTTCTGCTTTGCCTCTTCCTCTGCTCGCCCTCCAGGTTTTGCGGTGTGGTGCAGCAGTGCCGGCTTTCTGGCTATTTCAAGCGTGCCGGTGCCCATGCTCCTCCGTGGTGGTGGTGGAAATGCTGTGTTCTTTGGGTCCTGTCCCATGATCTGCTTGATACTGTGTCATCAGCTATAGCTCCTTGGGGTAACAGGCTTTCTTCTTTAAGAATCAGCTTTTTAAACACGTCCTCCTGATTTTTCGACAAATAAATTAAAATTACTCTGAAATTATGATCAGCATATAAAGCATAAGTCCTAAGCATATAAGCAAACTATCTATTAAAATATATTTCCTTGAAAACATTATTCAAATAGTATATCAGTTTCGAAACATTCCAGAAAGGCCGAATGACTGACGTGGTGGAAGCTGCTGGTAAGAGGGACTGTGCTGCTTGTTCGGGAAAGAGAGTGCAGGGAGAGTAGTACAGCTCAAGCCATTCAACTCAACAGCTGGGTTTTTTGCAAAGTCAGAGAAAGAATTTCTCAATTCTGAAATTCTGCAAGGAATTTCAAGATCAGGAAATGGACTTTTCTGTGATACTCTTGTGGGAAGTATTTGGGGTTTTTTTGATATGATATGAGAATGAAGTCTACCGATTCTTGAAGGGCGTGTTACTTGGTTAAATTCAAGTAGACATAATGCTTATTGTCAGCAACTGAAATTATCAAAATATATTTTAAAATAACCTTTTGGCTGTGTGTCTTTCACTTAAGAATCTTAAATAATTTTGTACATTTTGAGAGTATCAGTTTCTATCTAAATGTAAAGTACTGAAAGACTGAAAAAGGGGGTAAGTCTTGAAAATGGTATGCTGATACAGTAACGTTTTTTCAGATGAACTATTATGAATAAAATTACTTAAATACGATATATAAACACAAAAACAAAAAGGTGACAAAAAGCTAACAAAGAGCTTCAAACTGTACCTGCTAATAAGAATCAGATTTTTCTTTAAGAAATTAGATTAAAAAAAATACAACTGTAAAACTCAATTAAATGGACTATTTTTATGCAGGTTTCCCACTTCTGACTGATTTGTTATTCCAGTCAGTCCACACGCAACGCGTACAGTTGCACAGACACATGCTAGTACCACTCCTGGAGGTTACAGCCCCCGGGTTAAGATCCTATAACCAAAAGAGCTTTTGTTATGTCCTAGCAGTGCTGCTTAATTATTGTGATGACCTGAGGATTTATGCTCTTGCAGCTCTGTCAGAAATGAGCTCCTCTGACAAATAGTGCCAAGAGAACAGCACTGATTGTATTAAAAGCAAAACCAAGAAGGCTGTGGGCTCCTCCAATTCCGTACTAATGAAAGCAAAGTAAAAACAACGCCATTCCTTAATTTAAAAAGTATTAAATATATTACATTTCTGGTGTTGACATTGTCATGTAAAAAGATAACAGAAATCCCTTCCTGAGGCAGAGAACGGGTTTCGTATCGGTGGGAGGAACTGTGTTCTCATTAAGCTGGGTTTTGGCCCATTTATGCAGATGAGAATAGGAGCTGCACTCCTCCTTGTGGTCTTCAGGAAAAGAAAGGGCAGCTCTTGGGTAATGTTGAACAAAAGTAAGTGTCTGAAGTAGGACATCGTTGTCTTAGGTGTCCGTCAATACCAGTATTTTCTGTGGTCTCTAGTTCAAAGAGCAAAACTGTGATACGTAGTAACTATTATTCACTGTTTTGCAAAGGTAACTGTCATTATCCTGCCTTCGGAGGCGACCGTAAAGATTGGTGGTTCTGCCAAGGCCATGTATCAAGGTCATGTCAGATTTGTGCAGAATAATGACTTTCTGCCTCCAGATATTCTGCTTTTCCTCATGTACTCTTTTCTGCCCCGATCAGCGTGTCTCATTAGCTGATTTTCCTGAGGCCTAGACACCTCACCGCTCCATGGGCTTGGTCTAAGGAGTGTCCAAAATAGAACTGAGTCAGTCTATTGCTAGTTAGCTGAAATTATCTGTGCGAGATCCGCAGTTCAGCTGGAGACTGCGTGGAGTCCTCAGGAACAAAAAGGTTTGAGAACCACTCAGCTAGCAGGAATTCTGTGTAACGCAGTTCCAGAAGTGTGCTCCTTACGATAAGGTTGTATTTTTTGTCGTAGAGAGCTACTAAAATAAAACTTTTGCTCTTTGTCTCCCTTAAACACGTGATTTTAACGACCTGCTTCTGTACAAGAGGCATCGTCTCCACCTGACACACAATTTCCACTGTCGCGCTGTGATTCGACTCGGATGCAGCCTTCCTCTGCTGCCTTGCCAAAGTTGCTTAATTATTTTATCTTAAATCTCCCATCTATAAAATAAAGATGATCCCTCTTGCTGCTACTACTGTAGTCGGTGAAGAGTATGTAATGTTGGGGAGATGAGACCACCGGGGCTCCAGAGAGGGCAGCCGAGAGCCTGGAGCATTAATGGGTATTAAAGGTCTTGGATTTGTATGGTTAAAGATAGTCGCTCAGTACCATGTTTAGATGCCTTAGCATGTCCTCCAGCCAGCAAGGCCTGGATGTCCCGCGTCGTGTCTCACAGCGCCGCGGGCACGTCCCACATAGCCCGTGGTGGCCGAGGCGGTGCTGGAGACTGGGGTTTGCCAAGCGCGAAGGGCAGCTTTAGGCAAGACTTCCCTAATGATGCAGCCAGTGAGAACCAACCTTCTAGAAATGAGCTAAAAGCTACAAAGGAAGAGCACGAATCCCAGCAACAGTTAAATCCAAGTTTCCTACTGCAGCATGCAGCTAGCGCGCTGTCCCCGGTGTTAAAAGCACGCTTTCCAGGACGAGCCACGTGCGCTCTTGGGCGAGCCGGTCTGCGCTGTGCGTGCACAAACGGCTCCTCGGCTGCCGCTTTGCAGCGCCGCGGGAAGTCGGGAGGCGAGGGGGACGAAGCACGTTGCCTTCCAGCGTTAAAGCCTACGGAAATCCTAAAACGCATCGGCACAAGAACATGAGTCTGGGTGGAAAAGGCAGCCTTTCTCTCCGTACGTTAGTTTTGCATCTGCTGGTGTTTTGTTCTGAGGTTTCGGGGCAATGTGGCCGTCCCTTCCCGCACAGCTTCTCCCCGAAGAGGACGTGCTGGCCAGCTGGCCCAGCGCCGGAGGGGGTTAATCTCCGGCTGCATGCTCCCACTGCTGAGTGATGCTAATGAATTAACAAAAAGCCTGTTGCTTTTCAGGAAAACGCACGCTTTACCAAGCATTAGGTAAGCAAAAGCGGTGCTGGCGGACACGTGCAGCCTTCTTACAGACAAAAGTGCCCAGACTCGGCGGGCTCGTTGCTTTCAAAAGATAAGTTTGGTCAGAAAGTCAGACTTTATGGTGCCTAGTTCTTCGTCCTGTGTTTCATAGTTTTTACTTGTATAATTCTTACATTTGTAAAGCTATGTTCAAATATGCTTTCACAAGCAAAAGGTTATGGAGACATCTTTATAATACTGTTGCAGAGACTCTACTGGTTTTCAAAATCTGTGTTTTTAACGTAGATAATGGTGCTGAGGAAAGGGAAAGAACACGACAGTAAACTCTGCTTGTATTTTTGTGAAGTCAGTCTGTAAAACCCCTACCTTGTGCTGAAGTTGCTCCGGAAAAAGAGTTCATTTGTCAGCAAGCGTTGTAACCGCAGTGAAGTTCTTTGTCGCAAAGTGTTTCATTTGCAGGCTTTCCGAACCCGGAAGCAGAGGTTGAATATGGAATTAATTTTAAAAGATATTTTAAAAAAAGAAATCAAGAGGACATATGTTCCTCTGTAGACACCTCTCCCTCCCTCCCACTCTCTCCCCCCCCCTACTTTTCCCTTTTTAAAAAAAAAACAGAAAAATTACAGAAGTTAATAATGTAACTGTTCACTTGGCAAATGGCACCTAAGTCCTCTACAAAACAATAGACTTTGTAAGAAGATATTTGGGTTTTTAAACTTGCATTACTCTTTCCCTCCCCCAAATCAATAGAATAGCACTGGGGAAAAGAAACCCCTTCAAACAGTGCCTGAAAGGACAATTTCTGTGCGTTTGAGGAAATGGCATGTCACTTATTTTCTCTTACCCACGTTTTCTGATGTGTTCTCTTGTTAAAGTGCTGAAAGATCAGAAGATCTCAAGCATTAACAAGGTGAATAGGCAGACTGACTTAAATATCTCTGGAGATGCAACAAACGTGGTGCAAAGATGGTGTTACGTTGTTTGTGGGGTTTGGCACTTTTGAAATGCAAGAACAATGTTTTGTGATTTTTTTTTTCTTTTTTCTTTTTTTTTTTAACATTTTTTGGATTGTTTAGTTTTCTCCTTTCCCTCATTTTTCAGAGCAGAATGAACCTGGTGCTTTGTTTTCAGAGTAGAATGAACTGTATTGACCCTGATGAAGTGGTCTGTACCACTTTAGAAGCATGTAGAGATGTTTAAGGGATAAAAGCGTAGAATGATTATGCTTTTATGATGGTGCTTTTATCCTCTGCCGTGGAGGTTGCTTGCAGCCTGCTGGTTTGGGGGGCCTTGAGGCGCTCTCGGGTAACTCCGGGCTGAGCCAGGCAGCCCCGCGGCGCGGGCGCGAGGAGGCAGGTCTCTTTGGCCCCCAGCTCAACCTCCAGCCAAGAGCCTCTGAACTGGGGATGGGGGATGTGGAACAGTGCATTTCCATTCATCAATTTTAATAGCATTAAATGTGTGAAACGAGTGCGGTCCTAGACCTGGAAACGGCAGTCCTTACTTAACTGCAAAGTGCGACTGAGAGCAGCGCGGCTGCTCAGGTGAGCAAAGGCTGCAGGGTTGGACACCTGGTTATGGTTCCTGTTTGGACACATCCACCAATAACTTTGTGTTGCTTCATAATAATTGTGTTGTGTTTTATAATGAGCCATAACTTACGTAACTGGGCCTTCCCCTGTGTTTGGAAATACATAGTATTTTTCTGAAATTGCTGATCCTCGATAAGATTACTTCATTGGACTGGTACAGATTTTATTGAATGTGTTTTTATCTCATGTGCATCTGTTAAGGTGTTAAACCATCTGAAATCGCATTGGTAGTGGAGAAGGTTGTAGATTTTATCTTTTTCATGTAATAAAAACTATCTTGCATTGTTAACATGCACTTAAAGGCCACAGTTACTTTAATAAAAAGCTTCAATTTTATTCACATATGCTTGCAGTATAAACAGCGGAGATGCAGAAATTCCTTTAAACCTTGATGCCTTTTTGTTTAACTCACAGACCAGTGCTGTTCATATATATATGTTCTGGAAAAGCAATCTTGCAAGTTTGCAACATATGAGAATTTCAGCTTCATCTCTGATCTTCAAGAACAGCGACTGCTGATTGCTGAGCATAGGAGCATGCAGAAAAATACTTTGTTTTCACAGAAAAACAGTAAACCCGTATGTGTTCTTTACAACTGAATATCTTTTCTTTCATTACTTAATCTCCAAGTGAAGCAGTGAAGAGAAAGGGTGCCTGACGCTCTCTGGTTTATCTGCGTCACTGACGCATATTCTGCAATTTCATCCCCAGATTCAGTGCTTGTACTTTTCTGTTTAGATTGGACGTTATTGGGTGTCGGGGACCTGTATTCACATGGTCCCGTAGACCAGGGGCAACTCGTTTTGATGTTCCTGCCCGAATACTGTGCTAGTTTTCTTGTTGAGGGGCTTTTAACTAAATGCAGAGCAAGAAGGCTTGGCTTTGCTCAGCTGAAGGGCAGTCTGCTCGGAAGCGGTCAGACAGGGTGATCCTTGAACACCTAAATCCTCAGTCCCTTCCAAAATAAGGGAACAAGTAAGTAGTAACCCATCTGGGTGGGTGTCCTGTGCAAAGAGGCCATGGGGAGGAGAGCTCTCGGCGCGTTCCCAAAGGCCGCATTTCGTGGCGCAGCAGGACCTGTGGGGAACTGCAGTGTCCTCAGGGGGCTGGCTGATGCCAGGAGCTAGGCGGTGAGCGTAAGAAACCACCTTCCGTTTGTGCTGTGTTTACGTTAAAAAAAAAAAAAAGAGAGATTACTAGGGCTACTTCTTCATGAAAGTGTGGCCACATCAGCAAGATTCATCAGGCTGCATTACGTTAAATTTTAAGATGCTGGAGCCAACAAACAGTGGTTTGTGGCCTCTCTTTTCTGTGCTACAGTAGTCATGTCAGAGAAGGTTTTCTTTGTAGGCTAGCTTAAACGTGTAAGGTTAATCTCAATGAACTAATCTAGTTCCTAGATGCTCTCCCCTCTTCTGCAGAAGCCCTGATCTCCATGTCAGCGCGTGTTCTTCCTCCTGTCCCCCATAGCTCTCCTCCCACCATTGCTTTCTCCTGTGCTGCTGCTTTCTTCTGTCAGTGAAATGTCCTCTCCCACGAAGGCGTGGATGCCTGCAGTGTGTCTGAGGCAATAGTTAAGCATTGCTCTGCCGCAGCCTCCCTGCCCGTAATCTTTAACTCTCAGTACATGAATGCCTTTGCGTGTTGCTGAATGTGAATTGGTTACTCTTATTATTAGACACAGATAACACATCTCTCTGTATTACCTTGGGTTAGTAAATGCAAGGAGTTGTCGGTCTAGAGAGGTAACTGCGTTTTGGGCACGTCCAGTGTGAATGTTTTGGATGGCCTGTGGATGTGAAGGCCGGAAGGATTTGTGGAATTGGTGGATAACGTACAAATAGCCTAACAGAGCTGCAGTCTGCTATGACATATCTAACGGTGATGATTAAGATAGTACATTTTAAGGAAGGAAGCTTTCAGACAAAAGTATAGCAAATATATCTTGTCAGGTAACGTATTCTATCAATTACCAAATACTGGATTTTATTTTTAGTTAACGAAGTTACCTGTTACTTATTATTACTTTATTGTTTCTCGTATTTACCTTGTCACAACAAATAAAAACACTGTGTATGGAAAAGTTAGATAGAGGTTAATCCCTTACTGTTAATTGGAGGATTGCAGTAAAAAACCCAGTGTTATAAATTATAAAGAGCGTTTGAATAATTTCAGTAAGTAGAAAGCATAAGGTACGAGGTTGTCTGTCTGTCTTCATTTTATCATCCTTCTATAAGTCATGCAATAAAGAAAATCTAACTGGTTTAATGGTTTTAGTTCTTCAGGAAGGTTCTTGTTCTTGTTTTACTGTCCTGCAACCAGTGCTTAGCTAAATGAAGTAGAATTACTGTGAACAGTATATTTTTCTGCCTGCTTTTAAAATTTTCTAAAAGAACAAAACAAAGCAAATACTTTGGAAGACATTCTTTATTTGCCTTGTCCTCAGTTTTGTGATATGTATTCAATACATATAGATAATTTGTTAACAAGGCCTTTTTAACACTTTGGACAGATGCACATACTGTTTTCAATCTTCATGGTTAATTATTCGATTTTGTATTTGATGATAGAACACCCTGACTCCTAATCACTGCTCATTGTTGGAAGTCCATTATATTCTAACTGTTTGAGTGCTCCCGTTGACCTTGAACTGACATTATAAGCTGTGTCTAATCTTTGCACTCTATATTTCTAATGCTTCTTTTCTTTCCCCCCTTTGTCTGGCACCTGTTTAGCATCACAATGGGGCTGCCGCTGAGTCCCGCGGCCGACTCGGCGCGCTCGGCACGCCACGCTCTCTCGCTCATCGCCACGGCCAGGCCACCCGCCTTCATCACCACCATCGCCAAGGAGGTGAGGAGAGCTTGGCCCGAGCTGCCAGCAAAGGAATGGTTTTCCTGTGTGCTTTGACAGTCCAGAATTACCAAAAAGCAATAAATAATCAGATGCCCTTCCGTTCCACCCTGAAAAGAAAGAAAACAAGTGTAATCTTTACATCCCCAAACGCTGGTATTTCGAATCACCCCTACTCCGTGACAGCACTGATACTTAACCGCATCTGATGAGTTGTAACGGGCTTAATTTGTTGTGTCCTGGTATGCTGGTTATATAAACTTCAAAGTGTTATGGATAGGAGCGTGTGAAATGCTGCTTACTAGATTTTCCTTTATCCCTTTTTTAGGCAACGTGAATACTACCTGATGAAGTATTTAAGTGTTAAGTAAAACATAGTGGTGGCCTAGCAGCAGATGTAATGATCGGTGTGGAGGGGAGCAGGGCTCCGGTATGGGTTAGGTGGAGGTTAGGCACACTCCTTTTGAGGATCGCTGGAGTGAACCCAGACAAAGGCTGGAGCTTTTGCATAGCTAAAGGCAATAAAGAAGATCTAACTGGCTAAAGGACAGATGATGTTCAGCGTTAGGCCAAAAAACATCTGTTGTATTGCAGCAGTCTACTACCTATAGAAATGTGCACAAATATGTGAAAATTATGTAAAGAAATCAAGACCAAGGCATTTGCTTATCTTGACCTTTAGTTTAATGAGATTAAGAATTATTCGAAGAAGTTAAAACCTTGTTTAAACACTGTATGAAGGATAAGCATTAATTACTCTAGTGATTACTAGTAATGGGGTTGAGGGGAAACAACCCGTAGGTCTCAAAGTAAAACAAAGCCTTCTGCATAGTTCAGATTCTCCTAATGTAACATATTAGCCTGTGTTCAACTTAGGTCTTAAAAAAAAAAAATACTTGTTTTGCGATACTGTATGATCCAAATTAATACTTCTGGATTGGCCATAAGATATTTTATTCGCTGTAAAGGGTATAGTTTTCAAAATGTAATTTTAAATAATTACTATTTAAATTTAAATACTTTGGGCTGCCTTTCTTTACCAGCATTCTCTCAGACCTGATCTGATTACAGCCTTAGATGTTGGAGTAGTTATTTCACTTGCTAGCTGAGTCAAAAGTGCAGAGTTGTGGGTGATGAGCAAATAGAAATAATCACTGCCCATGTGTCTTGGTTTCATGTGTATAAAATTGCTAAGAAACTGAAAAAAAGGAAGTATGTGGTGAGACTGCAATAACCTGTAGGAGCATTCTCACTAGACACTGTAAGCGTTTTAGGAATTGGCAAACAACACCTCGGTGAGCATGGCTGAAGGGTGTTTAGAGAGTCTGAGTTTTCACGCACCATCCTGATCTTTGGTAGGTGCACAGGCACACGGCCCTGGCCGCCAACACGCAGTCCCAGCAGAATATTCACACCACTACCCTTGCCCGGGCCAAAGGAGAGATCTTGAGAGTCATCGAGATACTTATTGAGAAGATGCCTACCGATGTAGTGGACCTTCTTGTGGAGGTAAGAGTGTTTTGCCATATCAGTTTGTGGGTTTGATGCAACAGTGAATAATGGATTGGCATGGAATGCAGTTGTAGGATTTCTTTCCACAGGGAATGCCACTTTGTTTGTCTCAGGAATCTTAAAAACTGAGAAGAAAACATTTGTAGAAGAACTTAGCAGGGTGAAACAAAAGAGTGATACAAAGGAATAAAGCTTGACTCGCCTCCTATTCTATTTTTTGCCTTTATTTCCTGTTAGAGAAATTCCTTTTTTTCAGAGGAGCTTGTAAGAGAGTATCTTTTCAGAAAGTAATAAAGAGGAAAAGGTGGGTACTTTTCAACATGGGTTAAAGACAGCATTCCAGGCATGGGGCTCAAGTAAAAGGAGCTACTAAATATGGAAGTGTGTGTGCGAGAAGAACAGAATAGTAATCTTATTCCTGTAGGGCATGTAAAAAGAAAGTGGAAAAGAGGAAGAGACTAGATCAATTTTAGATAAGTCATCACTGTTCGGGGGGAAAAAAAATGAGCAAGAGGATTTGCTGGATGTGTGGGTGTACCTGTAGCAGTAATACTTGAATGCGTTGAGGAATCGCACAGACCTTTTTGGGTTTTGTATTCATTGGTGCTGATGAATATTGTTCAAGAATGTCACAGATAATATAGTTGATTCTTATCATTGGTGCTGATGCTCAGAATCCTTCTTCACAACAGAGCTATTTATGGGGCTCCAATAGCTAATGTTTACCAGTAGTTTATTGTTTTATAGTTATTTACTGATACTGTGAATGTTCACTTGAGTCACCAGTACCACTGCTATTGTAAACTCCATTAAATGCAAGACAGGTTTTTGTTTTATCCCAATCATATTTAAAATTTAGATATCAAAGGATGCATTCAGACACAGAAATTCTCTATTTTTACCAGTTCAGAACTGTTATTATGAAATATACAATGCGCTATGTCAAATGATTTTTAACCTTTTTTTCCAAGGTTATGGACATCATCATGTATTGCCTTGAAGGATCTTTGGTTAAGAAAAAAGGTCTTCAGGAATGCTTTCCAGCCATCTGCAGGTAAACTTTTCCTTCAGGAATACTGTGAAGACAAAAATGAAAAATATTTCCTGTTGGAAACACCCGTGGAGTGAAACAATGTTTTGCGCAATACTTGCCCCTTAAAACATCAAACGTGCAGAGTGTTTTTAGCACACATGTAAGCCTTTATAGGTTTTTAAATCTCTGTCACATCTGACAGAGATATGGATCAGAAAAGAAAAGCATTAACAGCTCTTTGAAGTTCTAGTATTTAAAAAATCCAAAAGTAGGAAAATATTGTGCAGTCTCTTGAAAAACTGTGTCATACTCCCCCTTCGTACTTCCCAGCTGCCCTGCTGGAACAACCACAGAAGCTGACAAGACTGACTGAATAGCTGCCTTTCGGAGGATTTATCAACATCTTATTTTTTCCTGATGCAACAATGATGATAATATATATAACAAGTTGGCTTCTAGATTCCAGTATGCAGAACCTGCTTGAATGAGTTAGTTGCTACCATAGCAGAGACTGAGAAGCAAAGGAAATAAAGTTAAGTCAGGCTCTGACAGCATAAAATAAAGGTTTGGTTTAGGGGATTTTTGAGAGGTTGGGGTGGGTTCCGGTATGGTACAGGTGCGGGTGGCTTGCGTTCTGTAAACTCTTTGAAGCTGTGATTGTTTGTTGGTATGGTGAGACTAAACCATGAGCAGCGGGTTTAAGGTATGTGTCAGAATAAGATTTCCAGGTGTGCTGAGGGCGCTGAGCTCTTTGAAGCCCTAGTTCACCTACTTCCGTGGCATGATCTGCTGGCAGCAGCAGCGTCCTGCAGCAAAGCGCGCTCTCGCACCGAGGGTTAGCCAACAGCAGGCCCACTTTTCTTTCAGAAGGAAGATTGAGGCTGACTGTTTTTCTCTCCAAAACCTCCTCCAGTGGGGAATTTTGAAAATAAATGTTATTCCCTCTATGTCGACAGCCAACTGCTGTAATCCACGTAATAGCTGACAATAGGGCGTAGTTATAAGACAACAGCTTAGATGGGCACTTTTATATAAATGTAAGCATGGCTGTAGGGCACAAAGAGGAGGCTGTCGTCTCCGGAATATGTATTTTCAAGGCCTTCCATGGTCTCCGGGCTTCCTGTGCTATTCACACAAGTCCGTCATACAGCCATCTCGTAGGAAAGATCAGTAAAACTGAGATAACAAGAAAAACAAAGTACCAAACGCCCTCCCATAGTAAAGCCACGCTTCTTCTGCCTCGTAAGCGTTTTTCAGGCGTCCACCAGGTGAGCAAGCTGTGCTCCACGCTTTCTGGCCTATCTAATGAGTAACGCCCTCGTTGCCATGCTGTGTGGTTGTCCTCTCCCCTTGATCTCCCGCAGCCCACATCCTTTTCTCTGCCTGTCCATCTGCCTGGTTCTCTCGGATGGTTCGAAATAGTGTTGTCAAGTGCCTTTTTCATCTTCCTTTCCTCAGCATTTTTGAACAGGGCTCTAAAGACTTGGGCAAGTTCCTTGGTAGCTTTATGTTTGCAAAGGTTTTACTACTCTCCCACTGGCATCTTTGAAAGATGAACAGAATTGGGGCACAGGGAACAAAAGCTGGACTTCAGCTCAGAGCTAATACGCAACAGGCCAGTCCTTCTCAGGTTGCTAATTCATGTGGCAGGAAGTAGGACACAAAGGGTATTATCTCATTGTTTTTTAGAAACGCATCACAGTGGATGCATAGGATTCAACTGAAATTAAATCTCCTAAAATCAAGAGAGCCCCGCTGGTGGCTTTAAAGCTGTCTCACAGTCTGTTGTGTGTAACTTGTTTAGAAAGCATTTAAAATTGTCCATCTATGGAGTTGATCATATGAAGATGATACGCGTTAGTTGCGTAAAACCAAAGGGAAAGAGAAGCACAGTAGCTTTCCTGTTTGTGTTCACCTTTCTGGTAGCTTGGCAGGTTGGAGGACACTGAAAGACACAAGCGGTAGTTCAGTAGCTGACTCCCACTGACCTTCAGATGGAGTTGAGCATTATCAGTCATTTCTGTCTTAGAGTAGTTCTACTTAGTTCTTAAAATGGTACTTTTAAATAATAAAATGTGATTTATAAAATGGGAACATTTACAGTATCTTTAGACTATTATAAATATCCCAGTTATACTATTAAACTGGTACAACCAATAAATTATAATATTCATCTGTCGAGTGTTACATTTTAACTTAATAAGCTATTAAAATATTGAATAGTTTCAAGAAAAGAACTATTATCCTGTTGACAGATAAGGTACTGATAGAGGTAATCTTCTTTCTTCCTGATACTTTAAAAGGCTTAACTTAAATTATAAGTGCAAGGGCAAGTGCGAATTAATGCAAAAAATCTCCCTATTTCAGTTGTACTTTTATAGTGATACGTTGTCTTAAAATTTTGTTAAATTACTGGCAGTATTTCCTATTTTACATAGTTATAGCCATTGTAAAAATGATACAGCACCCCACTGATCTGATCATTCAGGCCAGTGGAAATTTTCATAAGATTTTAGCGAATCGTTGAGTCTCTGGAGGGTTTCCAAGTGGAAATACTTTGACATAATCCTATTACTAATTCTTTAATATCCTAATACTCTTTCTGCTGTACTGTATTATATGGACAGATGTTGTGATTAAATCATTCAGCTGTCTAAATACTTCTGCTAGGTGTGCAAGCTCTTCTTGCTCATATAACATTATGGAAATAGCATATTGATGGCTATATAAAGACAAACATTTGTTTAGTGCATCTGCTGACACTTTTGAGGTGATGTTCTAATTTTAGTAGAACAGTAAAACCTAGGGCCGTGAGCAACAGTGTGCTGGGTTAAAGCACCAGATTATCTTTCCTCTAATTTTTTCATCTTTTTTACTGTTGTACAAATGTGGCAGTCATGCTCTTAATTGCTATGAATGTGACTCAATCCTATCTGGTGGTGATGAGGTAAATCCATCACAATGCACCATATTTTATAGCATATCGTTAGGGTGTATATTTGCTTTTCCCATAAGTGTTACTTTTTATAAGGGATTTTATTACCTTTTGGCATGTTCTATGCAAACTCATTTCTTATGAAAACAAAATAAAACATGGAAGTATACTCCAATGAGTATGAAATATTTTTGATGTTTGAAAAGATTTTGAAGGATAATATTGAAGGCAGCATAATTCTGTTTGACTTGAGCATTTTCCAGATTCAGCAGTTACGTACATCTGAGTGGTCCTTGACGGAATCTCCTTGGTCACGTCAGGTATTTAGTATATACTGTTGATTTAAAGCTTTCTCTATATTCTCACACAGGAAGCTACATTCAATTTAATGTAGCAGATATTTTGCATTGCTTTTTACTAGGCAGCAGTTTTGCGGGAAGAGTTAAAACTCCAAGGATTAGACAAAGCGAGCTTGTACATCAACTTTTCATACCTTAATTATTTCCAGGGATTTGGAGACTAAAATTCAGGGAATTACAGTCTAACAGTTTGAGGTGTTATTATGGTAATACTCAAAGAAAGCCTAAAAAGCCTGATTCCGTATGAGAGAAGAAAAAAAGAACACATTGTGAAATGTGGCTGAAGAATAGCTAAAAGGCAATGCAGACCCCCTCTGACTAATTGCAGGATACTGAAGTTCTAAACTAAGATTTAATAAGTGTCATGATACGAAACGACCAATTGTTTTTAATGAACATGTAACTTTCTGTTTTTGCACTGTTTCTCCTCTTAATGAATCCAAACAGAAATCTTTAATTACAACAAAGTGCTAAAATCTGCTGAATTTAATGAAACTTGATGATGAGCTCGTGACATCTGTAATCTTAGAAGGCTAAAAGAATATTACCTCTATAAACCTTCCCTTGTAGGTAGTTCACAGTCTTTAAAAGTCCTGACCCCAGAAAATAAACTCTCTGATAACTCTGTGACATTCTGCATGTAAAAAAAAAAAAAAAAAAAAGTTAAAATTAAAAAATTGCATAAAACTTTGAAGAAATGAACCCAAAGATTCACTTGCCTCTATCAAGGCAAGTGTCGTCTCTGTTGCAGCTGAACACAGATGCAGCATGCCATTACTGAGGTCTCGGTTTCATTATTTGCCCCTGGTTCCCTGTTGCCGTTTGAGAACCGAGTCGGGTTTTCTCTGGCTTTGGTTTCTGAGGGTTTGACCGAGTCCTTAATGTTGAACTTCTCATGCATCTGCGGTGGAAACTTGCCATCCCCGAGTTTTCCCTGACAGGCATCCCAGGACTGTCAAGGCAGGGCTCAAACCTATAAGGAAGCTTCATTTTGCTACTCTCCTCCCTTACTGCAGCTGTAGTGCCCGTTTTGACAGATTTAATCGTAGAAGTGCAGTTAGCACTGTGCAGAAGCTTTGTGGAGCGGTGCAGTCGTTTTTGCAAAGCCTCTTTAAAGGGCGCCCAGACAAAGTTCTGCTCAGTGGGGTTTGGCTTTGGTTGGGGCTTTGGTTTTTGTTTGTGTTCCTGTTGCCGTGTTAAAGGTGGCGTGGGCATCTTTGTGGATGTCGAAAGAAATCTTCCTTTCTGCTTAATTAATGCATAAATATCTTTGACAAAGCTTCATGAAACGTTTTTGTTTTGAAAATGACTGTTTGGCTTTTCTTTGGCTTTCTGCAGTCACAGTTGCTTTTCTCACATTCTGCAGTAGAAGCAGCAACAATTTTCACACTTCTCTCATCAACTAGTTCTGTCGTTAGAGTGTCAAAGCAAGAGAGCTTCAGCTGTGTGTTGTAAGTTATTTTCATCAAGTGCTAAGTTAACATGGCTGTGACAAGCTGAACCCCTGGTATCTTTGCTAGCTAGTTGGGCTGTTGCTAACCCACAGCTGTATGGAAACACAGAAGGTATGAGCCCAGCCCGACCACTCCTGTTTCCAGTTTCCTATTTCCAAGTATGCTTACAAAATACTTGGTAGAAGAAGAAAGATCGTTTCCATAGTCAGTCATTAATATGACTTGCTTATGCTAAATTCCCCTTCTGCAGTATGATTCCTGGCCAACAGACTATTCCACCTAGCTTGCAAGCGTCGAAGCGTGTCCCCCCCACCTTTGAGCTGTGAATCGTGTCACAGGTGAAGTGGAGCCACGGGTGGAAGCGGTCACTGAAGGCAACAAGATCTGAAGAGAAGGCTGGGCCACGTTGCCCTTCATCTTAACATGCACAGTGTTCATTTCCAAAAGATGGGAGGGAAGGGTATGTCAAGTTAAAGCATTGTCTTGTATCAGCAGTAGTAGCATCGTTAATTTGGTTCCACCAGAGAATTCCTCAAAAAGTTAAGTGAAGTAAGTTGTCTTTTGGCTGACTAAAGTTTCTTTTAAAAGCAATAATAGAGCAGCACTCAGAGCAGAGATTCCATTAAGGTGCCAACTCGGGATATGGATGCATCAGCTAGACTTGCAAAAAAGAATTTGTAGTATAGTCTAAATATATATTGGCATATCATTCTCTATTAAATTCTGCCATATAGAGGCTTAGAAAGTAATGCAAAGGATTAAAATATTTGAATGTATAGGCGGCTGACACAATGCGAAGCTAACTGAAAGATAAAGATCGAGGCTAAAGAGTTGACAACTGAATGTCAGACTAAGGAGGAATCTTTCTTAGAAAATTAAGTTCAGAAATGTCTATCGCCATAAAGCTTTTTTTTCCAAACCCTCTTTTGTTATGTAGACCGATGGATTCCTCTTTTTGAGGAAAAATACTGACTCAGCTCTCTGTCTAAATGGGCATTTAAATGCAGTAAGGAGAGAAATGCTGCATGCTTACAGAGTAGTATGTGATATGCTCTTTGTGAATCTCTTGGAGGAGACAAGCGGCCTGTGCCCGTTCAGAAGTGTGATAGAACTAACAGGGATATAAAACGTTTTCTGTAGAAACTTTTTGTTGCGTTCCATTTCACTTAAAATGATCAAGTAGGGTGTATTTTTCTGTAAAATTAAATGTAAATCCTGGGTTTGCTGGTCATATAAAATAGCTTTACAGATAGTCTCCTTCCTGTTCACCTGAGATACTACTTTAATAACGTGGGTGATGACAGTTTGACATGAAACGGTGCAAAATGTGAATGCGCTCTCGTTACAGTCCTCTGTCTCGTTCCGGTACTCTCGTTACTGCATTATTGGCCATCTACGAAGTGCTTAGAGCCCGTGGGTACCTACCTCTTTGCCCAGAGGATTATCCCTTTCCTCACCAGTGACCAGCTCCTGCCTCTCCTGCTCCCTGCCTATTTGCCAACAGCTTTTGAGTGTTTGCAAGCACTCCTTTTCTTCTTAATAAGAAATAAAATAGCATTATTATTAAATAATAAGAAGAAAAATAATTTGAAATAATGTGGAAAGTTCTTTTGCTCCCAAAAGCAGATAGATGAGGCAGAAGTTGGCTGCAGAGGAAGTAACAGAGGTGGTATGTGGCCTGGAAATATTCCTCTGCCCGGAGAGCAGGGAGCGGGGGAAAGCTTCCCGCGACGCCGCGCGGGGGAGCCTGCCCGGGCAAGGCAGCACGAGGGGTGCGGAGCAGCCCCGTCCGCCGGCTCGTTGCGCTGTGGCGAGGATGAAGGGAGGACGAGGCCGAAGGGCAGTGTTGTCGTGCCCGCAGGGTGCGGGAGCACAACGAAACGCGCGCCCCCGCGGAGGGACGACCCTGCTGCCAGACGGCACCGAGCCGGGCAGCCCGTGCAGAGGTGCGTTCCAGCCCGTCGCTCTTGCCCTTTTTCCTGCGTGAGAATTAGCAATTTTCCTTTCCTTTTTTTTTTTTTTTTTTGGCCATATTTCGTGCTTGCTTTTCTCCCTGGCTGCCATCCTGCACTGTAGAAACAAGTGCAGTAGAAACAGAATACCTGCATGCGAGTAGGTTTTATAGCACTCTGGGAATCCTTTAAGAAAAGAAGGCAATAGCTCATGGTAAGATATTGCTAGTATTGTTGTTTTAAGCCATAAATATGGTCAGCAATGTATTTTTATAGACTGATTCTAGCGATCTCTGGCAGAATTTGCTACAGTAAAATTTAACTGTAAAATTAAAATTTACCAGAAATATAGTAGGTGCTTTTCAAAGATCTGTTCTCCCACTTAGAAGAAAAGCACGCTAGTATTCCCAAATACTTGAATGGGGAATAAAGATTTTAAAACTCTCCTGTGTTTCAAGGTGTAAAAATTCCTTGAATTTTGAAATTGCCTGAATTCACAGTAATGCCATATACTCACACTGAACTTTAAGGAATATTGCAGACCTCTCCATTCTTCTTCCCCCGGAAGAATGTTATGGAATTAGTGATAGGTTGATAACTTGCTCCTTCTTTAAGACCGAACAAAAATGTGTATATTTGTATATTTGTTTGTATATTTTTCCCTGCCCTTTCTCTCATTCTCTTTCTTATTTGATTTTCAAAGAAAAATGCTTTGAAATTTTTCAGGGCTTTAAGATTGTCTTCTTTAATCATTTGACATCCGGCACTATCATGGTGTTGGACTATAAACAACATATACGTGTGGACGTTCAGAGAACTTGTAATTATTATTTAGGTTATTACCAAACTCAGCAGAAGTATTTCACTCTCTATGATAAAAATATTTTATATGATTCTGCAATAATTTATCCAATACCAGTCTGCTTTCTTTGCTAAATGCCAAGAACGAAATCTGGCAGCTGATGGATTTTTGCGTCGAATCTCTGTTCTAGCACTAATGTTAATTACCCAGTGGCATTGCGAATGAATTTTAACATCATGCAGGCAGATCAGATCTCACCTGTTACTTGTTATATTGTTCAATTCAGGTTCTACATGGTCAGCTATTATGAGCGGAGTCACAGAATAGCAGTTGGAGCTCGCCATGGTTCAGTGGCCCTCTACGACATCCGGACTGGGAAATGTCAGGTAAATAAATCATTGTGACTTCCTCCCCATAAAGTGTGGAAGTTATTGAAAGGAAAGAGCAGCTAGCTCTGCATCAGTTGACATGCTGAGCTGCTGGAACATTATGGATAATGCTAAGGGGATCAATAGTTTAATGAAGGACTCAAAGTATATAGAGCCCTACTGTCTTCATTCCCTGCAGCTGAATGGGTGCCACAGAGGGGTTAATAATAAAAGCCTAAAGTTAGGTGGTGCTTCTGCCCTGAAATAAATAAAATAGCTAATTAAAAAAAAGGTTTTAGAGAGGTAGATTTATCTGCTATATTAAGCATGAAGAAAACCCACTGGTTCAGGAGGGAGGGGTGTTCCTAAAACTCTTGTCTACGAAACAACGCAATGCTTATATTGGAGGAAGTTTTGCTCTTCTAATACTAAATAAGGTACATGTTTTCTTACCAGTTTTACCACTGGCCTAGAGCTGGATATACTAAATGATAAGACTGAAATATTTCCTTTACTTCAATTTGCTTGGAAATAAAAATAACAAAGCGTTTACCTTACATCATCGTTTCAGAAAAATTCATTGGTAATATTCTGTCTTATCCCTTGTAATGTGTGATCAACTATTACTTCTCACTGAATTTCAATAGCTTTTTATATAGAACTTGGATAAAAGACATACATTTTTGAATCTGTTTTATTAATTCTTTCTACTTTTTTGTGTAAATGTAATAGTTGTTTGTTTCTAAACTTGGACTAAAATCTGCTATATTTAGTCCTTACAACAGGTACATGATATAAAAAAGGTGGCATAGATTTCTTCCAGCTCAATCTGCAGTGTCATGCCGTGCTTTGCTGGCAGAATCGCGTGTTTAGGTCTACGTGGTCGGTTCATTTTCTGCTGCTGACTTTTGGGTTTTATTTCCCACATGTCGTAGCTGCAAATGTTGTACGTTTTAGTATTTTTTTTTTGTTTAGACAGCTGTCCTGTGGAAGCTGAAATGGCTGAATTAATTTTACAAATAGCTATATAATGTTAGCAAGTAGTATCAGTAGTCTGTTCTGTCTTATTTCAGATTAAATCATCTGGGTTGTGGTTTATTAATTTAACTATTAAATCAGTCCTCAAGAAGTGGTACGTGTTGATGTATCAGGTGTCAGTGAGCGTTTCTGACATGACTTTTGCGGAGATAACTAAAAATTAAGAAAATTACTTGTGTCCCGATTGTGCAGATGTCTGATCCGTTGGTTACCTTTGGAAGAGGGGCCTGATTTTAATTCCTGAGGGTTTTCCATTGCAATGAGCTGTGTTATTTTCAACTCTTACTGTATCGCATTCGTCAGAGCTAGTATCGCCTCATGCCGACAGCTACAGGCCTGCGGTCCAGTCATCGGGCCCGAGCCATGTTCACCGCCTTGCTGCACGCGACTGTTCTTCTTCCTCTGGCGAAATATGTGTTCTTGGTTGTCTGTGCAAAGGGGCTGGGCGTGCTGCGTTACTATTTTCCCAAGCATCCAGCAACCGGCGTGATAAAGCAGCTAGCTATTGGGCATCTCTTTCTGGCCATTGAGAGACCACAGTTCCTTTCCGTGTGCATCATCTCACTGAAACCAAGAGCACAAAACCCAGATGAGGCTGGGAAATCTTGGCATCTCAAGCTAATAGCTAATTCTTAATGTTATTAGAGAGAGGAAAAAAAATAAAAAGCACAACTCTACCCTTCCTCTATTTCTAGAGGAGAAGGGTGCTTAACTCATTCTTCCATTTAGCAATTGCATTTATTCTGTACTGGCATCCTTGCATTTTGAACTTCAGATTCACCTAATAAAATGTCTCCAAGGAAAACAGAGGTATCTGTTAATATATGGAGTGATTCTGGAATGTCTTTCTCAATACTATGAATTCCAAATGGTTCCATAAAACGTTTTATGCAATCCAGTTGTCTAAAACAGTTTACAGGAGACCAGAGGTGCTGATAGGCAGGACAGTAAAGTGTGCTTGGAGCTACCTGTATGTCTGTGGTTGAATCGTCAATGAAAACCTTCCCCTGGCCCTTGGTTTGGCAGGCATGCTGAAATACCTCATCTTTCTCTTCTTCCCCCCCCCCCCCTTTTGTTTTCCCCTCTTCTCTCCAGTGCTTTTAAAATGTATTCTGCATCGTAACCACTGGCTATATTGAAGGAGAGTGTGCCTGGCTAATGTTTGCAAGTGGTTTGTCCATACATGCTCGCTTTTTCCTGTTAGTTGACATTTTGTTGTATTCGGTTCCTGGAAGGAAGTCCAGATTGGTATCGGTGAATTGTCTGAATAATTCTATAGGTTAATTTGACGTGTTGGTGAATATTCAAACACTTGTTTTCTTAGTAAGGTTCTAGGTCCGTCTTGGAAAGCAGAGAGGGTTTGGCTGAAGAGACGGGACACCTGGAGTGATGAGGGCAGGGTCACCTGCAGCTTTTATTAGTAGTAGTAGGATCAGAGAAATTCGGTGAGTGCCAGATACGTGATTATTAGGGGGTGACGCCATCTATTGGATACAGGTTTCTTATTCAGATTCTGACCGTTTCAGTTATTTCTCATGGCTGCAAATTTCAGACTGCTCAGAAGTCACAAAATACATTTAGGGTTGTGTAGAAGAAAATGATGTTTCAAAATTCAAAAAAAGTGCTGCTGCTGCTGCTGTTGTTGTTACAGCAGCTAAAGGCTTTCGAAACATTGCTGGAAACGCTGAGGGTGCCTTGGTGCCTTTCGGCGCAGGGTGCGAGCGGGGCTGAGGCCGCTCAGCCGGCGAGCGCCGGGGAGTGAGCACGCCGTTCTCAGCCTCCAGGGTGAAACGTGGCACCCGAGACGCCGTGGCCCCTCGTCCTCTGCTCTGCTCTCCTGTTGGAACCGTTACCTCTTCTGTACTAATTGCTTCTTTATTTCTACCAAGAAAAATATTTATTTCACTTTCAGCCTTTGTTTTGAAAGGTGAAATGAACCAAGGGTTTTAAAAATTTCTTTCCTGTAATAGAAGCTATTTTCCTTAATCTTCCAGAGACAAAATATTAATTTATGTTTTAGGCTCCACATAGATTGACTTAAATGTTTGTTCCAGTCACGCTGCTTAGTTTCCCCCAATCTTTCTTCCTTTCTCTCCTTCTATGAAAGCAGAACTTCAAAAAGCTGTTTACTTGAATATTGTTTTGCAAGATGGAGCTCCACTTGGCTTTTGTCAAGTCTCATGTTGTTGACATAGGCTTGTTATGTCCGTACGTGTTTCTAATGCGTACCTTCCCCTCTCTCCTTGTAGACTCTCTGTTTATTCCTAATGCGTTTTTGATGGTTTGTTATCAAATTACTCGGGACGCCTTCCTTTAGCTTAGGATACAGATCTTGGATAGTTCTGCCGCCTGTGACTCAGGCACGTGAACGTGGAACCATATCTATGAGCTTTTCTATTGCCAGCTTGTGGTTAATACCAGAACCACTCTAAAATACTGTTACCTTCGGGGGTCACAGTTAGTGTTTGGGGAAGAAATCTGTCATGAAGAGCATTTGAGAATAAAAGCTCTCTGTCAGTTAAAGCATTTCAGTTTAACTTCAAACCTTAGGTTATACCAAAAGGCTTTGTAGACAGTCTGCTTACCACTGCTCAGCCTAGGGCATGTGGGTGGCATCCTGGCCTTGCCGAAGCTGGAGCGTGGTTTGCTGTTGGCTGTAATACCATCAGGATCTTACCCGTCTCCATTTCATTCCCTGGCTCCAGAGGAGGGATCAGCTTTCTCTGTATCAGTGCGTAACGCGAAGGAGCTCCGTCGCTATAGCTCAAGCCTGATGCCTGTCCGCTGAAGCATGCTCGCCTTTGTCCGCTAGTTTTGTGAGCTTCAGAAAGGCCTTTGAAGAGCAACTGCAGTGGTCCAGGTAAAAGATCAGGAGACATCTGATAGCGTTTAGGGAACGATGAATTCAATATGTTACATGTATAAAACCAGAGCTGGAAACTAAAGAGATGTTTTTCTTCATGTTTCTCAAAAAGCTGAATAAACAAACAGTGGGAGTCTCTGTTTGAGTTCAGCCAGGTTCTTCATGCTTTCCATCCCCGAAAGTCAGGCGGGTCACTTTTATGCACCTGAATTGCCGGAAAGGACCGTTCTTCAACAGCGGTGTGATTTACCGGAGTGAAACTGTTCGGACAGGGATCTGTACCCTTAGCAATACACATCTGCTCTTGGGATCGCCTGTGAGAGCAGGCTGCCCCTCCTGAAGATTGAGAAACGCTCGCTTCTTTCTTTTTTGTTGAAATGAACCTCTTTTCCGTCCTACTTGGTCTTTAGAACATCCCCATTGTGGTGCTGCAAACTCAAAATCTGCATCTGGGGGCCAAATTTGTCATTTGTTGAGGTCAAGGAACAGTTGGGCTGTGGTGGCTTTCGGGAGGCTCATTTCCGGTGGGGTGTGTGACGTGTCTGCAGGATGAAGCAGGGCACGTAGGCGCGGACGGGGTGGGTGCTGTGGGCCGGTGGGGTTCCCTGCTCACGGAGCTGGGGTGGCCGCAAGGACCGCCCGCGCCATCTGCGGAGCGGCCGGGTCAGCGCCGAGCCGCGGGGCCGGCCTCGTCCCCGCTGTCGGGAGGAACCCGCGCTAAGGACCCCGGTTTCCCCACCCCGGGTGCCTGGAGGGGTTTCGGCGTCTAGCGCGAGCTGTGCGAGGGGCGCTGGGAGCTCCAGAGCTGCCGAGCCGCTTCGGGGCCGCTGGTTTTTAGCAGCAACGTGGATGTGGAGATAGGGAAGAACATATCGGAAATCCTCATAAAAGGAGGAGAAACCTTTGCTTGCTGTTGCTTTGGATTTTGTCATCTTAGCACTGAATAATTCATGGAAAAAATAATCTGAGCGTATATCACGGTGAATATTAAATTAATTATCTTGGATGAAAATAAAGCTTACTATGATATCTTTTTCATATCACACAGCCATGCTAACTTTAAAAAATCCTCCTTAAGTTCAGTTGACAGCAAGATCTGAGTCGCCTGGCTTTTTATTTTGCTGAAATTATGTCAAAGAATTAACATAGGGTTTGGCTGTCTCCATACAGTTTGTCGAAAATTTTCTAATAATTATCAGCAGTAGCACAAACTGTTGTCCTAAATACGTACTCTATTAAAAGCAGTTATTTTATTTCTATGCTATAGGCGAATAGGGTGCTAATGGTAGGAATTTTATCATCCCTTTGAAGAAAACAGGGAGGTATTTTAACTTTAACAATAGAAAACAAAAACGCTTTAAATGTATTTTTTTTTCCTTCCAGCATATTTTTATGTGGTTTTCAAGAAAGATGGTTGCCCATTGTGACTGAGAAATTACATCTAATCATTAATAGAATGATGGATGTTAAGAATCGCCTTTTTTAACAAATAATAAATCAACATTTTTATGTGATAGGTTTTTCCAGAAAAATGTATAATATTAGTATCACTTATTTAACAAGGTGTCAATTATTAATATGACCAGCAAAATGTTGCCTCAAAGCGAAAGTAATCAGCATTTCAGTATTTTTCTTTTGTTTTGCCTTCATAGTTAGGGTACAGCTGCAGGTACTAGCATGTGAATTTTACTTAATATTTTAGAATATAGGTCATTAATTATAACACTTTAAATTTTTAAACAGTTTCCCATTAAACTTTTACTTTCAACTGTATATCTTGTTTTAGTTTGTCTTTTAAAATATTAAATGGGAATGAGAATTGCAATCCTTCTGCGTTCGGTCGTGAGCCTTCCAAACACCCATCGTTTCTTCTTAGCTGATGATTGTTTACAGTTGAATATACAGCGATTGAATTCTGTCTCTCTCTTTCTCTCTCTCTCTCTCTCTTATTTCTATAAAATTATTTATTAAATATTTACTGCAAGTTACTTCCTATTCCCGGTGCCTGCTGTTAGATGCACGCGCCGTGGGCGCTCGCCTCGTTCTCAGGGCGCTTTCGTGCGCGGGCGCGAGTGTGCGGTGGCAAGCGAAGCAGGGCAGTGTCCTTCCCAGGGCGGTATTGATTTGCCCTTCAGCTGTTTGCAGTGCAGAGAGAACCCAGGGCCTTGTTGTTGATTATCTACACAATGTCTCGGTGAACATTATTGACCCATTGCCGCTTACTGCCTATGGCTCTTGATTTTTCACACCGTCTCCATGACACTCATAATAAAACATACTATCTTATTGCTCCTCGGCTCTGGAAGCCAACTGATCTACCCTCCGAACAACTGCTGCCTTTCTGGAGAACGTTTTATTATATGTGGGACAAAGCGGTGTAGCAATTTTCAGATTGTCTTTGTGTTCTGTTTTACCGGCAGCCTGTATGCCGTGGTTGGACTCCATCCTGTAAGAGCGTAGATTGCTTGGAGAAAAAGAGGCTTTTATATTTTTGCATTATGTTATTGAAAATTACAGTAAAATTGTAGGTGAGGCTGTATCCAGACTGCTTTCGGGATCTTTGAATAATCAGAAGAACTTCATAACAGTTTTTTAAAAAATTTGTTTACTGTTATGAAAAGTAAAGCAATATAAAACGTCAAGATCACTTTTACGCTTTTAAATCCTTTGATAAGTCCCAAAGTAATTATCACAAATAGAAATATCAAACAGTTTAGCTACTTTATTGTAGCTAAGAAGTTATCAGCTGTTTTCAAATTCAGTGAATTATATTTGACTATCAAATAACTATATCTCGGAGGAGATTATTGGGGGATGGTTTGAATCATTTCATTTGTTGTGTTAACGTTGTTTCATATCGTAGTTCAGGTTATTGCTGCGAACTGCCTTTGTGGGCAGATCTCTTTGTTTTGTTTAGAGCTGTCTAGCGACAAGCAGTGTTGCAGTTTGATTCTGTCCCAGATTCAGAACTTCGCTAGCAGAGCTGTTCTGAAGGTCAGAGGTAGGTAATGCGCTAGTGAAACGTTGGTGTGCTTTCAGAAATGTTTGTATCCAGCAACTACTGTTGAATTCATTCAGCTTTTTCCTTTGCTAGAAAAGTAGTGGTTTTGTGACCAGAGTATTTTTAAATGCCTCGAAACGTGCTATTCTGAGACAGATGATAGGATATAAAGGATCTCCAAGGTTTTTTTCAGTCTGACGACGTGACGAGCAGCCTTCTGAGGGATGCTGAGCACCCTCAACATCTAAGGAGGACCCAAGTTCCCTGTCAGAGCAGATCTCCTTTTTCTTTATTTTTTTTTTCTTTTATAGAGTCTAGTACCACGTCCATCAGTGTGGTATCAGCATCCGCCAGAGCGGCATTAAATAATTTAATGTGTATTCATCCCATGTGAGGTCTCTCTCAGGAAAGCAAAGTGGTAAATGGACTAAGCTCATTGATTGAGGCTCTCGGGGTGGAGGGAAGGAGAGAGTTAAGCCTAGGAAGGATCTCTGTGATCAGCAAGTCTGACTTACTGCATAAGACAGGACACTTAAATCCCGTATCATTGTATATCCTCAGAAGATCATCTAATCTTGACAGTAAATTTTTCAGTAACGGAAAACCTACCAGAATCATAATAACGTGTTTCAGTAGTTATTTATTTTCATTATTAAAATTATGTTTTATTTTTAGTGTGATGCTGCTTTAGCTTTGACTTCTGATCACTAGATTCTGTTTCACATTTAATTCTTCTTTTATAAACGAAATTGTGAATTTAATTTCTTTTTATGAGTGTTTTAGGCTGTGATTGAAGTCACATCATAATACTTAATGAACTAAAAAACAAACAAAAAAAAATCAAGTTTCTCATCTTTGGATCCTCCAAGGCCAAGGCACCGCCGAGGGCTCTGAATGCCTTCCCCTTTCCTCTTTATCACAGCCCCACCTGCAACAAACCACCATGTCTTCTCGACAAGTTTTTGTGTCATTTTAAGGTGAAACAGACCCTTCTGGAAATCCGCTGGAAGTACACAAATTGAGCAGATTTTGTGTTTACAGTTGCATTCCAAAGCTTATCGGTTAGCCGCTATTAAATCCATGTAACAGCTGTGTATTACGTATCCCTTGAATGGGTCACAGAAGGGTTGTAGCAGACGATGCCCAACACCTTGGAGCAGTCCGGTCCCAGGCGTCGGCGTCCTTCCCCAGCAGCCGGCCTGCACCTTGCAGCACGTCCGCTGGGGACAGCCGCTTCACTGCGAAGCTCTGACGGGGGCTATAGCGCGTCGGTAAATGTTTTAGTAGCATCAATTTCATACGAAACCTCCCTTCCTTTGAGAGGATTTGCGTGAGGTAGGTGAGCTTATACTTCTTTAAGTCTTTCTCTGTGCTCTTTGAGTTAAAATGTTGGCTTAGCTAATAACGTTAGGTTTTCTCCGTTTTCGGGAACATTCACATTCCTCTAACGTTTGGTAGAAGTCGGTGCTGACAGTCTTGCAGGCTCTTTAACTAGTTTGTTGAAAGCTCTTATGGTTGGTTATGGTGACGCATGCACGTTTTCTTTGTGAAGTTTTTTATTTGGAAAAGCAAGTGATTCTGTTCAAAATCATCCTCCTACCTGAAGAGAAAATTCAGCGGTTTTAAGCCAGGCTCTGAAATTATCTGGTAGCGTGTACACATACGTCTTCAGTCTTGCATAGCTGTTCCATTTTGCCAGGATGTAGACATTAATTATTATTTAGTCCCAGATCGTCTTCACGTGTCTTTTAAAGGTTGAGACTGAGATCTTGAAATGGGCCAAAGGATATAGCAGAAAATCAGTGTAGAAAGTGGACTATGGATTTCCTGTTTTCACAGGAACTTGTTGGAACGAAGTTCAGATGTATTCTGAACTGGTGGTCGTTTTACGTCAGCTTTCATGGCCTGATAAACCTGAGGAGTTCATGCTCAAGAGCAAAAAATATTATTATTATTGGCAAACAAGCACAACTTAACATTTGCAGTATCCAAAAAGAAGACAGTTCGAGTGCTGGACTTATCCCCTAGGGAATGTTATAGTAACCTGGAGAGTGATGACCAGTTCTTCAGTGGTAATGCTGAAAGGGAATGGTATTACCACATCTCGCAGAACTTGGTGATGGTTTATAAATTCTTTCCAAGTATTTATTTGGGCTTAATCTGACCAATAGTAAACTTTCACAGTTGTCTTGAATGCATTCATCAACTGAAATAATTGGTCATCATTTGTTTGGGGTGGTTTTGTTTTGTTTTTAAAGAGTATTGCATATAAACATTTAACGTTAAATTTGTGCTTACATGCAATTTGTCTGGTAAAGTGTTTCTTCCAGTTCTCTAGCTAAACACAATTCTGGCTGAGAAACTTTGAAATTTACATCTTCTTGAAATTCATATTCTACTTGTTCATGTGACTTCTGACAAATTTCCCCAGATCTCAGTTTCCAGAAAAACTGATGGATAGCTAAAAGGGCAAAAGCGTGGCCAAAATCAACTCTCTCTTTCACAGGTAGGTTATATTCAGGTTTTAGATTGCTCATGTCATTCATGCTCAAAAAAGAAGCAAAACTCAAACCAAAATACTTTTACAGCCTCTTTCTGTGTCTTATGTTTTATTTTTGAAAAGAAATTATCATAAGAAAAGGGCTGAATAAGAATAAAGCTGTTAAGCCAGCAGACTAATTCATATGTATGTTCTTATGCTTTTTTCCTTTATCTGTGTGATCGCATGTCACTTATATCCTGCATAATCTAAAGCAAACTGCATTTAAATAGACAAATACTTGCTGGCAATTTTTCCGTTGTTTCTGCCGTTGGGTTCATTGTTATGCATAGATTGTCCTTTTTGGGCTGACCTTTCATTTGTACAGCTCTGAGACCGAGTGTGGCTCCGAGTTCTGGGAACACAGTGGTGCGTTTATAAAAATCCATGAAATATGTTCTTTGTCCTCTGACTTGTTCCGTAACAAAAAGATGTTTGATGGTGTGAAGTTGGTATGCACTTAAACCAAGCCATTTCAGTGGATTTTTTGAACAGTCAAAGCTCTTTTTAAGTGTATGCAGAGCTTCCTTTAACTGAGTCATAGTTATCAGGTATTGCAAAGGTTAAGCTTTATCAGCTGCACAGAAAAAGGTTGAGGTTTCATCAAAAACTTCCATCCTCACAACCTGTCGACCACAATTTGATGATGATTATTGATTATTTCACAGCCTTTCACTCACTCTGGCACTGCGGCCAGCCTTGATATACAGATAGGGCTTCAGTCCAGCTAAAATAAGACTCCATCTTGATAATGGACTGAGATGAGATACTGTTATTTGATAAAGATAATTGATGTTTCACAGTGAATTGGAAAACAGTTCTGCATGCACCAGATCTGTGACTGTTCCATCTGCAAATATGGCCATTGTTTACACAACGTAACAAAGAACTACAGTTAAACAACTCAGTGGTGCTGTTAACCATCGCTGTGCACAAAACACGCTGCTCTAAGACAGGTGGACATTTTAAACCAAAAATGAAACCTTTAAGCTAAGAAGCACAATTTCTAATTTTGAAGTCAGGATGAACTTCTGTGATCATGCGTGTAACAGCATACTTCTGATGAGATACCCAGCAAATCTTATTTCTTCTGTTTGGGGTGCACTTGATCATTTATTTTCAGATGAGGTAGTATCCTAAGATCTGTCCATCTAATATGCATACATGTCACTTGAATTAGGCAAAATGCTACTTTAAGAAGTTGAAATTTGGCAAGGTAAAATAAATTATGGAGCATGTCTAGATTTCTTTGTTCTCCAGAAGTTATAGCTCATACATTTAAAACAGCACATGCTTACTGTCTCCCATGTATGCCTTTGTTGCTGTGCGTGCTACACGTTTTTCAGCCTCCGGTTTTGAATTGATTAAGGTATCATTCATTGCAAGTTGTGTTCACCCAAGTTCTTTTAGTCCTATTATAACCTTTGTAACCCCTAATTAAGCAATAGGAGATGGCAGGGAGTGGGGTTATCATGAGATAATGACACCCCAAGTGTGTTATGTGGCACAGGGTTCATCTGTGTGCTTCTAATCCTCCAGGGGTGTGATTATCTAATGATAAACGTACCACATTGCAGCTCATTGATAGCATTGCAGTGCGCTCATGCCACTGCAGTTGTGACTGAATTACACTTTCCATTCCAAACGTCATTTTTTTTCATTGATTTTACAAAGTGACAATTTTGAGGTTTTCTGAAGTGACTTACATACTGTGCAAAGTCATGACCCTGGAGACATACTACTTTCTTTTTTATTTTCAAAGAAATACATTTATATAAGAGTAGGAGAACAAAAATATATGCAGTAATTTTTCCTAGAGTTAAAGCGGCTTCAGCAGGTTGGACACAATTAAAAACACAGGTTGATGTTAAATTCGAAACATAAATTATTAATATTTTGCATAAGATTGTAAATTATCATCAACATGCAATTGAAATTGAAATTTCCCTTTCTTTATAGGTGCATTAATGAAGTAAAAAGAATGATGCTCTGATACTTTTTTTTTTTTCAAATTTAACACTAAATCAGTGTTGTCAGACTATGTGTAGGTATATTTCAAGTAACTGGATTTTAGGATACGTGATTTTTATTGGCTTTGGAATGATGGGGAGATATTAATGCACAAAAGTTGCTTGATAATATTTTGCGTATCAAAGTCTATAGAACTATGTTAAAGTGACCACAGGTTTAGTATCGTTATTTGTTAATTATTGTCACCATGTAATTGATAAGTATTAATTCACCTACATTTTTAGTTTGGGGACTTCTCATTGTGCAATAAATGTCAGGCATTTCATCTAGCTTAAGGTATCTACCCTAGAATGATTCATGGGAGACTCATGAGAAGAGTATCTGTTTCTCACCATTGATTGTAGAGGGGAATCTAGAAACTTGGGGTCAATATAATTATCTCGACTTAAAGCTATGTAAGGTAAATTCTCCTTGGGCAGCATAAACCAGTCCAAAACCCCCGAATTAATTCATACATACTAGCTAGTTGATTATTTTTCTTGTCCTGTAGAAAATTAAGTATTGGGCTATATAGTGAAAAACTGGCCCTTACTGAGTCACTAATCACAAGACTTTAGTTAAAACAGGAGAATGAAAACTGCCTGCTATCATTATGCCTTCTAACCACCCTAGCAGTGTGACAGGGGGAGGCCTCTCTTTCCAAAAACGCATGTTCTGCTCTTCCAGCAGGGAGAGTTTACACTGAGAGAGGTCCTCCCTTGTGCCGAACCGTATCAAACTGTTTGCTTCTGGTGATTTTTAGTATTGCAGAGATTCAGTGAGGTTATCATCAGTGTTAGTTCCGTTGCAGGAAGGACCTGGAAGCAGGACTGCACTATGCTTAGCCTTGCAGAAACAAGAAGCAAAGACCCTATCCAGAGAGCTTCCCACTTCTGTAGGCACAACAGAAGAAGGAAGTGCACGAGGAGTTGAACACAAGCAGAGTGATTTGTTTCAGAATTTTCTTGGATTTGTTATGTAAATCTTTTCACTGAGACTAAGTTAGGTAGGGATTAACTAAACAGAAAGCCAAAGGAAGGAAGAAAGGGTAAAGCTGTAAGACACAACTGGTAGGAAAGGCTGGAACAAAGCTTAACAACCTAAGAAAGTGAATGGTCGCAGCAAGTGATTTGGAAAGTACTCTCACAGTATCAATACCATCCTTCCTCTAGCTTGCATTCAAGCTGTGCTTTAAAGCTTCCCTTATCATTCAATCTTGAGAATTTGTATGTTATTGACAGTAGGTAAGTATTTATTTAGCATGTTGTTGTCTGTTCTACTTAGATGCGTTTTACTGGAAAATATTAGCGTGTCCAGTATCCCTGATGTTTCTGAGGTGGTTTTTGGCTATTGACTTGCACATAGAGGTCTTATGTGGCTCTACACGTTACTGCTGCCCTGGCTAGCTGTAGTCTTGAAAGCATGAAGAGGGATTTCTCACAGCAGACAGAAAGCAACACTCTTTGTTTAGACTGTGTATACCTTATAAACGTATAGCTCAAAGTTCTAGAATCAATTTTACGGCTGTTTTAATGTATGTTATGGAGAGATTATATCTTATGTGTAATGCTCTAGCAAGAGCAAAGCTATTGAGCTATTTCCTTCTGTCCATCACCACGCCTGTTGAACAGCCTAATTCTGCTTTCTGTGTATTGCAGAGCTTTCTGTTGCACTGGAGCAAGCTTTCTTGCTTATGAATTCAGGATCAAAATTCAGCGTATATATTTATATTTCACACGAATATGATCATTGACATTTCTCTTGAAGTTATTACAGTTATTTACTGTTTCATAAATTTTATTAAGTTTACTCAGACATGTTTTTTTGGTTTGGAGGGAAATGAAGATTGTTTTGAATATATTCCTGATGTTGTCATTAGAAAGATCAAGATGACTTTAACTCCAAAGAGTAAATTTTAAAAAATGTTAATTTAAATGTTGCTTTTGATCAGTCAATGTTTATCTTTGGTGTTGGTCAAATACATGTAATAATCAAGACAAACACCAATTGATCAAAATCAGGGCTCTGTTCCTTGTTTAATATGATTGAACACCGAAGTTGTTCTGCATAGCCACAGATTTTGCTGCTGTAATATGTCTTGAATACTACCATCTAAAAGAAACTAGCGGGTCAGAGCCTCAGTGCTGCAAGTGCTCGCAGCATGGTGGTACCTTGCGTTCATTTCTTGTCCTGTGACTTCCGTAGAATTAAGTGGCCTTAGCTACATGTTAGTCCATGTAGTCATAGGATAATAGGATCATAGGAGAATTCAGTTTGGAAGGGGCTTCAGGAGGTCTCTGGTCCAAACTCCTGCTCAAAGAAGGGTCAGCTAGGGGGTCAGACCGGATTGCTCAGGGCTTTTTCCACAGATGAAGACTTCACAACCTCCCTGGGCAACCTGCTCCAACACTTGACTGTCTTCCTGAGGAAAAAATTTCTCCTCCTATCCAGTCAGGATCTCTCTTGTTTCCACTTATGCCTGTTGTCTCTCATCCTCCCACACCATTGTAAAGAGCTGGCTCTGTCTTCTCAATGATGTCCTCACAGATATGGGATGGCTGCTGTTAGGTCCCCCAGATTCCCTCTCTTCTCCAGGCTGAATAAGCCCTGGCCCTTCAGCCTCTTCTCACAGGACAAGTGTTCCAGCTCCTCGACCATCTCAACAACCCTCTGCTGAGCATGCTCCAATATCTCAAAGTCCTTCTTGTTTTGGGAACCCAAAATTGGACGTAGTATTCTAGATAAAGGGAGTTAATCACTTCCCTTGATCTGCAGGCCATGCTGTTCATACAGCCCAGGGTGCTGTTGGCCTCCTATGCTGCCAGGGCATGCTGCTGTTTATGTTCAGTTTGTGCCTACGAGGACACCCAGGGCCTTTTCAGCAGAGCTGCTCCCCAGCCAGGCGGTCCCCAGCCTGTACTGTTGCAAGGGGCTCTTCCTTCCCGGGTGCTGGACCGTGCAATTGTCTTTGCTGAATTTCCTAAGGTTCCTGTTGGCCCGTTCCTCCAGCCTGTCCAGGTCCCTCTGGAAGGCAGCCCTGCCCTTGAGTGTATTGACTGCTCCCCAGTTTGGAAGTGGGCTGTGTCACCTTCTCCCAGTCATTGAGAAAGATGTTAAACAGCAAGACAGCTGCTAGGATAGACCTCTGCAGCACTCCACTTGTCTCCAGCCTCTGGGTAGAGGACGACCCATTAACCACTGCTCTCTAAGCCGGATCATCCAACCAAGTTTTTACCCATCTAGTTATCCACCCGTCCTGACTGTAATGTCCTAAACTGGTTACAAGAACATGGAGGAAGAAGGTGGTGTCTGTCTATCTGCTTATGGATTTTTTTTCCTCGTCCACCTGTTGAGTAGTCAGATTATTCTTATAAAAGCAATTAAATTTGAAGTAGAAGAGTGAAGGGAAACATGAAAGTGAGGTTAGGATTTGTTATTTATGGAAGACTGAGGTTGAGTATTAATAGGAGTAAGAAATGATATTTAGTGTATTTTAGTAAAACAAGTAACTGCTTTAAGACATCTCTTTGCCATCAGTTTGGCTTTATTTCTTTTATTTGTATTCCTCACCCCATTCTTGATTCCCATGCTCATCATCTGTATACCTTTTTCAGAATGGTAAATGCTTTTCATTGTGGACTGCTCTTTTCTGTTAGGAAGCAAGTAAAGTAAAAAGTGAACACAGTTTCCACCTGGATATTGCTATGATGATGACGGTTGTATATTTTGATGTGCAATTTCTGAACGCTTTGGTAAAGCAACCTGCTGAAGCAGATCTCACTGATACAGTTAAGTATGTGCTGAGGTGTTCACAGGCTCTGGACACTAGTTGATATTTGTAATCTGATTTGCATTCCCTGTGAATAGAGAATAGACTGTCCTGGCCCGCGGCGGGGAAGCTGCGGTGCGGGGCCCCGGCAGCGTTCCAGCTGCTCCCGGCGGCTTTCGGCACGTGACGCGGACACGAGCTTCTGTGCCGGAAAACTCTGCGCTGTTCAGAGCGGGAGGTTAAAGAGAAGCCCGAGTTCTGGTCCGGTTTGCTTCAAAGCAAAAGATGTTTTTAAACATTTGCTAGAATCGATACTGTGTTGGTCTTGGGTACTCTATTTGGCTCACTAAAGAGTTAAAATCAGGGCGTCAGCAGTCAACGCAGTAATTGAACTGTGCATAATGTTATTTTATTTCAATGCCTAGGTACCTGTGCATATTTTTATTATTATAAAAGGCAGAAAATTGTTTAATACTATATTTGGAATGAATAGTTACCCATGTGAAATAGCTTGTTTTAATTAAATCTGTTCACTAAAGAAATGACAGTCAGTGTTCTCAAATACGGTATTTCATAGGTAGAAAAAGAAAGCAAGCTGCCCTGCAACCTGCGCGTACCCGTGCATTTACTGACACTGTCACGCCGACAAGTTCAGATGAGCCAGGAAAGCCGTTAGTAGAAACACACATTCTCAAATTGCAGCTAAAAGATAGTCCAAGCCCAAATCCCTTGCCCAGCGGAGGCGCCCACAGCGCTCTGTTCGTACCATCTGCGCTGCAAAGAGCCGTGTTAATTTTCGAGGAAGCCTTGGGAACGCCTCGTGGTTGCTTTAGTATGTAATCTGACTCACAGAGGCGACAGGAAAGTTCACAAGGGAAAATCCATAGCAGTGTAACGCCAAGTAGTACTGTTAAGTGCATCACTGGCAAGCGGGGCAGAAACTTAAGGGGACGCTCTTCAGTTACTGCAGGACTTGCATGGACTTGCATGTACTCGCGTTTTCATGTCCTCACTGACACGTTTGACATTTTCACATGCAAACCTCACTCTTCAGCTTTTCTTATGTTATACTTCTAGTGCAAGGTTGCCTTGCAGAAGACGAAAGGCATCATGCTATCCTGTATGTCACAGACGTGTTCCCCGGAGGTTGCAGTAGTTTTACCCAGTCTTTATAAACATGCCTAATACTACAGTTGAGAGACTTCATTCATTTTCATTTTAACAAGAACAGCCTTCGCCTATCAATAGCAGAATAGCCACCTTTTTCAAGTTTCTCAGATGTCTTTTAAAAACAGCATGTTTAATTATGCCCTGTTGGTTAGGCTGGTGGTAATTTAGCAGTGTATTTTATGAGAGTAACCTGCATTGATATGTTGCTACCTGGGAAGTTGGTGGGGATTTGGCCAAGGCGTGTGAATTTACAGCGCGCTAACTCCTCTGCATTAACTTTCCATTTGGATGTTGTTGATCTACAGCAACGCTGCCTTTGTGCATCACAGATAAATCTGCTTTGCACATATAAATACACACATTAAGCTACAAGTAACAAATGCAAACCGAGAGTCCTCACTTACAGTCCAGTGAGCGCACCATAAATTCATACCATAACTCTGCTCTAACTTTCCAAGCTCAGTAGGCTAAGTATTGAGGCCTCAGGAGTTACTCCACGGAATTTATTATTTTGGACCATAGTGATCAGCAGTGCTCGTTTTCTAAAAGACAGTTTTGTCACTTTCTGCGCTTTTTCCCGGTTGACTTGGAGCCTGATTTAGAGGAGCTCGCTTGCTGTGCCTTCATGGGCGCGTGGAGGCTGCAGGCGAAGCAACGGTTTGCGGGAGGAGGAAAGGCAGGGAAGGATGTCAAGTGTAGACTGTAAATCCAAGACTAGGCATCAGAAGTGCTTTTGAGTAATCAAAGTTAGTAAAAACTAACTAAATAAGAAAACAGATTCAGTTAACAGCTTTCTTACTAGTTTAATTCTTATGCCTGAGCTGCCGGCTACCAAAATGGGGAGCTGACAGTATAATCGATTTTACTAAGGGCTGTTTTTTTCTTTTTGGAGTGATACAGTTCAGTATACAAGAGTCAAGTAGCCTGGAAAAAGATATTAAACTTACTGACCAGCCTCTGAGGCTACATAACCCCCCACTGATTCACAGATTTATTACAGCACTGAGTTGCTAGCGGCTCTAGAAGCAGTGACAGAAAAGGGGAAGGAAATGTTACTTACACAGATTTTATACTGAGATGTGCAAAGACAACTGAGTTTTCATGTAACACAGAAAATAATATCTAATTTAGCTGTTACTTCCTATGCTGGCATTATTTCTTATGCAAAAAGTGGTCTCAATTCTTTTTCCCCACGAGTAGAGCTTTTCTCTTCAGGTGTTGCCAAAACAAGTTTTTAGAGCTGTCTAGGGAACTGTCCAGATGAGAAGGGGATGAGGATTTTTTTGTGATATATGTGTGATATGTTTTGTGAAATATATGTGATAGACATCTCACTTCCATCCTCCGTCTCATTTCCTGTTACATATCCCAATCCTCTGTATTTGAAAGACTCTTCTATTTGCATCCTTCGTAGAGATGCTCTTTTTCGTTTGTGTGATTTCACTAGTAACCTCTGCTGCTTGCTCGCCGTCCTGCCTCTGTTTCTCCCGTTGCTCTGTCGCGTGTGTCCTGAACAACCCCCATCAGGTTAATGTGCAACATCCGACTTCCCCCTCTCTTCCCTGAAACCTCGCGTTTCCCTTCTGCGTCGACATCCCGTTTCCCCTTCCTGCAAACTGGATGCCATTACTGTCCTCCTCTCCCCTCTGCTAGACATCGAGACGGTGTCCAAATTTCACTCTTTCCACCACCTCTAGGCCATTGCCTTCTCTTCCCCTGCAGTTAAAGTTCACCCAGGTCCTGGCACCCGACCTGAGGGCTACCCTGGAACTGCCTCTGTCCTCTCTGCGGCCCGCGCACACCTCTCTGCCGCTAGAAACAAATAATGATGGAATTCCCCTATTATTTTCTCACTCTGAAGATCCCCAGTTGCTCCTTCTCTCCCGTCAGGACAAATTCAGGTTTCTTGCACTCATGCATTTCACTTCCCAAATCAACAGCTGTTCTTGTACTCGGTCTTGTTTTATGAATCAAGCTGAGTGTTCCCCGTCTTGGAATTTTCCTTCAAATAATTTTTGTTACTTTTCACACTGCAGAATACAGACTAAAATGGACTATGCCTCAGTGCTTTGGAAAATCTTATGAAGCCAAGAAGGATCAAATCTTTGGACGTGGAGTTTCAAATGTCCCTTCTGTGTGAAGAATTGGCCTTTAGTGGGAAGAGAGAGAAAAGTGAAGTTCAGAAAGATTAGTTTGGATGTTCAAGTTTTAATAAAGCCTGCCTTTACACAGGACTTTGCAGCTAGCATAAAGAAGGCAGCTAATGTTTAACGTGTGTTAGATGGTGGTGGTCAAACCTAGGTTTCTCCCTTTAGCCTTGCCTGTGACCAACAAACGCGAATCTAAATATCCCTCTTTCTTGCAGATATACAGAAGTGTTTAAAACCGTGTTGCTAACACACCTGTTTAACTGACCTCTGTTTCTCCAGTCTAGACCTGACCTTTGCGAATGCCTTTTTTGCTGTCTGGGGTTTGTTCTGTTAGGGAAAAGCACTGTCATGAATTTAGGCGACTGCTTTCTGCTTTGCTTTTCATATCTTTTAAGTGCGAGACCTGTAGGTGCCTGAGTGCAAGGAAGGGCTGGAATCCCGATGAAGCAGCGGCTGCTCTGCTCCCCTGCTACGTAAGAAGGAAACCCTGCTGCCAGGGCTCGGTCTCTCTCGGAGGCCCTGGGACATCTCCTTGTGATTCAGGGAGGGTATTGCCCTGAGGAGCTGCAAGGTGGCATTTCAGCTGAGGATACAGAGGTGCTTAGAAAATCTGCCGTGGAACTAAAGTTTTTAATCCAGATATCAAAGTACATTTTGGAAGGAATTGAACAATAATTAACACCAAGCAAGGAGAACCTGTATCCCTAATATACTCAACAAATTCATAACCAGAAAAATATTATGAACCTCTTGCTTTTTATTCTTTGTCAATTATTGAATAGTTATTGATCACTAATTCATTTTCCTTTCTCATCACTGTACAATTACTTGTAATATTCTAAGTTTTATTGCTGTCTGTTATAACGAATGACCTTTCCCAAAACTTACAGCGGTTGTGTGAATAAGCGACGTTGATACTGCAGGGAGAGTTTCTGAACACCCAAACGCATTCAGTATGCAAGGCTCAGCGCACTTAGCCCTCATCCGCTCCCCCCACCATGGTTTAGGCAATTTATTTCAGTATTTGCTACTTTTTAGTGTAAAATGGTGTAGAACGCGTTGATGCATGTGATCTGTTTAATACACAAGCGTATGTCTGGCTATAGCAAAGCTAAACCCTGTTCCGCAGAGGATTTTGTTCACCATAAACCGGGCGTCAGTTCGGCATGCGCTTGGGCAGGAGCTCTCCTTGAGAGGCGTTTGGGGAGGGGGAAGGCAGGCATGCGTCAACCCTGTATTTTTGGTGTCTGGCTTTGTCTCGCTTGGCAGAGGTGCCGAGCCTAAGTAGCCTACACAAGCAGTGGGCAGGACTCAGAGCATTTGTGCCACCTCCCTGGAGCAGGCGACATCCCGCACCTACGTCTCGCTGCCCTGGTCCGGTAGATGCGGTCTGGCCAGAAAGGTGGCTTGCTTCGTCTTATCTTTGACAAGATTTTGCTTCCTTTTACCTATTCAGCTAAAAGTCGGGTGCCTTGTCCAGGCTCGGCCAGCAGGCTTGCTCCGTAGGCAGTGGGAGGAGTGCGGTGTCCCGGGAAGGCAAGTCACCCTGCCCGTTTGCGTCCCTTCGGGGGGCTGCGTCACCATTTGGATGTGGGCTCTTTGACGGGTGAATAACTTTGGCTAAATGCCTAACTTGAAGAGAAAGAAACTTAAGGTGAGTGCCATAAGAAGAGTTAATGCGCTGTAAATCGCACCCTCCTCTGATACTGAGTCCCTTGTGGTTGCCACATATTGCAGCTCATTTCAGGGATGTCACTGTGAGAACGTTTTCACTGATGTTAAAAAAGAAGAAATAACGAATTAAAAAAACCCCAGTCTTCATTAAATACACTTTCACATTTTAAGCGGTGAATTAAAGCTTTACTGAAGAAGATGCTTGAAGAGGATAAGCAACTCTCCTGTAAATTGATTTGTCTGGAGCATTTTAATGGTGCCAAATACGGTGTTCAGTGTGCCCACCTACTTACCTCTCCATTTGCTACAGACATTTTGCCATCACTTATTAGAAGTAATGACTAGAGACATACTTGTGGCTAAGGAGAAATACAGGAACGTTTCACTAGTTAAGAGCTAGAGGAGTGGGGAGAACTCGTCATCACGTGCTACAGTTCCCGTGTCCCTGTTTAGCACCACTGTCTGGGGCACCTGGGTGGCACAGTGTCCTGGCGGAGAGCAGGAGATGTATGTATTTGCACCCACAAGTCTGACCGTCGTTCCGCTCAGCTGAGATAGGTCTCTGTAGGACTTATGCTCTGCAGTTTCTAAAGAAGCATAAATGACTATATTTAAAAAAAAAGGTTGGAAAGCTGATGTGTTTTTTTCCAAATACGGGAATGTTGCATCATTGAATGTAAGCAGCTGCACACAAGCTAACTCTCTGTAGATTTAGACTTTCAAGAAAATGTTGTCCAAAGCTTTTAAAAATATGAGGAGTTTGACTTCTACATTTCCTCTGATTTTCAGAATCTTAATTTTAATACTTGTAACTCTTGGAAGAAAATGGTGAAAGTGGAAAGAAAAAGCAGCACTGGGGAGTGGTGGACTTCAAAAATTATGGCACGGTGGTGTGTTTTCGCAGAGTCCACAGGGCAGAAGACACTTCTAGAAGGATAATTAAGTCCCCAAACCCTACGATTCTGGCAGGAAACGCTGATCTTGTTAGCTTTGCCTGCTCCATTTGAGTTAGCGAATGCTTTTGTTTGAAGTCTCGGGTCACTTGGGAGCTATGGATTTGTGTGTTTTGCGAGTACATTGAAGGCTATGAAGTCAAAGGTTAAAAATACTCCAGCGCTCAAAATATGTATGTGATATTGTTCTGACTAGTTTTCTTTAAAACTTTTACAAGTACAGTCAGAGCTGAAAGGGAGCAGTTGCATCTTAACAAAAACTGTTTAAGCACAAGTGCTTCTTGCTGTGACAAAGTCCTGTAGCTCTTATGGTTTGATCTCTGCTGACATGACTTAGAATAAATTTTAGCCAAGTGGTATCTTAGCAAAATACGCTTTCAGTGGAAAAAGTAGGAAATTTGTTGGAATATTGCCGCTAGTAGCAAATCTAGAGACAGCTGCTTAAATAGGAAGTGAGAAAAAATTGGCTTTTTGAGAGCACGTTTAGGAAGTCACCTCAGGACTAAGAAGTTTTACAGGTTTGAGCCACTGCATACTTCAATTATAAGCTTTCAAATAGAAGTGGAAAAATGTAGGCAAATGAAAAGCAGATTTTTTTTGTAAGTTTAACTCTTATTATGAAATAGTATTTTACTAGCAGTAAATACCATTCGCTTTCAGTAGGTAGGAAAAGGGAAAGTTCCCTGTATTTACATAGAGTATTCCAGTTTCTGTTAGTTCATTGCCAAGCTTTAGTTCATCGTTAGTCTAATTAGAAATCTTAATAGCTTCTTCATTCAATAGTGGTGATTTTAATGAAATTAAGAATTGTGAAGAGCAGCATCTGTAAGAGTGCACAGCGTCTGTCTTGTCACTGTCTTTGGTGCTATGAGCCGTCTGGTGTTACCAAGATGTAATTTTTTCTTTCCCTAAGTTTCTAACGTTTAAAAAAGACCGATCTGGAAACTGCTTTGTTGTAGTGCAGTTCACTGCTAAAAATTGCATGTTTAAGAGGAAAATATTGTCACCTCTCCTGTCCGCTCCTAAAGTCTGTTTTAATACTTTTTGATTTTACTCTCCTTTTTTTTAAAAAACAAAAATCAGGCCTGCATCGTGCAGCCAGGCTCCATTCTCCGGGGCGGTCAATGCCCGTCGACTACGGCTCTTCCTGAGACTGAGCAATAAATGTGATTGACCCGGGGGTGCGGGGCGGGGGGCTACTTCTCGCGTGGCGGGAGAGGTTTGCCGCCTCCTCGCCCCGCGCGCGCCGCCCCTAGCCGCCTGATGCCCGCGCAGGGTATCTCGCGTCGGGACGGTAGCGCGGCCCCGAGGCCTCCACGACCTCGCGTGCGTTCTGCCAAGCCGACCGGAAAGAGCACGCGTTTTCTGTTAATCATGAAATTAGCTAGGGTCGTTGCCCTTGGAATTAACGCCCCGTTAGCTCCGTCTCGAGAGGAGCCGCTCGGCAGCCGCGTGAGCGGTACGCCTCTGCCTTTGGCGCTTGCCTTCCTGTGCCGCCTCGTGGTGCGGTCTCCGGGTGAGCCCTACACCTCACCGCGTGGACTGTTATTACTTGTTGTGTTTTAATTTGGTCTTTCTAGCAGTTTCCAGGGCCGTTCCCATTAAAGGTGTGAGGTACGTGCTGAAGGTTGGCTCAATGAGGTCCACGTGATAAGCGGTGACCTGTTCCGTGGTGTGGGTCTTTGGGAGACGTTCAGTCTTGTCTTGCTGTAGAGCGCTCTCTGGAGCTGGGATATCAGCCCAAACTTGCTCGCACCCGCGGAGCGTCAGCCCGCAGGGGTTTGTGGTTCAGGATCTAAACCTTTTCGGTGCTCCATAGCAGTGGGCACGTGTAAAGGGAGAGATCTGTTGTGTCCTGTGTGGGGTTTTTTTTCCCTACATTCCTGTTCATGCTGTGTATTTTTTACACAATCGATCTGTAAGTATCAGTGTACTCCTTTTTGTAGGAATTTAAAATAATTAATATTTAATTTCATGTGTCTCAAAATACTCTTTAAGAACCCAAAGAAAATATTTAGCACTTTCTTCTTCCATTTTTGTAGACGTGAATATCCTAGTTGTACTCATAGTTCACACTTGCAGTTATTTTCCTAGACATTAAGGCATGAAGCTTAGCCTTCCCGCTGTTGAAACCTCTTTTAAAACTGCACTTGACAAGGAGATTTGAATTTCAGTAGTAATACCCTGTGGTCTAACACGTACGAATGCATATCTTCTGAGATGATGCTACAGCGTTGTACACCTCTGAAGATCAATGGCATTAGATTCATAGATGAAAAAATTGCTGCTGATACTAGGGAATGACTGGTTGATATGTTTGGGGGTAATTAATTGCCATATGGATTTTGATGTTGCCATCTGAAAGTCTAAAGTGAGAGTAAAAAAATCAAATGTTTGTAAACACCTGGGTGTTTGGACGGTAGGCTGGATTGATTCCTGGAGATCCAAGTGCACGCTTTAATAGAAGCGATAGTTTGGAGGGCGCGTAAGGCTAGATCTTGGCTGCTCTGTGTCGTGTCTTGTGGTGGTTAGGATCTGTAGCCGTACGTTTGAGAAACTCTTTAAAACATCCCGTAACACTTGGATGGCTGCAGCTGTCATCTAATTTTGTCTGGATTAAGTTCAGTAAAGAAAGACGCTGCCTCATTTTCTGGTTGTCATTTGCCCAGGAAGTAAAAGCAAATTGTAATGAGGGAATCACAGCAGGAGAACCTCCTAACAAATGAGAGGCACATATTGACTGGCAGCCAGCGTGCCGTTTCGGTGATAAATGTATTTTTATACACTGCTGTTCAAGGTCACTTTCTGCTCTCATTGTATGCTGGCTGTCACCTCACGCAAGTCACATTTTAATACTGAGTAATTGTAATGGCTGATGCAAAATGATGTTACAGTAAAATTAAAAATGAAGTTATATATTTTATTAAGTTAAAAAATTTAATACATGGACTCTGTCTTTATCTTGGTATTATTGAGAAGCCACTTGAAGGACAGGAAGAAAATTAATTTAAAGATGCGAACGTGTTCTTTTCTCAGAAATTTTTACTGCGATTGTCGGTATTACTTGAACTATCACAGAAATTTATTTATTAAACGGACTGGAATTGTTTTACTGTCAAGTTGTTATTATCTTAGGCGTTTCCCTTAAGTTGCTTGGAGAGTAGGGAATTTTTTTCTTTTTTCTTTTTTTTTTTTTTTTTGCAACGTTTGTAGGAAGGTTTGAGGGAGCACCTTGGCGCGGGACCTCCCGCCGCCCCGGGAAGCGGCTGCGCTCCCTCTGAAACGGGCTGGCCGTGCCGCGCGGCCGCCGGCCGTGCCGGCCTTGGGCCTGCCCTCCGGCCCCCCGCGCCGGAGGCCCCTGCAGAGGAAACGGCCGCGGAGGGTTTTGCTCAAAACGAGCCCGGACCCGAGCTGCCTGGGTTCGGCGTGCGGCGCGCGTCTAGCGTAACACGTCGTACCGCGGCGGTGCCTTTCCGCCCTTGTGTCACGGTCACGGGCCGGTGAGGTGGAAGGCGAGGGTGGGCACGGCGGCCGGCTGGCCAAACGGGGAAGAAAGAGGAAGCGGGCCGGCGGTTCCTCGGCGAGAAGGTCGTCGCGCCTCGCAACGCGTCCTCGGGAGCCTTCGTGCCGCAGCGCGGGCCGCGAGGGAAGAGCCGCCTGCGACGGCCGGTCCACGCAGGGACGAGGGGGCCGTTAGCTGTAAACCAAAGGTTTTACGGGGTTTTTTTTTTTCTTATTTTTTAAGCGCAAAGATCGGTGTGTTTACTATATGTCCTTCACAATTAAGTATAAGAAATGTCAAGCTTTGCATTATTCAGAATCCGTTGTATTTCCGTAAAAAACGGAAATATGGTAAAGAATTACCTAAATCATACTTGTGTGGGGCTGAGCTGGTAGACTGGAAAGTTGGAAATTAAAGGTCAGCAACGTCATGGAAATTTGGTAACTTCTGTCATTTGTTGGAAATCCGGATATTCCTCTCCGATGCAGGTACGTTTCTTAAGTGGGTGTGCTCTGAAATCAGTAAATTTGCCACATGAAAAATGCAAGAAGTTCATGAAGAGCTCGGGGTCATCTCCGTGGTGACTCTCAACCCGAGAAGAGAGAGAAGGTGCTGAGATGACTTGTTTATCTTTGCAGCCTGCGTGTGTATATATGCATATATATGTATGTGTGTGTGTATGTCTATGTATGTACGTATATAGTCTCTCTAAGTGTATATTTTATACGTTCACTTCGTAGATCAACCATTTTACCTTCATTTCAAAGACTGATAATTACTCCTCTGAATGATTTGGGCTGTATATATGTTGGAGGTCCCTGTACCCTAATTTAACATTAAAATTCAACTTACGGTTCTTAATTACAAAAGACAACTGTTGTTTGTGGGATATGGAATTACTCAGCGTATGGACTTCCAGAAGAGACCTCGGAGACAGACGTGCCCGTCAGGAAATCGCCACTATCCTTTTTTTTTTTTTTTTTTTTTTTTCATATCTCACTTCTGGTTATCTTCTTTGTAGCGTGATGCTAAAAAAGCCAAGAATGAGTACTCTGAGACCCAGCTTTATGTATTGGTAAGATCTGTTCTGGACAGATGGGGTTTTTTGTTTGTTTTTTTTGGGGGAGGGGGTTGGTTAGGGGGTGTGGGACAAGCAGAAGGAGAGTTACTTTTTGATAGCAAACTGCAGGCCCCTTTTTTTCAGCTTAACGTTTCAGGTTGTTGTTAAGGGCCTTTTGGTAGGCTCTGCCTTTAAAGTAGCGAGCTGTAGGCTTGTGACTGCTGCGTTCCGTTGTGTTCAGGTCGCTTCCCAGAGAGCCCTCCTAGGAGGTGGCTGTGGCGGAGCCAAAAAGCCAAAAGTCGTTGCCAGGGCCTCGCTGCAGATCAGTGAAAGACTTGCAGAATCTTCTCTTGTTTGGGGTTTTTTTTTTTTTTTTTAATCTGCAAATAACCAGTCGTTGTTCCGAGATGATTTGTACCCCGTGCAAAAGTTGGAGCTGATCGTTCTTGGCCTTTCCCAGCTCGAAGCAGGTGGGTCTCCTTCAGGGTTTTGTCTAGCTGTGACAAACTTCTTGTTTTCTGCCTGTTTCGCATGGTGGTTGTTGGCGTGGTAGTGCTTCCGCGGGGGGCATCAGGCGTGCTGCTTTCGCAGCGAGTAAAATTTTGGTTTCGTCTTAGGTAAAGTACCCTTGAGATTTGGGGAATAAATATCTAATAGTAAAGGCAGTAAAATATTAATATGTTTCTATAGCAGTACATAAATCACCTGGTTATCAGCTTAAAATGTGTATTCCAGTGTACTTATTAGAATTGCTGCAGCGATACAGAATGTTTATTTTTTTACATCACCTTTAACAGAAGAATACAGTTCAATGTAGGGTTTGGCAAATATTGGACTTAGAATTAGGTTGTCATAGCTTCAGTATATCATGCGTTAAAGGACGACGACGGTGGCAGGTGCAGAAGTCAAATAGTCTCCCAGGAGCGTCCTCCCATTAAAAAACAATTGGTTGGGCAGAAGGAAACGACAAACAGCTGCACTTTGTCCCACCATATCTCCTCTTCAAAATTAAGACTATTCCCAAACCAACATTGCATAGCTTTTTGCATACTTTTCCTTGTGTACTAATATAACTACTTCAGAGTGGAGAAACGGCAAATCATAAGTCACTTAAAACACTGTTTCTTTGTTATTCTTTTATCACGTGTTCTCTGTTGAAGCGTTAATGTCGTAATCCATTCACGCAGCCTTCGGCACAGCAGCAGACCTGTGCCCGCCAGCAAAGTCTGAACACCCGATGCACGGGGGCAAGCGGAGTATTGTGAATGAGCAGCAGCAAATTCTTTTGTCATGCTTATTCCTGTGCCTAGGAAAAAGGAAGATGAGCCTTGGAAAGTAGGCATTTAGATAGTGCACTAAAAAAAAAAAATCTTTACTTTAAAGGATTAGCATCAATTAAGGAAGCACTTCTTTTAAATAACAAAGCACATTAATTCCCTGGAGGATTGCAGTTATTGCAACACATTTTCAGTAGTAAAGAGAGCAACAAGTGTGCTAGTCGTATTGATTTTCCACCTCTGTATTACCAAAACATTTTTTATTGACAAGTATTACTTGCTTGTTAAGTGCTAAAGAGTTTGATGGTTCTGAACATTGGATGATCTAATTAATTACCCTTTCAGATTTTCATACTAAGGAGTAAGGATTATATAAAAGGCATGCGTTTGGGGTTCTGTTGAAGTTCACTGCCTGTTTACATGATACAGAATAAATATATTAATGAATTCTTAACATAAAGTTCATTTTAAGTGCAGTTTATTGTCTTCGTAGGTCTTTGTCTTCTGAAGTGTCTCAGAGCTGGCCAAAGGGGCACTTCTGTTGTTCTCCAAGCCTAATACAGTTCTGAGGGTTACAGAATCTTTTCTGAAAACATTTAAAGTCATGCCGTTTTAAGGTTAGCACAGAGCCTTCCAATGCAGAAAGAGCAGCTACCGTGTATTTTTGAAGAAATACTTTGATTTCTTTGTGCACTTCTAATACAATTTTAATTATGATAATCCAATAGAAAGTCATATCTTCAGAAAGAAAGTTGTGTATATCATCTTGAATTTAAAAAACCTGAATCTACAACCTTTTTTTGGTTTGTCCTGCACTCGATATTCCTATATATTTGGCTGCGTTTCTTCTGCTTTCGTTAGCTATCTTGCAGCAGTGGCAGATTCTGCTGTACGTTTGTAAGGCTGTTCACAGCCTGCTTTTTCCTGTAACTCTGCCCATGTCTCCTCTTATCCCGGCAACAGCACTACTGCGTTGGCTTCCCATGCAGCCTTGGCCAGCGCCATTTCTATCTGGTCCGTCATACCTAGACTACCTTCTCCTGCAGCTCCGTAGCCTTAGTCCTCTCTATGGGATTTCTGAAGACAGACGGTGTTTTCTGTACTGGATATAAGAAATCGGCACTTAATGACTGAAGTAAACTCACGTACCACGTACCAGAGGGAAGAATCCCAGCGCTGGCAAACGTTCAGAAACTTTATACCCACAGGGAAGGTAAGCGAGGAAGCGAGCTGCCAGGTTTTGCCACTGTTGAGATCTCCAAAGCATTAGAAAACACGTAAGACAAATGAATGCCAATCTTGTGTAAAGTGTCTGCATATTTTTGCAATTGTTAAACAATAACCTCAAGTAACAGAAAAACCTCTTAACTATGACTCTGACCACAGGTTGACAAGTGGAATAATTTTTCACTGCATTTCTGATGCACGTGTTTATATTGCTGGAAATTTTATACAAGTTGTTTAACCCTTGTGAGACCATACTGGTAAGCACAGAATGAGAGTCAGAATGATGCTTGATTTGCTGAAGCTCACATGACAAATCAGTGGCAGAACCAGGAATAAAAAATAGGACTCTTATACAAGACTGACTCTTGTATTCTCCTCAGGGTCTGACTTGTTTCCAGAAAGCTGGGTACAAGTATTTGCTTTAGCAGCAGGGTATGTCATGTTAAATATTGTGAAAGCTTGTCCTGAGCTAAGCATCCATAACTTGGTCTTGGAAAATGTTCTTGATGGCAAAGGATGTGTATGGAGAACGTATCATGACGTGGAGTTTCTGGAGCGAGTCCAGCGGAGGGCTGCGAAGATCATTTGGGGACTGGAGCATCTCTGCTATGAAGAAAGGCTGAGGGAGCTGGGCCTGCTTAGCCTGGAGAAGAGAAGACTGAGAGGTGATCTCATCAACGTGTACAAGTATCTGAAGGGGGGGATGTCAAGAGGATGAGGCCAGCCTCTTCTCCGTGGTGCCCAGCAATAGGACAAGAGGCAACGGGCACAAACTGAAACACAGGCAGTTCCATCTGAATCTGAGGAAAAACTTCTTTCCTGTGAGGGTGACAGAGCACTGGAGCAGGTTGCCCAGAGAAGTAGTGGAGTCTCCTTCGCTGGAGAAATTCAAAACCCGTCTGGACACGATCCTGTGCAACGTGCTCTAGCTGACCCTGCTTGAGCAAGGGGGTTGGGCTAGATGATCTCCAGAGGTGCCTTCCAACCTTGGCCATTCTGTGATTCTGTGATCATCAACTGCTATGAAAAGTATATATTTTTAAATGATAGTTTAAGCTCTATGTGAGATAATACTGAGGACATTCCAGTTGTTGACTGTTACTTCTGAAGAAATTCCCTTACACTTCATCTACTATATAAGGTTTTAACTTTTAGTTACATTTATAATGACAGTGTCCAAAGTATTTTAATTGCATGCTTCTAGTTAACTGAAGATTGGACATAAACAGTTATGTGGACCGGTGTGGGATGAGCGGGGCTCCAGCCTCTGCCTTCCCAGAGCCCCCTGTGTTTCAGCGGGGCAACCCCAGGTACTTCGTCCCGAGGTTTGTGTGCCTGTTGTTTGCTACTAGCAGGTATATTTTCTTTGTAAACATACATAGATCCTTAAATATTTGCAATGGAAATACGGCATTGTTTGTTGGGGGAGAGAAGGCCGCTTAAAGGAAGCCATGAGTTGTGAGTGTCGAAATGCAGCCGTCGCTGTGCTCAGTGTCGATGCGTGGAGCTGGCTCTGTGCCAGCGTCTGCCCATGCAGGGTTGGGACCATTCTCCAAAACCGAAAACTCCACATTTCTGCAAAAATATTATTACAGTCACTGTACCATTTGAATGAAGCTTGTGGTCTTCTCGCTGCTATTTCTCTGTGCGCAATACTTGATGCTCAGCTGAAAGAAACAACGGTGGCATGAATGCGATGCCTTAAAATACCACAGTACTCATGTGGTGGAAAACCTGGAGGTGAAACATCTGATGTGGACAAACGATTAGCACCCCACGCGCTCTCCAAGCTGCCTTCCTGATCTTTGAAAAGCCTCTGGTGCTGTTACCAGGAAGCCAGCAAAAAAAAAAAAGTTTACAAATCTAAATTTCGGAATTGGATTGCATTTTTGTAAAGACTGTTTTGTAAGGCCGGAGTTGGGAGGATGGTTCTTTTTTTTTTTTTTTTTTTTCCTTCCCCAGTTTGAACTTCTGATCGTTCCCTGCCTGCCGCTTAGCCACGTGAAGGCTGTTATAGACTTGCAATTTACAACCTACTTTTTGGAGTATAAGTATTATATATTTTAAAAATTTCAGTTAAAGGCATATTTCTGTTCATATACCTGACAAATGGCTTTGATTTAAAAAGTGAAATTTGGCAGAGAATTTGTTCATCCAATGATTTAATTAGATTTTATTGGCTAAGCAGCTATTAAGTCATTTAAAAGAAATAGTCAAGTTATTGAAAACTTAGGGGAACTTAAGCGCATGCAGCTAGGTGAGTGATTTTCAAGGGGCGCTTCCATGTTTTGGGGTGGCCAGAGGCGTTTGAGGGCCCTGAGGAGATGTGAGCACAAATCCCCGTGTGCAAAAAACGGCAAGTGTTAGATTTTGCTGTCAGTATTCTCACTGGCTGAGGCTGGCTCATTTTTCTCATTTCTGATTTTAACGTTATCAGCTGTTTCTGGAAGGAGCCGTGCCGTTTTTGTGGTCGCTAGCGTGGCGCTTGCTGACCACCCTTAGCGCCTGCTGGTGGGGCAGCAATGAATGGCGGGGCGACCCTGCGAAACGGCACCGTCCCCTCTTGGGTGCTGCTCCGCGGCTTGCGGCATTAACTGGTAGCACCTTAATATTGCGTAGAGACTGAATTAAGCAAGTAATTTCATTTTTCACTTTGTTCTGCATTATTCTCTTCGATCTGAAACCCCTTTAATTCATTGCTAGTGTGTAATAAGCGTACAGGATTATCCAGAAAATCCATGGCGTGCGGAGCGGCCCAGGGAGGCAACACGAGCAGAGCAGCGGGCGCCCGGCTGGGTGAGTGGGGCTCCCGCGCAGCTCCTGCTTCCCCGGGGCCCCGGCGCTCCCTCCCACGCGGGGACCGAGCTAGCAGCCGCTCGCGGCTCCTTGCCTCCCGTGGCTTTGCAGAGCGCCTGGCGTTAGGGATCAGAGAGGGGGAAATTCGCGTTTCGTCCTTGCGAGAGTGGCGCCTGCCCGTGGTGCGCAAGGAGGCTCTGGAGGCTTTTGGAGAAATTGCTGCCGTTCCTTCAAGCGAGCGGGAGCAGTATGCGTAGTCATCCGGTCCTCCCTTGGCCGAGAGAAGCAAAACCTGGTGAAAAAGAGGCTTCCTTTTCTTTTGCGAGGTATTTGCCGATTGACAGAACGTCAATCAGAGAGTAATTAGTACTAGAATAACAGAAAATGCACAACTTGTTCTGTGTGTTTCTGCAAGGATCACTTGCTAAGCCTACAGTAAGTATATAGGTAGAGGTCTGCGACTGTGGTACTAGTATGATATTCCTGGGTATCGTTCATGTAATTCGTCAGCTCACATCGCACAACGATTATCGCTGGAATTCCTGGCAAAAGCCAAACAGCTTCTGAAGTCAAAGCAGGCGCGGAAGGAGCCATGCCCGTTCTGGGGACCGCTGCCCGCGGAGGTGCTTTCTCCTTATGTCCAGGATATTTCATAGTAGGAAACACTGAAGGGAAAGACTGGGAGAAAGGAATTCAGGATTTAAATATAAATTTGGACTATACCCCTTCTTGAAGTTTAGTATTAGAGAAAAGCCGCATAGAGGTTGTAGATGCTGCCTTAGTTGCAAAGAGACCTAAGATACAATAGTGAAATAGCAGGAGGATGTTGCAGTACTTGTTTGAGACCTCTTCTTCCAGGGCTTTTGAACACAGTAGTTAATTTTTACTGACTGCTATGATCTATTTCTGTCTTTTAAAAATGTTTCTGGAAGTTCATATACTGTTACATCTGTGTTTGCTGAAAGGTCTGTGCAACATCGTTGTGGTGCTGAGTAATGAATCTTCTAAGTTACTGTCCTCTTCCCCTCTTGTCAGACTATCCATGGCCATAAAGGACCCATAACTGCTGTAGCTTTTGCCCCTGATGGCCGGTACCTTGCCACGTACTCCAATTCAGACAGTCATCTCTCCTTCTGGCAGGTAAGAATTTGTTATTATCTGAATCTGTGTGCACACACGTTGCTGATGAAGCAGTATTTGGGACATCTTTTTACATTGTTCAGTAATAGTGTACTACATAAGGAAATACTGATCATGTTACATGAAATAATTGCAAACAGGAAAATCTCTGCAGTTGAGGCAGAAGCTGAAAGCTCAGCACAGCAGTTCTGTTCCTTGAAAGCTCCATGGAGCTGTGCCACCACCGCCTGTGCTTGCTTCCGGTCTTACCTGGAGCGAGGGTGTTCCTCTGTCTACTCGCACCCCCCTCAGGTGCTGGTACATATAGACAGATGAGGGCTAAATTGGCAAAATCATATAGTTTTTTTTTTTTAAATCCAGTTTAGCTGCTTTTCAGTTTGTTTCCTGGAGAGTTGGTCACACTTCATACATTTTTGTATAATTCAGCTCGGAGTTGTGCAAACGTGTGTGCAAGTGGACTACTTCTGGGACAGTTCTTGCAGTGTGCATTCTTCAGCAGCTCTTTCTTTTCCAATTTATTGTAATACTGTACAACCATCTTTGATTGTATTTTATGTTTCCCACACTGTCCAAGTACTGTTGTACAGAACTAAGATGCAGCACTTGGACCTTCCAGCTTGCTCCTGTAGACTTCTGCTTCTCCTTCCCTCCCCCCAGTTTGGGCACATCAGGTCCCATGAAACTCCTCCACAGTCTCGAGCAGCTCTCCCAGCTTCACGGAGGTATCTGAGAAAGACTGTTGAATGCAGGCTTAGTCCCCAAGTCCCAGGTAGCTTGTGAGCTGTAACTGTTCCCTCTTTGTTCTTCTGGTTTGGGGAGACAGCTTTGAATATCACTGCCTCTGTATTGAGGGTTTTTGCTGTTTCTATATAAACAGTCCTTGCAGATGTAACTGTCCTGGGGGATGAGGGGCTGTTTGCATACAAATTAGTATGCAACTTCTAGGCAAT